>NW_027472582.1:8054500-8732500 GCF_030347505.1 Rhynchophorus ferrugineus | reverse complement strand
TGATGAATATATTAGACTTGCTAGCGGTTCCCCATAGTTGGATTCCATATGACCAAATAGGCTTGAGTATAGATGTATATAGTAATATCTTCAGATAGATTTCCAAGTTAGGCGTCGATATAGGCACATACCAAGATATTTAGCATCATCTGCTTGCGGGAGTTGACAATTATTCATATAGATTGGTGGACATGTTCTACTATGGAGCCTAAAAAGTTATATAACTGGGTATTATGGTTTTCAAGCAAATATTATTTATAAATAATATTTTCAATTTTTTTCCAAGTTTGCAAATATTTTCCAAATTCAGGTACTTAGGATTAGTATTAGAGAAGAAAAAAGTAGCTTTTGGTTCTCTAACTAAGATGGCGCGTATGGGGAGGAAAAGGAGTATTACAATCATTACTAAATTCCACATCTTTTGAACGGTTCATCTTGCCAATCCTTCTGCACTACTCCGAAATTTGGACTTTGTTACATTCTGACTTATGGGAGCTTGAGGTCTTTCAAATGCGATGTTTAAGACAAATTCTGCATGTTTCTCTCCGAGATCATATAAGAGCACAATTGAAGAACAAATTCACAGACGCAGATTGACTTTTTTAATCTCCGATATATTTATATTTTTCGCCACGATCGACATCCCTAGCTTGACACAAGGACTCTCTAATTCAGGTATTGTGTGAGGAGGTGACCGTAAATAATACCTCGGCACTATTGTATGGTTATATTAAAAAAATCTTTTGAAAAACTGTCAAAAAATTTAACATCTGAATGAGAGTACCCTACAGAAATCATCTGTGATTTCAAACTCGAATTTATATTTCAAGGTACTCCCTGTAAATAACACTTCAGCATAATACTAGAATAAAAGAGAAAGACAATAAGGTATTAACCTTATTATCATAAAAAATATACATTGGAAATTTTTTAATATCCACCACCTCCTGATAGCATACAGTTTGGTAGTGACGCTGAAATATGGTAAATGCAACGACGGAAGAGCGAAAATGCGTGGATATTGGAACTGTGCGCCAAAATTCCCCGCCGTATCGCGTCCGCATCATTCACGGACGGTGCCGCAACCGCAACTGTTCAGATATGCATCCCATTCGCACCTCCCAAATGTGTATGGCGTGACGTTCCGGTACGTAATGTCTTTATTGCCTCGCAAATTGCACCGAGAAAACGACCTAGACAGAAAAATCGCGCGGATGTGACCGCCGAGATGACGGTTTGTCATCGTCGATCGTCTGGATGCGGACGGAAAACGGAACGAGCGAATGGAGGACGCGGGGCGGCGTACGAGGATCCGACGAGGAAGATGTTGTTAGCGGTTAGTCGCTGGGAGTTCGTCGTCTGACTTATTTATTGAACTGTAGTAATAAAGTCATGAGAATGACATATTTTTTTTCTCTTGTTCCTCAAAAGTCGTCAAAGCTGTATTTGACATTTTTTGGCTATGAAGAACTGAATGGCAATTATTTACGATTATCGTAGCAAAGAGAGTCATGGAATATCCCATGTATAAAGTCGTAGCCAAGTCTGGTTCTATATATATACCTATATAAAAAAGGAGTTTCGCGTGTTGATAAAATATTGCTTTTTGAAGAGAAAAAATACAGTCGAAGCAAAAACTTGGCATAACGCCGAGTTTCCGGAAACTGCCCCAGGAAAATCAACTACTAAGGATTGGCATGCTAAGTATAGACATGGTGAAATGAGCACCGAAGACGTTGAACATACTGGACGCCCAGAAGAGGTTAAAAAATATTATCAAAAATGTTTTCCAATATTTTAAATCAAAAGCAAAAACCCGTCAAGCTTTTCACCTTTAGTCCTCTAGTAGATTGTATGAGCACACACACATACAACATTATGCGTAAAATTTAATATATATCATTTAGATTAAAACATGTTCCAGACATTTGGAATATGGTAGAAATTATAATGGTCTCAAAACCTGGGAAGTCAAAAAACTATAAAAAAGCCTGTAGACCTATATCACTGTTGCCAGTAATATCTAATGTTTTTGAAAAATCCCTGTTGAACAGAATAAAACCGATCATAGAGAGAATAAACCTAATACCAACACACTCGTTTGGGTTTATTAACAAGCACTCAACAATTGACATGGTGGACAGAATAACAGATGTTAGTCAAAAAGTCTACGAAAGTAAAAAAGTTTGCTCAGTTATATTTTTAGATGTATCACAAACCTTAGATAAGATTTGGCATGAAGGCCTTCTCCATAAACTATAGAAAATGCTACCAAAACAACACACCGAACTATTAAAATCATACATTACAACCAGAATGTTTAGAGTCAAACAAGAAGAAGCTTACTCTAAAATAAAAGAAGCTAAAGCAGGTGTACCACAAGGAAGTGTACTGGGACCAATGCTTTATCTACTCTACACTTGTGATGTACCACAAATGGAAAATATTACGATGGCTACATTTGCTGATGATACTTCGATTATAGCTGTCGGAGACAATAGTGAAGAAGCCTCACAAAAATTACAACAGGCAAATGACTATATAAATAATAGGACACAAGCTTGCAAAATAAAAATTAACGAAAGTAAATCTATGCATGTGCAGTTCATCTACAATCAGAATCTACAAGCACCAATAACATAAAATAGTACTATCATTCCATATAGGAATAATGTTAAAAATCTCGGAATGAATCTCGATGCGAAATTTCGCTGGAAGGAAAATATAAAGAAGAAAAGAAAAGAAGTGGTATGGAAGTATACGAAAATGTAGTGGCTAATTGAAAGAAAATCACAATTATCAGTACATAATAAATTGAGTAACATAAATAAAATACAAATTTTTCAGAACAAAGTCATGAGAGGTATTGTGGGTGCAACAAAACACTATAACACTGGTTACCTACATTGAGACCTTCAGATACCTACAGGCAGTCAAGAAATCAAGAGAATTGCAAGGGGGCATGAGGAAAGACTCCATTCTCATAGGAATATCGAAATATTGCAACCTTCTTTTCATACATTTTTGCTTGGGAGTATAATCTGGAATGTCTCTCTGGAGTGTCCAGTAGTAGTCTGATATCATTCAGATGCTTATTTTTCCTAGGTATCATTGCCTCCAACTGTTTATTGTGCATTGAATCGTTCACCTTGTTCTTTACCCTCATTCCCCAAATTTTCCAGAAAGTAGCTGAGGTGAGAATGAAGATAATTTACTGTTAAACTCATTAGGCAACCTAAAGCTTAAAATGCTTTTAGCATTCTGTTCACGATTCGGTTATAATTAAGGATTTTATGATTGTCTGAATATTTTTCTATGAAGGAAGTCATCTACCCAGGTAAAAAGCAATCTACTCACATTTGGTCTCACGAAAATAGCTTCACTCAGTTTCTTGTAGGATCTTATAGCAACGGAAGCATAAAAGCCGTAGTTGTGAAGCATTGTGCTGTATTATATTGGATTATAAATTAATTCATCACACCTTTAGGATTGTTGCAATAAATCTATTCCTGATGTCTATCTTCGTTTTTAGTAAAATGCGGAAAAAGGATAGCTGGAGTTAATATTTATTTAAAAAATAAAGCCATAGTTATAGCATCCACCTTACTCGCCAGACTTGGTAATGTTTAACCTTTGCGTATTTTCTTTCGGTCAGAACAAACATTTGTATCGGAAAAGGCTTCAATTAATCTCAGTTAAATATTATTTTGATAATGAGAAGATGGCGATTTTAATTTAGTTATTCTCAGCAGCAATCAATCTGAATAAATTTATCGTAAATATTCTGAAAAATATTGTGAATATTTCTATTCTCAATAATTCATACTCAAAAACCATATACTATGTAAAAAAAATACGGAAAACCACGTGAACACATTCGATTCGAATTCGTTTACTTTCAATTCGGCCTCGGCATTTGTCGAACGACAACAATCGGTCGGTGTTCGTGAACGGCGGGGGGCGCCGATGTCATGATATAGGTTAATAGTGTATCGTACATCACGGGCCTACCGTTTTGCCCGTCAAACTCGCCATCTGACAGGTCAAAGGTATAGAAACAAGCCACCCGCTGATCGGCGCTAGATCGCATCTCGAAATTATTCCGAGGTTTATTGTGTGTCCGGCCCGGATCGGGCATAATCGAGTCTCTAATTCGGTTTCGGTCCCGTATTGATGTTGCATATTAATAGTTACTTATTACGATTAAGATAAGATCTAGTAGGTTCGTGAAGAAATTCGTTTTTTTTTGTGTCGGATCATTGTTTTTATATCGCGGTTTAAAAATTAATTTATATGTTTATTATTAAATACACTACAAGTAATTTCTTGAATGAGTGTCCAATGACATTAAACAGACAGTAAAATTGTTAATTCTGTTTATAAAATTCTAATGTGTATTTCACAAAAATCTGTTTTTATAATATCTGCACTTTTATACCTTTATGAGAATGTTGGGTCTCTCTGGAAGATTGTCTGTCAATGTTTAATCACTTTTGGTTGTCGCTGTCTGGCCTCTAAATGCTAAAATAAAACCAGATAGCATTCAATTGTTTTGATACTTACAGAATTATGTTGCAAGAAAACTAATTCTATTCTTTACGAAGGGTCTAATAAGTCTTGTTTTATTTTTAAAGAATATTGACAAAAATAGATAAAAAATTAAGATTGTTTTGAGGCAAATTAAAAATGTAGGATATTTAGTTGTCATAGAGAACGTGGCATGAATATATATTTTACAATAAGGTATGATGCTGCTGGAATATTAACATTTTACCAAAATATCAATACCTCTACAATAACAAAAGCAACATTATGGATACTCAAACCGGGATGTGTAAGTTGAGCATACCACGCGGAGCTTACCGTCAATTTAGATGTTAGCGGAATATTGACCAATATAAAATATTGAAAAACGTATAGCATTCTTGAACGCGGTAGATCTTTATATAAGAATAGAACTGAGCTACGTTTTGTGTCCAGAATCTGCTGTTTTTGCATATGTGCATATTTATCACCATAATTTAATTTTCATTTCCAGTGTAGCGTATCAAGCTTCTATTTATATATTAAGAACTTGCAGGTATTTCGATCAGCGATATCTACTCCCGAAAATGCGAAGCATAAATGTATATTCGATGGTTTTATCATTTTAACGGCAACGATAATCAGAGAACGTTCAGAACTTGTGCCTTTTAATCGTCTTTAGAAAATCGAAAGAAAGAGAGAGAGAACAAAACGTTGGAATTGCAACACTTATTGGACAAGGGCACAACTCAAAAAATTGTCTGACAGCTTAGCAGTAGATAAATGATTTTTTTACAGACTTTTATAAGTGGTGAAATAGAAATTGAGGATCAAAGGCAAACTGGAGGACAAAGATACAATCGATACTCAGAAACAGTTTCTATAATATCTGTTGGCAATCCAGATAGAATTACGGCAGGAGTTGTAATAAATAATACCCAGGCTATCCGGCCTTTAACTGTTATTGTTACTTAAACCACCTCAATGCTGAACGAGCGAGATGTGGAGTGTTTTGTTCTGTGTTCTAATAGGCAAGAACCCTCAGTGTCGCTTTGCATCGCAGTCCAACAAGTGGCCTTTTCTGCTCGTTAAATAATATAATATTTTCAAATAAACTAATTGTTGTTATTTTCTATATTATAACAGGTCAATTGAAAAATCCCCGGTCTACCATACTAAAACACGTTTTTTTGACAAAATTAGTTTGTTTTTATTCAACATAATTCCCTTCAAGAGTGATACACTGATTATAGCTGCCCTTCAACTTTTCGATACCATTTTTGTTGTACGATTTGTCCTTTGTTTCAAAATAAGCCTCAGTTTCGGCAATCATCTCTTCATTTCAGAAGATTTCTTCCCAGCGAGCATTCTTTTGAGATCTGAGAACAGGAAAGAGTCGCTGTCGGCCAGATTATTGCGGCAGTTCATTGATTTTTGCCACCGTTTTCACTGACTTGTGACACGGTGCATTGTCTTGGTAAAGCAGCATTTTGTTTTTCTTCAAACGGTCCAATAACGCTATGTAATAGTTCCCAATATACACACGCCATAACCTTGCCAGCCGACTGTTGCGTATTCCCATGCTTTGGAGCGGGTTCATTGTGTGCAATCCACTCGGATGACTGTCGATTCGACTTCGGAGTGAAATGATGGAGCCATGTTTCATCCATTGTCACATATCGACGCAAACATTCGGGTTTATTACGCTTGATCATCTTCAAACACTGCTCTGAATCATCAACTTGTCGTTGTTTTTGGTCAAAAGTGAGCTCGCACGGCACCCATTTTGCACAGAGTTTTGTCATACTCAAATATTCGTGAATGATATGATGCACACGTTCAGTTGAAATTTTTGTGTCTGCTATTTAATTCAATTTCAATTTACGGTCATTCAAAATCATTTTGTGGATTTTTTAAAGTTTTCGTCAGTAACAACCTGTTTGGGCGTCCACTTCGTTCACCGTCTTCGGTGCTCATTTCACCACGTCTAAACTTAGCATACCAATCCTTGATGGTTGATATTGCTGGGGCAGTGTCTGGAAACTCGGCATCAAGCCAAGTTTTGCGTCAACTGTATTTTTTCCCTTCAAAAAGCAATATTTTATCAACACGCGAAATTCTTTTTATAAATTTTTTTCACAATAACAAAAGTTGCTTCACTCAAAATGCTATAATTCGCAAACTAGTGATCCGACAGCTTTCAAATTTATACAGGCATCGTTTGAGGGTCAGAGCTAACTAAAAGACATATAGATTTAATTCTAGTAGCGCCATCTATGTGTCAGGCCGGGAACATTTTAATTGACGTGTTATGTTGATTTTAAATGAAAGTAGATTTTAATAATTCCGCAAGCTCCTCTTGCTTCACAAAGCAGTACCAAATCTACCTCCCACTCATTGTATTAGATTTTTCCAGGGTGAATCTCGCCTTTACCGATTGAACAATCATTCCCGAACGAAGTCTTTCTTTCATGTGTTTCTAAAGAAAACAGGAGGTGCAATTTGGAACCTAGAAAACCGAGCAAAACCGTTGATTATAATTGTATCCAGAGCACCGTGCCATGCCGAAAGAAACCGAAATATTTCGTTTTCCTCCACCTTAATTAGCATATAATAAATCGTTACTACTTAAATTAATTCCTATTCCTGTAATGTCGTGAAGAGAATAATCAAAACGGGACCGTTCGAAATAAATCAGGCCGCCGAACGTTTAATGTCTTCCTCATGTTCGGCACTGGATGCACGCCGTTTCGGTAGCGAAATAAATAATTGCTCCCCCCTGGCCCCGCCGCCGCCGCCTCATTATCGCCACCGGTACACCTTATCGGCGACCCCATCGCTGAACTGATTAATGAACGGGTGCCCCCGCCGACTCCCCCGAAATAGTAAAAAGCCGCCTTTGATTAATCACCACCGTCGGCCGGCCGACGAGGACTTTTTTCCCCGTGGACTCCCGGTCGGGCCACCACGTCGTCGTCGTCGTCGTCGCGCGTTTGATTTCGCATGACCGAAAATTGTCGAATCCTAAATGGGACTTTTCACGGAATCGAAACGCCGCTATTGCTATTTAAGACTGAGAAATTAATAATCTGTTTTTTCGCGCCAACGAGTTCACACACTTAGAGGTTGAGTTAAAATAGACCAAAGTCGCTAGCAGAGAGTAGTGGATAATTTTGGATGATCATAGTGATACACTTCGGCAGTTTCCGACTAATTATGCGACGTTGCCATTTACAAGAGCTTTAGAATCAATATTTGCTAAGAGCACATGCATCTGCAATATTTCATCTAATACTTAGAAAAGGCTATATTTGGACCCATTTTAACATATTAAATTCTTCTATAATGTTTTAAACTAGATCTCCGCATAGATTTTGTTTTACTTGACTTCAGTACATTCTTCATTTGGGTTCAATCATTATCATTATGTAAGTATTGTTTAAAATATTTGAAACATCCGCCTACGATGACATACACATAACATTATGTAAAAATTTAATAAAATCAAATTATTCCTTTATTATGCTTTTATGATTTTAGTAATCTATAGGATGGGATTTGAATCTTCTTATTTCGATAATATATCGTCATTCAATAGTGCTGGAAGCCCATTCTCTTCTGTCTGGTTTGTATTAGGATTTTAGAGATATATATGCTGGCTTCATACATATTTATATAACTAAACTCATATAATTTCCCATATTATTTGGCAACTGGAAAAAGAACAAAATTATTGGGAACATTTTCTGCCTTACTACTACTCTTCGAGTCCAAGCTCGTCGTTCGATTTTCTTTCTATATCTCAACAGCGGTGAAATAGGTTCCGTCCTCGCCCCCTTTCCCCCCGCCCCGTGGCCCGCTCTCGTCGGCCCCGCTCCGGTCCCCCGCTTTAAGGGCAATTATCGCATATTTATAGCGCAATTAATGATTTTTCTTAATTAGTAACGTGCGTGTCTCTGTGCCTTGGAAATATTTCTCCCGTAAATGGTGGAAATCGTTCCTTTATACTGCTTTTCTTTGATTGTTCTGTATGGGGATACATGCGAAAAAGCCATTCGTCAAAGGGAACTTTTGACGTGGTTCGATGAATGGAACCGGTCGGGTTTTAAATATGGGAAAGGAGACCGATATCTGAAACATGGGGGACCATGCCAAAGCCGCCCCCTCGCCCCCCTCCCCCATGTCAGATCGATATTGATCGCTCTCGAAGGATTTAATTGGTCTGGGACCGAAGAAAAAGGCACCGTTTCCGTTTTCGCAATGCAGTCAACGGGGAATTTTTCATGTCTGTCGAAAGAGTCGATTTATGTTAAACTGGTATATTATATTCTCTTAATTCTTTGAGTATCTAGTGGAATTGGCTCAGAATTTCAGGTTTCAGGGCTGTGAGAAGTATCTGAGATAAACAGGACAGTCGACAAGAAGTTTCTGAGTGAGTCTCATCCAAGAAACATTAGTATACCCAGATACAGTTCTTTTACCATCGCTGCACATAAAGTTGGGTCTGATCAAGCAACTAGTTCCCAAAGATCAAAACTTCAATTCAAATTCAGATTTTAAAAATAAGTATAAGCACTATAAACTTCTAAGAAAACAATACGTTGAACTACTACTAAATTCTTATATTTCAGCCAGGATGTTTAGACTTTTAGACAAGAAGAAGTTTACTCCTAATGAAAGAAATAGAACCAAGCCTATGGCAAGGCAGTGTTTTGTGTTCTGTTCTTTACCTACACTATACATATAACATATCACAAATTTAAACTGTTAGTATAGCTATAGTTGATTATACTGCGATAGCAAGTAAGCAGTTAGTATAGCCAGACATGGTCAATAAAAAACAACGAGATTAAATTAGTGTATATTGCATTCACCTACAAACAAACATTCATATACTAATAAATATGAATAATATAAGTATATGATGATGAATATTGACGTAAAACCTCCTTAGAAGGAGCACATCAGAAAGAAACGGAAAGATCTCGATTTAAAACAAAAAAAATTATTGGTTATACAGAAGATCCATATTATCTGTACATAATAAGTAGCTGCTATACAAGCAAATATTAAAACCTATATGGAATTCTATTATGGGGATATTCTTCAAGAAATAATATCGACATGATATAAATATTTCAGAATAAGGGGCTGAGAAGTATTGTGGATCTATCCAGATATTATAGGAACAGTTAAATAGACCCATTCCTTCGGATTGCATCTGTTATAATGGAAATTAGAAATCGCAACAAGATATAAAGAAAGACTTCCATGTAATCATCGAGTTGGTGCAACTTTGAATAACACTGAACCAAGATACAAACGTAAGGGAACTTTGATTTGCTGTCAACTTGTCTAGTTCCGTAGTGAAGAGCAGTAAAGGGTAAAAACACTGAAAAATGCTACTAATCTTTATTTTAGTTTGTTCGCAACTAATTCAGGGCCAATGGGTCTTCCTACGTAAGTACACAGAGTCTATTCAAAACCGCAGTGAACTCCATCACAATGTTGCCGCATCAATCCTGAGTTTTAGTTCATAAAGTGATAGGGCTTTTCTCTCTCTTTCCAGGCAGTGATAACATAGGTCTTTTCTTAGACTTATTTCTAAAAAAGTAAATTACCTAAAGTGCAGTAAAATATTTTATATATATTTACCGAGTAATAATTTGAAATAGTACATTCTTTAACATGGTTTTTACAAACTTTATTTTAGGTACTTTAATTCATTCCTTAATTGCAGCCTTTGTTGATGAACTTGTTGGGATTTTCTCCACCAGTCTACTATGATACGGTGCATTGTCCATAACAATACCTGACGGTTCCTTTAAAAGCTGATCTTCAAACAACTGCAAAAACAAGTTTATTCTTAGGTTTATTTCTCCATGGTAGTCACCCTTGGACTTTGAGCATGAAAAATTATATGTTAGGAATGAATTATGGAGTAACCCAATCTACCATTCTGAAATATCCAGGTCTCCTCTAAATATACAACTTGATATAATAATTCTTCCTTGAATTTATTGCATGTTTTTGAAAATTGTATTCTTTTAAAGGCAATCTCTGCAAGTTCCATTACACCCCTTCGTGTGTTATCTTGACACCATTTAAATCCTATATTACCCAACAGTGTATGAAGGGATTTTCTACATCCCTCAAATACCTGCATATCTTAGATTTTTATTGATACTTTCCAGACTAACAATTTTGTCCGAAATAATTGTATTAAATTATGTTTCGACTGAGAAAACTACATACTGTTTTTATACATTTCGTATATTTGATGTCTTATACAGCTAACATCAAGCTGATCTTGATACGTCACCCGTTTCGCATATAGACGGTTTCTTTTTAATGAATTTAAGGTTATAATGTTTTTTATTAGAGATATTTTAGATGAGATATTTTATTGGCGATGTCCGTACAAATATACAGAACAGCTGCAATACGCTAAAATTATTTTTAATCAAATTTTAAAGAATTTTGCAGACGTTTGGCAGAACTGACGACTCTTGCAGGCTCATTCGGTTACATGTTCGAACTAGTCAAACAGCATTCTATCTCTTTTTAAATAGAACAAAATGAGAAGGAAAATATTATCTGACTGTAAAACGAATGTACAACTTTCGACAGGCACATATCGATGACGTGGGTTCACTGCTCTTTTGAATAGATTATGATTTAAATTATTGTAGGAATAATTGTAAGCAAATTAATTGCTTTTAAAATGGTAATGTTAAAAGTTTTAGAAGCTGTAGTAGGCAATATGGGTGTAGAAGAAGTTTTTCTTCATTTCTACCTCGACTGCTTCTCGTAAAACTTGATATGAGACGTGAGTGAAGAGCAGAGTGAAGGATTTCGCCAGATTATTAAAGGGATGGGAAAAAAGACACCTTCCAGATTCCTTCCATAAGCAAAAATGTCCAAAAAGAAGCCTTAAGGGGAAAAAAGAGGTTTAACTGTGTGCTACGCATATTAGATTAAATTCAATTCAAAAGTCCCCTGCCTGACATATAGATGGCTCTACTAGAATTAAATCCATATATTTTTTAATTAGCCCTAACCCCCAGAAGATGCGTGTATAAATTTGACAGCTGTCGGATTATTATTTTGTGAATTATAGCATTTTGACTGAAGCAACTTTTGTTATTGTCAAAAAGATGGATAAAAGGAATTTTGCATGTTGATAAAATATTGCTTTTTGAAGAGAGAAAATACAGTTGAAGCAGAAACTTGGCTTGATGTCAAATTTCCAGACACTTCCTTAGGAAAATCAACCATCAAGTATTGGTATGGTAAGTTTAGACTTGGTGAATTGAGCCCCGAAGACGGTGAACGCAGAAGACGCCCAAAAGAGGTTGTTACCGACGTTAAAAATCCACAAAATGATTTTGAATGACCGTAAATTAAAATTGAATGAAATAGCAGACAGACATGCAGATGTTGAATAAAAAACGAATTTTGTCAAAAAATGTGTTGACCTGTTAAAACAATATGTTTCAAATCTGTTTTATTTTGTTTTAATGAAGTAACTCATTTTACATAGTTACACAAATTGTCAAGAAATGTGCCGTCCTATGAGAAGACAGTGAACAGAAAGACATAAAGAATTCATATAAAAGACAGTGCTAAATTTAGCTTCTATGTATTTTGTCGTTAATTCTGTTATTTTGAGAGATTGTGTCATTCATATAGAGTTTTAAAGAACTAGACTTTTTAAGAAAAAATCTAAGATACGCACCTAATATAGTATGGAATATATATAACGCAATTTGAATAATATCAGCATGTAACTTCCCATCCTTCAAAGACAATGGTGTCCGGACCAGGGGAGATAGAGCCATCAATACGACATCGTGTCTCATTAATAGCGACTCTGCGGTTCGAACGGTAAACTGAAGCGGCTGTTTCATAAAGACACTAAATCAATTTAAAGCCAATTGAACAGTTAATTGGGCAATAACCGCTGACACTGGCTTGGCGCCGTCAATGGTCCTATGCCATTTCCGCCTAATTTGAATTGATATCGTCAATGACAAGGCGGATATTGCGCTGATTGAATGAATGGCCGCAGTAGGCAACTATCGATACCGGGATGATTTGTTTGTGGTCGAGCATACGCCAAGATTTATTGGAATCGAGCCTAGATACGGTAACGGACCAATAAAGATAATCAGGTTGAATTATGAGGGGAATAAATAATATGACTTTCTTCTTTCTGCACAAGAAGAGGAGGATTTTCTTTATTTGTTCGATTATTTTGTACTGTTATACGCTAGGTTTTTCGTTAATAATACTCGACTTGACTAAGAGTTTTATCTAGTGTTGGGAACTATCGACCGAAATCGACTATCGACTGTTTAGTAAATGACTACTTTTTACTATCGACTGTTTTCAGTCGCTATTTTCGATCCCACTGATTTTGTTACTATTTACTACCGACTGTTTCAGTCGTGTACTTTTAATTACTATTTTTTTACTACTTTCATTCAATTGATTTTTAACGTTCTGGCTCTGTCCTACTAACGATCTTGACAAAAATGTACCCAATATATGGTTACATAGATTTATATATAACATATATAGTTTTATAATTTTATTGTAGTTTTCTTGTAAATAATAATAACATATTGTATATAAATATAGCAACATTTTGAAACGATATTTTTTGAAGATTGTTAATGTAATAGAGTAAAAAGATTAAACTTGTGAATGATAAATAGTAAAATATTTTAACTGTTTTTATGGCAATAATAGGTAACATTTCTTATTTCGATTATTCTCACGATTTTTGTTAAAAAAACATTTCTGTTCATTAATAAATAAAGCATTTACTTTATTTAAAAAAGCTCTAGTAGTTATTGAGCGATCATTTTTAATTAGGCCATGAATTTGTTTTTTTTTCTATGATTAGGTATATGTTTTATTTTTATTTAGTATTTATGGTTATTGTACATCTTTAGTTATTAGGTTTTGTTTAAGTTATGTAGTATTGTCTATATCTGTTATAGTATATTATTGTAAACTAGCAATTAACATCTTAAAAAACCATAAAAAACTTGAGGGGTAATATACCTTTCCATAGAAAAATTCCATTCCTTTTTACAGATCCACAGAACATTCAAATATAAAAGTAATTCTACTTCCTTTAAAATGAAATTATTAATTGAATGATAATAGAATTCAGTAATTATTATTTTTCCTTTTCTTTTTCAAAGTTAATACGTAAACGAATATGTACATCTCCCTCTCGCTTATACTACTATTGAAAAATATAAGCACATATAAGATGAGCTGCTCCAAGCATTTATCTGGGTGCTTTCCTCTCTCACAATTTATACATGAAAGGTTTCATACATCTTCGTCTGACATCACGAATTGAACAAAACAGTCGAACCGTGCTTTTGATGGAAAATAGTATTTACTATTTTTAGTCGTTAGTTTTTTGACTATCGACTGTTTCGACTGTTTTCAGTCGATAGTTTCCAACGTTAGTTTTATCGTTGCAGGTACTGTGTAGCAAGTGATTGAGATCGAATATTTTTTAATTATATGTTTATGATATCTGCCATCAGTGGTATTTCACTAATAAATCTATAAGATTACCGATTCCCATTATGTGAATATATGTATATCCTTAACCTTTCCGTTACTGGGCTACGGAAAAAATTATGTTTCAGCCCGTGTGGGTAACTATGACAGTCCACTGTAATACTTTGTTAACTTATGTGATATTTCACTATCATCATATATATATATATATATATATATATATATATATATATATATATATATATATATATATATATCAGTGCAGTCCAATGAATCTATTTAATGAGTACAATCAATACAGTTAAACATGGAGAAGGTTACGTTTTTATTTAGGCGGCCATACTGTGATATACGGTTGATCTCCACACTACTGGATGGATTACAGCGAATAATTACCTCGACGTCCTCAATGTTGAAGTCCTTACCCATATATTGCATCCACTGCTATATTTACAGATGATAATGCTTGATGATGGCCATGGTTTGAATAATATCAGAATATCATCAAACATCTTCCCTTGCCAACACAATCGCAGAATTGAACATAATTGGACAGTTATTGGAAGTTTTAGAGCAAAGAGTGAGGAGTATATTTTCATCTCCAACATTATTGAACTAATTGACGAATGTTTTGGTATAAGGATGGGACAATACTGCGTTGGAAACATTTCAGATACTCTAAGAATTTATTTTATGAAGAGTTGCAGCTACTTCAAAAGCATATAGTGGCTCAACACTCAATACATAAATATTGAGTCATCTATGTGCTGGTTTCCTTGGAACCTACTCCCAAGTTTTTGTATTTGATTCTAGTAAAAATAAACATATTAGCGCCTGTCACAATTTTAATCACCAGTATAAGCTGCAGTTCCGCATCTTAAACTTTTGACAATTTTGAAATAGTGACTGATTACTAAGATTAAAATCACCACTTCAAAAAGTTTGTGTTCATGATTAAACAACAACTCCTGACACAATTGCAGCACCAAGAAAACCATAAACAATTTATTTTTGTATTATTATTATTCTTATAAAAGCTGAAAATATTTTTAAATGGTTGATACTTTATTCGGATGAAATGTTCGTTTGCTGTTGATTCGGGAGCTTAGATGTTATAAATAAGAAATACCTTGGGGCTTATAATTTCTCTAAATAGCTATTTTAAAACTTGGCTATATAGCTTATAATTCCGATTCCCTAAACTCTTACAAGCACCCTGGCTACTCCCAGACAAAACTGTGCATCATCTCCGAACGGATCCCCACACATAAATTCTTCCCGGGAAATTCATTGGCTGATACACTACGCCCAAGATGTTATTACAATGGTTCAGCTGACTATAAGGAATAATAGAGACAGTGTAGTGTAACTTTACAGAGACATGTTGGAGAAACATAACAGGCTTTAACACACCAAGAAGAAATTTCTTTCTCTTGTTACTTCTCCATAAAAGGGGCATCTACACAATTGAAATTATCTTTTGCTCATTCCTTACTCACGGATCGAACTCAGATACCTCTCTGTCTCCACTGTTAGAAATCTATGGCTACCTTTTATATTTTAACTAAAAGCTGCAACTTATCGACTATTAATAGAACATATGATTTATATGATTCATCGGAGAGCACTTTCTTATTACAAAATCTGTTGCAGTTGTTAGATTTCCTCACAGAAATCGACCTCAATTTTAAAACGTAGTTTTATATTGTACGTGTATATTGTATATTAGATTTTATCTATATATAATTTTATTTACTTGTTTTTATCTTCATTGATTCCTTCAATATTTGTTATCGCCGTTTTATATTTGCTTTTACTCTTTCACACAATTATTTTAATCCACAATTAGAATAATGTCTTAATCGTAATAATGTCATTGTTTACACGGATCCGAACTACCTGATTTCTACAGTCAAGCGTGGTAGAGGTAACGTCTTGATTTGGACGGCAATATCGTGGTATTTTATCTCGATGTTCTTACTCTCATATTGCATCTAAATACTTTTATATTTCTAGATGGTAATGCGACCATATATATCGCCAAAGAAGTTCCTCAGACATTTTTCCGGAGCAGCACAATAATCAGAGTGCAATTGAATAGTTATGGGGAGCTTTATAGTGGAGACCGAGTAGTACATTTTTATTCCCTATATTATTGAACCAAATGACGGATGTCTTCGTACGAAAATTGGACAATATTCGGTTGGCAACTTTTCAGATACTCTACAAATCTATTTCGTCAAGAAATGCAATTATTGTTAAAGTATATAGAGGCTTTACTATCAATAAATAAATATTGTGTATATATCAAGTATTCATATTATTTTGTCCATCTCTGTATCCAGTTTTGATCACATAGTATTTACTGTATCAAAAAATTAAACAGTTATTGTTTTTTTTGTATTAATAAACAACAATTTATCCTATATATGTGGCGTCAGGTCAAATTAGAAAACGTGTCTCAGACACACATTCACATCACATACAAGACCGTTGGAACGCTGGAAAAGATTGATCTGAATATAATGATTGTTTGAATTGATTTTTAATAACCTATCATTACCGGCCGGCCAGACCCGTAATATACCGATCCGTTTGGAAATCCAGCAAATTTTTATTAATGCGAATCGAAGCGGCGTGTACGGAACACAAACAAAACACTAATTGTCAGTCGAGAAATTAAAAGAGTGCACGAGCAAGAAGACGACCACGACGATGAAAAAAAAAGGAACCGAAGGTGTATCATTATATTGGGCGATAGCAACGGACTGCCCAGCTGGTACACCGGTTGATTGAAAGGTACGGCGCGAGCGTGGCCGTTTGATTCTCATTTACTTAGAATTTTTCGTTTCGAAACTGATGGACACACAATTAAGGCCTTGTCCATTCTTCTGTAGGGCTCACCGCGGGGTACAGGAGGATCTCCGTTCCTCACAAACTAATAAATATGTATTAAAATATTAATAGCAGAACAGCTAATAATACGCTGCGTTTTCGATATACGGACCGCGTCTGACGGTTGAGTTTGATATCCGATAACTATACCGACCGTCATTGAAATCGCCACATTCCTCTTCATCTTTTCTCTTCGTATAACAGATCAATTGAAAAGTCCCCGGCCTACCATAGTAACATATTTTTTTGGCAAAATTTGTTTTTTTCATTCAACATAATTCCCTTCAAGGGTGATACACTGGTTATTGTGACTCTCCAACTTTTGGTTGTCCTTTGCTTCAGAATAGGCCTCAGTTTCGGCGATTACCTCTTCATTCGATAAAAATTTCGTCCCAGCGAGCATTCTTTTGAGATCTGAGAACCGAAAATAGTCGCAGGCGTCCAGATCTGGAGAATTAATGGATTTTGCCATTGTTTTCTGGCTGGCTTATTACACGGTGCATTGTCTTGGTGAAGCAGCACTTTCTTTTTCTTCAAATGCGGCCGTTTTTCGGTGATTTCGTCCTTCAAACGGTCCAATAATGCTATGTAATAGTCGTTATTGATGGTCCTTCCTTTTTCATTGTAGTCAATGAAAAGTATTCCATGCGAATCTCAAAATGCAGACGCCATAAGCTTGCCAGCGGACTGTTGTGATTTCCTACGTTTTGGAGCGGGTTCATCGAGCGAAGTCCACTCGGATGACTGTCGATTGGACTTCGGAATGAAATGATGGAGCCACTGTCACATATCGACCCAAAAGCTCGGGTTTATTACGCTTGATCATCTTCAAACACTGCTCCGAATCATTAACTCGTCGATGTTTTTGGTCAAAAGTGAGCTCGCGCGGCACCAACATGCACAGAGCTTTCTCATACCCAAATATTCGTGAATGATTTGATGTACACATTCAATTTATATCTTTGGAGTGTCTGCTATTTCATTCAATTTCAATATACGGTCATTTAAAAACATTTTGTGGATTTTCTTAATGTTTTCGTAGGTAAGAACCTCTTTTGGGCCTCCACTACCATCACCGTTTTGGGTGCTCATTTCACCACATCTAAACTTAGCATACTATCCTTGATGGTTGATTTTCCTGGGGCAGTGTCCGGAAATTCGTCATCAAGCCAAGATATTGCTTCAACTGTATTTTTTTCCCTTCAAAAACTATTTTTATCAACAAGCGAAATTCCTTTTTATCAATTTTTTCAAGATAACAAAAGTTGCTTCATTCAAAATGCTATAATTTACAAACTAATGATCCGACAGCTGTCAAATTTATACACGCATCTTTTGAGGGTTAGGGCTAACTAAAAAATATATGGATGTAATTCTAGTAGCGCCATCTATGTGTCAGGCCAGCGACTTTTCAATTGACCTGTTATATATTAGATGCGTAGATGTTATATTTTAACTATTTCGCGATATTTTTAGGATTTTTTTAATTTCTTAATTTGTCTCCATTGTTTAGACCCGTGTTTTATATCTTTTATATCAATAATCTTCGCACAATATTATAGCATTCAAGTAATTTTCACCGATACCGTACTGTTACTTATTCTCAAATATTTCCATATTTCCTCTAGTCAGGAACCATCATTTCAGTACCCACGCGTTATTGTCTCTGAGAGTAGTGATTAAGTAGGACTTTTTGTTAAAGTTGTGTTTACATTATTCCTAGATTAATTTATATAATTACTTATAGAAAATTAGCAGTAGGCAATATGCGTGAAAAACTTGAATTTTAGGTTAAATGTTATAATTTAGTAACACTAATTTTGTAGATTGTTAAGGAACAAAAATGTGTTTACGTTAGGTAATGTAGAAACGCTGAGCAATATGATGTAGTTTAGGTAATTATGATATGCGAAAAGGACTGCCAAGTAGATGCTGTAATTACTGCTAAAAATTAAAAATATGTTTAAATTTATATAATTGCCTGTGCCCTGAAATAAAATTTGGGTTATAGTGTGAAAACACTTTCATGTTACCTTTTTGTGTGTTTTTTCTATAAAAGAACTCATCACTGTCATAATAGCGAAAGTGTGTATGGAATTGGTGAAGATTACTGTATGCTCAAGATTATACAGTACAATTGTTACGCCTCGCATATACCATACAGTAATATTAGTAGTACCAGAGACTGTAGAGAGCTTAACCCGGAAGTTCTTCATCTAGGGATGATGAAATATACTTGTTATGGACTGCAGAGGGACATCATGCTACATCATTTCAACAAAAACGTATTACGCAACATCGACGATAACACGCAATCCTTTATTTTGGATTAGGTTCTGATTTGCAGAGCGTCTGACAAATCAATAATTTTGATTGGTTTGATAAATCCAAATTGTTTCCCTTTAACAGGTAAATGCTTCTCTCAAGGCACTTCGGTTCAGATTTTCTGTCAAGTTTCGGGTTAGAAGGACGAAGATATATTTCCTCGCCTGGGACACTGGGTTCTTTTACTCCAGGTAAAAGTTTCTTGGATAGATTGCGTTAGATTGGCTTTAGTCAGAGCTCTTATTGGGTCTTCATTAAATTCTACTAAATTCAAGGTTCAAAGCCATATATGTTAAGTTTGACGAAAGCAACATTATCATAGAATTATACTTCTTCGAAAATGTCAAGTTTCGTGCCTGAATACCTGCATTTGCGGCTCGCATTACTTATTTAATCAAAAAAAAACAAACTGCTGAAAGTTTTCGGTTGTTAGTAAAAATTTACAGACTAAAATTATGCGTGGTTTCGTTCGATAGACAAAAAACGTTCTGGTAGACCGAAAAAGTTTGAAGATGCGAAACTGCAACAGTCATTGGATGACAACCCAGCCTACACTCAAAGCTTTAAGCTTTTAGTCGAAGCTAAAAGTGGTCTAAGAAATGATTGGCGTCCGATTACGAGCAATGCAGAAAATCCAAATGATTGGAAGATGGTTG
This sequence comes from Rhynchophorus ferrugineus, assembly GCF_030347505.1. Lineage (NCBI taxonomy): Eukaryota > Metazoa > Arthropoda > Insecta > Coleoptera > Curculionidae > Rhynchophorus > Rhynchophorus ferrugineus. The sequence continues at coordinate 8,712,551 of NW_027472582.1, read as the reverse complement.
CCACATCGATTGAATGACAGGAAAATGAAAAAGTAAAAAATCGTATTTGAAAAGTTGCTTCAGGTATGATCGGAGTCATTTATGTATCGAATAGTGACCGGTGATGGACAGTGCATATATTTTAAAAGCTCTAAATGTAAAAAATCATGATTATCACCTATCGAAGCCGGTCGATCGACTCCAAGGCCAAATCGTTTTGGTCTCAAGACAATGCTCTATGTTTGGTGAGACCAGAGTACTGTGGTATGTTATGAACTGCCGAGACCTGGTGAAATAGTTAGTAGTAATCGTTACCAACAACAAGTAATCAATTTGAACCAGACGTTGATCGAAGAACGTACCGCATGAGTCTGTCGTCCTATGAAGAAAATTCGGCGAAGGAAGCGTTGAAAGCACTTGGATGGTACATATTATCGCACCCGCCGTACTTTCCAGATCTTTTTCAGGCCTACTCTTAACTTTTCGCATCAATGGGACAGACGATTGCAGAGCAGCACTTCGCCAATTTCTAGGAAGTTAGAAAATGGCTCGATGAATGGTTTTTTCAGAGGATAAATAATTTTTTTGGGATGGCATTGGCAAAAGGCCAATTCTTTGAATAACTAGGTTCTTCCATTTTCGTGAAAAAGATGTAGTTTTTCTCCAAAAAAAAACCGACAATGATTTTCTAGTACACCTGTTAGTTTAGATCACGAAAAGTATATATTTGAAATATTCATTTTGGACTAAAAATAACGAGACATTTTTGACTATTGATGTAAATTTGCTTGAGAAGCTATGACTGGCCATCCTCTTGGTCCTCCTTCCATCCTTCTTCTAAAGAGACTTCTCCGTGAAATCGGACTTTTCTGGCTCGAGCAGTATAATTATCGGAGATGTCAGTTTCGAAAAATTTCATATACCATCGAGACAGCGGATAGCCGAACGAAATGAAGCGCGAAACGCCGGTTTTTTTGTACGTCGCCGCATCTCTGTGAGTTGCCGGTTGAGTGACGGGCCGTATGGGCAGCCCACGCCCTTCCCTATCCGTTTGCGATAAAAAGAACAACCGATATCACGACCTGATCTTGATCGTGTGAAGAATATGGCAATTGGTGATGCCTCGGGCTTCGATCTCGTACATCGTATCGCTTTTTGATTGGATGAATGTTAATTACATGGTTGATTTTTTCGATGTATTACATAATTCTATTTATAGCTCTTGGTTTCTTATTAATCATTTCAATGAGTTCAAGAAGCACCACTTATAGGTATCAAAATCGATAACAATGGAACCATAAATAATGTTAAAAATATTTGATGCGGTTGTTGCATATTTGATAAATTTGATTTGGTACTACCACCATGACCCGAAGAAAACCAAAACCCTAGAGAAGTTATGTTAATATTTCGGCTGTGGTTCTAAAATAAAAAAGTAGCACTGAAAGTTAAATCTTGCCCGGTGAAATTTATTTTGGATAAATTAACAACAACTGATTTGACACGCAAAAGTATAGAAATACTAACTAACAATATATTATAATCAAATCTATAGGAGCTTTATTTTGCACTAGTTTACTAGATACAAATATAAACTGACAATGGTAGTTAATAAACTACTAAATTTAGCTTCTCTAACCTTAATGTTTGCACCTGTTGGCTGTCACCGTTGTGGCCCTTAGGCTAGTTTCTAGAAATTCATAATAAAGCACCCCTTTGAAGCGCAGCATATTCTTGTTTTGGTACTTTGGTGCCAGAACAATTGGAATCTACTGAAGACTTTTGTTTTGTGATTCTCGTACAAAAATAAGATTTTCATAACCTGTCATAATTTTTATCACCAACAGCGGCTACAATTTTACATGTCGAAACTTTTAAGGTGGTTCAAGGAGTGTCTGATTATGAAAATCATAATCATCACTTCTCGTTTTGTGTTAAGAATTGCTAAACATCACCACCACCGTATTTATTATTTATGTATGATAAATTAAAGAGGCTACACTCTGTGTCTACTATTTTATGCGCTGAGATATCTTAGGGCTTATAATTTCACTCAATAGTCATCCTAAAATATGGCTAGACGGCTTGGTGGCGTAGTGGTAAAGGCGATAGGACAGTCTCTACTGTTGCGATAACTGCTGGGGCATGGTTGTAAATTTATGCTTGTGATTGTTTAATATTTGTAATTGTCCTAGGCAACAAGGTCTTCTTTGTTCCTGATAACTTTCTAGAAAAGTGATACATGAAGACAAATTTTTAATATGTTACTGACTGATTAATCAAAATATTTTACATGCCTTTTCTAGAACGTTTTCATCTTTCTGCTGACATAATGATACCGTAGTGAAATAAAAGAGATTAGTTTATCAGAATTATCAGAGGCAGAATTATCTCACTACTTCAGCATTTCGAAACCGTATACTTGTAAAGATGCATGCTCCATCAATCCGCACAAGTGGTAGCGAGTCATGTGATAGCGAATTTTTGTGGTCCTCCACTTTTTTTATCATTGGCATCAAAATCACCACTTTTCAATATGTGTTTTAGCGTCTTCCTTACTAAATAGAACGCTTAGTTTAATTGAAGCTTCCTTTCTGCTCGCCAGATAGTCAGCTCTTTCGTTACCGGAAATTCCTCTGTGAGAGGGAACCCATAGATAATTTATCCTTACTCCCCTCCCCTCCAATGCTATACGTAGAGACTGTCTGGTGGACTATCTTTATTGAAATCAGACTATCCAGAGAACTCATTGCGTCCGATATTATAAGTATTGATGCGCCTATTAATGACCTATCTAGGGCAGATAGGACGTTGTAAATGGACAAAAAACTCCGCAGAAAAAATGCTAGTAATAGTAGGAAGCCAAAAGTGCTCCTCCAATAGCCTTGAAGGGTATGCGGTACCGACGAAATCTTTCCGTTTAGAACCATATGTGTAAATGGTGGGGTGATATGGAAAACTGTTGTTTTTTTGTAAAGAAATATTAAAAGCATAAGATTAAATCTGAAATATACAGGGAGGCTTTACTCTTAAGTTTTTGGTTACATTTATTTGTGAGTTTCAAGTTGTTTCCAAAAACTATTAACGCCTTGAAGAGTTTTTATGACACAATCTTAATGAAATAATTTATTAAACAGGTTATGAATAAAATAACATTTTTATTTAAAAAAAAACTTCAAATTCGTAGATAGCACAATAAAATATCCGCAAATCCCATAAAAATTCCGTTACACATCTATCGAAACGCCCCTCGGGAAGAAAACCTCAACATATCCGCAAGAAAAAAAAAACAGAGATACTACGGCGGCTCGATGCCTAATCCAATTTAGTCAATGGTCCTTAAAATCTGTTTTAAAATTCAATATTTGCCAAGGAGAAAGACCGGACCGGGGGTTAAAAAAAGGGATCGAACGGCGGACGATGATTCGGGGGGATGACCGCACACGGATATACCCCGAGGACCACTTGACGTGGGGGCGACGGGGGAGGTCAGAGGAGTGGGTCGTGTCCCTTTAAAAAAGCGCCGCTCGATTTTATTCAATTTCGGACGGTCGTTCGGGAAAAATCCCCGTTCGACTTGACGTTTAGCATGACGCGCCGCTTTTACAAGTCATTGAATAAATTTGTATCTGTATATTGCGGTCGCGTCGTTTTATTCTTTTTTATGTCTTTTCCGTGATTTCGGGGTGGTTCGGAAACGAGTCGGTATCGGAGGGGGTCTGGGGTCGAGCCCGCTTCCTTCCTTTTTATTTATGGTGGAATTGATACGTTTTAACAAATTGGAGTGGCGAGCATGATGGAGCGTCGTCGGGGAGTTTTAAATTGGGCGCAATTTGGTTCCTTGAGAAGGGCCCGTGTGTTATTGTGGTGGGTCTTTTTCAGGCTCTCCCCTTTTTTCTCCCAGAGTCTCCGTATTATACGTATTGAATACATTCAGTAATACTTGACATTATAATAATGCTTCATATTTGGAAGGAATTCAGATTTAATAACATTGTTCTTAAGATTTAAACAGCTTATTAATACTAGTTTTTAACTAAAACTACATAAATCCAGAATAGGAGTGAACTCACATCATCTCTATTTATTGTTTTGAATAGATATTAGTCTATGTTAGCGTTGATACATAACAACATTCTAATGTAAATGAAATTAAATGTTAATGATATTAAAATAATATAATATATATTTTATTTTAACCTTATACTATATCTAATGCATATATTATCGAAGGACTTAAACTACTGTTAAGTAAATAGCCGCAATAGTTTGTAGGTTAGAGTTATTTTATTATATTTACATTGAGCTCTTTTCTAAACCACTTATGTTATACCCTGTAGGCCTAATCCATCCAACTAACAATTGTATATCTAAGTAAAGGTTTTTTATTTTCACTATGTTCTTGTTTCCTTCGATGCTGTGTTTTCTTGTACAGCCATTCTGCTATTACTCTATTTATCCTTAGTTTCTTCTGTTACTACCTGTGTACATTTTTCTTGATAAAACTATATTTAATCACTGCATTATCCGTAATGCATTTGCCATATCTACAAAACAGTTAGTATTCATTCTCTCCCCGTGCATTTTAACCAAATGCTCTAATATATTCTGAACAATTATCCACATATCTATGCACATATATCTATAACACTCTACAGTTCGATTTTCTACAGTAATGCTATATTAATTATTTACTTACCTTTAGTTGTTTCCACGCTTCTCACCCTGTCTTTGTACACATCCAGAAAGTTTCATTCAGTCACTGTCACATTATTCACACTATTATTTCACATTATTATATTCAGTCAATAATACTAGTTCACGATTTGTTCCATTTGTTCATTTCTTCTTCTGTATGTTTGATGGAGTTCAAATGGATGGGTGTTAATGTAGACAGTCCTTTCCACATATCCAACCACTTCTTGCTTATATATTTATTATTACTCAACCTGCGTGATTATTGTAGTAATTTCTTGCCACATCCACAATTCGACTTGACTGAAGATATAGTGATAGGGAGGAAGACGTTACAATCTGTGGCTATATTGTTCAGCCATCTGAACTACTGTGTAGCTTTTTTCTGGCATATTTCTAAAAAGTAAATTACATTAAATACAAATAAATATATTGTTTATTTATATCAAGCAACAATTTCAAATACTTCACTCTTTAACATGATATCCTCAAAATTTAATTTATATTAATATTACAATACATACAATACAGCATTTGCCTACTACTTCTTAGGATCTATTTGTAGGATTCCTGTTTCTAACATGAAGAATATCTGCAACAAATTATTAAAATATATTATGATTTACAAGACCTAATCAAATGTTATTCTAACTTTTACCTCTTTCAGTCTATAAACAAATTCAAAACATCTTCGTTAAATTTATTATATGTTTTTAAAAATTGTTTTCTTTTAAAAGCAGTATACGAAAGTTGCATTAGACTTCTTTGTTATCTTTGTATTATTTGAATCCTATCTTTCCTAACAGTGTTGGAAAGGACACCTTAATAAAAGACTTGGGCATCTCCAAGTCTTCTCTGGATACTTTTCGTAGTAACAATAATATCTGAAATAATTTATTAAGTTATCTTTGTATTGAAATAACTACTCACTGTATAATAACACAGACACTCTAAACATATCAACTGAACCTGTACATCATGTCATTCCCGAGTATTTGAGTATGAGAAAGCCCTTTGAAAAGTGGGTGCCGCGCGAGCTCACTTTTGATCGAAAACAACGATAAGTTGATGATTCAAAACAGTGTTAGAAGATGTTCAAGCGTAATAAACCCCAATTTTTGCATCGATATATGACAATGGATGAAACATCGCTCCATCATTTCACTCCGAAGTCCAATCGACAGTTATCCGAGTGGACTGCACACGATAATCCCGCTCCAAAGCGTGAGAAAACGCTACAGTCGGCTGGCAAGGTTATGGCGTCTGGATATTGGGATGCGCATAGAATAGTTTTCATTGACTATCTTGAAAAAGGAAGGACCATCAACAGCGACCAACAGCGGTATTCTCCAGATCTGGCTCCCAGCGACTAGTTTCTATTCTCAGATCTCAAAGAATGTTCGCTGGGAAGACATTTTCGTTAAATGAAGAAGCGATCGCCGAAATTGAGGCCTATTTTGAAGCAAGGGAAAAATCGTACTACAAAAATGGTATCGAAAATTTGGAGGGTCGCTATAATCAGTGTATCACCCTTGAAGGGAATTATGTTGATTAAAAAAGGACTAATTTTGGCAAAAAAATGCGTTTTAATATGGTAGGCCGGGGACCTTTCAATTAACCTATTATTTTCTCACCATAGAAACATTCCCTGGCTTACCACATGTATTTCAAAATTAAGAATACCTGAACCGGTTCAAGTCTTGTCGAGTTTTGGCGAGACTAACGAACAGCAAACCATTTTTATATACATGGAAGCTTAAAGGCAGTTTTAAATGAAATTTCCATTTCATTGGCGCACGATTTTTGAACAATCTTCATAGCCTTATGTTAGATGAGCCATTTTAAACACATAATTGCGTTACTACATAATATCTTGATGTGTCCATCGTGCTACACTTAAATTTCCCGGATTGGGTCTTATTGTCGTCGTTTACGGGCCACGCTCTCGGCGCGGGCCAATAATTAACTCAATTTCCCGCCGTGTCCCGAACAGAACTATCGCAAAATCTCGCCCTGATTGCCATACAATACCGCTTCGGTTCAAAGGTGACTTTCCATAGTCGTCTGCGATAATTTCTATTAAGACGACGTTTCGAATCATCCGGGCCCATTGTCTGTTGTCATCGAGCAAAATCGGTCGGCTCGAATCTTCCGAACAATTTGAGATGAACGGGGAATGGTCGGTGTCATCGCTGATAGTCATTCTTAATACCAATTGATTAGTATCAATTGATTCCACTTAATAAATTTGTTAAAATATTTATTTAATGTGTTATTCTTCTCTTTGTATGTGATTTTAGTCTCCTTTTTGCGTGGATTCTCACCATTAAGTGATTCAAGATATACTAGAAATAAGATACTTTAAACTAGAGTAAATCACAGAAATAAATGAAGTAAAATAGGAAGAGTAACGAAGAAATGATTGAAAAATAATGTATAAATTTGACTATATGAGTTTTCAATAAATAAAACAAGCGAATTAAGTAGAATAAGCAAAACGAGTAATACAGAGAGAATAATAGAAGATGCAAGAATCAGAGATCGAAACAAAGAGAAAAATCTAATAATGTTTCATGGGAAAATCGGCTCAAGAATAAATAGAGTCATAAGAATGATAATACAAATGGGGATAGACATATTTAACAATAAAAGAGGTATACTAAATAGTGTACAATAAAGTGGGACAAAAATACTAAAAACTATACCAAAAATACTAAGTGATAATGAAACTGAGGCAATTAGTAATATCCTATCAAGAGGACTCCTTGTCCGAATCGAGCATTAGTTATACTGGATATTTAGTTAATCTTCTTTTTCATTTATGTTTCTATCATTAGATGATCTTTTATCTTCTCCATCCGTTCTCCAAAACATATCCATGTTTTCGGTTCTACCTCTTCTACAATATCTTTTAGTTTTGGTTGGATTTTTTTGTGGTTGACTTTTCAATCAAATAATTTCTCCACGTTTTCTTCTTTTATTTTATTTCTATTTTTACTTATTCGGATCATATTGCTATTTGTGTCAGATTAGAATTTCTTTTTATTAAGGGCGCGAATCAGTGATGAGTTCTTGAAACAAATAATTCTAGATTTATTCAATTGTTTGTCTACTTGTAATTTAAGTTTCTACTTGTAATTTAAGTTTGTAACTTTTAAACTCTTACAATTTTAAACTGTTTATTTCATCTTTATCAAAATAATGTCCACAATCTCTATCCTGTTTCCTCTTTTAATCACTAGTATGTTCTTACTCTACTGGTATACTGATAGGTTTTCCGATGATCAAGGAATGCGATAGTGATTATCATGTTATGTCGAATGTTGCGTTATCTCTTCGTTTCTGACAATATCTCCACATTTTCCAATAAATTGTGTTATATATATTATTCGTTTTTCTTACCTTGTTCTTTCATCAATTATCTATATTAGAACCTTATTCAGAACATTCCCTTGTTACCAATTATTTCGTCTTGTCCTGGAGCGTATAGTATTATTATTCTTTTACTTTCATTATTCTTTGTCATTTTTATCAGTAATATTCTTTCTAAGGCTCTTTTGGGTTTATCCACTGCATGTAGATAAGTCAATCGTTAATATATATAAGTCAATCGCTAATTTTATAAATGCAGGATCCTTTCTTTTTAGCGAGTGAAAAAGCAAAATATTGATTGAAACTAACGAAAGAGAAAGATAACAAAGATGAAAGAAAAGCGAAAATGACAAAATATGATAAAAACATCAGACAAAAAAAGAGACAGAAGGTGTGTAACAAACAGTACACAATTACCAAGATGAAAACAATAGAGTAAATAAAATCAACAGAAAATAAATTAACAAAAAAAAAAACAAGGGACATGATAAGAGATAAAACAGCTGAAAAATGAATAACATAAAGTAGAAGCTGGTAGTAATATGCTGGCATTGACTATGTCTGGTATTAGAATGTTTGGAAAAGTATCTCCTTGAAGTACTTACATGAAATTATACGTCAAATCAATATGAGATAAAACAGATAATGCATATGATGCTGAATATTTAATTATTCTTTGCCAATTGAGACAATATTTTCTTTCCTGGGACAAAAAGATAGATGTTTCAAATATATTACATCTCTATGATGATTATATGGCTATGATGATTATATGATTTTACTTCTCATTTTATTCTAGTTAAAAAGAGACATAATACTGTCTGATTAGGTCGAACGCGTAAACGAATGAGCCTGTCAAAATCGTCCGGTTGTCAGACGTATGCAAAATTCTTAAACGCAATATAGTGACAAGAGGTTATAACTTTAATCTATAAATTTTTGTAGCTGAATAATTAACTGTAGTTTTCAGATATACTATAGTTTTAAAATAAATTATATTTGATAACATTATTTAGATTAGGATTTTGTTGTATGTCAAAGCCAAACTAAACTAAAACTCAGAGTTGATGCGGCAACGTTGCGACGTTTCGACATCACAAATTTAGATGACGTATATACAAAATAACTTTGAATAGACTATATAAGGTTATGATGAGAAAAATATTGAAAAATTAATATATTTCTACACGCACTATTAATATTTGATTGTTAAGTTACCACTTCTTTCCCTTGAACTAAAAACGTTTACCTAAAACATATTATTCAAAAAGAATCAAATATTTTTATTGTATCTTCCTTTACCAAATTTTCAGCTTCACTACGTGTAGGCTGAACGTTATACGTGAAACGAACTATAGTAGTCAAAAGGATATGTAAGTTCAGCAGTCTGTTGTTGTCAGATCAATGGAATATCTGTTGAAAGTGGAAATTAGTGGAGAATCCGCCGCCGCATGTATGGAAAGTTTGACACCGGAGGTATTATGGCTGAGACACGGCCCTAAACGTTTCGGTCTGTTCGTTTTGCGGGGGCGAGGGAGAGAGGCAGTTTCTTACCTATTAGTTGTGAATTCGGGCTGATATGACCTAATGAGACGGGGACCGACGATTTTGGGTCTATTATACGAGATATTGAATCTTAATTAGACTTCCTTCCTCTTCGGTGACATTGCCATTTCCTTACGGTAAATACGTATTGGTATATTATGTTTGTTGCTATAATGAAATAACTCAACTTTTTTAATATGTAAATAAATATAAATAAATAACAAAAATACGGCAATTTTCATTAAATGTTATTCCTCTTTTGATACGCCTTTTAAAATGCTGTCTTGTCTTTTTGTTGGTGTCATAGAACACCAAAACACATAACTTATTTAATGAATTGATAACGTTATTGGTATCATTCATTTCTATTAGATTTCTGTAAACTATTTTTGGTTGTGCATCATAAAGTCAATTTGGACCTGTGAGGTGTAAATATGGGGTTGCAGTAAAAATTAAAATGAACTAGTCATCCAACGCTGTCAAAAAAAATTTCTCGATTACTTACCAATGCTTACCGCTACGTAACTAATGAAGAACAGCACGCGGAAATCAAATGGATTTGCGAAGTTTAGAGAATCCAAAATTTCTCCTTGAAACACGAAAGAAGATTACTAAATCATACTAACGTGGAGGCAATACAACTACTGGACAACGCGCGGGATATCAGAAGATTGAAGCGAACCAAACCAAACGAACTTATATATAGTCCATTCAAAGTTTTTTTAGTAATGGGTCCTGGACATTTGTGACGTCGAAACATTACAATGTTGCCGCATCAAACATGTGTTCTAATTCAATTTGGCTTTGACATAGAAGAAAATTCTAATCTAAATAAAATAATTGAACAAAAATATTACCAAATATAATTTATTTTAACATTATACTATATCTAAAAACTACAGTTAGTTATACAGGCACAATAATTTATAGGTTAGGATATATTATTATTAGGATATATTTATATATTAGGATAAGAGTTAAAACTTCTTATCACAATTGCTTTCAAGAATTCTGCATACGTCTGACAGCTGGTCGCCGTCCGGTTGTCAGATGTAGGCTAAATTATTCAAAATATTAGTTATAATTATAACAGGTTATAAGTCGGTAAACATTATTTTAGCCCTTTATTTTGTATTTATTTGCTTTATTTGTCCCGTATTATACCATATTACTTTGTTTGAAAATGCCGAAAATAATAGATATTTAGGGTCACAAAATCATTGCGGCTTTAGTAGGTTATTTGGAAAAGAACGAGATAACGGAGGCCCCCATTTGCCGGTAAATTTCATTAGTGAGGCAATTATTGATGATACAATACATTTTATTGAAAATGTTTTTTAGCGGGTTGCTACCGTGCTAAATATTACTGTAGGTACTGTGAATAACATCACTTACAAAATGAAAAATAATACGTTAGATTCACCCAAAGAAGCCCGTCTACATACAAAGTGGATGACGAAATTTGATCATCTTGATATTGGCTCTATTTGTGACCAAATATACGAAATGTATAAGAACAGTAAGTACACAAACTATTTTATCGACATAAACATAATTTATTAAAATTATTTTAGAGAAAATTGTCACTTTGGAAAGTATACATAAAATAATTAGGGACATGCCGTTTTTAAGGGATGTAAGACATCCTTTCATATACTCTTACAGGGCATAGGTGTAAAGATAACACTCGGAGAGGTTTTTAAAATAATATAATAAATAATAATAATATAAGAAACTGGAGTATTTCAAAATAGTTCATTGTGGCACTCTTAGCAAGACATTAAGAAAAAAAGTGTAAAGAGAATAAGAATTGATGGGAAAAGGTAAAAGTTACATTAGCATTCAATTGGGTTTTGTTGTTCATTATATTTATTAATAGTTGGTTGCAGATATATTGCTGGTGAGAAGGATATTCCATCAAAAACTGTTTGTAATTGATAACTGCAAGTAATTGATAAATGGTGGAATCGTGAACATGTTTTAAACAGATTAGAAATTAACAGTTTAGTCATTGAATTGGAAAATGAGTCGTAAAGTGAAAGTGACTGAAGGAAACTTTCAGGATATGTGATACTGCTGTGCAATGCTGGTAATTCCTGTGGAAAAGTGATGAGAGTGTAAACAACCAAAGGTATGCACATAATTAATTTAATATAACTGTAGAAAATGGTACAGTAGGGCGTGAAAGATTTGTGTACACAGATAGTAGCACAAGAAATAAAGTATACAGTGATACCTATATGACTTATCAAGTAAACACACCATCGAAGGGAACAAGAACTAAACATAAAAAGGTAAATATGCTACCGAATGAAAGTAAAATACTTTTCTCAGTTATATAATGGTTAATTAGATGGATTAGGCCTCCAGGGGGATACCACTACCTAACATAAAAACGCGCCTATAAACTCTACCTCATTGGTGGTGTGAAGTTAAATGTAAACAAAACAAATCTAACCTATAAACTATTATACCGGCGTTCTTAATTGTAGTTTTAAGTCTTTCGATAACATATGTATTAGATGTACTACAACGTTAAACTGAATTATATTTGATAACATTTTTGTTCAATTATTTTATTTCGATTAGAATTTTCCTGTATGTCAAAACCAAACTGAACTAAAACTCATATTTGATGCGGCAACATCGCAATGTTTCGACGTCACAAATATCCATGACGCATTACTAAAAAAACTTTGACTATACTATATGTACAGCCGAACATAGACCTCCTACTTTTTCGAAGTCGATTAAAAATATCACTCTATCTACTGCATTAAGTTATTCTTTAAAAATCAAATTAATAATTATTGTTCCGTACATTTTACATCATGGCCACCTCCGTTTAAAATGAATCACCATTCCGTAACCACACCTGAAAGAATGTTTATTCAACATAATTTATTCACACCCGATAATATAATATCAATCAAAATAAATGATCCCTTTTGATTATCTCCGAACGCGAACCGCGGCCGTCTATTTAAGGAAAAGAAGGAACACATGTTCGTCATCCGTAACTTATAAATATGAAGAAATTATTACTGTTTGGTATAGGAAACCTCCTTTGATATGATTTCCATAGTGTCTGATTTCGATGGTACCACTTATTAATATGAGTAATGTCCATCTTAAACGCGCCCTATCCTGTTTAGCTTTGTGTAACGATGTAAATATTGCCGGATTAATTAATGTGGCTCTAAATTTATCGCGTTTGTTTTCGGTAGAACCGGTCGATGATATTTTTAGAATGTTTTCGATTTTTTTTTCGTCCGAGCCAAACGTAATTACTCAGCCTTTTATTAGATTTTATGAGCCTTCTACACTTAATTACTTATTTATTTTTGATATAACTCTATTAAGTTTATTGATGGAAGGATCTAAAAACAAGAAACAAAAAAAATGTTTTTGATTGCTGTTGTGATCCCGAATCCACTTCTGGTTGTTTTTTTTCGTTTTGAGTGAATGATTTTTGAATGTCGTAAAAATACATTAGCGTCAAAACTTTTTATTTGAGGACTAAATCAAAGATACCTTCAATTTATCAGAGTCTCAGGAATAATTTTGTTATTAATCACATCTTACGTTAGATATGCCTGGTACAATTTGAATTTATGAATTCGTTTTTGTTTCTATTACTATTTTTCAGTTTTAGTCGTATCAATATACCACCAGACTGAATGTGAGATAAATTAAAACTAAGTCAGACTACTTAGGTTAATGTTAAGATTAAACACTTATAGAATAAACATGTATAAATTCATGTAGTCTGGTTAACTGGAGCTCAAATACAGGAAAATGTACTGGTTATTTGTAGCATTGGGAACTTTCGAATGAAATTGACTATCGACTGTTTAGTAATTGACTACTTTTTACTATCGACTGTTTCAGTCGTGTACTTTTATATATTAACTTAACCGTTATAATCGATAGTTGTGAAACTTCTCCAAATAAAATAATTCTTTCTAGAACTCTACATAAAATCATTTAGTATTATTGGATTATTCATTCTATACAAATTTCAGTTATGGAACACTAAAAAGTGTGTTTCGATAATCATTACTTTCAGTATTTTATTCGAAGAAACCTGCTGCTGAAGTCTATTAAATATTTTTAAAAAGTCATGCTGATCATATTCTAATTGTCGGTTTTAATTTGAAATCATCGACAAATGATGATTTTGTTGTTAATGACAAGGAACGGTATAGAGGACCAAAAATGTTGGAAAAGAATTATTTGCAAGGCTTGATAAAACCCAGTTTAAACTTTCAAAACATTGAGAGCTAAGTAGTTGACGAGTTAGATGTTTCCAGGTGTTTACTCACTTAAAATTTTTCACTTTCCTCATAGCACTCGGTCACTCGTTCCAAGAGTTGTGAAGTTAAACTGTTGCAGATCGGATGAGAAGACCAGATAATCAGAAGGCGTTATCTTCTTTGTTCGTATTGATGCAGCATGGCTTGGGTGACATACAGTTTCCCAACGCTAAAGAAGTGAAAAAATGGATCAAAGATTGAACCTCTGGTATGGCCAAGTGATAGAATATAGTGAAAACTATTTTGATTATTGTAGATTGTACCAATTTTTCGCAATAAATACACTGTTAAGGCAAAAAAATTATCAGATCGAGCAATAAATACATTCTTAAGCCATATCTATAGAAGTTACACAAAAAATGTAATACACAAATAATTTATGTTTCAAAATTTGTACAGAAGATGTTACTTAAAGGTCAAGTAATGTTCACTATTGAAATATTTAATTTAGGCAAATGTATCGTTTCAAAATAAAAACAGAAATCAATCCCCAAATGCACATTTTTAACTGCCCGGGCTGCCCGAGAAGCAGGTGTACTTCGTTCATACTTAATCATCCCTTTCTTCGATACCGAACCCCATCGGTCAGCGGAGCTGATAGCGTCCGAAGTCGCCGTTTACTATATTAGGATGTACATTTAGCCCGGCCGTAATCGCGAAGCCATATTTTCTTCGATATCGCATCCGCATCAACGATAAGACACATCCATCAAACATATTTTCGCGGACTGCTTTATCGCGTTTGCAGGGGGCAGCACCGGCCTTTATCTTTTCTCTCGCACCATAACAACCAGTGCCGTACGGGTTTGTTCGACTAAAATTAATTTAAAATAGCGTTGGGAACACTAGATTGTCGCAAAACAGTCGATACAGTCGATAGTCAAAAAACTAGCGACTGAAAATAGTAATTACAATTACACGGTTCGACTGTTGTACAATTCGTGATGTAGGACGAAGATGTATGAACCCTTTCCTGTACAAATTGTGAGAGAGGAAAGGATGGATATAATTGCTACAGTTAATTTTATATGTGTTTATATTTTCCAACGATTGTATAGAGAGGGAAATGTACATATTCCTTCACGTACTAACTTTAAAAAAGAAAAGGAAAAAAGTAATTGGTGAATGCTATTAACATGCAATTAATAATTTCATTTTAAACGAAGTAGAAATACTTTTATATTTGAATGTTCTGTGGATCTGTAGAAAGGAATGGAATTTTTTTATGGAATGGAATAATACTCCACAATTGTTTTATCGTATTTTAATATGTTAATTGCTATTTTGAAATAATATACTATAGTAAATATAGGAAATACAATAGAACTGAAACAGTCTATAGCAAAAACTAGTGAATTACTAAACAGTCGATAGTCGATTTCATTCGAAAGTTCCCAATGCTATAAAAAACCAGTACATTTTCCTGTATTTGAGCTCCAGTTAATCAGACTACATGAATTTATACATGTATATTGTATAAGTGTTTAGTCTTAACTGTAAGCTAAGTAGTCTGACTTAATTTTAATTTATCTCACATTCAGTCTGGTGGTATATTAATACGACTGTCGATTTCTGTCGATGATTCCCAACACTAGTTTAAATCAATATTAAGGGCGTTATTTAATTATAAAGAATTTTTTTCCATCCGTAATCATTTAGAGCTTTACAATTACGATGTTTCCCGCTGAATCATTTAGAATTCAGACTTTAGTAAGGTCGGATGTTTTTTGGTTTGAGATGTCTAATGACATGTAATGTCTATATATTTTTAAAGATCTGGACGCTTCCATGTTGACGTACTTCTGAAGTCTTCTTTGATGGCGGTCGGCAAATCGTCTGATATTATCCGTGACTCTCTCAATTTCTAGCTCAGCAAGGTGGTCATAAACACATACAGACCAAGATGTAAGTAAGCTTCAGCATATCATTGTGGAACCTCACAGCTGAAATCCACAGCCCCACACCCAGTTCATTAGTATTATACAAAACAAGCTTGAAGTAAATGGTTATTTCGTAGTTTGAACTAAGCAGCGAATAAATTTTCCTGAACATTCTTACTCTCTTCTAATCCAGGGACATTAATGGACTAAAATTCCAAACCATTTAATGGTTATAAGTGGTTTAGTGATCGTCCTACGGTCTAATGTGTGGACCGCGTGATGTTATACTGGGAGATCCTATATATAAAGATATATCAAGAGATTATCCTCTTGAGAGATGTTAGGCGGTTATACTCGAAATGCAAAAGAAAGCTTCAATTCAGCAGTTGAGCGATTGCCTCCGAAACACTTGTATTTTGGTTTAAAAATCGTTGAGATCCACGCTGTGTGTTTATTGAATGAAGTACCTTCCGGTATTTTAAATATTCTAAACGTGCTTAATATTACCGTTGGTAGCAGAAGTAGCAGAGCAGAAGTTTCAATTATGCCAAGAAGTTGACTATCAACGCATAATGCGACAAAATCGACGCAGCTCTCTGGTTACTAATAAAGCTGGATAATCTCGAATAGAACAGCAGTAAGCTGAAAATGAAATATATAAATCTCATGAAGTACTACAATATGGTGTTTGGTTACTGACTAATTAGTAAGTTGTTTAAATTAAATAATTATTGCTGGTTGGCAACGCCGGTGGATTAGTACCATGCACTTCCAGGCTTTAAAAGACCATCACGGCGACGTCTCGCTCTCTTTTCTTTTCTCCATCCCCTTGTAACAGTACCACTTCCACAGCGCTACCGTACTTCCTCTACCTAACCTAATATCCTTTCGATTCTCCCGTCGACCACATGTATAAATCATAAGTTAAAATAAACAAGTTTGATTCAACCAGTGTTTTTAGTTCTCGTGCAAATTCTTTCCAAAAATAGTAGTGAGTGTTCGGACAAGCAATCGCGTCGACAGCCATTCATTCCGACCGACCGACCCGACGAACATTTCTACAAAATAAACTTATTCTTGGCTAAACAAAATCAGAAAAATGACCCGAAATACGCCGTCCTACACCCCCCTTAATTTAATTTGCTATTTTTTAGTATGCATTGCAACATTATAAAGAATATAATGGAGTTTTTGGATTGAGCTTGCAGAGGGGGTTCTATATAATGTTGAAGATTACTGATGTACAAAAGATAGAGCACTGGCCTTAACAGACTTCCTTCTGGAAAGCCCTTAACAGATCGAGATCAGATTTTAATGATATAATGTTTTAAGATTAGGTAGAAATTCTTAGGGATATGTGATTTTATTTTATATAGTAGCCATATCGAGAAAGACAATACAGTACACGCCACAAAGTAATGTCTTTTGTGTCGTTTTATATTGATTTATATTTTCAATATCTGTAGGTCGTTTTACTAATAGATTTCCAACTTCTAAGTGGTCAATTGGTAGTAGTTAAAAGAATAAACTAAATAGATAAATAGGTTTAGGTAGGTATTAAGCTAAAATGTGTCTATATAGTATAACAAAAAATACGTGTAGTAGATAAGTTAAATTATGTTTCTGTTTATTTTTATTTAGTTATTACAACGATTATTATGTACATATTTAAAAGAATTTTTTTTTGTTAAAAATCTAAGTTTTTTTTTAATTTTTAGTCAGTTTCTTATTTATTTTTTGAAGTCGGTTCATTTTTTTTGTTAAAATTATTTTATTTTTCTCTTTTTAGTGTTAGAAACAATGATTGAAAATAAGGAGCAATTCAGGCACCGGGGTCCGTTACCTAGCCTAGGTGATTTTACAAAGGTTCTGCCTAAACAACAACAAAACGTTATTGTCCCCGTCGGGAATCGAACGCGCGACCTCCGTTTGGGAGCTAAATATTTTAACCATTACGCCATAGAAGCAGTTTTCTGCAATACTTCTACTAGGTCTTATATACTACAATTAGTGCTTAAAAAGCAAACTGAATGGCTTTTGCACTGAACGGTTTCCGATTTTTTGTTACATCAGCTTAGTAATAACATTATACCCAAATATCTGATTATTTCAGATGCAAATATGTGAAATTTAAGCGTTTTCCTCGATTTTCTCGATTGAAAATCTCGATGTGAAATTTGTCGATTGTGATTAACGCTGAGTTCGAGAACTGTGTCTTGAATGAATATGGGATTTTTGCACCTTAACGTACGACCGAACAATACGCCGCTGATGTTCGCGCGTTTATCTTTTGGCGTGATGTATGGCCATAACTGGCGATATCCGCCGGTGAGCCTATTAGTTATTCGACCGATAAAATCTATCCGAAGGTTATCGGTACAATTCGCAGGGACCGGCGGGTTTCCGTCACTCGGTGCGCGGACTTTTCAGCAAAATTATTATCTCGCCGAATCATGGCGCTCGCGATGATGATTTTAAATGGTTTTTGATGAGTGACTCGGGTCGTTTTGCTCTTGTCAACGAGCAAAACGAATTGGCGAATAATCGGAAATGGTGACAAACCAGCCGTGTTTCGTCGGTTTATTAATTGCAGTTCTACGATAAACGAAATCACGCGAACGGTTCTTTGGTTTGGCATCTGTAGTCGAACTTGATTGTGTTATAATAATTATCTTCTATCTTTTATGTAAATATGTATTACTGTTCGTTAGTTTTGCTGTAATTCGAAAACTGACTAATATTGGTTTTGAAATATTTATGGGAAACTAGGAAAGGTTCATTTAGTGAGAAAATATGGAAATTTGATTTTCCATACAAAGTCTCATTGTTACTGTTATTGTGATGATGGATTATTATATAGAGGTTTAGCTTAAATAGGCGAAACCGAGGAAATGTTTGGCGTAGTCCTATCAATGCAGTCACCGAGAGGACTTTTTGATTGGTTCGATTTTTATGTGCCTGATACAGAGTACGTTCAACATTTTTGTGGCTTAATTATAATCACTATTACTTGATTATTTATCTTCAATCTCAATAGTTTTGTTTATCCAGTATACATGCAGAAATAAAAAAAACGTAACGTCGTTTTTGATTGGAAGAAATAACTGAAGTTAGCTACATTAGCGTGTGTGAGCATTGTTTTTCTTTTACAGTAATGCAACGGAAGAAATCATGAAGATATTACCCACAGTTTAAACCCAAAAGTTTTAATTCAAATTAATCATTCAGTGAATTGAATCATATTCAAATTAATTCAAATAAATTATTAATTGAAAATGAATTATTCAAGCCGGTTTCTGTCGTTGACCAAACTGACAAATGGATTATAATTGAGTACCAACACCATAAGTTTTTAAAACTGTTTGATGGACTTCGGCATCTCAATTCTTTTAATTGAACAACAAAAGTAATGAATATCGAAAATGCAATATTTAACGTGTGTATACCGTCTATCAAATATAAAAATCATGGAATTTACGAGCTTTTACTATTTTCGTCAATAGATATTGCTGATTTTACAACAATGTCACTTGATAAAAATTTAGGGGGACAAAGACGAAATACGAATATAAAGAAAGGTACAGAAATATATAACACTCAAAACTTATTTGTGGCATAGTATTTTAAAATTCACTTTGTAATTCACCAGATTGAATTCCTTCGTAGTCGGATACACATAAATTATTTTAATTATTTATATAAATAAATGTCGCGCCCTTTGGTTGCAAATGAACGCTAAATTTATTCACAGGTAATGCATAGGAGACACCCTTCTAATATCTCTATATTTTATGCTACTGTCCAAGACGATCACTAATGTATTGACATACAATAGTGATCGATACCGATCAATCGACCATAATTTTTTTTTATTGGCGTTTAGTCGTACGTGTATTGCCCGCGTCGGTGTCCCGAACATCTGTTTCATATCGAGTTTCTCGTGGTAAAATTGAAAACACGACCGTCGCTTATTATCAGATTGAACGCGGTCCGCTGGCGTTGCGCTTCTGAACATCAATACCATTGTACGGGCTTCCTTGTACCAACTTTTCCTTTCAATAGGTTCTATAGAACGTTTATTCAAATCAGGCCCCAATACGGATCTAAGACATAAAAAACACAGCCTATAATGTCGAATGTCGCCTGCACCCTTTTCGAATGTCTTTTAGACAAGTTACGGGCGACCGCCAAACTGGTCCGGTAACTAGCTTTAAGCAAATTAAGTGTTTTCAATAAAAATAGATAATTAATAGATATATGTTCAGTTTAGACGTAGCACAAGTCTTCGATAAGGTTTGTTCCTTGTTCATAAGCCACAGAAAATGTTATTGAAGCAACATACTGATAAGCCAATTCTTTACCTACCCTATATATATAGTGAACGACAAATGGATAATATCATTACCATTACATTTGCTGATGATATTGTAATTCTTGGTGTCGGAGACAACTGCACAAAGCCTAGTGAAAATTACAATAGATAAGTGACAATATAAATAATTGGACCCAAGCATGGAAAATAAAATAATTATTGACAAAATTAAACAAAATATAATCAGACCACAGAAGCACACTATCAGACTATACTATCATTAGTTACAATGTTAAGTATCTTGTAAAGAATTATGTGAATCTTGATACAACGCTTCGCAGGAAGGACCATGTTAAAAACAAAAGGAAATAACTGGAAACAAATGACAATTATCACTACATAATAAATTACTGTTATACAAGCAATTATTCAAACCTATATGGACATATGCTATTCAATTATCAGGATGTTCCGCGAAAAGTAATATAAAGACAACAAGATGCTACAAGACCGAATAGTTACACAGAGACGTTCAGCTACCGACTAATCACAAGGAATCAAGAAGAAAGACTTTATTCTCATGTCAATATCGAAGCAATATAACTCTTGGATAACACCAAAGTAGGACACATACTTAAAAGAATAAAACAATTTGATCTTGTGTAGTTTAGTGAGGTGTATTTAATATAAAAATACCAGCATAAATATTATTATAGACTGAGCTAGGCTCGATGCCTCCTCCTTATTGTAAAGCTTAATTACAGGTTAGTCGGCAACGATTAGTAACAATGTAATAATTAAAGAGAGAGATAATGAAAATGGAAATATATTTGTTGATTTTAATGTTTTATTCTATTATTTTCCTATGGGTATTTTTATTCAACTCATAAAATCTGAATGGCTTGAATTAAAAACTTATTAGAAAACTATTTTGTTTTAACGGGGAGTAGTGGACTTTGAACGCAATCACTACGCGGATTTATAGTATACACATAGTATTAGAGTATACACAGTCGTTTTTGTGACGATATATAACATTATAAGATTGATTTTGGATATATTGCCAATAAAAAACAGTGGGACTTAAACAAGTCATATAAGTCTTGATCTTTTTCTTGAAATAATTTTAACTATTCTTGATGGCGATAGTGCCACAATTGCTCTAGCTATAGATGAGGAGGTAAAAACAATTAATTTGTAAATATTAGTAAATAAACTTAACAACTGGATCGAGCAATGGAGAATCAGTTTGAACGAGACTATATCCACGTCAATTACGTCAATTACAGTCGACGTATGCAGTAAAATATTAACAATTACGCAGTACATGAAGATTCGCTTGTAAAGAAATAGAATTATACCTTGTCAATATTTATAGTATGTTATGTACTGATTCATAAACAAATGCTTAAGTCTATATGGAAGTGGCATACAGTTTTGCCATAAATGGTATTACCCCAAGAGGAACGATCTGGACATAATTCAAAAGTATCTGTTCTGTGTTCGGTATTGTGTTCCATGATATGAAGGCTCAGAAATAGATTTTAGAAATAAATAATGATACACTAGGAAAGGGGAGTCGAGAACAGGTCCTCCACATACATACAGAAAAGTGTGTTCTTTATATTTCAGACCAGATGATAATTGATCCAATATAAATTAAGAGTCAAAGGGCATTACTTAATTTGGATACTATTTCTAATTGGAGTTCAAATACTAAGTTTTTCATTAAGTTTAATTTACATAAATGAATTGAAGTACATACGTTATAACATATTAAGATCAATTTGGATTCAAAAACAATTAGAAGTAATTAATTTTATTATTCAAATGGTATACATTTTGGGATTTGAAAATAGGAAATTATAGGAAGCAGGAAGTGCAACACCAAAAAGATCAGGAACTGCATATGCGGTAATAATAATTAAGTGTTATTTGTTTTGGTGGATGAGAAATGTCACTAGAATTTTGAAGGGCAGCTGTACAAGCAATTTTGTATTAAATGTTAGATTTAATATTATTCTGAAACAATAAACTATATATGTATATTCGAGTTTAAAATTATATCATTGGCCTAATGACAAAAATATCGTAAATGTTTAAACATTAGTAGTATTAACATGTCATTAAAATAATAAATATATTTAATTAAAACCTTTTTAATTTCCCGCTGGTACTACTAGCAAATCTAACATAGATATCCTCAAGAGGTTTCAGAATAAAGTGTTGCGAGTCATCGTCGATGCCCCATATTACGTGTCCAACAAACTGATTCAGCGCCATATCCCCATAGAACCCATAAAGAGTATGATTCGGAGTGTTAGTGCGAAGTACTCTGAAGGACTATTAGTGCATCCCAATGCATTCGCCAAACAGTTAAATGTGCGCGATGAAAGTGTGGTGCATAGACCCAAACGCAAACTACCATACAAACTAATTAGTAGACATATAGAGTGATGTTTAATAATCTATAGAATAAGTTAGGATAGACTTTAAAATAAGTTAGAATAGTATCTAGAATAAGAGTAAGATTATAAGTTGTACAGCAGATTACTTACTGAAGTGATCTTCTACATGTCAGGATGGTTATATTATAATACTGAAATCATATAATAATACTTATTGTCCACGGGCAGATTGTAGACATTCTAGGAGATTAAATAAAAATCCTACTATAAAGATTACTGCCTGTCTCTAGTGGTTCCTTCTATACCTCTTTATTCTATGAGATCTGTATAGGGTGATATAGGGACCAATTCGGACGTGCCCGAACAGTGTTTTGTATTTATTGCCCCACCTGCACATTAAATCAATAGGATTCATATTCAAATGAAAAGTTTTCTATAGAAATCTTTGATCCCGAATCATTTGAATATGCCGAGATAAGTTTTTATTGAAATAAAACGCGAGTATAGATTTAAGATAGGGCCGTTAATTCAAAAAACTTTCGTTGAAAAGACGACGTCGTTGACGGTTTCAAATGCTCTTTTGTGTCGCGTTTTGTTTGGGCCGAGGAGCAAACTTTTGTTTAGGAATTAGGCGCGTAGAGAGAGGGGATCGCCGCGAGGGGAAGGCTGTTTGATATGTTTAGATCACGTTTGACACGTCGATATGTATTTGTACTTGTACATGTATTGTCCTGAAATAATTGTATTAAATTATGTTTCGATCGAGAAAAGGTCTTTCTGTTTTTATACATCTCTGTATATTTGAACTCTGATATAGTTAACATCAAACTGATCTTGATTCATCGCCCGTTTCGTATAAAGACGGTTTCTATTTGGTGAATTTAAGGTTATGTTGTTTTTTAATTTTTGCGGCCGCGCTCGTACTAATATTCAACGAAGCTGCAACATGCTAAAAAATAGTTTCAATAAAAACCCCGGCGATTAGAAATGTATTAAAACAAAGCCTTAAAACAACGTTTGCCGGTTTATAACCCGCAATTATACTAATTTGAATAATTTCGCGTACGTTTGACAACTGGATAACTTGAACAGGTTAGTTCGGTTTCATGTTCGAACTCATCAGACAGCATTCTGTCTCTTTTTAACTAGAATAAAATGAGAAGGAACATATTGTCTGAATCTAAAACGAATTCACAAATTGCGGCAGGCGATACATTAAACGTATTTATAACGCACATAAAAATAAACTTTGAATAGACTATATACACATCTATACTAAACTAACGAGAAGTAAAAGAGCTTGGTTGGAAAATCTTCAGGCACCCATAGACTCAAAAGATGCCTGTATAAATTTGACAGCTGTCGCATCATAAGTTTGTGAATTATAGTATTTTTGCATATTATAGCAACTTTTGTTATTGTGAAAAAAAACGGATGAAAAGGAATTTCGCGTGTTGATAAAACATTGCTTTTTGAAGGGAAAAAATACAGTTGAAGCAAAAACTTGGTTTAATGCCGAGTTTCCGGACTCTGTCCCAGGAAAATTAGCCATCAAGCATTGATATGCTGGGTCTAGACGTGGCGAAATGAGAACCGAAGACGGCGAACGCAATGGATGCCCAAAAGAGGTTGTTACAGACGAAAACATTTAAAAGATCTAGAAAATGATTTTGAATGACCGTAAATTGAAACCGAATGAAATATCAGACATTCTAAAGATATCAACTGAACGTGTACACTATATCATTCACGAATATTTGGCTATCAGAGAGTTCTGTGCAAAATGGGTTCCGCGCGAGCTCACTTTTGAACAAAAACAACAAAGAATTAATGATTCGGAGTAGTATTTGAAGATGATCAAGCGTAATAAACCCGAGTTTTTGCATCGATATGTGACAATGGTTAAAAAATAGCTCCATCATTTCACTCCGAAGTCGACAGTCATCCGAGTGGACTGCACACGACGAACCCGCTCCAAAGCGTGGGAATACGCAACAGTCGGCTGGCGAGGTTTTGGCATCTGTATTTTGGGATGCGCCTGGAATAATTTTCATTGACAACCTTGAAAAACGAAGGACCAACAGCGACTATTACATAGCGTTATTGAACCGTTTGAAGGACGAAAAACGGCCGTATTTGAAGAAAAAGGAAGTGCTACTTCACCAAGACAATGCACCGTGTTACAAGTCAGTGAAAACGATGGCCAAAATCCATGAATTGGACTTAGAACTGTTTCCTCATCCACAGTTTTCTCCGAATCTGCCCCCCAGCGACTATTTCCTGTTCTCAGATCTCATAAGCATGCTCGCTGGGAAGAATTTGGTCGAATGAACAGGTGATCGCCGAAACTGAGGCCTATTTTGAAGCAAAGGAGAAATCGTAATACAAAAATGATATCGAAAACTTGGAGGGTCGCTATAATCAGTGTATCACCCTTGAAGGGAATTATGTTGAAAAAAAAACTAATTTTACCAAAAAGAAATGTGTTTTACCTTGGTAGGCCGGGGACTTTTCAATTGACCTGTTATACTAAAGATTTAATCTTACCATTGCTTGTACAGTTGAGCTCAGAAAATCAGTCGATGAAAATCTTCAACTAAAAATCATTGATGTTTCCTATGAATGGCATCACCGAATATTATTGATGATAAAGGAGCATATTTGCTTTAAATAGATCCATTCGCAGATTATAAAAAAAGAAGTTGAATAAAAAGACAAAAAAAATGCACCACCAACTTTATTCTGAACTCAATATATGCTTGAAAGCCAGTATTTTTCTTGGCGTAGATTGATAGAATAATGGCTCTAATTCCGAATCAATTATGTTTAAATTGAAT
The DNA here is from genome assembly GCF_030347505.1 of Rhynchophorus ferrugineus. Taxonomy (NCBI): domain Eukaryota; kingdom Metazoa; phylum Arthropoda; class Insecta; order Coleoptera; family Curculionidae; genus Rhynchophorus; species Rhynchophorus ferrugineus. The sequence continues at coordinate 8,687,207 of NW_027472582.1, read as the reverse complement.
AAAAGAGTCATCCTTATAAATAGCCGCGCCGATGTGTACATCATTTCCGATGTCGGTAATTAATATTAAACCGTTTCATTAAATTCGAACGAATCGAATGAATTGGAAATTATTATAGACAATGCGAGCTGACGGTCCCGGGCTGCCCGTAAACGTCGTCGACGAGGCCCCGTCGCTGGCTCGAGACCGTTTCCCCATAAAAACGGGAAAAGGTGGGCGTCTTATTCTTATTAAAATCGCGTTATAGACAGACGGCCTCACCGCTTCACTTGTTTCCATTAAGTGCGTTTAATTTTAATTGTGACTTCCGCTCCTGCTTCAACATCTCTTCATACAGGAATTAACACTTTATTGTTTTATTACTGGATTTAAATGGAACGCCATCCTTATTTGTGAGTCATCGTTAATATATACATTTTTTGGTATCAACATATATTATCCCGGTTGTTTTCGTTAGTCATGATCAACGAGGACACACACATATCTAATTAAATTAATAATTCATTTACTAGTTTAATGACTGCGATCTGTCTAGAGTTGCGATAATAGTTTAAGTGTTCGTTCATATATACATAAGGAATTGTGTAAGGAAATACTTAGTTATATTTTACAAGATGTTATTATAAATGAAGGAGATACATCTTGGGGACAACGAAAAACTATATTTATCTACGAAGCAAATCAATTTCAACAAATCCGTTCATAGGAAAAATAGAGTTGAATTTATAGGTAATTTGAGAGAAATATTTTGCGACATCCAGTATCCAGATGTCACTACTTCCAACTTATTACTAGTTTTAAGGTGTTATATAAACTGTATTTAAATATATTATTATCCCGGTTGTTTTTGTTAGTCATGATCAACGAGGACACACACATATCTAATTAAATTAATAATTCATTTACTGGTTTAATGACTGCGATCTGTCTAGAGTTGCGATAATAGTTGAAGTGTTGGTTCATATATACATAAGGAATTGTGTAAGGAAATACTTAGTCATATTTTACAAGATGTTATTATAAATGAAGGAGACAAATCTTGGGGACAACGAAAAACTATATTTATCTACGAAGCAAATCAATTTCAACAAATCCGTTCATAGGAAAAATAGAGTTGAATTTATAGGTAATTTGAGAGAAATATTTTGCGACATCCAGTATCCAGATGTCACTACTTCCAACTTATTACTTCTTTTAAGGTGTTATATAAACTGTATTAAAATATATTATCTCGGTTGTTTTCGTTAGTCATGATCAACGAGGACACACACATATATAATTAGATTAATAATTCATTTACTAGTTTAATGACTGCGATCTATCTAGAGTTGCGATAATAGTTTAAGTGCTCGTTCATATATACATAAGGAATTGTGTAAGGAAATACTTAGTTATATTTTACAAGATGTTATTATAAATGAAGGAGACACATCTTGGGGACAACGAAAAACTATATTTATCCACGGAGCAAATCAATTTCAACAAATCCATTCGTAGGAAAAATAGATTTAAATCTATAGGTAAATTGGGAGAAATATTTTGCGACATCCAATATCCAGATGTCACTACTTCCAACTTATTACTTCTTTTAAGGCGTTATATAAACTGTATTAAAATATATTATTATCTCGGTTGTTTTCGTTGGTCATAATCAACGAGGATACACACATATCTAATTAGATTAATAATTCATTTACTAGTTTAATGACCGCGATCTGTCTAGAGTTGCGATAATAGTTTAAGTGCTCATTCATATATACATAAGGAATTGTGTAAGGAAATACTTAGTTATATTTTACAAGATGTTATTATAAATGAAGGAGACACATCTTGGGGACAACGAAAAACTATATTTATCCAAGGAGCAAATCAATTTCAACAAATCCATTCATAGGAAAAATAGATTTAAATTTATAGGTAAATTGGGAGAAATATTTTGCGACATCCAATATCCAGATGTCACTACTTCCAACTTATTACTTCTTTTAAGGCGTTATATAAATTATATTAAAATATATTATTATCTCGGTTGTTTTCGTTAGTCATGATCAACGAGGATACACGCATATCTAATTAAATTAATAATTCATTTACTAGTTTAGGACTGTGATCTGTATGCAGTTACGATAATCGTTCAACTTAGTGTTGGGAACGACTGAAATTGACTATCGACCGTTTAGTAATTGACTACTTTATACTATTGATTGTTTCAGATGCTATTTTGGTTCAACTAATTTTACTACCTTTTACCAGTGACTGTTTCAGTCGACTGTTTTTAGTCGCTATTTTAGGTTCGAATGATTTTGTTACTATTTACTATCGACTGTTTCAGATGTTTTAGTTACTATTTTTGGTTCTACTATTTTCATTCGACTGATTTTTAACGTTCTGGCTCTGTCATCCTAGTCGCTACCTAAATGTACCCAATTTATTCTTACATAGACGTATTTGTTACATATATAGATTTATGATTTTTTTGGGTAGTTTGCTTGTAAATTACAATATATTGTATATTAATATAGCAATATTTTGGAACAATATTCTTCAGGATTGTTAATTTAATAGGGTAAAATACTTTTGACTGTTTTTATGGAAATAATAGATAATATTTCGATTATTCTCTTAAGTTTTAATAAATGAAGCATTTACTTTAATTAAAAAGCTCTAGTAGTTATGGTGAGATCATTTTTGATCATGGATTTTTTTTCTATGATTAGGAATATGTTCAATTTGTATTTAGTATTTATGGTTATTGTTCATCTTTAGTTTTTAGGTTTTGTTTAAGATATATTTTATTGTCTATTTTGATCATAGTATATTATTTAAAAATAACAATTACTATATTAAAATACGATAAAACATTTGTGGGGTACTATTTCATTCCATGGAAGAATTCCATTCGATTTTACAGATCCACAGAACATTCAAATATAGAAGTAATTCTACTTCGTTTAAAATGAAATATTAATTGCATATTAATATTTTCGTTATAATCTTCGTGTAACATCACGAATTGGAAAAAAGTCGAACCGTACATTTGACTGAAAATAGTAATTACTATTTTCAGTCGCTAGCTTTTTGATTATCAACTGTTTCGACTGTTTTGCGACTATCGACTATCGGCCATTTTCTGCGTACAGTATTCTTGAAGATTTTCTATGTTTTCATGGCTAAATGATAACCAATATTAGCTAGATCTAAGAAGTCGTGCCTAATTGGATCTACAAGAAATAAAGAAACGAGACAAAGTTTTTCTTTCATGAAGTTTTCGAGTCTGTGTAAAAATTGTTAAATCATATAAAAATCACAAATATGCCTGTTATAGCATCTTATATTCCTATATATGCGACTAACAGTTCAGTGGTGATACTCGGCGATGTATAATCATTATTGTTCAGTTATATATGGTGAAATTTTGACATAGAAAAACAAACGAAAACATTCGCGGAAGGGCTGAGATGGTAGGTGAGCTAATGGAGAAGTTGTAAGCGGTGAGGCAGGTGGCGCGTGGGGTCGGGGAGGGGGGAAAGCGCGCGCGAGCTCTCAAAACAAATCCAGCTGCGCTGGCAATGTTTGTCTAGCTTCGGCTTAAGAACACTAATTGCCGAACTTAGAAAGTGTATTAAGATTATGCATGGCTGCGAAACGGGCGCATCTCACCGCTTGAAATATCGTCGATTTAGCAATTTGCAACTTTGCCGCGGTTGCTTACTTTAGCCCGTTCGATGGCTTGAGGTGTAGCTGGTGAGAACAGTCAACCCCATGTGAAAATACGCCATTGTCATGGTATTACTTAGCAGGGTCTTATTCTCTATCCAATATAACATATAGAAGTTTTATATAAAAAGTATACGGTATTTTTCATATGAAAGATATAATTAAATTTTTTAGGTAAGTCTAAATTACTGTATACAGTAATTGCTTTTTATTATTAACACCCAGGCAGCTTTCTACCTCCCTATTAGGGATATAACAGGTCAATTGAAAAGTCACCGGCCTGACATATAGATGGCGTCACTAGAATTAAATCCATATATTTTTTAATTAGCCCTAACCCTCAAAAAAATACAGTTGAGCAAAAACTTGGCTTGATGCCAAGTTTCCGGGCACTGCTTAAGGAAAATCAACCATCGGGGATTGGTATACTAAGTTTAGACGTGGTGAAATTGGCACCGAAGACGGTGAGCGCAGTGGACGCCCAAAACAGGTTGTTACCGACGAAAATATTTTAAAAAATGCACAAAATGATTTTGAATAACCGTAAATTGAAACTGTATAAAATAGCGGACACTCTAAAGATATCAACTGAACGTGTGCATCATATCATTCACCAATATTTGGGCATGAGAAAGCCCTGCGCAAAGTGCTTGCCGCGCGAGCTCACTTTTGACCAATTTTCGTGGATCACCTCTTCATTCGACAAAAAATTCTTCCCAACGAGAATTCTATTGAGATCTGAGAACAGGAAATAGTTGCTGGGGTCCAGATCTGGAGAATACGGTGGATAAGGGAGCAATTCGAAGCCCAATTCTGATGACTGTCGATTGGACTTCGTAGTGAAATGGAGCCATGTTTCATCCATTGTCACATATCGACGCTAATGCTCTTTGAAATGTGAGAATTTAGTAATTTTGTTTTCTTAATTTATAGCGTTTTAATGATTTCGCTTGAATTATACATGACATATAGTTGTTTCTTGTGCTTCGCTATTAGGTGTCGGTTGTCATTAGCTGCCTGCATATTTTTAAATGTTTATTGCTTCCTTTTATATATCAATTAAATCACACATAAATTATGTGGTACTCATTTGTATATTATTTTATATTTCCTTTATTAAAATCCAATATATATAACCACTAGTGTATCTATATTTTCACCAACTAAAAATTCTTGGCAAGAGACGAATTAATAATTATAAGTTAATATTTTAAAATATTGACTGGTCATTGAATAGTAGTAAAGCTTTAATTGTATCACTTTGCGGCTATATTTAAGAATAGATAGACCTATGGCTAACAGCATCTCTTTTTAAATAGAATAAAATGAGATGGATAAAATTGTTTTAGTGTAAAACGAATGTACAACTTTAGACCGATACATATTGACAGACGTGTCACTATTGTTTTGAATTGATTATATATATAAAGATCTCATATTACATTGTTCATCGTCTGTAGTATTATAAAATTAACTATATTTTAACTCTAAAAAATAATATCAACAGACACTCGGCGGTAATATCACGAATCCCATTAAAACCTAATTTTCCTGGCGGAGAAACAGGTCAGTCCGAAATGTCGGGAGTTATGAATCGACAGGCGATTGTTCTCCGCGGACCTTATTGCGAATTAAGAGCGTGCAGCGTTTGAAAAATGGTCTGGGGCAACGATAAAGCGACGGAGCGTAGAGTACCGGCCGTGGCGATCGCTCAAAGTCACCGAGTTGTCGACAGGCCTTGATCGATGACAACAATTAAATAAGTGACCAATCATATTGCTCCCGCGATATCGCCAACCTTTTCATCAAAGTCATTGCGTAGCGGCGGCATACGTGCCGGCGAATTACCGGAAACGACCGTTCTGACGGAGAGCCGAATGGAAAAAATCCGAAATTAAAACGGCGCTTCTTCTGTCCGGACCCGGAGTTATCTCTCCTTCCTTGATAATCGAGCCAAACGTTTACAGATAACGAAACAGTGGGAGGACGAGGAAAATGAAAAATGTCATCCTATTTATTTGCTGTTTTCATTTTTAAGTTCAAAACGTAATTCAACGCGGGCCGAACTTACGTTAGCTCATTGTGTTTTCCTTTATTTTACGATTTTCATTGAATTTGTGCTACGTTGTTATGAGCAATAAGTATTTGAGATCAGGAATTTATAAAGAGGATTGGAATTGTCAGAAGTAAAATATTCGTGTTCTTCTGTGACTTCTCAAAACAAAAATTTATTAGGAAGATAGTTAGCTATCGTGGCTAACCTCCAACTTTAACAATTTTAGCAATGTACAGATAATGATTCATGAATTTTCGCTTGCTAATGTCAAAAATTACAATAAAAACTTAATGACATAATTGCTATTATTATTGATATTGAAAACCGACTTTCCTTTATCAAATGTTAAACCGTCTGAAAGTTCTTTGAGACTTGGAGTCCAGTTCGCGTCAATAATTCAACATTTTTTGGTCCTCTAGGATGTGTTTTGAAATCAAAATCGTCATTTTATTTCGTCGTCGAAATTAAATTGTCATTTTAGTATGGTTAAGTGGTTTAAATTGACACTTGCTTATGTCCTATATATATATATATATATATATATATATGTATATATATATATATATATATATATATATATATATATATAAATAGCTGCAATTTGAAGACTACTTTTTACTTGACATTGCTTATAAAACCAGGATTGTCAATGAAACAAGATACCCCATAATATTATTTTTTTCTGTATTCAAGTAGAAAATGAAAACAGCATGGAAGAGGAGAAATTAAGCTTTTATTCATCTTATTGCAAATTTTAAAGAAATATTTCGAGACCTTGATTTGGCTAAAAAAAGCTTAACATCTTTGTCCAACTGTACAGCAAGAGAATCTTCTGCGGAATGATATAATTATGAAATAACGTTACTAAATTACAATAACGTAAGAGCAATGCAGCTACTGCCTCATCAATTTTTATATTATATTACGTTTTTCACTCCTCTAGCTATACTATTGATGTAAGTACGACGGAACAAAAATAATACATTTATTTATGTATTAAAATTGTAATAAGCATATATAATATCAGATGAAATAAAGAAATCCAATAAAACTTATTAAGCCAATATAGTCCTCTTTTATTTCATTATATTCGGTTTTCACTCGTAGTACTTCAACTGTCAATATCTTTATACACTATGGATTGAAAGCAATTCGATTTTTGTCTTTTCTATATTTTTCCATTTAGATCTCTATTTAGTTAAAAATCATACAACTGTATATATATATATATATATATATATATATATATATGTATATATATATATATATGTATATATATATATATATATATATATATATGTATATATATATATATATATATATATATATATATGTATATATATATATATATATATATATATATATATATATATATATATATATATATATATGACTAGACTGAAACAGTGACTAGTAAAAAGTAATAAAATCAGTCGAACCAAAAATAGTGACTGAAACAGTCGATAGTAAAATGTAGTCAATTACTAAACAGTCGATAGTCAATTCCAGTAGAAAGTTCCCAAAGCTAATTAAAGTAATATCTCTTAGTTTCAATCTTAACTCTCTAAGGTGGAATATAGCAAAAATTTTCAATACGAAACCATCATCGCCCTCATATAATCATTAATAACGACATTCGAATTCAAAATTACTTTACTCTTAATGATACAAACTTAAATGTTGATTTTAACTATTAGCTCGATTCCAACCAATTACGGTATTCAATCATAATGGATCAGCCAATATTATTCCTCGGCAATATTAATGAACTGATACGGCACGTGGCTTTCAGTGAAATGTTGCTTTTTGTTTGGCCGTACCATATTTCGGGGGAAACGGACCCAAATCTCAACGATTATCCATATCTCCCCTTTCGGGAAGTTTTTTCTTGGCTTAGAGCAGATAAAAGGCAAATTTTCTTGCACTTGTCGACAAAACAAACACTTTAACCCGTTTACCACCCCGAATTTACAGATTTCGTTGACATAAAGGGTTGCTCGAGGGGCCGACTTGCGAAGGAGTTCTTCGATAAGAATTTTAATAAACAGTTTTCGCACGAAATATCGAACGTAATTTGTCTTAAGCGTCCGTTGTTGCTGGAGAATATTGTCAGACAGGTTCTGATCGTTACTGAAAAATGTATATAATGAACTTCAAATCGTATGATAATATTCAAAACCACAACTACTACTATAGAACTTTTTAATAATCTCTCGATCGAGAGGAAAAAAATTGAAATAGATTTTGGGAATTTTGAGTTTGTTGCTCGCTATGGTTAACTATTAGCTAACGGGGGCCTATTTTGAAACAAAGGACAAATCGTACCACAAAAATGGTATGGAAAAGTTGAGAGAGAGTCGCTATAATCAGTGTATCACCTTTGAACGGAATTTTGTTGAATAAAAAAAGCTAATTTTGCCAAAAATATATGTTTTACTATGGTAAACTGGGGACTTTTCAATTGACCTGTTATATATTAACTTATCACACTTTAACACAGGCAATAGCCCGATTTCTGATAAATGATAACCATTTCACTAACTGGTATCAGTCAGAGTGTGTAAGATCAGATGCATTTTGTTAAATGTTATGCATTTAAATCGACAGGATTAATTCATAGAACTGTGGTCCAAAACCTACGTTAAGCAGTAAATATAGCTTAAATAAGCTTAATTATTTTTACAGGAGACTTTAGAATAATTTAGTACAAATCTTAGTAACTTAGTAGTAAAGTATCGAAATATAAACGAATATTTAAAATGAATCCATGTCACCTAGTACTATGATAACCTAATTCTGATGATCAATGAGCAGTTAAAATATATATTCTACCTCAAGTTTTCCGTGAATAAATGCTATTTGAGGAAGTTCTGTTTTCGGTGGTATAATATTAAGTGTATGAATTTTACGAATAAAGATTCAGTCATTTTCAACAATTAAGTTTTTCGAAATGATAAGTAAATGATAATCAAAAAAATAAAAGTAGCTCATGTACAGATTTAACTGAATTTTCATCGTATACAATTTGATAGATTGCAAGAGATCTAGAAGTATTTCACACAGTTATTTAGTTGACTTTTTGATACAAAGCCATTCAAGTCACAATTAACTAAAAAACGTACTTTATTCAATTATACTTCACGTCCTTTAACATTTTAAATTCTCTTGCATGTTTAATTTTCATATGACCGCTATCTATATGTTATATAGTAAAATATAATAGGTTTTGAGAGTGCGACAGAAAAAATACCTCCTATTTTCGTCCATCGGGTTGGCATAAGTTTTGTAGGAATACAAGTTAGCTTCATAGCTATAAGATATTAAATACTCTTCTTCATATTATTTTGTAAGTTAATCAAAAATAATGTTATTAGTCAGATACAATAATCTAATGTAATAATATATTAATATGATACGATAATCAGAAGTAAGAAAATAAAATCTAACATCAAATTTGACTGACAGTGTTATTTACCGTAATATTGCGCTTTTGAAGCATGTTAAACAATATAAAGTTTATACATGTTGCCCACTCCAGGCTTAGTACAACGACATTATAAGTTTAGCGTATATGTATTAGTTCAATACCTGTGCCAAAACTCCCCGACAACCCATAACCGTTTAAAACACTAAAGCAAACATTATAAGACGACGGCCATCTTGTAAAAATAGCCGGTGCCGTAGCCAACGCCGATTAAGTAAATCTGTAGGCAAACACGGCAACTTATATACAGGTTCGGTATTAAGAAGGGCATGTTCGGTAGTTATCTCGAATTTTAGAAGCCCACAATATGGCGGAAGGTTTAAATATTGTCTTAGGGACGCCTGCATTAACGACCAAGCTCAGGATTCGCGACGAAAACTTACCGTACCTTCGCTGCGATTAAAATCGTATTTATATCTTTAACGTCGAATGATTTAAACGTATGTATATAAGGGAATAACCTGTACGTCGATGAATATTAGAAACTATTTTTAAAAAGAGAGTATAATTAAGTTTGGTTTGTTTATAATATTGTTGCTATAGAAAAGAAGTGGGTACACATTAAAATTTTTTTTCACCCAGAAACATAAATGCCGGCTTGGTTGGCGCAGTGGTAGAGGCGACAGGACGGCCCTCCTACTGTTACTATCGTAAAGTATCGTGGCTTCGAATGTTGCTGGGGCATGTTTATGATTGTTTAACATTTGTGACTGTCCTTACGCAAGAGTTCAAAATCCAAAATGGAAAATGTTCTCAGTCACGCCAGTAACCAGGCTGTGTAAGACCGTATGTCTTCTGGGGTGATTTCTAAGTTGATTTCTAAGTTGGTCACTCGTCACAGGACCGTGGTTCGGAGCCCTTGTTAAATTATAGATCCAGTTCAGATAAACCCTCGTTACTAAAAGGGAGACTTCTAAATTTTTATTCTAAATTCTTAATTGCTAATTTTATTTTCATTAGATAACATTTTATATTTAGTTATTGTTTCCTTCGTTGCTTTGTTTTCTTGGCAAATCATTCTGACGTCACTGTATTTCTCACTAATTTCTTCTAGTACCACCTGTGCAAATTTTTCTTGATAAAATTAGATTTAATCTTATATATCTGCAAAACAGTTAGTATTCACTCTCTCCTCGTACATTTTAACCAAAAGCTCATACATATTTTGAACAATAAATATGTGTGTATCTATGCACGTGCACACAAAAATATGTCAAGCAGCTTAATAATGACTGACTATCCATTTCGCCTAAACATTTTCAACCAGAGGGATCACAAATATTAAGCAGCAATTTGAAATGTGTCTAAACAGACAAAATGCTAAAACAATGCTTACAAGTTTATAATCTCTTATTATCACGTTGACATTTGGCAATCGAACGACTTTTACAGCATACAAACTTATCCACCAGTATTGTGTCTTTTTTTAGTAGGAATGAAAAGAAGAAAAAATAAACTATACATCTTGATGATGATTACAGCTATGATGATTGACAGTCTGATTTAGCGAATGGGTAATCAGGTCCACCTTACGTAATTCATAAGTCAAACTGTTCTGTGTTTTCTGTATTACAGAAGAAAGGTTAAGAAACCCATTGGTTTTGAAGGCCCGCTTAAATGTACATTAAAGACAATGCAAAGACACTAAATAAATGTAGAGCAGCGATTTGAAATTTATTGTAACAAGCAAAGCGCTAAAACAACGCTTGTTGGTTTATAAGCTCATGTTTTGAAGAATTTTGCAGATATTTGACAACCAAACGACTTTTGCAAGCTGATTCGGTTACATACTCGAACGTATCAGACAGCATTGAATCTCATTTTAACTAGAATATAAAAAGAGAAGGAAAATATTGTCAGGTATAAAAACTAATTTACAAACTGTATTAGGCAATACAATATATATATATTTATGGCGTGAGTTCACTACTAGTTTCGATAGACAATAGTTGCGGTTCCTCGACAGTTTCGTTTACCGAATGAGTCATCAGGTGCCCTCTACGTAATTCATCAATAATACTGTTCTGTGTGTCCTGTAATAAAAGAAAGATTAAGAAGCCCATCGGCTTCGAAGACCTGATTAAATATACAAAGAGAACTATCGCCCAAACGCTTTGCAGTCCCAGGCGAGGAAAAAAGAGACCACAGAAACGGATCGACACTGAGTAATTGTCGCACCATTTCCGACACACTTCCATTATCCGACACTAATAAAACGATCAGCGATCGATTACCGAGAATGGAAAATGTTTAATTTATCAGGGCAAGTCGTCGACTAATCGAGCGGTCGTCGCAACGTTTTCATTAACGGCCGAAATCATGAATGAGGAACAAAAAGCTAATGGAGTAAGCCGTAAAGGCGCAAACAAGCCCCTCATTGTATGTTGAAATCGACGTGTTTCGGGTGGGCAGGTTCCGTTTGGTAAGTCAATGAGATCGAAGAACGATTATTGTTCGTCGTAATAGCGATACGGAAAATCAACACAAAAGGGGTCAATATAACATTGTTGTCTTGTCGTCTAATATGGAGACGTAGTCATCATATTAACGTATCAATTGATATGCATTAACTCGATATATTAGATGTGAGAAACAGTTTAAACAGGGTACAGTGTATGTAAAGTTACCGCTGTATTTTTGAATACATATCTTTATTTCAATAAAAATATGAACAATTATATTACTGAAAGTTTCTAAACCCAGGACGTAAAATAAAATTATATTAAAAGAAAACAATATAAAATAATCAAATATTTTAAATATATAAAAACAAAGATAAAAATAAATGATTTAACAACTACTTACTCAATAAACGGCAAAATAAATAATGCAAATTGGCGCGCGAGATGTTCGAGATGGTCGGGTGATAATTCTGCAAACATAATAAAACGTACCTATAAAATGTTTAATATATATATTTATTGACATATTTACTTGCAATGATAAACTGGGCTTGGATGAAGTATGGCATGTGCACACGGTACGAAGGGAAAGTAGCTCGCGACGTACCAGCTTATGTCCTAACACTAACAATAATTACGTGCAATGAGATCAAGGGAAGTAACGTGCGAGATCTGTTGTCACTAATGTTAGTAGGCCTCGGTAGGATTAAGCTAAATTCCCAAAATAAATAAACAAATAAATAAATGAACAGTACTGTTACTAGTGCATTCACTTCTCCAGCTCCAGCTATGAAGGACGTGCAATACGTACAAGGGAGAAAGATAAAAGCCACGCGCTAGATACGCTGCCACCAAGAGCCTGCATTTTCGGTGGCGTTTATCTATGGTTCAAGTTATCCATAGATCATAACTACGCATTATAATTTATATTCAGATTTACGTAGTGACTCTGGCCGTCGCGTCTTTAGAAATTGACCTTTTTGAAGTTCTAACATCCCTAGAACGTGATCACATCTGGCAAATATAACCCCCAAAGAAATATCAACACTGTTGCCATTCATGGCAATTATGTCTGCTGATAAGTATTCGCAATGGTGACAAATTACATAATTAAAAAGAAGCGGAATTCTCGTCTAATTCCGTTATATTATCGTTCAAAACTTTCCTTCAAAAAACACTTGAACGACCCAAACATTAAAAGGTCTAAAATATCGAACTACGAGATGGAATTCTAAGTACCATAGACATCCGGGACGATTTATGATTTCTTTGAATCCTACGTGTCTATGCCTGTATTTTAGAAACAAAAATTTCGATAAAATATAGAAAATAAAACTCTCTCTCTCTCTCTCTCTCTCTCTCTCTCTCTCTCTCTCTCTCTCTCTCTATATATATATATATATATATATATATATATATATATATATATATATATATATATATATAGATATGCATCTCTTCGAGGGATGTAGAGCATCCTTTCAGAAACTGTTGTAATGTTATTGTAGAGTGTGAAAGCTTTACGTGCACAGATATGTGCGTATTTGCTCACAATATACTTGAGCATTTGGCTAATTAGCATTAAGGAGAATGTAGTGATTAAATATAGTTTTACCAAGGAAGATGTATACAAGTAGCAACGTAAGAAACTAAGGAGAAATACAATGATATCAAAATGGCTTTACAAGAAAACACTGTATATACTTGTTAATTAGGCGGATTAGGCATCCATGGTGGTATGGAGAAAAATAATGTAACACAATCCTAACCTGCAAACTGTTATAATTGCATTACTAATTGTAATTTTAAGTCCTTTACTAATATATACATTAGATGTACTGTAATATTAAAATAAATTATATTTTATATAGTAATGGTTAGTTTTGGACAGTAGTTTTTAATTTAGTAATATATATTTTTATTTGTAACAGTTTACTTATTTTATTTTGATTAGAATTTTGTTACACATCATAAGCAGAATATACTAAAACTCCTAGTTGATGCGACGGCAACATTGCCACGTTTCTACATCATCAATTCAGATGACGTGAGTTCACTGCAACTTTGAATAGACTATATATCTTTGATTCAATAATAACATGAATGAATATATTACGGAAAGTGTAGAGATGAAGCCACAGACCAGATGGGGCAAGAAGTCCTTCAATTGCATATGTTTGTAAGTGTGTAAAGCTATAATTAGTATAAACTTCAAAATTACAATATGTTCATGTGTTTATTTAAATAAAATAGTACAATGACGGATTTCTACTTCTTTCTTCTTTCTTCTTCCTATAGTTCTACAGAGCAGTTACAGGTTTAAGAAAATCAAAGATGCGTTGTCAAATGCATATAAGTTAAAGCTTTTTTGTGTTATAGCTACTTTCAACTACATCAAATTTTCAATTGAAAAATACATCCTTTTTATATTATCATGAGGATGTTAAAATACCCCAGCTTCAGGTATTTAAAATACCAATTAAAAATTACATTTCTATGAAGAAGTTGAATTACATAAACCAGATATGTATTTGCATGTCAATTACAAGAAAATCAAATACTGCACTATCCTGAATGCATACAAAGTACAATGTTTTTGCTTCGGAAAGAGAATCAAGAATCATTAACCATCACTTGTTATCACGTTTGACATGTTTTATTGCATTCCAGCACAAATACGTCTGCTTCGTCCGAAATCGCATTAAGAGTAAGTGAATTTAAAATTGGATTTTTTCTTAAATTAAACCTCAACGTCAAAATTAATAAAGTATGTCAAGATTACGGGCAGACAAATATTAAAAAATCACTGTAAACAGCCAAGGAGCATGAAAAGAGGGGAAAAGCAACGATCGGCGTGTCAATATAAATGTAAAAAATAGACCTGGGGGATTCGCCCTTGACCGGATCCGACCCTCCGGGGCTAACTAGACTACATCGAAACATAGATTTCCTTTCTGAGACCATTAAGTCCACCCTAAAGTTTGTCGCTTTCCTATTTTGATGACTGTTCGTAACAGCTTGAAAGGCTGAAAATTTGCATGTGTATTTATGTTTATTCGCTATGGCTAAGATCTTTATGAAGTTAAATAAAAAAGGATCTTGGAGGGTTATTAATTATGATAATTTTTGATATTAGATACATGTATGAATTCCAACTATTTTTTTCACTTAAAAAAGTTTATGGGGATAAAACTTTTTTAACAAAAAAATTGAACCGACTTGGAAATATAAATAAGGTTATATTAAAAATATTTTATTTTTCTCTTTTTTGTGTTAGGTGTTTGTTTAATACATTACGCAGTTATTTATTAAGTTTTAAAATGGTTAGGCCAAATAAAAATGCAGCCCGTATGAGGAATATACAATAATTGAAAATAAGGAACACTTCAGACCCCGGGGTCCGCTATCCAGCCTAAAAGATTTGAGAAATATTCTAACCAAGCTAGGACAACAACAAAAAGTCGTTGGCCCCGCCGGGAACCGAACCCGCGACCGCCTCGTGTGAGCTGAATGCTCTAAACGTTACACGATAGAAGCAGTTGCCTGCAGTATTTTTAAAACTTCTTATATGATATGGATAGTACTTAAAAAGCAAACAATGGCATTTGCAGTGCACGACTTTCAATTTTTAGTCACATCAGTATACATTATATACAAATATCTGATTATTTTAGATAAAAAAATATGTGAGAAATGTATACGTACCTTTAAAATTTGACTGACGTAACCTGACTTGGTTCCAATGGGACTACCTCCGGAACGCACTTTTTTGAATAAAAACAGAATTTTGAAAATCGATCCATAATAGACGGAGAAATCGGCGAACATACATTTTAAAAAATATACACTCAAACACAGAATCTCTTCCTTTTTTGCAGTCAGTTAAAAAAATGTTAAACAATATATATTCTTTACAACATTTTCTTTTTTCTTGGACATTTTGCTGGCTACATGGCGATACAGTATCGAAAGAGTCTCGTTAGTTTGGCAGCTAAAAATCATGAATCCATTGTTCTGATGATCAAACTATGCTGTTTCAGTCTTAACAAGGTACTGTTTTGCAGATATGGCAAATACATTAAGGAGAATTTATTATATGTAGTTTTATCAAGAAAGATGTGTTATACAGGTAGAAAAAGGACAAACTAAGATGGAAATATAGTAATATCATAATGAATTTACAAGAATATATTGAATCGAAAGGAAACTAATCAAAGTAAAATATATTACTCAGATATACAATTGCATAAATACATAACCACTACATAAAAAAAACCCGCCTAGAACTCTATCTATACTAGTGGGGAAAAAAGTTCAATGTATATATAATAAAACAACTCTAATCTATATTATTGTGGCTATATAATTAATTGTAATTTTAAGATCTTCGGTAATATATCCATTAGATATACTATAATATTAAAATAAGTTATAATACATAACATTTTTTTTGTTTCATTACATTGTGATATTTAGATGTCCTAGAGCCAAAATGTACTAAAACTCAGAGTTGCTGCGACAACATTGCGACGATTTAACAGGTCACGTGGGTACACTGCTGTTTTGAATTGACTATACATATAAAATAAAAACGGTATTCCGGGATATAAATATTAGAAATTTCTAAACATAACTAACAATTTAACTGATGTTATTTATATCTCTGACATCCTGCATCCTGTGCATATTAGATATGATGTTGCTTCTGTGAAACGCTAATTGGCATTGCAGAGCTCTTAAAAGAATGTTTATATATTACTGTCATATCTTATTTTAGTAATATTCCCAAAGAGGGTCAAATATTAATAATTTGTTAGAACATAAAGAGATTTAAAAACCAAATTCATCAATTTGTCTCCGATCCAGGGACAAGCGTTCCCGTAATCGCGTTTATGGAAATCCAATAAGGTGCCAATCAACTAGCTGTCAATACCGGCACCCGGATATCGCGCGTCCTCCTCCCGTCACCAGCGACGTCTTCGCCAACAAGATCCGAGAAGGCGACGGAGGAGGCGGCGCGGCGCAACAATTCGGAAACTCGGAGCGGTAACTCTCTGATTGATTCCAATTAGTTCCTTAATTGAACGCGAGAGGTCCCCGTGCGTAGATTGACAGGTGACAGGCGGGCGAGTTAAATTGGATCCCGATCTAATTTCTTGTTGTCTCAGACGAGATTTCGAGGTGTGTCGTTCGGGCTCGTCCTCCTTAAGAGGCGAACGGTGACGTCGTCGGAATGTCTGTCTCCCGAGACGCTGAATTAATTGAATTCTGTTTCGGTGTGCTTTTTTTCGAGTTCGGCAGCGACCGATAGTGTTCGGATAGGCATTTATCTGTGTTACATTAAACCATTCTGTTGGTTTTATTTTTAGAGGATACGATTTATACCAATACATAAGATTAGAGATGACAGGTCATCACTGTTTCTTTATTTTCCCTCTGTTTCCTCTCAATTAAATATTTACAACTTATTTGAAAAACAAGACACTTTAGTTTACTCCAGAATGAGATCTGACAGAACATACTGAAATATATTACATCCAACAAAACAGTGATTTCACGTAATATAATTTTAAACCACCAACATCTTGCAATATTGCCACATCAACTTTGAATTATTGGTTTATTTTGGCTTTGCCCTCTAACTAAATTCTTATATAAATAAAATAATAATAATTTAATATATACCTTATCGAAAGACTTCAACTATCCTTAATTGTACAGCCGCAATAGTTTGTAGGTTAGAGTTGTTTTATTATATTTACATTCAACTCTTATACACACCACTTATGAAATAGAGATATAGGTATGTTTTCTTATACAGTGGTACCCTCTGAAGGCCTAATTAACCTAATTAAAAATTGTATATCCAAGTAATATATTTTACTTCCATCAGAGATCATATTTTCCTTTATATGATTATTTTTTTGTTTCTTTCGTTGCTGTAATTCCTTGTCAATCCACTCTGATATCACTGTATTTCTTTTTAGTTTCTTCTTTTAGTACCTGTGTATATTATTCTTGAGAAAGTTAGGTTTAATCGCTGTATTCTCCCTAATGCATTTGCCATATCTGCAAAACAATTAGTATTCAGCTTCTCCTCATACATTCTGACCAAAGCCTGATGTTTATTCTAAGCAATTTACACATATCTATGCACAGAAATCTTTCCTAACCTACAGTAGGATTTTCGACGAATTTTCTTTCCATTCTCGTCACCTAGCCTTGGTAATTGTCAGCATTTAATTGTAATCCTACTTTCTTAGTCACTATTTGAATCAGTAACTAAATTCTTAATTTCTTGTCAATTTCTTCTTCTGTGAGTTTCAAAAGTCAGTGTTCATTTAAACTAGAGGTATTATTGTTGATAATACTTCTAGCTATATATCCAAACAATCCTTGCTTGCAAATCCTCCTCGACCTATATGTTTATTGTAGTAATTCTTTGCCACACTCGATTGGATTTAATATAGAGCAATAGAGAAAAAGATGTAGTATGACCATATTGTGTGACCATATTGTTCAGCTAACTGATCTTTTGTTTATCTATTTTCAGGCTTATTTTTACAAATTTGAGTAAGATAAAACGCAATTAAATATAAACGCATTAAATTTACGTAGTAATGATTTGAAAAGTTCTTTAACATAATACCTTCTATACTTGTTTAATGGTTTACAAGCCATTTCTTAGTTAAAGCCCTTCTTGATACATTTTCGGATTTACCTACCAGTATGCTATTGTATAGTATCATTTTTCACAACAACAATTGATGGCTCATCCAGGTTTTTAACAGCTGATTTGCATACTAGGTAATAAACATATTATGGTTCATTTGCCCATAGTAGGCGCTGTTGGATTTTAGGAAAATACTGACACTCTTCCAGGAATTAAATCATTCCCGTTTCTGTCATATATATTGAGCTTTCCCAATTCCTTAAGTAGAATCAGTGGAATACCTCGGTATCGTTAGATAAAAGATTGACATAAATTTAGAAGAAACCACAAAAACAAAACAAAAATAATAGCAGGCATAGTTCTATCGCAGTTAGAACGGAAGAAAATAATAAAAGCAAACAAAGGAAATAAAAGGTGAAAGAACTAATGAACAAAGAAAGCAACTAAGGACATCAAAAATTTTGGTTTCGTAATAAGTACGGAACGATTGATCAATTACGTAATTACATAGACTGGTAAATTGAATAAAAACAGATCAAAATGCTAATGTATAGTGCTGCATTCTACATATATCTGGAGCAATATAGCTTTTTGATAAAGAAAACCAACACACATGTAACACAGAACTACAGATTTAACTAAACAAGTTTCTCAATTAAATATTGTCTTATAGATTGACAGTTTACTCTAAGACTATATGCAACACAACGAAGTATATCACTTGGGAACAAGGGACAAGACTATGATAACATTCATTCAGATGACATAATAAGCATAGCATCTTACAAAGACCCAATTGTTGTAGAATAGATGTTTCTAACGAATTGATGTAGCATTATAAGTAGAGTTGGAAACCTTCGAAATTGACTATCGACTGTTATCGACACAAGAAATTATCACAAAAGAGATATATTCCATTCTAACTTCAAAAACACAAATACAGTTCTACAAGTCGAAATTTAAGACAGAAATATTAACGAAGAATGTATTTCATCTGAAGATATTTGTATAAAAAACTAGCTAGAATCAAAGAAATAATTACACCAGGTGCTAGAACAACTTTACTTAAAGCAGTCTTTGGAAATGCCACATATTGGGCAATTAGAAAGCCCATTAGATTTTTGGCATGCTTATAAAATGACTAAAATATTCTGCTATGCCTACAACATCTATCCTCTCGGAATAATTTTTTTCAAAATCTGGACAAATTATTAACAATCGAAGACATTCCATCACGGGTGCAAAACTGAACATATACAAATATGTTTAATTTTTATTTAGTACTTACTGTTATTGTCCATCTTTAGTTTTTAGGTTTTGTTTATGTTCTACTGTGTTATCTATATTTATTATAGTATGTTATTTAAAAGCAATTAACATAATAAATAATAAAACATTTGTGGGGTCATTATTCCATTCCTTTTCACAGATCCATAGAACATTCAAATATTAAAGTAATTCTACTTCCTTTAAATTGAAATTATTCATTGCATGTTAATAAATCTTTTCTTTTTTTAAGCTAATACGTGAAGGAATATATATATATATATATATATATATATATATATATATATATATTTGTAGGAATGTTCGTCGGGTCGGTCGATCGGTCGAAAAGTGTGGCTGCCGCTGCGGTTATCTATCAAAACACTCACTACTATTTTTGGAAGGAATTTGCACGGGAACTAAAAACACTGGTTGAATCAAAGTTGTTTATTCTAACTTACGATTGATACATGTGGTCGATGGGAGGATTGACAGGATATTAGGTTAAGGTGAAGGAAGTACGGTAGCGCTGTGGAAGTGGTACTGTTACAGGGGGACGGTGATAAGAAAAGAGAGCGAGACGTCGTCGTGATGGCCTTTTATACTCCAGAACTGCATGGTACCAATCCACCGGCGTTGCCAACCTTTATAGCTGTTGATGGTGAATTGGTGGTGGCCTAAAGGGTCGTGGCGGTCGCCACATAACTCCCCTCCTAGTGGAACAGCCGTGGAACGTACCTATATGTGGTGCATGTTCCGGGATGCACCCGCAATCACGCAAACAAACGCCCGGGGACTGCTGATGAGATGGGGATCCCAACCTGAGCGAGGAGTTTTACGGGATCAGCCGCCATCGGAGCTGTAGCAGGACGTCGTTCGTCTTGAGGCGTTTAGCTTTGTTTGAGGGTACCTGTAAATGTGTTACGTGTCCCGTTTCGTGATGCGAGGGTGCTCATGTGTTGCTGGTATACATGATGGGCTTCTGAGGTTTTCGTCCATCAGGCTAGTCTCGTGGGATGTCGTCGACCACGTGACGTTGATGAGTTCCGTTCCTCGTGCTATCCTTCCATGCACTTGTCAAGCACCTGTCGAGTGGCTTACGCTGAGTTGATTTACCTGTTAGGCACTTTGATCACGTCGGGGTCACCAATTGTAGGAATGTTCGTCGGGTCGGTCGATCGGTCGAAAAGTGTGGCTGCCGCTGCGGTTATCTATCAGAACACCCACTACTATTTTTGGAAGGAATTTGCACGGGAACTAAAAACACTGGTTGAATCAAAGTTGTTTATTCTAACTTACGATTGATACATGTGGTCGATGGGAGGATTGACAGGATATTAGGTTAAGGTGAAGGAAGTATTATATTTATATATATATATATATATATATATATATATATATATATATTTATATATATATATATATATATATATATATATATATATATATATTTATATATATATATATATATATATATATATATATATTTATATATATATATATATATATATATATATATATATATTTATTTATATATATATATATATATATATATATATATATATATATATTTATATATATATATATATATATATATATATATATATATATATATATATATATGCCTGAATTATACTACCGTTGAAATTTATAAGCACTTTTAAAATTAACCGCTCCAAGCAATTATCTCCGTCCTTTCCTCTCTCACAATGTATACAGGAAAGGATTCCTAGATCATCGTCTGACATCACGAATAAAAAAAAACAATCGAAGTGCATTTGACTGAAAATTGTAATTACTATTTTCAGTCGCTAGTTTTTTGACTGTTTCGACTGTTTTCTGTCGATAGTTCCCAACGCTAGTTGTAACCTTCTGAACTCACAACGGGTATAACTCAAGTGTTATTTTTATGTACACACATATACACTATAGTTCACAGAAGCCAATTTACTCAAGTGATCTCCATGCGTTGCATGTGGTATTAATCATAAGACATATTTGTTGCCCTTTGAGCAGATTGTTGAGCTCTTAAGGGTAATAAACATTCTTTAAAAAAATATGATACAAAAATGGAATCCTAACAGTACCTTGCAAGATTTGGTGAAGAATATTTGAAGCCCTGCAGCTTCAACAGCAGAGTATTAAATGAGAAGTAGACCTATCTTTAAGCGCCGACTATGGATTCGATATGTCGATAAAAAGTTACATATACAATTGTTTCAATTGTAAATAATATTTATAAAAATTGAAATGTCTCCCTTCCAAACTCAATAACTAATTATTATCGTTTAAAATGGTTTCGCACGTTATACGCCTACGCGAATTAAAAATATTCCGGCTTTAAACTTCGCCTCGAATTATTTTTGATTTCGCATTATCGCTGAAGATAATAATATTAATTTAGCGTCGAACGAAAAGTGTGTGTGTATGTGAAATAAATGGTTGGAAGCGGGCGACGTGAGCGAGAGCTTAAGAGCTGAGGTGGAAATTTCAATAGAATTAGGCCGATATAGAAAGATGCGAAAAGGGTTGCCTAACGAGATAATTTCCCGATACAAGGGAAAGTGTTTCCCCTTTCTATACTGCTTTTCGAAAATACTTTAATCCACTTTCATAACAGTTTTAATCAGTAATTATTAGATTATTCGGGCAGGTCCCCAATATCGACTTTATATTTCGGCGTCGATATATATATATATATATATATATATATATATATATATATATATATATATATATATATATGTATATAGACAAAATAATATATAAATAATAACATCTGACTTTTACACAATTCTTAGCAGATTCCTCTTTCCAAAAAAATTTTGTTCCATTATTGCACAAATATCTCCGTTAATTGTTTCAATAATGTTATGGATTGAAACCTGCTTCTCATTCCATCTCTTTTTAAATGGGATAAAATGAGAAGGAAAATATTTATTGTGTGACTGTAAAACGAATTTACAACTTTCAACAGGCACATATTAATGATATATTGATCACTACTGTTTTGAATAGACTATATGTCATTTTATTCTACTCTGTTACAATGTTCTGTACTTGTTCTAAACTCAAGAACAATTGGCAGAAGCAGCAAATGTCATCCAAGAGACGATTAGTGACCGATTACGAGCTATAGGGATACTCCAAAATAAGGAACATTCATTGAATGACAGGCAAATGGAAAACCGGAAAATCGTCTGTGAAATGCTGCTTTAAAGGTATTATCGGAAGTCAAATCTGCATCGAATAGTGATGGATGATGAAAAGTGGATTTATCTTAAAAACACTAGGGACAAGAAATCATGTTTATCACCTGACGAAGCCGGCTAATTGACTACAAGGCCAAATCGTTTAAAACTGTTCTGTTTGGCTGGTCCAAAAAGGTGTATTATGAACTGTAGAAACCTGGTGAAACCTTAATCATGCATTGATGGAAAAACGTCCAGCATGGACCCGAAGACACGTTAAAGTGATTTTACAGCACAAGGAAGCGTTAAAAGCCTTTGGATGGAACCTATTATAGCAGTATTCGTACCCTCCAGACATTACCCCGTCCGACTATCACCTTTTCGCATCAATTGAACACGCGCTTACAGACCAGCATTTCAGCAATTTCGAAGATATTAAAAACAGCTCAGTGAATGGTTCTACGCAAATACAAACAGTTTCTATTTGGGATGGCATCCATAAATTACCTGAAACATGGGCAAGATGTGTGGAATTAAATAGGCAACACTTTTGATAAATACAGTTTTCCATTATCTTAAAAATTGTGTACTTTTTTTTCGAAAAAAAAAACGATAATGACTTTCCAGTATACCAGATGTATGTAGAAAAAGCGTGTAAAGCTAAAAGGACCCATACATAAATTTCTATATTATCATATAATGATGGGTTCTGAACATTATTAGATATTATGAGCATGTTTGTTTAAAGATAAACAAAGACTAACGTGATTATAAATAATCTATAATACTCATGCATAGAAAAATTCTGGTCCTTAAATATCATGGTTTGGCTTGAGTGAGTGATGAGTAAAAATTCAAGAATTAGCCAGGTACACAGAATCTCGGATCTTATTGAATATACCTACGAAACCAAAACAGTTTACTCAGCTATATTCTTGTACGTAATGCAAGCTCTAGGTAGTTTTTGTTAAAAAGGGCTCATGTACAAACCTCATAAAATGTTACAAAATTCGGTAAACTCTTATACGATTCCGAAAACTTCTATATCTCAGCCAGGATATTTATATTTAAATAAGAAGCTTACGCAGCAATGAAGAATACAAATGTGTACCGAAGGGCAGTATGTTATTAAACATGTGACTTAAAAACGCAAGTAATAAAATAAACCAGTGGATTAAGATAGAGAAACTAAATATCTAGCCACGGTAGAAAGTAGATCTAGATAAATCCTAGTTGATTGCTGACAAAAATTGAATTGCTTTTTGCTGAATTTACGTGGGTTCTTCGACAGTGTATACCGATTTTTTTATTTTCTTCTTTTGAAAAATTTACATCGGTGATTCAAAATATTATTTGCCGGCCTGGTGGCGCAGTTGTAAAGGTACAAACTCAATAACTATTTATTAAAAAGCAAATTAAAAAGCACTTTAACATATGAACAAAGTAGAACATAATATTAAACTATATATATATATATATATATATATATATATATATATATATATAAATATAAATATATATATAAATATATATATATATATATATATATATATATATATATATATATATATATATTTATGTCTCCTTTTGCCAACTATAGAAGAAATTTTAATTTTTATAAATATTATTTACAATTGAAACAATTATATATGTAACTTTTTATTGACATAACGAATCCATAGTCGGCACTTAAAGACAGTCTACTTCTCAAGTAATACTCCGCTGTTGAAGCTGCAGGGCTTCAAATATTCTTGATCAAATTTCTATTTTTGTATCAGATTTTTTTAAAGAACGTTTATTACCCTTAAGAGCTCAACAATCTGCTCAAAGGGCAACAAATATGTCTTATGATTAATAATACATGCAACGCATGGAAATCACTTGAGTAAATGGTCTTCTGTGAAGTATATTGTATGCGTGTGTAGATAAAAATAACACTTGCGTTATACCCATTGTGAGTTCAGAAGGTTATACTAGCGCTGGGAACTAACGACTGAAAACAGTCGAAACAGTAAAAAACTAGCACCTGAAAATAATAATTTTCAGTCAAATGCAGTTCGATTGTTTTTTTTTATATTTCTGATTGCTGAATTTACATGGGTTCTTCCACAGTGTATACCGATTTATATATATATATATATATATATATATATATATATATATATATATATATATAGACAAAATAATATATAAATAATAACATCTGACTTTTACACAATTCTTAGCAGATTCCTCTTTCCAAAAAAATTTTGTTCCATTATTGCACAAATATCTCCGTTAATTGTTTCAATAATGTTATGGATTGAAACCTGCTTCTCACCATCTACTTTAAAATTTACCACAATTGTGTGGAGCTCTGATTCTGTAGCTTGTCAGACCAAAACTGACCGCTTTGGCTATTTTTATAGACGCATTATCATCTTGGAATGTATCAATGTTTGGCAGTATTAGTGTTAGCCTTAGTAATGACTTCAGCATTCATGATGTCAAGGTATTCATTTGCAGTAATCCGACCTGTAGTACCAACGAGAGAACCGGCTGAATACAATAATATTTTCGGCCTCATACTTGACTATAGAAAACAGGCAGTCTGGTCCATAAACTTTTTTTGGAATTTATGATTGATGAAATGCTGCAGCACTATACAAAGGGTAAATGAAAATCGAAATTTAACATTGTTTAGTTCAAGATAATTTACACAAATTGATTTATTGATTCTTCTTTTGAAAGCCCATAGTTTATTGAAATTCTCAAACCTTCTATCATTAGGAATTAGTTTTACGGTATACATAAATTTAATTTTTATTTAGTGGTGAACTTTTCATCATGTAATTCATTCATGAAAATGTATCGCAATTTAAGGAACACAAATTAAAAACGGACTTGTAGTTGTAACAACAACTTTTTGACCCTTGTCAACAGAGTTTGCTTCAATTTTAACATATTTCCTTCAATCCACTTTATGGATAGCTCCAGTCAGAAAAAAATCTACTTTGATTAACTAATTTTATGAACGGCTTGTGAGCTATCTCCAAGTGAACTAAACAGATGCAAAGAGTAGAAAATATCAGTATTACGAAGTGGTAAAGAAACATTTGCCAAAGTCATGATAGACTACAGATTAGTCTATACACAAAATTACTTCAAATACTAGATATCAACTAAGTGTCTGAATAAACAAATATAACTTAATATGGAGACTTTGGTTTTATTTTTATAAAATTGAATTTTTCGAACTCTATTGACTTATATACACTGCGTAAAGTTCATGCTCATATACCTCCATAGTCTTCATTATATTATTATGTTATTATATATCAATAATAGTTTAAAATACTAATATTTTCTTCATATAACTTTATGAAGCATAGAATGTAAAACAATGAGACATCTTTCTCTATGACCATATGTTGTATAGATCTATAGGAATTATATTACATATCTTATTTTATTTAATTCAATGCAATTTTAGCATATTAAAAAAATGAACGAGATAACTGAAAATTATATAATTAAACATTACAATCTAAAGAAGCGCATCCAGTATATCTGTTTTTCGAAAAATCAACATTCTTACCAAGCAATTTCCATTGCTTTAAGAGAGGGATATAGCGAGAGCGAAAGAGTGAGAGATAGAGAGAAAGTGAAAAATGATAACATCCCCGTTTGTTTAAAATAATATAATAATAAGCCTGAATAAAAAATATATACTATGCTTTGAAAAGATGTCTCAAAAATAGCAGAATATTTAATTGATTGCGAATCGTTTTACAAAAAATTGAAAAAAACTGAGCTGATATGTCAATTTGTAGATAATTAATTAAATGTTAAACAAGAGCAATATGAGAAGTTAAGATATTATTAAGTAAAGATATAAGAAAGGCCTGAAAGTTTGTCAGTATAGTGAATCAGAACATAACAATGAGCTAGAATATTCACTATAGCAATAGTATCAGTATTATAACACATTGAATGAATGTCAAAATAAAGTACATTTACAAATTCGAAATTTGGATTATTCCAAAAGAAGAAACAATTGGAAACAAAGAAGAAATAAACTCTTTTCCCCTTAAGTCCCCCCATTCACAATAACTTCAATCTTGCATCGAAAATGGGATTATTAACGGCTTGTCGAACAATCCCGTCTCGATACACTGAACCATCCTTTCCCGAGACGCACGACGTCCCCCCTCCGACCCTTCGCCCTCCGTCCTCGTCCGTAATTAGGAGTCTTCGACGGAAACAGAATTTCGAAAATTCCGAAATTTCCCAGGACGGATTAGATCGGATTATTCAAAAGTTATCGCCCGTTAATTGGTTTATTAATGCTTTCTGTTAACAACATTTTCGCCGTAATTTATTTATATTCTATCGGAAAGATTTCGGCTGCATTTAACACATACATAACATGTTATCATAACAGATTTATCGCTGGTTATTGTATCTAATTATCTATGAATAGATTTAGAACACAACTTTAGAACTTATATGAACAAAATAAAAATAACAATAAAAAAAATAGCTCAAGTAATATATATATATATTTTTTTTTTGTAAAGTATCCTTTTACCAACTATGGGTTTATCTGGACTGGGCCTAAAGTTTAACATGGGCTTCGAACCACGGTCCTCAGCATTAAGCCTACCGATTGGTGAGTGATGAACTTTAGAATCATCCCAGATCTAGGCTGGGTAAGACAGCCGGTCTTACCCAACCTAGTTACTGTCGTGACTGGGATCATTTTCCTTGTCGGATTTTAAATCTTGCATAGAACATTTATACACTTTAAACAATCACAAACATAAATTTACGACCATGCCTCAGCAGTATTCGAACCCGCGGCTGTCGCAATAATAGGAGGACCGTCCCATCGTCTTTACCATTGCGCTAACAGGCCCGCAAGTAATATCTTGAATCAGCAATGAAAAGTTTTTCAGATATAATAATATTTTTATATACATCTAAGGTACAAAAGAAGAATATAAAAAATCGGTATATACTGTGAAAGAACCCACGTAAATTCAGCAATCAGAAATATTTTAAAAAATCGAACTGCATTTGAGTGAAAATTGCAATTACTATTTTCAGTCGCTAGTTTTTTGACTGTTTTCAGTCGATAGTTCCCAGCGCTAGTTATAACCTTCTGAACTTACAATGGGTATAACCCAAGTGTTATTTTTATCTACACACACATACAATATACTTCACAGAAGACTATTTACTCAAGTGATCTCCATGCGTTGCATGTAGTATTAATCATAAGACATATTTGTTGCCCCTTGAGTAGATTGTTGAGCTCCTAAGGGTAATAAACATTCTTTAAAAAAATCTGATACAAAAATAGAAGCCTACCAATACCTTGCAGGATTTGATGAAGAATATTTGAAGCCCTGCAGCTTCAACAGCGGAGTATTAATTGAGTAGTAGAGACTATCTTTAAGCGCCGACTATAGATTCGTTATGTCGATAAAAAGTTACATATACAATTGTTTCAATTGTAAATAATATTTATAAAAATTGAATTTTCTCCCTTCCAAACTCTGGAACTAATTATTATCGCTTAAAATGGCTTCACACGTTATACACAAATTAAAAAGCACTTTAACATATGAACAAAGTAGAACATAATATTAAACAAAATAGTTCAAGTAATATTAATTTAATATATATATATATATATATATATATATATATATATATATATATATATATATATATATATATATATATATATATTAAAGTTAAACTGGACTGGACCTAAAGTTTAACGTGAGCTCCGAACCACGGTCTTCCGCATTAAGCCTACCTACTGGCGAGTGACCAACTTTCCAAATCATCCCAGAAGACATCCGGTTTTACCCAGCCTGGTTACTGGCGTGACTGGGATCATTTTCCTTGTCGGATTTTACACTCTTGCCTAGAACATTCACAAATTTTAAACAATCACAAACATAAATTTACGACCATGCCTCAGCAGGATTCGAACCCGCGGCTATCGCAACAGTAGGAGGACCGTCCCATCGATTTTATCACTGCGCCACCAAGCCCGCAAGTAATATTTTGAGTCATCGATGTAAAGTTTTTTAGATATAATAATATTTTTATGTACATCTAAGTAGAAAAGAAGAATATAAAAGATCGGTATACACTGTCGAAGAACCCACGTAAATTCAGCAATCAGCAATTCAATTTTTGTAATTTTTAGATAAAAATTTGGCAATGATGTTTTAAATATATTTTAGTGACTATTTTTTATCAACTAGGATTTATCTAGATCTACTATCTACCATGGCTAGATCTTTAGTTTCTATATCTAAATCCACTTGTTTATTTTATTACTTGCGTTTTTAAGTCACATGTATTTAGTAGGTAAAGAGCAGGACCCAAAATACTACCCTTCGGTACACCTGCTTTTGTGTTCTTCATTGTTGGGTAAGCTTCTTGTTTAAATATAAATATCCTGGCTGAGATGTAGAAGTTTTCCTACATGAGCCCTTTTTGACAAAAACGACCTAGAGCTTGCATTACGTACAAGAATATAGCTGAGTAAACTGTTTTCCCTCCGTAGGTTCTTTCAATAAGATCCGAGATTCTATGTACCTGGTTAATTCTTGAATGTTTACTCATAAAGCCAAACCATGATATTTAAGGACCAGAATTTTTCTATGCATGAATATTATAGATTATTTATAATCACGTTAGTCTTCGTTTATCTTCAAAGAAACATGCTCATAGTATATAATAATGTTCAGAACCCATTTACCGCTTCTGCCAATTGTTTTTGAGTTTAAGTTTGGTCTGCATCCAATAACTCTTGCAGTTTCGCACTAAAAAGTTTGAAATTTGAAAAAATCGCCACTCTTGAATTTTCAAAACCACGGCTTATATGTTCATCGTGAATCTTTAAATGTATATCTTTGAAGCTTGATATTAAAGTAAAATAAAATGACATATAGTTTATTCAAAACAGTAGAGACGCACGTCATCGATATGTGCCTGTTGGAAGTTGTAAATTCGTTTTACCCTTAGGCAATATATTTCTTCTCATTTTATCCCATTTAAAAAGAGATAGAATGCTGTTTGAGAAGTTCGAATATATAACCGAAAGGGCCTGAAAAAGTTGTCCGTTTGTCGAACGTCTGCAAAGTTCTTCAAAATATTATAATTACGGGTTATAAACCGGCAAACGTAGTTTTAACGCTTTTAACGTTGTTTTAATAAATTTTAAATCGCCGCGGTTTTTAATAAAAATATTCTTTTGCGCGTTGCAGCTGCAGTAAATATTAGTACTGACACGATCACTAAAATATCTCAAAAATTCAAAAAATATAAACTTAAATTCACCAAAAAAAAAACCTCTTTATGCTAGAGAGGTGACGAATCAAGAATCAGCTTGATGTTAGCTGTATCAGAGATTAAATATATGAAATGTATAAAAACAGTAAATAGTTTTTTCAATCGAAACATAATTTGATACAATTATTACAGAGAAAATTCTTGGTCTGAAAAGTATCCATAAAATTCCAAAAGACATGCAGCTATTTGAGGGATGTAGAACATCCCTTCATACACTGTTGTCTAGCCTAACAATATCTGCTAGAAAGACCGGTAATGAGTTTCCAGTAGAACTGGTAAACTCTTCTGTTTATTTTCGTTCAAGTTAACTAATTGATTTAGATCGGATAAGATTTTCTGCTTAAATTCTTATTGATAAAAATTCGCAAGAATGACTACAATGTCATTATTTATATTCGACTATTTAGATACATATTAAAAAGGAAAGAAAAACAATTGGGTCGTGCTGGCTCCCGCTGATCCTGCCCATCCAAGACGGCCGCGAAACGGCAGACACAGTGCACACGGGATCCTGATAAACGACAGCGGCCCATGTGCCGCCCAAAGGCTGATCTGGACGAGATTGGGTAATTAATTGGCTATCGCCGCCGTAAATCGTAAGGCCGGCACAGGTTGCGGGATCGGGTCCCGAGCGATATTTATCCTTTCCTGGTCGAGGAAAAGCTGCAGGATAAATAGGATAACTTCCGAAATTAATTTATTAATTGGTTTACCAGCCAGATAGGAGATTACTGGCTGTCGAGCCGAGATACTTAACTTATTACGTCAGACGATTCGGTTCCTTCGGCACACTTTTATTGCGACCGACTAAACCCGCGCTGTTCTTTATTGTTTATTTTAAGTCTAATTTATTTCTATCCTATTTATCCGGTCATCCTTTTATATACTTGGACGAAATCTGAAATTCAATTATTTATTAAATATCAATAGGGCAATAAAAGGACTCAGAGAAGCAGCTAATAATGAAGAAAACTAAGGAATACAAGAATATTTAGAAGACCTAAAGCCAATTGATGCAATAGAACATTTTCTCTCTAAAATAACAAGAACGATTAAAAGGTCCCAATAATATACTTTACCCGTTGAGAGAAGTGACAATGTTTTAAATATCTAGAAAGCATATTTGAACAATTTCAATCTGAAATATCCGTAGATGAGGAAAACAATTGAACTCATTCCCTCAACATGTAAAAAATGTAGTATTATGGAAGTAAAATGATCAACAATGAATAATATTAATGCTGAAAGACCTCCCGGGTTCGATCTGATAGTTGAAATTATCTTAAAAGAAGTATCAGGAAAGTGCTTCAAATTAACAGAATTTATATGTAGTGCCATGCTATATCTAAACTACCCCTTAGAACTTAGAAACATGTATGTTTCTCAAAACAAATCAAGAACTGGGAGACGTTCCTACCTATTATCTTATTATCTGACTTATCCAAGGCTTTCGAGAAACTACACACCTACAGGTTCAAAGTAATAACAGAAAAAAGATATTATTCCAGAGCATCGATTTGGTTTCCGTTAGAAACACTGAACAAAAGAGTATATTCACAGATTGAATTGGATTGGAAAAAACTGTAACAGAAAAAACTGTAACTGTAACTATTCATCAAGTTATTTTCTCTGTGAGCTACTCTGTAAGCGTATGTCCCATTTATACGAAAAGTTCTTTGAAAAATTGTTGAACGTGTTGAACAAGTGTTTTGAACATTTCCTTGACCGGTTTTAATTCATGAGATAGTATTGTAAAACAATGTTACTGTGTTTTTGAGCCCATTCTAGACGCTTTTCATCAGTTACTATCACTATTAAGTGTTTTACTAGGTTGTAACAGTTTGTAACACACCACGCCAGTCTAGTCCCATCAAACACTACTTTGCGGCCAAAATGCTTGGGCTTTATAGTCAATCGGCCAGCGTTACCATGATTTTTTGCGCTTACAGTTTTCAAAATAAATCAACTTTTCTCTTTTTCTTCTATCATCCGTCACCATATTTTTTTATTTTTTTATAATTTTTTTATTACTCTTCGTGAGTCCACAATCTGTCCTATTGGCAATAAGTATTTTTTATGTCTATATTATATACACATGGCATGTAGAAAATCAAAGCAATCTTCTGCATAAAATATTATCTTAATTAACTAGTCTTATTCTAAAGCTTATTCTAAAGTCTACATATGTCCAGTAATCAGATCAGGTGGTGTTAAACATTTTAGTCTACGCACTTCACTATAACGTCGCATATTTAGGAGATTAGCGAGTACATTGGGATGCACTGACACTCTTTCGAAGTACTTCACACAAACACGTTGAATTACACTCGTTATAGGTTCTAGAGAAATATCGCGTTGTATCACTTTATTTGAAATATAATAGGGAGCATCAACAATGGCATGCAACACCTTATTTTGTAACCGTTGAATGATGGATATATTAGATTTGGTAGCGGTACCCCATAGTTGGATTCCATATGCCCAAATCGGCTTGAGTATAGACTCATACAGCAATACCTTGTTATCTAATGTTAACATGGATTTGCGCCCGATGAGCCAATATATTTGGTATAATTTTAGTCCCAGTTGTTTCCATTTAGAGAGTATGTGCTTCTTCCAGGCTAGGAGTCGATCTAAGTGCATACAAAGATAGTTAACGTGTTCTGCTTGGGGGAGTTGACGATGACTGATATTCAGTGGTGGACATGTTCTTCTACGCAGAATAAACGTTATATGCGTGAATTTTGTTTCATTGTCTTTAATGCGCCATGTCTTCAACCATAATTGTATTTGCTCTAGGTGGGTTTGTAGGTTTATTGATGCTGTGACTGTAGCATAACAAGGTATATGTGTCAAATTATAGCATTATATACTTAAGTTTAGCAACACTGAGTTTATTGTACACCTAGTATATATAATATTATATTGGAAAAATATTTGTAGGTATCCTAACAATTATTTTCGCTAAAACGGCATTTATTATTACATAAGTATCATAACTATCAGGGTTTATCAGTTAAACTTCGGAATCTTTTGAATTTTGACCATTAGGTGGCAAGTTCGGTTGACACTTGACACTTGATGGATTGATTCATATGTTGGTTAAATCCGTAATTTTGTCACAAACTTCCCAAATCGTTGCCTCTACAATAATGTATTGTGGCGTCCCGTTCATAACGAGAGGGACAATGTTTCTTGGCTACGTCTTGGACAGTGAGTTCTGGCGGCGCCCACCTCCTTCGACCCTTTTGATTTTAAAGCGCTGATTTATTAGGTCCTTACGGTCTGGCGGGCCGAAGTTGATTCCTGAGGGCCGAAGTGCCACCGCTAAAGGAACCGACTTGGAGCGGAACGTTTTCCTTCCGCCCGAAGATTTACGAGTCGGCTCGATTATTGTTTTGCTGTTCGGTTTTCAATTGTTTCGGGGGCGATAGAGGAAGAGGAGGTCATAGTTGGCCGGTGGCGGTGGCCTGAGAGGACTGGCTTTAAGTAGGGGGCGGTCAAGGGTACGGAGAGAAACTTGCGGACGTGTTAGAAAAAAAGGAACGGTTTCGAGAGGCGGGGTAACAGGCTGGTGATGATATATGCGCGACTGTATGGGGGGAAAAGGGTTTTTTATATCAAAAATGGATTATTTTCGAAATAATACTATTAATTTTTGATTAACTGTTTCAATTAACATTGACAAAATGTATCGATTTTATTTTCGAAACTATAATCTTTGGGAATGTGAATTAATACTGAGGGTATCACAAATTTTTGTCGGGAAAATGTTGTCTTCTAACTGTTCATGTCTAGCTGCTTCTTATGACAAGAACTTTAAATACAAAACGGAAAGTGTATACATTTGAACTTGTTCTATAGTCGTCTGATGTTCAGGTATCTTTTTAAGGTTTTCGAGAAACTATACACCTACAGGTTCTAAGTAATAACTAAGTAATAATAATTCAGGTTCTAAGTAATAACTAATACTCTAAGCTACTCTGTAAGCGCGTGTCCCATTTATGCGAAAAGTTCTTTGAAAAGTTGTTGAACTTGTGTTGAATAAGTGCTTTGAACGTTTTCTTGACCGGTTTTGATCCATGGGATGGTGTTGTATAATCATTTTACTGTGTTTTTGAGCCCATTCTGGACGCTTTTCATTGCATTGCTCAAATCGCCCATCTGTTGTCAGTGACTATCACTATTAACTGTTTTACTAGGTTGTAACAGTTTGTAACACACCAGGCCACTCTAGTCCCATCAAACACTGTTTTGCGGCCAAAACGATTTGGCTTTATAGTCAATCGGCCAGCTTCGCCATGATTTTTTGCGCTTACGGTTTTCAAAATAAATCTACTTTTCATCATCCATCACCATATGACGCAGAAATGATTTCCAATCATACCTTTGAAGCAGGATTTCACAGGACATTTTGTTGTGGTACGCATATTCTCATCCTTTTGGGACTATGTTAGATCTTCATCGTTCTTGGGAAATCATCATCTTCCAATTTTCGAAACCACGCCTCACATGCTTTTAAGGTTAGAGTAAGCTCACCGTAAGTTTCTTTCAACAATCGATGACTTTCAGGGGCTTTTTGCTTTTTTATTAATCTTCAACAATCTGCCCGTGGGCAATAAGTATTATTATATGATTTCAGTTATATTATATAACTATCCTGACATGTAGAAGGTCACTTCAGTAAGTGATCTGCTGTACAACTTATTTTACTCTAAAGACTATTCTAACTTATTCTAGGGATTCTTAAATTTCACTCTATGTGTCTATTAATCAGTTCATATAATAGCTGGTGTTTGAGCCTATGCACTACATAGTCATCGCGCATGATCGCTGGTGATGATATATGCGCGACTGTACGGGGGAAAAAGTTGTCTATATCAAAAATGGATTATTTTCGAAATAATACTATTAATTTTTGATTAACTGTTTCAATTAACATTGACAAAATGTATCGATTTTATTTTCGAAACTATAATCTTTGGGAATGTGAATTAATACTGAGGGTATCACAAATTTTTGTCGGGAAAATGTTGTCTTCTAACTGTTCATGTCTAGCTGCTTCTTATGACAAGAACTTTAAATACAAAACGGAAAGTGTATACATTTGAACTTGTTCTATAGTCGTCTGATGTTCAGGTATCTTTTTAAGGTTTTCGAGAAACTATACACCTACAGGTTCTAAGTAATAACAGAAAAAATATATATTATTTCAGAGCATCGATTTGGTTTCTACTCTCTAAGCTACTCTGTAAGCTCTTGTCCCATTTATGCGAAAAGTTCTTTGAAAAGTTGTTGAACTTGTGTTGAACAAGTGCTTTGAACGTTTCCTTGACCGGTTTTGATTCATGGGATGGTGTTGTATAATCATTTTACTGTGTTTTTGAGCCCATTGTGGACGCTTTTCATTGCATTGTTCAAATCGCCCATCTGTTGTCAGTGACTATCACTATTAAGTGTTTTACTAGGTTGTAACAGTTTGTAACACACCAGGCCACTCTAGTCCCATCAAACACTGTTTTGCGGCCAAAACGATTTGGCTTTATAGTCAATCGGCCAGCTTCGCCATGATTTTTTGCGCTTACGGTTTTCAAAATAAATCTACCTTTCATCATCCATCACCATATGACGCAGAAATGATTTCCGATCATACCTTTGAAGCAGGATTTCACAGGACATTTAATTGATGTGGTACGCATATTCTCATCTTTTGGGACTAGGTTAGGTCTTCATCGTTCTTGGGAAGTCATCGTTCTTCAATTTTCGAAACCAGGCCTCACATGTTTTTAATGTTAGAACATGTACACCGTAAGTTTCTTCCAACAATCGATGACTTTCAGGGACTTTTTGCTTTTTTATTAATGTTCAATAATCTGCCCGTGGGCAATAAGTATTATTATATGATTTCAGTTATATAATATAACCATCCCGACATGTAGAAGATCACTTCAGTAAGTGATCTGCTGTACAACTTATTTTATTTTAAAGACTATTCTAACTTATTCTAGGGGTTCTTAAATTTCAGTCTATGTGTCTATTAATCAGTTCATATAATAGTTGGTGTTTGAGCCTATGCATTACATAGTCATCGCGCATGATCGCTGGTGATGATATATGCGCGACTGTACGGGGGAAAAAGGTTGTCTATATCAAAAATGTATTATTTTCGAAATAATATTATTAATTTTTGATTAATTGTTTTAATTAACATTGACAAAATGTATTGATTTTATTTTCGAAACTATAATCTTTGGGAATGTGAATTAATACTGAGGGAATCACAAGTTTTTGTCGGGAAAATGTTGACTTCTAACTGTTCATGTCTAGTTGCTTCTTATGACAAGAACTTTAAATATAAAACGGAAAGTGTATACATTTGAACTTGTTCTATAGTCGTCTGATGTTCAAGTATCTTTTTAAGGTTTTCGCGAACTATACACCTACAGGTTCTAAGTAATAACGGAAAAAATATATATTATTCCAGAGCATCGATTTGGTTTCCGTTAGAAACACTGAACAAAAGAGCATATTCACAGGTTGGATTGGATTGAAAAAAACTGTATGTACATTGAGCAAAACTATTCATTAAGTTATTTTCTCTGTGAGCTACTCTGTAAGCGCGTGTCCAATTTATGCGAAAAGATCTTTAAAAAGTTGTTGAACTTGTGTTCAACAAGTGCTTTGAAGGTTTCCTTGACCGGTTTTCATTCATGAGATGGTACTGTAAAATCATTTTACTGTGTTTTTGAGCCCACTCTGGACGCTTTTCATTGTATTGTTCAAATCGCCCATCTGTTGTCAGTGACTATCACTATTAACTGCTTTACTAGGTTGTAACAGTTTATAACACACCAGGCCAGTCCCATCAAACACTGTTTTGCGGCCAAAACGATTTGGCTTTATAGTCAATCGGCCAGCTTCGCCATGATTTTTTGCGCTTACGGTTTTCAAAATAAATCTACTTTTCATCATCCGTCGCCATATGACGCAGAAATGATATCCGATCATATCTTTGAAGCAAGATTTCACAGAATTGATGTGGTACGCATATTCTCATCTTTTTGGGACTAAGTTAGGTCTTCATCGTTTTTCATCATCTTTCAATTTTCGAAACCATGCCTCACACGCTTTTAAGGTTAGGGTAAGCTCACTATAAATTTCTTTCAACAATCGATGACTTTCAGGGACTTTTTGCTTTTTTATTAATCTTCAATAATCTGCCCGTGGGCAATAAGTATTATTATATGATTTCAGTTATATAATATAACCATCCCGACATGTAGAAGATCACTTCAGTAAGTGATCTGCTGTACAACTTATTTTATTCTAAAGAATATTCTAACTTATTCTAGGGATTCTTAAATTTCACTCTATGTGTCTATTAATCAGTTCATATAACAGTTGGTGTTTGAGCCTATGCACTACATAGTCATCGCGCATGA
Source organism: Rhynchophorus ferrugineus (assembly GCF_030347505.1). NCBI lineage: Eukaryota > Metazoa > Arthropoda > Insecta > Coleoptera > Curculionidae > Rhynchophorus > Rhynchophorus ferrugineus. Next base: position 8,649,620 of record NW_027472582.1, on the reverse strand, counting down.
TCGCTGGTGATGATATATGCGCGACTGTACTAGGGAAAAAGGTTGTCTATATCAAAAATGGATTATTTTCGAAATAATTCTATTAATTTTTGATGTTTGTTGTTTTAACTGTTTTAATTAACATTGACAAAATGTATCGATTTTATTTTCGAAACTATAATCTTTGGGAATGTGAATGTACTTGAATACTGAAGGTATCACAAATTTTTGTTCATGTCTAGCTGCTTCTTATGACAAGAATTTTAAATACAAAACGGAAAGTCTATACATTTGAACTTGTCCTAGAGTCCTCTGATGTTCAAGTATCTTTATAAAAATGACAGACTTAACGTGATAAATGACAAATGACTTAACCCGATATTATTGTATCAATTGAAATAAGTGATAGTCAGAAACACCATCGACTGATAAGTATAGAGAGTTCTTATTTCGTTATTTCAACAAAAGAAAGAATGCCTTACATGATAATCTTTAACTGAAAAGGTAAATTTTACTATTAAACTATACTAACTATTCTACCAATAAATATCCATTATAGATTGGTTTATTATCGGAGGCTTTTTTAATACTGATAACCAATCGGCAATGTGTTCACCTCGAAAATGGAATTAAGTAACAGCAAGAACAATATTACCAATTAGTTATTAATTTAATCACATAAATTTCGTATATGTTAGTAATAATTCGTAACATATAATATTGTTGTGTTCAAGAGTAACAGAAATATATATATATATATATATATATATATATATATATATATATATATATATATATTTATATATATATATATATATATATATAATATATATATATATATATAATACATATATAATATATAATAATATATATAATATATATATATAATATATGTATATATAATATACAATATATATATATATATTATATATATATATTTTTCATTTCAAGATTTTCTTTTTTAGAGTGATTTTTTTGTCGAACAGGTAAAATAAAATAGTTCTGTGATACATTTCAATTCACGATAAGAACTCTATAATTTTCCAATTCAAAATCAAGAGTCAGTGCCGTAGAACTATTGGCCTGGCACACATGATGGAATATAGTCAGCTATATAGAATATAGTATGCTCTGAATTTGATAGAATTATCAAGAAATTGTCCCAATGAGAGATTTTTATTATGCGCGGACAGATATTGAAGGCTCGACGCCTTACAGAAGAATGGACAAAATTAGTAGAGCTCTTTCGGAGAGGAAATTTTAATCAACGATATTTTTTTATAAAAATACTGGAAACAAATAGATATTAATATTTAAATTTAACGACTTTTCAATAAAATCATGTATTAGCATACAGCTCTTGGGCCTGTAGACATTTATAGAAATGTTTATATATTACGTTGTTTTTTGGATCTTTGTACTCTTATTAGCGCTTGAGCAGAATGATACTTGTAATATTCAGGTTTCTGCTAGTAGTTATATATAAGTAGTGGAAAAAATAGATTTGTATAATTATTTTTGTGGTCGGTAATAGATTGGGAAAATATATTATGTTTAATTGTATTGAACATTGAACCCATCGGTACTAAAACTGCATAAATTGTTTTTTTGTACATTATTCTTTCCCACTGACATCAAAGTCAACATTTTTAAATAAACGGAAACCAAAACCCGCAACTGAGATATAGAGAACACATCACTAAAGTGTTCGATGGCCCTTTGCAGCATCTTTCCTAGACAAGATTTTCCTAGACAAGAGAGTAAAATCCAACAAGGAAACTGCTTCCAGTCACGCCGGTATCCATTCTGGATAAGACCGAATATTATCTGGTATGATCTCCCAAGTTGGTTACTCACCAGTCGGTAGGTTTAATGCCGAGGACCGTGGTTCAAAGTGCACGTTAAACTGTAGCTCTAGTCCCGATAAACCCTCGTTGGTAAAAAGGAGACTTAAAATATAAAAAAATAAATAAATAAAATTACAAATTTTGTCGTTCCATACTTAGCACCTTTACAAACTTAATAGCTCATTAATATTAAACGTAGTTAGGTGAGTATAGCTGCCAAAAGATATTGCTAATCAAAATTCGTGTAAACACATGATAATACAACAAATATACAAAATACAATATAATACAATAAATATGAGGGTTCGAAATTAAGAAATGCCCAAATAATTAAACAATACCATCTCGACTTACGACGAACCCGAAGTATGGGAATAGAAGAAAACACAAAAAAAGAAGAAAAAAACGCGGAGGCAATACGAACACACCGGACCGTACGTAATCCCGGTCGATCTCTGGAGTATTAGCGGGCGGCGAATAAAAATATTCCTCATCATATTTGAAACACAAATATGACCTTTTTAATTTGCATTAACCTTTTAGGCGGCGGCGGGCGGGAGGCAGCGAAGGGGGGCCTCGGCGTTCGCGTTGGGGGAGAAGGAAAAAACAAAAAAATATACGACAGCAAGGTACGTACGTAAATATGGCCAGATAAAGTAATTAGCCATCTTTCTTCGTACCCCTAATGTTTCGCATACGTGGGCAAAATATGAAAAAAATCCCTAATATATCCCTGTAATCTTTTTATATTTTAATATTGTACGGGGCACGGTCAGTTTAAAAAGTTACATGTGGTACTTAAAAATATAGGATCTCTAGGGTAGTGTATTGTTATATGGTTAAAAATCTCGAAACCTGGGTATATTGCTTAATGTGATATCGATATTAGCTCTAAGGACTAGCGAAAGGCTAACCAATGGCCATCCCAGAAGACAGATTACTTAATATATTTCAAATATGGGAAAATGTATTGGCTAATAGGAAGTAAATCACAGTTAACATATATAGACATACGGAATTTAATTTTGGAGATGTTCCCCAAAAACTATTATAAATATAATAATACACGTTTTTCAAAACCAAGTCCGGAGAAGTATTGTAGGTACACCAAGGAACAAACAGGTCAATTGAAAAGAAAAAAACATAGACGGCGCTACTAAATCCATGTGTTTTTTAGTTATCCCTAACACTCAAAAGATGCGTGTATCAATTTGCTAGCTGTCGGATCATTAGTTTGTGAATTATGGCAATTTGAGTGAAGCAACTTTTGTTATTGTGAAAAAAAAATGGTTAAAAAGGAATTTCACGTGTTGATAAAATATTGCTTTTTGAATGGTAAAAATACAGTTGAAGCAAAAAATTTACTTGATATCGAGTTTCCGGACACTGTCCCAAGAAATTCAATCATCAAGGATAGGTATGCCAAGTTTTGAAGTGGTGAACTGAGCACCGAAGACGGTAAATGCAGTGGACACCTAAAAGAGGTTGTTATCGACGAAAACATTTAAAAAATTCAGAAAATGATTTTGAATGACCGTAAATTAGAATTGAATGAACAGAGAACAAAAAATATATACAATTCCTGGACTAATAGTTCATGTTGCTGCAAATTGTTGTCATCCCGGACTCAGATGTTAATCAAATATTGTGTTACATACAATCCATTGTAATTAGTTCGTCCAAAGCTTAAATGTTACAAACTCAAATTCACATCGTATATTATAATTTTAACAATAATATGATAGCAATAATTGTTTTTAATTTAATTTTGTTTCTGTAGCGACAGCCTAAACGACAATATAAAAAAAAAACAAATAAGCAATGTCCATTTTAACTTTCTTTTTAATTTATTTATTGCATTTTTACCAGCCGTTGCGGACTAACCTACAATTTATCTCTATATTAATTAAAAACTGGAGGATATTTATGAAGATCTATTGGTGCTATCTTAGTATCAAGTGTAACTATGTTGTGCATTAACACTACTGTTTATTTTTTAAATGCCCCTCACTACGTTACATGACACAATATCCAAATGTTTGATACTTTCGAGTTTGTGTCCTGTTCTGGGATTATCAATCAGTTGTAATATAGATATGAGAACGGAGTCTGTCCTCATTCTCCAGGGTAACAGTCGGTATCTAAAAGTCTCGATGTAAGTAATCAGTCTGGTAACAGGTCAATTGAAAAACCCAGCCAGCCTACCATAGTGAAAGACCTACCATAGTAAATTTTTAGCAAAATTAGTTTTTTTCTCGTCAACATAATTCCCTTCAAAGGTAATACACTGATTATAGCGACCCTCCTAGTTTTCGATACCATTTTTGTAGAACGATTTGTCCTTTGCTTTCAAATGGGCCTCAGTTTCGGCGATCACCACTTCATTCGACGTTTTTCCCAGCGAGCATTCTTTTGAGATCTGAGAACAGGAAATAGTCGCTGGGGCCAGATCTGGCCAACACGGTGGATGAGGAAGCAACTGGAAGCCAAATTCATGGGTTTTTACTATCGTTTTCACTGAACTGTGACACGGTGCATTGACTAGGTGAAGCAGCACTTTCTTTTTCTTCAAGTACGGCCGTTTTCGGCGATTTCGTCCTTCAAACGGTCCAATAACGCTATGTAATAATTGCTGTTGATGGTCCTTAATTTCTGAAGCTAGTCAATGAGAATTATTTCATTCGTATCCCAAAATACAGACCTCATAACCAGACGACTGATGTGTTTTCCCACGCTTTGGAGCGGGTCCATCGTGTGCAGTCCACTCGGATGACTGTCGATTGAACTACGGAGTTAAATGATGGAGCCATGTATCATCCATTGTCATATACCGATGCAAAAACTCTGGTTTATTACGCTTGATCATCTTCAAGAACTGCTCCGAATTATCAACTCGTCGTTGTTTTTGGTCAAAAGTGAGCTCGCGCGGCGCCCATTTTGCACAGATATTCGATTTGCCAAATATTCGAGAATGATATGATGTTCAGGTTTAGTTGATATCTTTAGAGTGTCTGCTGTTTCATTCAATTTCAATTTACGGTTATTCAGAATAATTTTGTGTATTTTTTAATGTTTTAATGTCGATAACAACCTATTTTAAGCGTCCACTGCGTTCACCGTCTTCGGTGCTCATTTCACCACGTCTAAACTTAGCATACCAATCTTTGAAGGTTGATTTTTCTGGGACAGTTCCTGGAAATTCGGCATCAAGCCAAGTTTTTGCTTCAACTGTATTTTTTCCCTACAAGTGGCAATATTTTATCAACACGCGAAATTCCTTTTTATCCATCTTTGTCACTTTGTCTTCACTCTAAATGCTATAATTCACAAACTAATAATTTGATAGCTGTCAAATGTATACCCACATCTTTTGAGGGTTAAGGCTAACTGAAAAACATATGGGTTTAATTATAATAGCGCCTTCTATGTGTCAGGCCGGCGACATTCAATTGACCTGTTAGATCCACTTCAATATTTTTCTTTTAGTTAATGTAGTATCATCGCTAACAATCAGTATTTTCATTTCTTTAACGGTATCTCTTTCAAGCTGAGATCTACGTTTCGTATGTTCGACAAACGATCGGTCCGGGTACATCCAGGTAATCTTTCGACTTGTACAAACAACATCCGGGCGGGCGGATGTCTAATGCGCGTTTTTCCATGTGCGCGGATTAAATAATTTCGAAAAAGGCCCGCGGCCACTCTGAAAAATATCGAAATGAATTTTCTTTTCCGCCGCCGGGCGCAGCGAAAGCTTTTAATCTGACCCCGGTAATAAATTAGCAATTTTTAGGTTACCTAATGTACCAAATTAAGAGAGCGAGCCGAGCTTTTGGGGTTTTTCGGTTTTTCGCGATGTATGTTAATAGAGCGCACCCGATGGAATCGTCCGGTCCACGCCGGACCCGGATTGGGGTGGTGGGGTGAGTGGTGGAGACGACGGGGGCTTGGGGAAGGGGGTAGTATTTATATTGGAGGGGCGTACATCCGTAATGCAACGAACGCTTGTAACGAGGACGATCCCGTTTTGTAGAATTCTTTTGGAAATTCGGAAAAATACATTCGTATATATATATATATATATATATATATATATATATATATATATATATATATATATATATATATATATATATATATATATATATATATATATATATATATATATATATATACGAGGGTGGTTCAAATAAGATCGAGACAAACACTCTGACAAGTTTATTTATTATTGAAAAAATTTACAAAAATGTACAGTTTTTCTCGGTATTTCCCCTCACTAACTACGCATTTTGTCCATCTTTCCGGAAGTCTTTTGATGTCATTATCGAAGATTTTCTAGGGCAACTCGAACAGCCATGTGCGCACGAACTCCTCCACCTCTTCGTCGGTGTTGAATTTTTCACCTCCGAGGGCTTCTTTCAGTGGTCTAAACATGTGGTAGTCGCAGGATGATAAAAAAGGACTCTAGAGGTGGTGTTCCAGTATCTCCCATCCTAATTTCGATATTATATCAAGCGTGAATCGAGACTTTCACTGCTTTCATATATAGTGGTGACTTTTTCATTTGGTTTTAACTATATTGGCTGGGTTTGATCTAAACGATTTTGGTTTTTTATGGAAATGTTTGTTTATATTATTCTTGGAGATATTGTTAATTGTTCAAATATGTTAATTAATTTAAATATGGTATATTTTTATAAACATATAGTGTATATTAAATAATATATATATATATATATATATATATATAATAAAGCATTTCGAACGAACATGAATGTTTTACCTCCTTCCTCTGTAACCTTTTATTTGTTATGCATAATTTTATTCGACGTCGGGGGCCGAAGGGGGATGGTGGATTCGCGAGGGTAACGGGGAAATTTCGCTCGGCCGAAATGCGTTTATTAAAAGAAAATAATGAAATTAGAGGGGTGAGTCTATACCCGATATGTTTATTTTAATTGTATTTCCTGTTGTTTCGGGCCAGGCATCTCAAGTTTCCATTAAAATTTCATAGCGAAAGGTTTGGTAACTTGCCATATAAATAATCAGCGCCGTTAATATGCGTGGCCGCCTGCGTTTTCGCATACGCGCTCTTATGACGTATATGTTTGGAGTTTTTGCGTAAACGTTTGGCTATGGTTTGTTCAATACGGGACTATGTTCTTAGGGTTAAAATTTTGCCTAACTGGACCTAAAAGCATTTAATTTGTATAAATATTTCGAAATAGAACGTCCAAATAAAGCATTATCACTACTAAAATAGTCATCTTTAAATGGGAACCTGTCATTAGTTACTTATTGATATTTCTCTGTTGAATGTTGCCCTTCGTTTATTTTTAGCTTTTAACAAAATTTCCTCAGCGATATCTATTTCTAACCATCATTTATCTATTACTCATAGTTTAAGTCATCTCTATATTCATATTATTTTAAAGACTAGCACCACCTACAACCTTCGCAGACCACTATCCCAGAAAAACAATTTAATCAAATCATCGACAGCTCTAAGCTAAATCCAGACTATATTATATTATCCTCTTAATATTTATGGATCATTATCGCCATCAATCCTTACCCGGTGTTTGGAGATACCCTACATCTCAAATAAAATATTACTGTTGGTGCCGCAGTCACAATAAAACAATCTTCACCAAGTCTCGCCAAATTGCTATTCTTCAAATATCACTTGCCTAATTTTTACTTCTGCGCATTGGACATTATCCATTATTACATCTTTGGCAAAAAACAGTTCTTATAACTTGATTTAAGAAAATAAGACAATTTTTTTAATTGGGACTCGTCAGAAGACTTATTTTAAAAATTATTTTAAGGCAACATAATATTTGTAAGCTAATTAATAGAGTTAGAGAGGCGAGATTAAGCAATGACATAACAAATTTTATTATTGTTCTGTCAATTTCAATACCAAAACAGATAAACGTTAAGTGAATAAACGCTGATTATTTTTACTAATATTCGTGATTTGAAAATAAATATCTCTAATTAGATAAATATCCATTATTCTATAACTTTTTGTTATATAATGGTCGGTAGATGATTCTGCTGTTATTAGTGTTATCGGAAACAATAGCAAAGAACCTACATGATAATTACAACAATCAAAATAACAATAGACAGTATAAATTATTGGACCCAAACCTGGAAAATAACATTTAACAACGCCAAGTGTCTTGGAATGAGTCTTGATGCAAAACTTCGCTGGAAGGAATATGTAAAAAAAACTGGAGGAAATAACTGGAGTTAAAATATATTGTTTGCAACATTTGATATTGTGTTGTTTATTGTAGTGAGATGCATTTAATATAAAATCAGTAGTGTTAATACATAAACATTATTAGACAAAAGAATAGGTTAAGGCGATGGTCCTCCTAGAAATAGACCTAGATTCAAGTGATTTGTAAAGAAAAATTATAAAATTATAGGTTATTCGGCAACAGATTAAGGGCAATTGTAACAACTACTAGTAAAAAAGCAATAAATAAATTGAAAAAATTATAATGCTCTAACTTCTGAATTTTGGTATATATATTTCGTATACCTTCAAAGAATGTAATTTTCTGTTACTGCATATTAGAATCTACTATTCCTCGTTGATTCCGAATTATATTAGTTATTTATTCTGTTATAACATCCAGAAAGAACTAATATAATATAACGTTTCTTATTGGGAATCTTCATCAAATATTCCGTTCTTCATGATTTTTGTTAATGTTATTACGAAAAATACCCGTGAAAACTCCCCCAATATCTGAGATCGGGCCTGGGCGACGCACTCGATACCTTTCGTATTTTATTAATGAACCCTGACCGGTCTGTAAAAGCCGATGGGGATGCCGGCAGTGACCGGAGGGGTTGGGTCCCTTCGGGGGATTGCGACGCTAATTTCTAATTATAATGTAAGTCGGACAAAAGGGGATTCAGGTCATAGGTGAGTCGTGAGTAAATTATTGATGGCAAAGACCACAATCATACAGTATATTTCATTTTCTGAACCATATATATATATATATATATATTTATATATATATATATATATATATATATATATATATATATATATATATATATATATATATATATATATACGAATAAACTACTGTAGATCAGCGTAAAAAATTATCAGAACCAGCTCATTGAAATAGTAAGAAGCGGTTAAAGAGCAACCGTTCCATAAAAAAACTTGGAAAGGTCTCGAGATTTTTGTATCGAATGTATAATTTCTGCAGGAGGGCATTTTGTTGTAGAATTTTTAAGAAATGTGTTCCTTAGAATGGGCCATTACTGAGTAGTTTATATGAACCCCCTTTGCTGTACTATTATTATTATTATTATTTAAAAATATATTTTAAAGTCTCCTTTTACTAACTATGGGTTTATATGGACTGAGTATAAAGTTTAACGTGGGGTTCGAACCACGGTCCTCCGCATTAAGTCTACCGACTGGCGAGTGACCAATTTTAGAAATCATCCCAGAAGATATCCGGTCTTACCCAGCCTGGTTACTGGCGTGACTGGGATCATTTTCCTTGTAGGATTTTCACTCTTGCCTAGAACATTCACAAATTTTGAACAATCACAAACATAAATTTACGACCATGTCCCAGCAGGATTTGAACCCGCGGATATCGCAACAGTGGACTGTCCCATCGCCTTTACCACTGCACCACTAAGCCGGCTATTATTATTATTAAAGTTAGATAAAGAGTTTCAATATTTCGAGCTTTTGTGTTTGAAGGATATTTCTAATGTTCTTGATACAATTATATGTAAGTTTTGAGATATTGGTGTGAAGACTTACTTGTTTAAGCAAATAGAAGAAAGAAATAATATGTACAGATGTAATTAGTCGTCTAGTATAATAGGTATATCCATTAAATTAGTTCTTAGACGTCGTAAGTTGTTAAGAAAAGTTTTTAGTTAAAAGTTAGTTGGAAGAGTTTAAAATATTTGAGAACATAAATCTTAGATTAACAGCCTCAACAATGGTCAATAGAATGTACTAATCATGATCAGTTAATATTAATTAATTGCGGTTAAATAAAGTTTTTGAAAAACAATGTAGAACTATATCCACTTGAATCATAAAATAATGGTTTAATGGATAATGATGTACTCTTTAGTTTGAGTAAAGTCATAAGAAAATATTTTTAGGTTATTCATCGCCCACTTAGTATATATTCAAGGTTAATAATCGTTCATTGTATATTTAGAAAATATGTTTCATCCAATTACTAATAAGAATATATTATCGTTCTTCGATAAAAATCATGAAAATACTAATTAGATTTGATTGGCTTTTAATAGTTTTTTGGGAAATTAAAACCAGAAGACCAGAAATTGTAAGTAGTAAGAAACGCCTAAAGAGGGTTTACCTTTAGTCGAGTTAGAGGGTCCAGAAAAAAAACTTGGAAAAGTCTAGCCTTTGAAATAATAGGATGCAGAGTTGCAATATTTCTATCTTCCATTGTTTTCTAGGTAGGTCTGATGATCTGGACATAATTAGACATAAATTTTAAGATATATCTATGAAGAAGTTAGGTTAACTGAATAGACTAAAGGTGACAAGAAAGAAGTAACATATATAGAAGTAACAAGTTGGCATCTAGTTGAAGGAAGTAACTGGTATCAAACTGGTTACATATACGTCTTTAAGAGAAATGCTGTGTATAAGGCTAATATAATTGGGAACCAAAACCACGCCTTAAAAGTACCAACAATAGTTATAAGAAAAGTCTTTGCAGGAAAATATTTTTGGTGTCGAATTTTTACGAAATTTGTTCTTCTTATTTAGAACAGGGATTTATTGAGTGATTTATATGAGCTCTCCTTCAGTCACCCCTCAATTTCCAAATCGCTTGATCTCCAAACCGCGAAAACAAATCGGGCGCGGATCAAACCCGCCCCGGCATAAATCAGATCGGCGTTCGAGTCCCCTTTCGCGTACCGTATCGCCGCAAAAAAACGCATTTATTTCCCATCTCTGGCGGTCCCGGTTCCGATTTTCCCTTTTGAATGTTATTGACAAGGACATTAAGGAGGGCCGTTAAGAAGCGGGCCGCGTAACGGCCGCCATCATAAAATCGACATCTGTAACAGATCAGACCGGGGCGGGGGGCGGCGCGGTCGGTCGGCGGCATCGATTAGGATAATTTTTCACTCTCGTCGTGTCGTGCCGGTACGCGTGTGTGAACGCCATCGGCATCTGTTTTTGTTTGATTGGCGGGCGGGGGGAATAGTGGGGATGGGGATATTGGCACAGCCACAAGGACGAGGTCGTTTTTTAATGGATTATTGCTTTTCGAGTGTTTTTTATGTAAAACTGATTTGATCATAAAAAGCAGCACTCGCTCTTATCGTTGAAAGCAATTGGGCTTTGACCGTATTTATATGAAGAGCAAGAGGATTCATATTCTTTATTATTACTACTCGTTGACGACTAATTTATAATTTGACTATACAGTAGTTTAAACCTAGGTACTTATCTAGGAGGACCCATTGGTCTTTAGTCTACAAAAATATAAAATAAAGGCGAGGATCACTTTTCGATGTTTTCCTATCTAGTGCAGAGTCTGCATCTTAGTTCAGTGTAGTCCAAGAATTGCAGCACATCAGTTTTAAAATGAGAGCGGAGTCTTTTTTCATATCTCATTGCGAATATCTTGTTTTCCTTTCTACAATGCATACCGAAGTTTCCGGCGTAATTAGTTCTTCCTGTAGTACCTAGGCGCATCTAAAATATTTCTTAGCACTATATACAGTTGATATTACATCTGACAGAGCATCAGCATAACTGAATTCCGTCGGTCCATACAGGTTTTAGTATCTGCTTTTGTAGCAGTAACTTATTATTTACAGACAATTTGTAACTTCCAAACCTCAATACATGTTCATTTTGATATGCTCCTTTCAGTGAAATATTGAGTCAAAATTTATCCCAAAATATTGTTGCATTGTTATTAGTACACATTCATTTCAATATAAACAATTTGCTTGAAAGTGAGTCAATATGCACTCTCTTACTCCCTGACTGACCATAGTTCAGTTCAGATGTGCTACCATCTACTGCTCAAGCCTCGTCTTCAGGTAAGACCGCTACCAGCCCTTCTTAATCTATTTGAATTTCCCACATTTTATAGAACTTCAATAAAACAACAGTCACGCCATGTAACCATTACTGTTTAATTTTGATCTACCTACATTCACCGAGCCATATAACCTACCCCAAAAAAGAAAAAAAATTCTGATAACAAATGATGATTGAATCATGCAATTATACATATTATTGAATATCAATTAACGAACGACACAGGGTGAGGTAAATATAGGCGAAAAATGAATGATAAAAATATTTTTTGATTGAAAAACAATGATCGGATCTGAAAAGGAGTGAGTAACTGAAAAATTGACCTTAAATGAAGGTTAGCAGTACCCAAGGTGAGAATTATTATAGCTTATAGTCAGTCAATTTTTTTATGTTAGTTCTAAAGAAGGTATTTAGATTATAATAATATTCATAGCACTTCTTTTTCTATTCAAAATGAAAATATTTACCAAGGAGTTTTGGATAGCGGTTATTGCAGTGAAACATTATTTAAACATTCAATCATTTGGCGAATTAATGCTGTACCGTAAACAATGTAAAGCAGACCGTATGCCAACTACTATGGAACAGTTATATATCTAGATATAGAAGCTACAAGTAAATGATTGGATAACGAAAATTTGATATAAGGCCTAATGAGAATAATATTATCTTTGTTACGGTAAAAATAATAACCAAAGATGTGATATATATTAAAAATTAATAATGTATACAGTTTTTTAGAAAAAAATTAATATATAAAAAATCCCCCCAAATTATTACACGGCCCTTATAAAAACATAATTTAATAGAGCACGATACCCATTTTCCTTTAATAACCCTAATTATCGTAAACCTGTTTATTTTCGAACCACTTACAAAAACAATTTAATTTAGGCGAACCAAGGCCGATGTTAGTTAATACAAACAACGAAAATACGGATTTGTTAACAAAATTTCCATATATTGTTCTGAATAATTGAAAGGAAAATCACTTTTTTTAACCTGGACTCGTTTAAATTATTATCCAGGAAAGTTTTTTAAACGCAATCCCTCATTGGGTTATTAACAAGATTACGGTTTATACAGTTAAAGTTTGATAGTTGGCTGCTTGCGAAGCCAGGACCGATAAATATGTATAAAGTAAAATGTTTACTTTGTCGCCGGTAAAAGTTGGAATGTCCCAATCACCTTGAGCAAATTTGCCGCGACAGAATTATTCTTGTACGTGTCTTCGTTAAAGTACTGGCATTTTATTGAATCCAGGTCGCCACTATGGAAGTGGTTCTATCTTTCCATAAACACCTTATTTACAAATTGAATTTGTATTTTGGCAAAAAGCTTTAATTTATGATCATCATTACGAATGAGGGCAATCAGATTCAGCAGCTTCGAGACCAGTTGGGGCTCAGAAATATATATATATATATATATATATATATATATATATATATATATATATATATATTTATGAATTGTTTTTTAAATTATTTCATATAATAATATATTTAGATTAAAATTATAGATATCTCCTAAATCACTTAAGTAAGAAGTACTTAGAAGTTCAGGGGTATTATGTTAAATAATAAAATGTATTTATATGTATTATTTAAAAAATGTACAATATATTACTCTTTGGCTATAAGGCAGCAATAAATGAAATGGTGCTAAATCATATGCTAATGGTGCTAATTAAATCATGTTCCTATTGATATTCCGAAATTTAATGCTTTGTTTTTTATCTCATTGAAGGGATGATGTTATAAACTGCTATCAAAATTATTGGTACAATTTTAACTTCTTGATATTATTTTACGAGTGTTGGTAGAAAATGAAGCTTAAATTGACCGATATTAAACTTAAACAAGAGTTGATTAAGAGGTAACTATTTCATTCTTAAAATAAATATATAACTCGTAGACTCTTTTACGGAGTAAATATACTACTACAAAGTTCATTGAATTCTACTTTGAACTTCATCATTAAGAGAGTTTAGCATTCCAACAATTCGCTTCCAATAATCTTCCGATAACTAAAATTCAAAACTTAACACACACTAAAATTTTAAGCAGAATTACAGCATCACTTATTTTACCTTATCAATAAAAACTATTATCAGGTATAAGGATATTGCATTTTAAGTAAATATTGAAAATATTTTATCCTTTCCATATATGTAATAGTAGACTTATCCAGAGTTAAGAATAAGTTAGTAAAGGTTAATAACTATTCTATCACTTTATTTTAAGTTTTAATTTAATTGGTTATTTAAAAATCATGTTGTTTGTTGAGTAGAAGATAGATGTATTTAATATTGTAATTAATACTCATTAATATTCCTGTGTTTTACATGTTGAAATAAGAAGTAATACATCTTATACCTTGAATTGTTTTTTAGGTAGAAGTTATAAAAAATACTAATACTATATAGTTTTCAGTAGGCATAGAAAACTATAGTTTCTCTTAGAATTTCTCTGAAATTTATTAAAGTCTTATATTTGTCTTACATTCAGTTTTCTGTAACAAGTATAAATATATATTGATATATTTGTTTAATAAATTCGGGACCTAAATTTAGTCTATTATTATGATTTGAAAAATTTTCGGTTGATAGTAAATAATTTCATTTCTCATATTTTTGGCAGTACTTGAATTTTAGCCTGCAAAATTATACTACATTTTGAAGACATGTAAATGTTACTGCATTTAAGATTACGAGCTTAAAACGAAAGGAATATTGTTCACTCAGAGCTAGTACTAATTGGAAGAAGTAGAAAATAATCCATAATATTTTAAATTCTAATTGCTTTCTTGTTACAAAATTATCTTAATATGCTTATGCATTTCCTATAGTACCTGACGACCTTGCGTAATATTTTTCATTAAACTAAAGACAAAAAGCAAAGTATTCCGAAAACAATGTTCAGTTGCTTTATTTTATTGCTTTGTTCAGAGGTTTTCAAGAAACAATAAAAATTAATACATATAAAATATAATAAAAATTATACGATTTATTATATATTTTTCAAATTTAAAATGTGACAATGGTTAATAAGTTATTTCGAATAACTGTTTTATTAATAAGTTACAGCTTTATTGTAAGTAATTGCTCGAATATTTTTTATTTATAGTACATTAGGCCCATAGTTGACCTAGTTTTCTTCTATTTTCATTAGCATATGAATATTACATTGAAAAACGAATTAGCTTTTATAACATTCTCTTTTCCCGAAGAACAAAATTGCACCAATATTTTCTTAAATGATTGAGTGGAGTTCAAAATTTAAATAGTCGACAATCTTCAGTTGCAGATTCTTGTCATATTTAGATAGAAAATTAAAATCGAACACAAATTATACAATTTTAAATGGGGTTAGATTGACTTCCATTCTAGATTCCTTATCACCAGACCCTTAGATATCGACTCTTGCATAGGAAATTAAGAGAATCACAAAGATGCCCTACTCTCACATTAATATCGTAGTAATCCAGCCCTTGGCCAAAGCTGGAAAAGGACACAGAATTAGTACAGTCAAACCATTTAATCCTGTGACTCAGTGAAGCTTATTTGATAGAATAGTAGATATAGAATATAGATATAGAAATAGTAAATTAGTAGTGCAAATGCATGAACATTATTACTATACCAGATCAATTTAAAAGTCCCCAACCTACAATAGTAAAACACATTTTTTTGGCAAAATCAGTTTTTTTATTCAACATAATTCCCTTCAAGGGTGATACATTGATTATAGCGACTCTCCAACTTTTCGATACCATTTTTGTAGTACGATTTGTCCTTTGCTTCAAAATAGGCCTCAGTTTCGTCGATCACCTCTTCATTCGCCGAAAAATTTTTCCCAGCGAGCATTCTTTTAAGATCTGAGAACAGGAAATAGTCGCTGGGGGGTAGATCTGGATGAGGAAGCAAGTCGAAGCACAATTCATGGATTTTTGACACGATACATCGTCTTGGTGAAGCAGCACTTTCTTTTTCCTGAAATGCGGCTATTTTTAGACGATTTCTTCTTTCAAACACTCCATTAATGCTATGTAATAGTCGCTATTGATAGTCCTTCCTTTTTCAAGGTAATAAATGAAAATTATTCCATGCGCATCTCAAAATACTGTCTGTTGCGATTTCCCACGTTTTGGAGCAGATTCATCGTGTGCAGTCCACTCGGATGACTGTCGATTGGACTTCGGAGTGAAATGATGGAGCCATGTTTCATCCATTGTCACACATCGATGCAAAAGCTCGGATTACGTTTTATCATCTTCAAACACTGCTCCGAATCATCAACTCGTCGTTGTTTTTGGTTAAAAGTGAGTTCGCGCAGCACCCACTTGCACACAGCTTTCTTATACCCAAATATTCGTGAATGATACGATGTACACATTCAGTTGATAGCTTTAGACTGTCTGATATTTTATTCAGTTTCAATTTACGGTCATTCAAAATCATTTTGTGAATATTTTCGTCGGTAACAACCTCTTTTGGGCGTCCACTGCGTTCACCGTCTTCGGTGGTCGTTTCACCACGTCTAAACTTAACATACCAACCTTGATGGTTGATTTTCCTGGGGCAGTTTCCGGAAACTCGGCATTAAGCCAAGTTTTCGCTTCAACTGTAATGTTTCCCTTCAAAAAGCAATATTTTACACGCGAAATTCCTTTTTATCCATTTTTTTACAATTACCAAAGTTGCTTCACTCAATATGCTATAATTCACAAACTAATGATCCGACAGCTGCCAAGCTTATACACGCATCTTTAGAGGGTTAGGGCTAACTAGAAACATGGATTTAATTCCTGTAGCGCCATCTATGTGTCAGGCCGGGGACTTTTAATTGACCTGTTAGGTAAGAGCTAGTTAGATAGGTTCTCTTAATTATATGTTATTGTAAAAGAACTTGTAGGATAGTCTGCAGTGACTAGTAATAATGTATTAATTTAAAAAATATATATTTCATTAGAATATAGATATATTTCATTAAAAAATAACGTTAATTGACTAATCGAAACGTATCAGATAATGGTAATGTTTTTCAACACCAAGGAGAGTCAGGATTTCTCGGATAAAAAGGCCGAGTTAATTATAAAAACGGATTGGGAAGAGAAAAAGCATTTGCGGTACACGGCTCCGAAACTAAGTAAATACTGGACACTTTTCCCCGTTTAGTACTTCTTCTTTTTACAACTTTTCGCAGCGCCGTCGAGATTTTACTGGTTTTTGATGGTGAAAACCTATTAGACAAATGTATATATAAACAGAGCTCGGGTTATTTTCGGGTTTATCACTATGATTTTTTCTTGTATCGACGGTTTTACTGGAATAATAAAACGGCAGTAAAATATTTGCTGTCGTCCCGGGGCCTATTACCGGCAACGTGTTACGTCGATCAAACTTCCTGATTCGCAGGTACCGGCGCCCTTTTTATAGTTGCATTTCGCGTAATGCTCAACGGGAAAAAGTTCGCCCAAGTTAGTCGGTCGCCCGCTTATATCGACGGACTGTTTCGGTTTGATGAAACCATCAAGACGACGTTCCTTTAGCAAGGTAAGCATTATATTTACCAGGCATATGCAATATGGATGATGCTATAAAGAATGTGAATGTAATTTTGAAGGTTTTCAATTTGGTTCCTTTTTAATATTAATTATTAATTATTATACGTCGATATACACTAAGTTAATTGTTTTTATTTCAGCATTTATCTATTCGTCATTAATCTACTATACATTAATCGGTTTAGCGGAAATTTTGCCTCCCAGTTTGAGGACGATGGGAACACCGAAAGGCTTGAAATTTTAAGCCGTAAGTATTATGCCCTACAAATAAGTAAATTCCAATAAAACGAAATGCCCTCAAGAATAGCCATCAGATCGGTAATATATACTAATACAACGTGAGGCAAAAATCCCGCTACTATTTGGATTACCTATAACTTTGCTCAATGTATAGATAAGTAAACTTGGTTGTCCTAAAAAGTTTACTTAATTTTTTTTTCGTTATGACAGGAAAATAATATCGGCAAATGGTGACCGCGATTCGCTATGCAACTTTCTTTATTCGCATATTTATCCATAATAAAATTTGGGCGTCTACACAACACAATGTAAAGACCGAATAAACTCTTTATAAAAACCAATCTTACTTATCTTTGCTTTGAGCAAAGTTATAGGCAATCGAAATGGTAGCGGGACTTTTGTCTCACGTTGTAAATTGCCTCAATAAAATTTATATGCGTAAAAAAACTACATAATTAACTTCGTTATTGTTTTAATTATTATAAGAATATATATTAATTCATTTATTATTCCATGTTTATGATTATAACATAAAAGTAAATAAAAATCGGATATAATTATTTTTGATGCACTTTTGAAAATAATTTTGCTCTGGATAGTTTTGTTATAAGGTTCAGTAATACAGTAATTTCAACACATTAATACTTTGGTTATTAAAATTTAATGGAATTTACATTTAATCAAAAGCCATTCAAAAAAGATAAGTGAATGTTAGTTCTTAAGATAGTTTGAATGTATTTTAATATACATTCATTTGTTAATGTAATTAATATTAATATTATATATCAAAAAGGGAGCACAATTTTTCTCTAAGCCGATTAATATAACAGGTCAATTGAAAAGCCCCGGCCTGACACATAGATGGTGCTACCAGAACTAAATCCATATATTTTTTAGTTAGCCCTAACCCTCAAAAGATGCGTGTATAAATGTGACAGCTGTCGAATTATTAGTTTGTGAATTATAGCATTTTGAGTGAAGCAACTTTTGTTATTGTGAAAAAAATAGATAAAGAGCAATTTAGAGTGTTGATAAAATATTGCTTTTTGAAGGCAAAAAATGCAGTTGAAGCAAAAACTTGGCTTGATGCCAAGTTTCTGGACAATGCCCCAGGAAAATCAACGATCAAGGATTGGTATGCTAAGTTTAGACGTGGTGAAATGAGCACCGAAAACGGTGAACGCAATAGACACCCAAAAGAGGTTGTTACCCTCGAAAACATTTAATAAATCCAAAAAGTGATTTTGAATGACTGTAAATTTAAATTGAATGAAGTAGCAGACGCTCTAGAGATATCAATTGAACATGTATGTCATATCATTTACGAATATTTGGGTGAGAGAAAGCTCTATGCAAAGTTGTTGGCGCGCGAGCTCACTTTTGACCAAAACAACCACGAGTTGATGATACGGAGCAGCTACTGAAGGTGATGAAGCGTAATAAAACCTAGTTTTTGCGTCGATATGGAAGAATGGATGAAACATGGTTCCATCAATTCACTCCGAAGTCCAATCGACAGTCATCCGAGTGGACTGTACACGATGAACCCGCTCCAAAGCGTAGGAAAAGGCAACAGTCGGTTGGTAAGGTTATGGCGTCTGTATCTTGGGATGCGCATAGAATAATTTTTATTGACTACCTTGAAAAAGGAAGGACCATCAACAGCGACTACTACATAGCGTTATTGGACCGTTTGAAGAACGAAATCGCCACAAACGACCGCATTTGAAGAAAGAGAAAGTGCTGCTTTACCAAGACAATACAGCGTGTCAAAAATCCATGAATTAGGCTTCGAATTACTTCCTCATCCACCGCATTTACCAGATCTGGCCACAAAGATTATTTCGTGTTCTCAGATCTCAAAAGAATGCTCGCTGAGAAGAAATTTTCGTGGAATGAAGAGGTGATCGCCGAAACTGAAGCCTATTTTGAAGCAAAGGCTAATCGTACTACAGAAATTATATCGAAAAGTTGGAGGGTCACTATAATTAGTATATCACCCATGAAGGGAATTATGTTGAATAAAAAAACCAATTTTGCCACAAAAATGTGTTTTACTATGGTAGGCCGGGGACTTTTCGATTGACCTGTTTTAGAAGATTCCTAGTTTTAAATTTATCTTTATAATTTTTACACCTAGATTCTTCAATCAACTTTTATCGTGTTTTCAGCGAAGTTATATATAATAATTATAATAAATAACATAAATAATTACCAATAATAATTGAGACGAAAACTGGAAATCTATAAATCCCATCCAGAAAGCCGAAACTGTGCTAATGACTTTTATCGGCGGCCGCCATTAGACTCGAACCTCGAACGGGCACATAATGTGGTCCAAATTATAAGTTACGACGTCTTATATTGGCTTATTATCCAGATATGGTCGTCTTTGATGCTGGCCAGCTGAAAGGGACCGCCGGATTGAATGATCTGCCATAATGGGTCTGGCTGGAGATACGGCCGAGATAATGCCCAATACTGGGAGGGCGCGGTAATGGCAACTAATAAGTTTGTTATTAGAAATTATGGTTTACGACGAATATACTTCGGTATTGGAGATTTCGGCCTTGTTCGAATCCCTCTCGTGCTTTTTATGGGCCTGTGTCGAGATGATATTAAACTTCTTATCTTTTGACTGTTCGAAATTTATCGCCAGATATTATGATCTGGTTGATGGCGTTATGGCCCGCAATAGGAATCATATTTTTATTATCTAAACTACTTTTGATTGATTGATTCGGTTGTTTAATAGTGTGTATAGTAATAATGTTTCGGAAATGGGTGACGGTGAATTGGGTTTTGTCAACAAGCTTTATCGTTCTACAAGAATAGCAATATTTTATTATCTATATATTAATCAATTTAGAGAAAATTTGGCCTACCTTTTTGAAGAAAACGAGAGCACGGGGAGGTGTGAAATTTGGGACCGTTAAAGCTTATGCAGAGGAAGAGTTTTTAGGCCTAAAATGTTCGTGTAATATGCCCGACAAATAAGCAAATTCCAATAAAATCATATGATCAGTTCAAAATACTTAAACAAATATTTTAGGCTGCTTTTCTACCTTTATTGGACCTGGGCGACCGGGTGCGAGCTCCAATAATATTACGGTATGTTATTCGCCGATTTTTCTGTACGTAAATCGAGTACTGGCTTGTAATTTTACGTGGTGAAGTAAATTTGGCAACTCTGTACCGTAAATTGCTGACATAGCAATGTTAAATCGGAAAACAAGTCTTTACGTTTTGCATTTGAAACGATATTAATACAGAAAGTGAGCGGGTTAAACATTAAATAGCTTTATTTAGATTTAAGCAGTGTTGTTTATACTTAAAGAAATCAATGATAAAAAAGCTCCTGGTTTCGACCTAATTACTGAAAGAACATTGAAAGAGCTCTCAGGAAAGTGCATCAAATTTATAACATTCATATTTAATGCCACGCTAAGACTTAATTATTTTCCTAGTACTTGGAAAGCCTAGGAAAATATCAGAAGACGTCTCTTCTTATCGTCCTATAAGCCTGTTACCTCTCATCTCAAAACTTTTCGAAAGACTATACATTACGAGATTAAAATTAATCGCAGAGGAGAGAAATATTATTGCTGGCCATCAATTTGGCTTCCGTAATAATCACGGAACAACAGAACAAATACATAGAGTAGTCAACCAAATTAACAAAAACCTAAACGGTAAAAAATATTGGTCCGCTGCATTTCTAGATATTTCTCAGACCTTCGTGCCAGGTATGGCACACCGGACTGCACGTCAAATCGGAGAAGCTTTTGCCCCATAAGCACTTTCAATTGCTGAAATCGTACCTTTCAGACAGACATTTTATTGTCAAACGGGGTGACGAATACACTGACCTACAGTCCATATATTCAGATGTTCCGCAGGGCAGTGTTCTGGGCGCATTGTTTCCCAAACACCACTGTTGCAACATATTCTGACGATACAGCGGTTTTATCATTGCCCGAGGATACAATATCAGCCACAAAAAACCTTCAACTTCTTCTTAACAAAGTCGAATTGTGGTTGAAAACGTGATGTATCAATGCAAATGAGACAAAATCTACCCATACGACATTCACCCTTTGCAGAAGAACATGTCCATCAGTAAAATTGAATAATCATGAACTTTCGCAAGCAGACAGCGTTAAATATCTGGGAATACATTTTGATCGACGTCTGACTTGGAAAAAACATATGATGACAAAACGCAAACAACTTGGGCTTAATCTAAACCAAAATTATTGACTGATTGGGTGTAAATCTAAATTATCCTTAGATAACAAGGTTTTGCTATATAAGTCAATACTTAAGGCCATCTGGACCTATGGTATTGAACTGTGGGATACTACTAGCAAATCTAACATATATATCCTCCAGAAGTTCCAGAATAAAGTGTTGCGAGTCATCGTCGATGCCCCATATTACGTGTCCAACAAACTGGTCCAACGCGATATACACATAGAACCCATAACGAGTGTTATTCGAAGTGCTACTGCGAAGTACTCTGAAAGATTATTAGTGCATCTTAATGCACTCGCCAAACAGTTAATTGTGCGCGATAACAGTGAAGTGCGTAGGCTCAAACGCAAACTACCATACGAACTGGTTAATAGACACATAGAGTGAAATTTAATAATTTCTATAATAAGTTAGAATAGTCATTAGAATAAGTTAGGATAGATTTTAAAACAAGCAGTGTTGTTTAAGATTTTGTATTACCAGTGGTTATTTTCGTGTTATTGAAACTATTAATTTACATCATTTGTAGGGACAAAAACTAAATGTGCCCATTTTATCGGAAAGTACATTCAAATATTAATCACAAACACGATATATGCGAAAATTTCATCTTAATATAGATTCCGGAAAAATTCCGAGGAAGTAAATTCCGGAATAATAAGAATACAAGGTGTTTAGATGTTCGCGAGTAGTTTTTTTATGATTTCATCATACCTTCTCAGGGCTTTGTTCTAACAAAAAGTGTTATTGTTTAAAAAGGATAGCACATTTTTCATCATAATACAACACTTTTGATTTAAGAAAATTGGTGGCGCACTACTTGTCCTGAATACCAATCCGATCCTAGCCCGTTCCAATTTGATAAATATCATTTATTACCCCCACCCGCTCGGCTCTCGTCCGACTCGTGCTTTATCATCAAACCCTGTTCGTAAAAATTCAAAACAATGCCTTTTTAATTTTTAATTTTATCACTGGCTCGGTCCAATTAAACGACAAACAAAAACGGGGACATTTTCTTAAAATTAAAAACGACAAGGCCGCGCCTTTAAAAAAATGGACGCTATTTTTCATCCGCCATGTTCTAATTAAATTAGAGAGAAGACGAAAAAAAACACACAAAAGATAATTAACCCGTTTGACTTGATTTTTATTCAAAGCATAATTAATTCTTATTTATCCGAACATCTAAAAGAGTTGCTTTCATTTTTACGGCGCGGACGTTCGGACGAATGAAGCGAGTGGAGGAAGATTTCTGAAAAAATAACCGAGACGAGAGCAACACGAGCAAAAACAGGACCTAGAGCGAGAGCTGCAAATTATAATTGTCTTGGAAGTTAAATGATGATGTCTCGAAGTTTCAGTTCGAACAATGCAACGAATTCTTCTACAGTTGGTTGAATTTTAGCCTTTATTTTATTAACGTGTTCATCCCATACATATGATCGACATATAAAAATTCTATTGAAATGACACAGAGATGGCACTAAGAAATATATCCACATGTTTTTTAGTTAACCCTACCCCTCAAACGATGCGTGTATAAATTTGACAGCTGCCGGATAATCAGTTTGTGAATTATAGCATTTTGAGTGAAGCAACTTTTGTTATTGTGAAAAAAATGGATAAAAAGAATTTTGCGTGTTGATAAAATATTGCTTTTTAGAGGGAAAAATACAGTTGAAGCAAAACTTGGCTTGATGCCGAGCTTCTGGACACTAACCCAGGAAAATCAACCATCAAGGATTGGTATGCTAAGTTTAGACGTGGTGAAATGAGCACCGAATACGATGAACGCAGTGGACGCCCAAAAGAGGTTGTTACGAACGAAAACATTAAAAAAATCCACAAAATGATTTCGAATGACCGTAAATTGAAACTGAAAGAAATAGCAGACACTCTAGAGATATCAACTGAACGTGTATATCATATCATTCACGAATATTTGGGTTTGAGAAAGCTTTGTGCAAAGTGACAATATATGATAAAAGTGTAATGAAAAAAATTAATGAAACCAAAATAACCTCATAAAATATAATTTGTTTTAACATTATAGCATATCTAATGCATATGTTATCGAAGGACTTAATCTACAGTTTGCCAGACAGCCATAATATATTTGTTGGTGATAGTTGTTTTATCATATTTACATTTGACTCTTTCCATGCCAATTATGATTCTATATCTATATTATCTATAAAATTGTTATTATCCATTCTCTCTTCATACATTCCTAATAAATTCTCATGTATATTTTGAACAATTACCCACATATCTATGCACATAATGTCTTTCCGTTACATTCACTAACTGACAACCGAACTAATGAACAGAATCACTGTTCAAATTATATTAAATTCAAGTCAATCAAACGCTTGTTTACGATTCCACCAATTTATCAATTTCTTCGTCTGTGTGTCCGATGGGGCTCATCTAAACTGAAGAAGTTATTTTTTAGAATTCCAAACAGCTCTTCATTGTATATCCGCCTCGACCAGCCTGTCTATTTATAGCAATTCTTTGCTACCCCCATATCGTTTCGATATGATTAAACATGCAATGTTAGGGAGGAAGGAGTAATATTCTGCGACCATATTTTGCTGTAGTATGTTGTGTTCTGTGTCTAATTTCAAGCTTTCTGGAAAAACACAAATTACATACACCACAAACATTTAATTTATTATACCGAGTGACAATTTGATATCTGAGAAATTTCAGACTTCTAAGAATACTTCCTGGATTAACAATTGACTTTAAAATAATTATATTAAATTCTGATTATACCGAGAACATTAAGATGATCTTGGTTAGTCACTTGCTTCGCATGTAGACGGTTTCTCTTTGGTGAATCTATCATTATATTGTTCTTCATTCTTTGAGAAATTTTAATAATATTAGTCACAGTAATTTTCATTGCAGCTATATTTTACTGGCAATAGTTGAGTCTTTTCTTTTTTTAAATGTTCTTTCAACGGAGTTTTGCGCTATGATCACGGGATAATGGTATTATTCACATTTATTGATATATGGATAGTTTGGGTGTAGGTCGATTCAGTATGCGCTGATTTACTCTTGTTGACGTTTATTTTCCATGTCTGTGTCTACTTATTTATATTATTACTTCATATCAAAACAATGTCTTGCCTTACACCTGCCTATTGTTGTTGAATTAGCTTCTTCCTGTTTAGCTCTAAAACCTGTTATGGAATTTATACACTAGTTTCTTAAACTAGACTTAATCGAAGGATTGCACTACGTCCAAGATTATATCCGAACAAGATTTTGTAAAAGCGAGTCATATTTTTTTATATTTTCTTGACATAATTTTTTCCTAAAACACAGACTGAGACATACACCATTCAAGAAAATCATAAATCGTTTACAGTGTCTATGATACTTGAAATCCATCCCGTAGTTCGATATTTTGGGCCTCTTAATTTTTGTTGTTATATCATTAATTTTTATCTCTGCTTTATTGCCTATTAAACATAATTTCTATTTTACACCCTGGGTTCAAAAACAACCGTCCTTCCAAGAGATTTTCAACAATGTCTGTGGTTCTGTGTACCTAATGGGCAATTTTGTATATTTTATTTGAGAACAAATCTAGATGTGCGTGTACTAGATATTTTTCTATTTCTAATAAAATAAATGTTAGTTTTATTTTTTGACATTACTTCCATACATGGAAATTAATGGAGTTTTCGTCTAAATGAACAGAAAAGTGTTACGCTATGCAGATGGTTGACTCGGATCGGGGGCGATCGTTTCGCGTGGGCCTAAAACTAATATCCGCTGGCCAAGGTCAAATACGCGTAAATCCCCCATAAATATCGATGTTGTCATACAGCCGGCACCGCCATGTCAATAGGCAGCACGCATCGGCCTACGGGCCGCAGAAACAGCAGCTGATGTCGCACACCCGCGCTTATTAATAAAACAATCGCTGGCCTGTATGATCGAATTGTTGAGACGCCAGACAAAACCAGATCACAATTCACAGAAACATTATATCGACTATTAGTTGTTTTACGTTACATAATTTGCAATTAAAGCGAACACATTTGTCAAAATTAAATTTTCAATTCGAAGTTTCTTTCACTGCTAATTTAAGTGAAGTTATTACTTAACACGTGTACTGAAAAGTTCCGGGAGTTACAAAGAGAACATGTTCTTTTTGTCCAAAATTAGCTTTATTCATCAACTTAATCTCCATCAAGAGCCACACAGTCATTCCCGCGACGCTCGAGCATTTCAAAACAACTTTTGTTGAACGAACGAACAACTCTTTTGTGGCCATCGTTTTGATTCCAGAGTGAAGTGGTGGGTCCATGGTTCATCCATTATCACATATCGGTACAAAAATTCAGGTTTGATATGTTTAAACATAGCCAAACACTGCTCTTGTTCTTGTTATTGATCAACAGTGAACAAACGCGATACCAGCTTCAAACCAATACGTTCTTTTGATGTCTTTACGATGTCAGCTAAGACTTTTTATATTTTCTGGTGATACCACGTAATTTGGACGTTCACTGCGTTCTGCATTATCGGTATCTCTACGACAACGTGTGAAGTCCTTATAACAGGTCAAAGATGGCCAGAAGTCCCCGGCCTACCATAGTAAAACACATTTTTTGGCAAAATTACTTTTTTTTATTCAATATAACTCCCTTCAAGGATGAAATACTGATTATAGCGACCCTCCAACTTTTCGATACCATTTTTGTAGTACGATTTGTCCTTTGCTTCAAAATAGGCCTCAGTTTCCTCGATCACCTCTTCATTCAATGAAAATATCTTCTTTTGAGATCTGAGAACAGAACATAGTCGCTGAGGGCCAGATTTGGAGAATGCGGTGGATGAGGAAGCAATTCGAAGCCCAATTCATGGATCTTTGACACGGTGCATTGTCTTGGTGAAGCAGCACTTTCTTTTTTTCAAATGCGGCTGTTTTTCAGCGATTTCGTCCTTCAAGCGGTCCAATAACGCTATGTAATAGTCGCTGTTGATGGCTCTTCCTTTTTCAAAGTACTCAATGAAAATTATTCCATGCGCATCCCAAAATACACAGGCCATCACCTTGCCAGTCGACTCTTGCGTTTTACCACGCTTTGGAGCGGGTTCATCGTTCGTAGTCCACTCAGATGATTGTCGATTGGACTTCGGAGTGAAATGATGGAGCCATGTTTCATCCATTATCACATATCGACGCTAAAATTCGGGTCTATTAGACAGGATCATCTTCAAACACTGGTCTGTTTCAGGCCAGGGAATTTTCAATTGACCTGTTGTGTAAGCGTCACCATAAGATAAATATTGAAAATGCAATTTTAATTGTAGATTATTTATAAATTTCTTTATTAACAATAAACAATTTAAGAATTTTTTTATGTTGATACTGTTAAATGCAAGCACCTAATAGTGTTTATTCTTTCTAATTCTAAGAAGCGCTTTCTTTTACTGAATCCCTACCATTACCAGCTAAAACGTTTTTTTCTGTCTCCCAATGCCGGTAATGGGAAAACCGCAATAGATACGAATCAATCTTTCCTCATTTAATGCGGCTGTGGGGGGAAGAGAACCCGAACGAACGACAGACTACGGGTCGTGTGTCCCCCGCACACGTCACCCGAAATTCGAAGTGTTGATTCCCTTTAAGAAAGAAAAATTGTATTTCTTTCCTTTTGAGAGTGTGAAGGGCTTCCTTAATCCGATAAATCAAATCAGCGAGATCGGCGAGAGACGGCCGAACTTATATAGAGCTTATGGAAGTCTTAGAGAGGACGACGATCCGGACGGATATATATCCATTTATTTCGAAAGAAAATAACTCGATTTCTAGTTTTCCTTTATGTGTCCTTTGATTTCCTTTTGTGCGGCCGTGTTTGTTGGCGACAGACCGGAATCCTATTAAGTATTTATCGTGATGAAAGACAGAGGAAAGAGGACGAGACTCTTTCGGAGTTCTACGGCTGCCGGCTAACGTAATGTTTTATAATAATTTTAATTTCATCTACACAGATATATATCAGGTTCAGTTAAAAGAATCTATTTCATATGGTCTAAATTAAAGAATATAAATCAAATCATGTAAATACAAATAAAAATAAATAATAATTAACAGATTCTTACAAAACAAATAGATGAAAACGAATAAAGCGACTTCTAAGCGCACGAGATCTTGATGTCGAGGTGCTCGAGTGACAATTTTGAAAATGAAATGAAGATGTACTAGTACTGAGCTAGCAATTTTCATTGACAAGGTGGAAAATAAAAATACATTGAATATAATATTCTCAACAGTTTAAGCCACTTCTGCTGAAGTTCTACAGGACAGTGTCTTGGGACCACTGCTATATCCGCTATATACTGCTGATTTCCCAACAACAAAACAAACAGTACTTGGAACATTTTCCGATGACACTGTTATCGTGGCAAAACATGTATCTCTGTCTAAGCCTGTAGAAAAGGTACATATATCAGTCAACAATATCTACAAATGGACTAGAAACTGGAAAATATAGCTTACTAGCTCCAAATCTGTTCATGCTAATGTTGCTTTGCTTCTAAATGACAAAAACATAATTATATCACTTGACGGATGCCCGATTTCTCAATCAGAATCAGATTAGGTAAGCTAAACTGGAAACATCATGTTGGACAAAAAGCAGATTAGGCTCAATGTCAAGCAACTGTACTGGTTAGTCGGAAGATACTCTAAACTTGACTTAAAATTCAAGATATTGGTTTATCAGTCAATCATAAAGCTTATTTGGACCTATGGGGTGCAAAAATTGTGTTGCGCATGAAATAGGTTTGTTAAACCACAGCACCGCGGAAGCAATAACAGATCAGTTGAAAAGTCCCCGGCCTACCATAGTTAAACACATTTTTTGGCAAAATTAGTTTTTTTATATTGAACATAATTCCCTTCAAGGGTGATTATAGATTACACATAGATATACATAGAGACTGATATATATAGACACTAACTATAGCGACCCTCTAACTTTTCAATACGATTTTTGTAGTACGATTTGTCCTTTATTTACTTCGTCGATTTCGTTCTTCAAACGGTCAAATAACGCTATGTAATAGTCGCTGTTGATGGCCCTTTTCAAGGTAATCAACGAAAATTATTCGATGCACGTTCAAAAATACAGATGTCATAACCTTACCAGCCGACTGTTGCGTTTTCCCATGTTTTGGAGCGGGTTCATCGTGTACAGTACACTTGGATGACTGTCGATTGGACTTCGGAGTAAAATGGTGGAACCATGTTTCGTCCACTGTCACATATCGATGCAAAAACTTGGGTTTATTACGCCTGATCATCTTCAACCTCTGCTGCGAAATGGGAAAGTGAAATGAACTGTCAAATTTATACATGCATCTTTTGACGGTTAGGGCTAACTAAAGGCTACACCTACTCTACAACACTCAGGAAATCAGGAGGTTGAAGCGAACCAAACCACACGAACTTGTTTAATGTATAAGTGTATTCTTAACTTTAGCTTAACTTGATTGGTTCTATTTTAATTTGGGAAGTTCATACTGATGTTTTAACTCCGTACACACAGCCTTACTTGTAGAATGAAAGTATAACAGAACAGTAGTAGTACAATAATTTGTAAATTATGATTGTAGTAAGCACATCTAATATAAGACATAGTTAATAAAAACATATACTAAGGATTCGTGATTAACACGACAGATACATCAAATATCATAATATAAGTCTACATTACTATTATGGTATTGATAAGGTCAATAACAGACAAAGATAATGTTTAATAACAATCTTAGTCCATAATGATTAATAACAATAGTGGACAATGGATAATAAAAATAACAAACAACAGATAATGGCGATAACTAATAGCAATGATCAACTATGCTAGGATGTACACGATATGAAGGGAAGGTAACACGTGAGGTACCAGATTCATATCACTAAAAATAAAAGTGGTATAATGAGATAAAAGGAGGCAGACTCACGAGATCAGGCCACTAGAGTATTAGTTAGCAGACCTCGCTAAGATAAAGGCATAATTTCTATTAATTAAATAAATAAGCAACACTCTTGCTATTGAGCACTCACTTCTCCAGCTTCAACAACTCAACAACAACAACAATCAACAACTTCGGTGACTTTATGTATGCCTAAGATTATCAATAAATCATAACTAAATATTAGTTATTTTGCCTATTTTGGCATTAGTTTTTGATTTATGAAGGAAATACATTTATAATCTAATTTGTGACCATTAAATTATGTCCAATTTGCGCTAATTAAAAAAAAGTGCAACTAAATAACAAAATAGATAAATATAAATAGAAAAATATATAAATAATGAAATAGAAAATAATAAATAGAATAAATAGAATGAAAGGGATTTAAAAAGAAAAAACTAGAATACCCTACGAACAAACTCACCAATTGATGAAACTCAGGTGGGCAGTAAAATCAACAGAATAAAAAGTAGTAACCCTTAGCATGCTGTCTTCAGAAATAAACTATTGTGAAGTTCTAACGTTCCTTGGACATGTGAAATGTTACATCTAGTCGAAGAAAAGGGACCATATATGTTGCCATTTATGTGGCAGATCCAGCAAATAAGTAGGCGACAACTTCGCATATTTGTTTCTAATCGTTATTTCAATTTTCACGGAATACACAAATGCTTCATAAAAGAAAGCTACTATACAACATTTTCTAATAACCGATTCTGAGGTTTCGACATTTCCTCAAACCCCATGTGTATTATGTTCATATGTATAGAGCAATTTTTAAAATAGTATACTAAAATAAGTATCTTTTAAAGTTGTTTTTGCAATAGGCGGCTTTAATAAATCGGGCTATTTGACAGTTTTGCGAATAGTTGACTGACTTTCGTAGACTATAGTAAAACAAACAAGATGTAGTACTCATATAGGCGCACTTATATGAAATTAATATATTTTAATTTATAGTCCTTCCAAATTAACAATGCACTCACTTCATTATTTAGAACGCCACAACTTTGTCTTTAAGATTATTTTGCCTCTGAAATGCGCAACATTTCTATATAAATATTAATTAAATAATAATAATGTTATCAAATATGTTTCTCGCTGAAAACAAATTAATCACGATGCAATTGCAATTATTAATATTTTAATGCAGTTAATAGAAATCAAATCTAGAAAACTTAACTCAAAATAAAATCAACAATGTAATAGTATACGTTGCTTAAATAATTTTTCGTGTTGATGAAATATTGCTTTTTGAAGGGAAAAAACCGTTGAAGCAAAAACTTGGCTTGATGCCGAGTTTCCGGACACTGCTCCAGGAAAATCAACAATTGGTAGGCTAAGTTTAGACGTGGTGAAATGAGCACCGAAGACGGTGAACGCAGTGGACGCCTAAAAGAGGTTGTTACCGACGAAAACATTTAAAAAATCCATAAAATGATTTTGAATGACCGTAAATTGAAACTGAATGAAATAGCAGACACTCTAAAGATATCAACTGAACGTATACATCATATCATTCATGAATATTTGGGTATGGGAAAGCTATGTGCAAAGTGGGTGCCGCTCAAGCTCACTTTTGACCAAAAACAACGACGAGTTGATGATTCGGAGCAGTGCTTGAAGATGATCAAGCGTAATTAATCCGAGTTTTTGCATCGATATGTAACAATTGCAATGGCAAAAGTCCATGAATTGGGCTTCGAATTGCTTTCTCATCCACCGCATTCTCCAGATCTGACCCCCAGAGCCTATTTCCTTTTCTAGCTCTCAAAAGAATACATTCAGGGAAGAAATTCTTGTCGAAAGAAGAGGTGATCGCTGAAATTGAGGCCTATTTTGAAGGAAAAGACAAATCGTACTACAAATTTCGATGCCAGAAAAGTTGGAGGGTCGTTATAATCAGTGTATCACACTTGAAGGCATTATGTTGAATAAAAAAAAATTTGAAAAAAAATGTGTTTTACTATGGTAGGCCGGGGACTTTTCAATTGACCTGCTCTAAAATAAGTGTTCTGACAAGTCTAAAATAATGAAAAAATGTGTATATCCGCTAAAACTGAAACTCAAAAAATATATTTTACCTGATTGCAGCTAAATAAAAAAATCACAATAATGACTGTAATAATGATAATCTATTCAACAAACTATGGAAAAATTAGAAAATCACGTGACCCATCGATTGCTCGCCCTGTCCATCCGTACACGCTACATCCCTTTGTTACCGATGAAGGAAACGCAAACATCTCATTCGGGGATAATCGATGAGTGCGTCAGAAGGGCGAGACGTGAACGTTCGACGTTTGACATGTGTTACGTTGAATGAAAAATGACGGCCCATCAAAACAAGACAAATCGCTGCTTATTTCCTATGCGAAATGTCATTTTTGTAACACGCATATTAACCATCCTATCTCTTCAGCTTATATATTGGAAATTTGAATAAGTTTGACAGTTTCGTTTTGGTATTTGTTAGTATTCGATGATCCGCCCAATGGGAAATAAGTATCTTACGTAATTTACACCATATCATGAGTAAGAGAAGATGGCTTCAGTAACTAACTGATCTCTTACATAAACTTATAAACTAGAACATAATTTAATTAATATTCTGTTTTATTTTCCTGGCCTACCATAGCAAAACACATTTTTTTGGCAAAATTAGTTCTTTTTATTCAACATAATTCCTTTCAAGGGTGATACACTGATTATAGCGACCCTCCAACTCTTCGATGCCATGTCTGTAGTACGATTTGTCTTTTGCTTCAAAATAGGCCTCAGTTTCGACGATCACCTCTTCATTCGACGAAAATTTCTTCCCAGCGAGCATTCTTTTGAGATCTAAGAACAGGAAATAGTCGCTGGGGGCCAAATATGGAGAATACGGGGTGGATGAGGAAACAATTCGGGCGCCAATTCATGGATTTTCCCATCGTTTTCACTGACTTGTGACACGGTGCATTGTCTTGGTGAAACAGCACTTTCTTTTACTTCAAATGCGCCGGTTTTTAGGCGATTTCGTTCTTCAAACGGTCCAATAATGCTATGTAATAGTCGCTGTTGATGTAATAGATGCAGCTGACTGTTGAATTTTCCCAGGCTTTGGAGCGGGTTCATCGTGTGCAGTCCACTCAAATACCTGTCGATTGGACTTCGGAGTGAAATGATGGAGCCATGTTTGATCCATTGTCACATATCGATGCAAAAACTCAGGTTTATTACGTTTGATCATCTTCAAACACCGCTCCGAATCATCAACTCGTTGTTGTTTTTGGACAAAAGTGAGTTCGCGCGGTATCCACTTTGAATAGAGCTTCCTCATACCCAAATATTCGTGTCTGCTATTTAATTCAATTTGAATTTACAGTCATTCAAAATAGTTTTCTGGATATTTTATGTTTTCTTCGGTAACACCTCCTTTGGGCGTCCATTGCGTTCACCCTCTTTGGTGCTCATTTCACCACGTCTAAACTTATTATACTAATCCTTGATGGTTGATTTTCCTGTGGCAGTGTCCGGAAATTCGGTATCAAACCAAGTTACTACTGTAATACCTTAAAAACGTAACATATTTTTTAATAAATAGCTAAAGCATATTAGAATTTGAGAATGTCATGTTATCGACTATATATTTTACATAAAATATGTTCTAAATAAAAACAAGACTCACCAAAATTGACCAAAACAGATCTCAGCTGCCAAGTTTCGTATCTAGAGCTTATTCTATATCCCTTTCTGTATATCAGCAATATTTGCAAGCAGAATCCTATATTAGAGCCTCTTACAATTTATTATACTGATACGCTTTTTGAACATACTTCCTATGGATTATATTCACTTTTAAGATCAAAAATAATCAATATATCGCTTCAGATGAAAGCGAGCTTTTTAGACTTAACTTATTAAATTGTTGTCTATATTATATACTCTATAGAATCGGTAATGTCAGCTGCATACAATATCGTATTTCCAAGTAGGTTTTCCAGAAAAGTTACTATATCTTAGTACTAACTACACTTTTTCTCTTTTTCTTTTTAATAATATTAATGGATAGAACTGTATTGAGCCAAATTAGGTCCTGTTATTTTTTTAAATAAAAATATATAGTGGTGTAGGACGTGATTTGTTAAATTCATTTCAGATCCCAGTAGATGTTTTCGCAAAGAGATGGCGTCTGTCCAATACTTTTCAACATAGTAGTCAATGCAATTATTCGAAAAGCATTTAAAAAGAAACATAATGTTCAATATGATGCTATAAACTTCTTGGCTTATCTGATGCTCGTTAATACATATGTTTAGTCCTGTGCAATTCTTCAGGACTCTGGTTTGCCTGCCATTGTCAATCTCATTTGTATCCAGTTAGAATGAGTGAAGAAATTCTAGTGCATGGTGTCAATAATGAAAGAGAAGAAAGTTGAATTGATGTCGAAAGTAATAAGTGAGATCGACCAAACTGCAGAAACTGGCGTTTGTCTAAAACAGTGTTCAATAAATAAATGACAGGAAATATTATTATCACCTCTTTTACCAAGCTGCAGCACTAAAGCTTCTAAGCTTGGGGTGTTTCACATGTGTTGCTTAAATTAACTTCAACATGTTTTTATCCGAGATTTTATTAGAAATTAAGCTATTCGATTGAGATGCGACAATTAGTACACGGTTGTGGAATAAATTCAATGAAGCAGGGTGCACATGTTTGTCGAATGAAAGGTGAATGAATTCTTCATATGCCCTATGGCAAAATCAATCTTCCGAATGAAAGACGTCCAACTCCAAAATATACAACGACCGAATATACAACAGCAATACGCTTCTGTCTAATAATTAAGCAATGTCTCCAAGAGCCAGCTAGTAGGTTGATGATGATCATAAATATAAAAATATTCTTCGCAAATATTCTCAATTTATAAGAGATATATATGAGATGTATATTTAGGAGAAATAGGATTTGAAATAGTATTGCGTATACTATTTGAATCAGGAATATTATATACCTTAATATATAGAAACATATTTCAGTAGTAAGTTACCCCAATTTATTGGTTTTGGAATTTGTCTACTATGAGTGACATCAGGCCAGGCAAAAACAAACAGTTTCCTATTAAATATTCTAACTGGGGAAGAAATGTGGATCAACAATATTAAGGGAAATTTAAATTTTTTTATTTTTATTCTTTAATATTCATTACATTTTACATTCGATAGGCTTAGTACAATCTTAATTTACAACTAATTTATTACTACTGTTCTGCTGTAGTTGCATTAGCACACAAGCAAGGCGAATGCGGGATAAATACATCAGTGTGTATTTCCTAAATTAAAATAAAACTAATCTACTAAAACTGCTTAAGCTAGAGTTAACAATACACTTGTATACTAAACAAGTTCGTGCGGTATGATTCGCTTCAATCTTCTGATTTCCTGCGTGATGTATAGTAGCTATATTGCTTCCACGTTACTATGATTTAGCAATCTTATTTCATGTTTTAGGGCAAAATCTTCATCACTTTGTGTATCCATTTATTTTCGAGGTCATCATGCAGCTCTTCGTTGGTTACGTAGCGATAAGCATTA
Organism: Rhynchophorus ferrugineus; assembly: GCF_030347505.1. NCBI lineage: Eukaryota > Metazoa > Arthropoda > Insecta > Coleoptera > Curculionidae > Rhynchophorus > Rhynchophorus ferrugineus. Next base: position 8,614,035 of record NW_027472582.1, on the reverse strand, counting down.
GTAACTAATCGTAGAACTTTGTTTTGGGTGCGTTGGATTACTAGTTCGTTTGATGTCTTAGTGAAACTTCATATTTGCACCCCATTGGTCGAAATTGGCTTTATGATTGACTGATAAACCAATCTCTTTGATTTTAGGCCAGGTTGAGAATATCTTCCGACTAACCTAACTAAACTAACTGAGTAGAGTTGTTTGACTCTGAGTCTAATATGTTCTGGTTTTTGTCTACATGATTTTCCAGTTTAACCTACCATCCATATATATTTCGAGGTATTTGGCTGATTCTGCTTGAGGAATCGTGCATCCATCACTTGATATAATAATGTGTTTGTCATTTCGCAACTACGCAAAAATTAACATGGACAGATTTGGAGCTATTGAGCTGTATTTTCCAGTCTATAGTCCATTTGTAGATTTTGTTGATCGTTTGTACTTGTACTTTTTCTACAGCCCTAGACAATGATAACTGTGCCGTCGGCAAATGTTTGTCCAACTATTGTTTCCTTTGTTGTTGGGATATCAGCAGTATAGAGCAGATATGGGAGTGGTCCTAAGACACTGTTCTGTGGAACTCCACTCGAAATAGATTTAAGTATTGAGAATTACCCTTCATGCGAGGCTCCAAATTGACTTTCGAAAAGTTACGATTCCAGCAGCCGGGAGTAATTCCGCGGTAGCAGTTTGCTCGTTGTGTGAGATCCAAAAAATTAATATATGAATATATTATTTACTACGATTTAGAATATGGAAAGAGATTGTATATCATAAAATGTTTGAAAATATTATCAACCTAAATATCATCAACTCTGATAGTTCAAACTAACACATATTGTAGGAAATACTGAAAAATTAAAACAACTTTATGGAAAATATTTTGATTGATCTTGGATATCATATATTTTCTTAGTAAATATGAAATAAATTCGTACTAATTGTTTGTGAAGCGTATATTTGCATATGAGTGTCTGGTTTTATCGCATACAAAATCAAATTTTAAACTGCGTGTCGTTCGTAATCTCGAATATGTTAACGGGCGTTCCCTGGTTGTTTTTCAATTATAGAAAGTTTCATATCGAATGAATGTCAGGTCGGACGGACATAAAAAGCGACGGGAGAATAAGAGAGCAACATGTAATATAAGACGATGCCCTAAAGTTTTACAGCCGAACCGAAATGTCCAGGGAACGGGAGACAATGACACTAAAATAAACGGACATTCCCCAATCCTCAGACTGGCTATCGATAGCGGCCAACACTGGCAATAAATGTTGACTCTTTTGTCTCCAAATCCTCCGCTGCCTCCGCAAACATAACCCAGGGGCGTTCTGCGCTACTTATTTGATTTATTTATAAATTATCCCGTTCCATTCCTCAATATTTTTGGGTTCATTATTAAACTGTCAAATGAAAGGTTTTGCAAGTCACCAAACTATCATTAATTTTTTTCAATTCCTTTTCAATTTCAATTTTCATTTTCACTTGCACATTCTTAATTTTCATATTATTAAATTATATCTCAGTAATATTACTAAAAATAGCATACAACAATACTATACTTGTACAATAATTACTATGAGTAATATTATGCAGTCTTAATTATTAAAAAACTAAATATTTGCGAATTATAATCTGTTAGGTTATTCTAGCAGAGTGACCTAATTTTTTATATATTTCAAAGTGTCCTTTTTACTAATGAGGGTTTCTCTGGACTGGACCTACAGTTTACCATGGGCTCCGAACCAGAATCCTCGGCAATAACTCTACCAACTGGCGAATGATCAACGTAGAAATCATCCCAGAAGACATCCCGTCTTACCCAGCCTGGTTACTGGCGTGACTGCGATCAAAGAAAATGTCCTTGAAGGATTTTGCACTCTTGCCTAGGACAATCACAAATATTTAACAATCACAAACATAAGTTTACGAGCATGCTCCAGCGGGATTCGAACCCGAGACTATTGTAACAGTATGAGGACCGTCCTGTCCCCTTTACTACTACTTCACCAATCAAGCCGGCTGCTCTGCTTTTGCACTAAAACCTCACTCTATCAGCTTAAAAGGTTTTGTCCTCTTGTATATGGTAAAGAAGTTTTTGTTTATGACTCTGTTCAAGTTTTAAATAGCCTGGTTAACAGTGTCCATTTCCAAATCTATATAGAGATCACTATTAATAAAGAACCACTTCGAAACTCTTAATTATGCGCAGATTGAACTTAATATCCGTTACTTCTTTCTTCTTCTTTATATGGCCATTGCAGCGCAGCCTCGCATACAGTTTCATTCAATATTTTACTATATTAATATGAAATAGCGTATTATTTATTGTGATAGAGGTGTGTTTATTTTCTTTATTTTTAAAATTGACGCAGAGATATGGATCTATTATAGCAGTATCGCCAGTAAAGGCATGTTTAAATAGTTTCTAAATATGAGATTTTAGCAGTTTTGTAAACTGCCTGTGAAACGTAAGATGATTAAAAGAAGATTAAAAGTAAAAGAAGATTAAAAATTACGTGCCTCTTTCAATACCTCATCAAATACCTGCGTCATATCTAGAAAAAGAGCAAAATAAACTCGTCTTTCTTCATTTGAGCTTTCAGATATATCCATAATTCTAGCTTAACTATTTTGATGCAAATATTCTGTTTCTTCAGTTAATTATTTTGATACATTTTGGGCTCTCGCTTGAGCGTTTTAGTACCATTTAAAGAATGTATAATTGTTCGATAAAATATTATATAGTTAAGTTTCATCAATACCATAACCTATCAATATCTGGTAATATTGTATTAGCATCATCAATTTTTCTCTTTTTTTTAATGGAATGCATTCATTACTTTTAAGGTATATTTGTTTGTAACTAAAGAAACTTGGCAAATTTGGCATAGAATGCAAAAAAGTAGTAAGGCAGACATGTAAAAAGATGAGGGATTGGCAGCTCCCACCATTTTATATGAATTATGGCCCAAGAGAAATTTTTGCGATGTAGATAAAGTTAGGTTGATTGGTTGGACAATATGTTTAGCCATATTTCTATTGAAGGTAGTAGCATTTAAATATTTACATCATAATTTATTTCAATTTTAATCAATTTCTAAATTATTATTACTTTGCTTTGATAGCTCAGAGTTTTCTGAGAAAAAAACTCAAGAATTTCAGGAATTTCAATAATTTCCTGATGCCAACATTTTCGTCAACATATGAGCACTAAAGATATTCTGCTTGTGACAATGCCAATCCAACAAACAAAACTGAAAAGTTTGGTGCTTTTGATCTGTGATTTTTGTTGGTTAACAGTTTCATATTAAAATTGAATATTTAGGAACAGCAATTTCTTTTATAGTTTTTTGATAAATGTTAACAATCTAGTAGCATTTTAGAATACCAATAAATGCCTCTATGAAAAGAAAATAAATTTACTTAAAATTTATAAGCTACAAATGTTGCCTTTACCACTGCAGCAACCAAGCCGGATATTAAAATATATACTTTGTTGCTAAAATATGCAACTAATTGTTTATAAAAAAATTAAATAGCAAATAATACAACACCCAATGAAATCACAAATAGGTTTACACCACAATACACTGTTATCACAATATCAGTTCATGCTATTAAATATGGATAATTTATATTGATCAATACATCATATAACGTAATGGTGACGAGAGCTAAATATATATGCAATATAAATTGATTCATAGGATATGATTAGCTATAGAGCATGTTTACACCATGGTGTGATCTCCAAACATAAATAATGAACGTGAGAAAGAAACGTCGGGCACACCACTGGTCAGTTTTTGTACAAAATGTCCCTTATTGTGACCAGAAGCCATCAAACTCCCGAAAAGGGCCTAAGGAGGGATAGTTAATTGATTCTCTGCTATTGCGCCTGATGCCTTGTACAGATAAACGGATAATTGATTTTTGCCTAACGATCGATTCGAACGAAATTGTTTTTCCACTGTCAGCTCTTTATTTCCCAGGCGAGAGCATTTAGGCAGCACCAATTTGGCGTTACATAAAATGTTTATAGCAGCATTAATTCGGTAAATAAATATTACCGTTAAAACGAAATTTGTTTCTCTCTCCGGATGGTATTATGATTCAATTTGGACATGTGCTTACTTTTAGGTGCCTGTATTTATCTTGATCAGCGACATCCTTTCAAACACATTTAGAGCTTGTTATGATGCTATTCCTACATATCTCAATTGTCGGTTTTGCTTTTAGCAGTTTAGATAGCAGTTTAGATAGAACTGCTTTGAGGTTAGTTCATTGAACAAGGAAATAACAAGGATATCTTGTTAATAATTAAAGGTACGAATATTCACTCTTAAAATACGTCTATTCCCGCATAAAACTTATACATAAAATCTAAACTTCAAATACGAACTTTCCCAATGGCCACCCTGTATTTAGGCAATAATTTAACATATGAAACCGACAACTCAATAGTCCATTTTGCATTTAGCAGTTTAGATGTGGTGATTTTGATGTATTCAATGTGCTTATTTTTGTGCTTTGAGGTTAGTTAATTGAACAAGCAAATAACAAGGATATCTAGTTAATAATTAAAGGTACGAATATTCACTCTTAAAATACGTCTATTCCCGCATAAAACTTATACATAAAATCTAAACTTCAAATACGAACTTTCCCAATGGCCACCCTGTATTTAGGCAATATTTTAACATATGAAACCGACAACTCAATAGTCGATTTTGCATTTAGCAGTTTAGATGTGGTGATGTCGATGTATTCAATGTGCTTATTTTAGTAATAAAGAACTGCTTTGAGGTTAGTTCATTGAACAAGGAAATAACAAGGATATCTAGTTAATAATTAAAGGTACGAATATTCACTCTTAAAATACGTCTATTCCCGCATAAAACTTATACATAAAATCTAAACTTCAAATACGAACTTTCCCAATGGCCACCCTGTATTTAGGCAATATTTTAACATATGAAACCGACAACTCAATAGTCGATTTTGCATTTAGCAGTTTAGATGTGGTGATTTTGATGTATTCAATGTGCTTATTTTAGTAATAAAGAACTGCTTTGAGGTTAGTTCATTGAACAAGGAAATAACAAAGATATCTAGTTAATAATTAAAGGTACGAATATTTACTTTTAAAATACGTCTATTCCCGCATAAAATTTGTACATAAAATCTAAACTTCAAATACGAACTTTCCCAATGGCTACCCTGTATTTAGGCAATATTTTAACATATGAAACCGACAACTCAATAGTCGATTTTGCATTTAGCAGTTTAGATGTGGTGATTTTGATGTATTCAATGTGCTTATTTTAGTAATAAAGAACTGCTTTGAGGTTAGTTCATTGAACAAGGAAATAACAAGGATATCTAGTTAATAATTAAAGGTACGAATATTCACTCTTAAAATACGTCTATTCCCGCATAAAACGTATACATAAAATCTAAACTTCAAATACGAACTTTCCCAATGGCCACCTTGTATTTAGGCAATATTTTAACATGTGAAACCGACAACTCAATAGTCGATTTTGCATTTAGCAGTTTAGATGTGGTGATTTTGATGTATTCAATGTGCTTATTTTTGTGCTTTGAGGTTAGTTAATTGAACAAGCAAATAACAAGGATATCTAGTTAATAATTAAAGGTACGAATATTCACTCTTAAAATACGTCTATTCCCGCATAAAACTTGTACATAAAATCTAAACTTCACTTTCCTAATGGCCACCCTGTATTTAGGCAATATTTTAACATATGAAACCAAGAATTAAATAGTCGGTTCTCGATCAGGTTTGGTTAACGTTGTGTAATACAGTACTAAATGAAAAGTTGAGATTTTGACTTAAACACTAATATAATACTATTAAATATAACACAATTAAATATAGATGTGATGTAATTACCTCTTCTGAAATTCTATACAACTTTAGACTTTTTCCTATGTTGAATTAGAGCTTTTGGTTTATTGATCATTCGTCAATTTTACCTTCCAGAATTTGTTTACTTTGCAGTGTTGCAATGATATGATAGAAAATTATTTTCAGGGTCACAAATTGATTGCGGCTTTAATAGGTTATTTCGAAAAGGAACGAGATAACGGAGACCCCCTTTTGCAGGTAAATTCCGTTCGAGAGGTAATTATTGATGATATTAAATAATATAAGTCAGTCCAATTTTATTGAAAATATTTTTAGCGGGTTGCTATCATGCTAAATATTATTGTGGGTACTGTGAGTAAAATTACTTACAAAATAAAGAATAATACGATAGATTTACCACGATAGAAAACCCGTCTACATATAAAGTGGCTGACGAATCTTGACATTGCCTCTATTCGATGCCAAATATATGAAATGTATAAGAATAGTAAGTACACAAACTATTTTATCGATATAAACATAATTTAGTAAAATCATTTTAGAGAAAATTATCTCTCTGGAAAGTATACATAAAAGAGTTAGGGTCATGCAGCTTTTTGAGTGATGTAAGACATCCTTTCATACACTATTTCAGGACATATAGTTTAAATGGTGTAAAGATGGCCCTCGAAGAGGTTTAATGGAACTTCCAGACATTACCTTAAAAATAATTCAGTTAATGGCATAAAATAATATAAGAAACTTGAATATTTCAAAATGGTTCATTGTGGCACTCTTGGCAAGACAATAACAATAAAAGTGTAAAGAAAATAAAAATTGATGGAAAAAGGTAAAAGTTACAATAGCATTCAATTGGGTTTTGTTGGTCATTATATTTATTAATAGTTAATTGTAGATATATTGCTGGTTGAGAACGATATTCGATCAAAAACTGTTTGGATATGTGGAAGGAAGCTTGTCAACCATACACCTTCGGTTTGGATGAACTCGATAAGTCATACAAAGGAAGTAATTGATAAATGGTGTATTTTTATAATATATTTTTTTTTATAAAAATATATACTGTTTCATATCTGTTTTTTAAAAATTATTTAGAATGCTTAAATGCTTACTCTACGTTTAAAGGAGACCCATTTTTTGGTGGAAAAATCTTTTTTTTTTAATTATCTTAGTGTAATGTAAAAACTATGTAAATACTACGAAAAAAAAAAGATTTTGAGTAAATAGTTCGCTAAACCTTCACCTATTTTTCGTCACCAAATTAATTAATTTATTAATAAAAAAATAATTAATAAATGGTAGATAATAAGTTTTAGCACTTGTAATTCAATTTTCAGGAATTAGGAAGAAATTAAACGCTATGTCAATACGCAAACATTCAGTATATTCATAATTTGATGGGATGCAGTCAAAGTAATTTTTCTAGTGAACCGCTATTTTTTCACAGCACAACATCATTCAGCATTATTTCATTTCTTCGACATATTTTATGGAGACAACTACATTGTTGTTGAACGATTTAAATGGTGTTATAATATCGGGAAGACGACGAGAAGAATGGAGAAGCGGAACGAACAGGAAACGACAGATATGCCGATGCTCCATTATTCGCCCCGATCCAGCGAAAAGAACAAGCGAACATCGGACGAAATGGATCAGAAATGACAATCGCGAATCGCTTTCCGCATCCGTTGATGTTGTCGATACGAGGGGCCATTATTGTTATTAAAAATGCTTTTATTCGACGGATATTCGGCGTTCGAACAGCGCGTTTTATCTCTACAGTTTCTCCTTCTCCCTTCCTGGCGTATTGCGGAACGATTTTCAATTGAGAAAATGGGATGGCAGCGCGATTATGGCTCTATTATTTTCCGCTGATGCAAAAACATATTTTTTCTTCATCGGTTTCTGTTTTAACTTTTTTTTGGGAAAGTTATATACTTACCAAATCATTGTATTTAATAATTATTCAATTGTACTTATTAAAATAAAATACTGAAGAAACCTGTGCTTGAAATTTCACCACAACTTATTAATTAATTATATAATAAGTTGGTGCAGAAATTATAAATTATTTGTTACCTGCAAAATTCGGTTAGAGCTTTGTTAAGAAATATATTTACTAATGAAAGTTGATATTATAGGAAGTTAATACTATTTACATTTATAGAATAATCTTAATAAATTTTAGAATTACCTCTAGTACAATGATATAATATGTCTCCAGAAGCATATCAATTACAATCAATTCTAAAGCACGAATACTTTTTTTGAGCTGTCCTCTGTACACCTAACATCATATGAAATCAAAAGCAGACTTCGAAATCTAAATATCTTGTTAGTGAAGAGAATACGCGATTCCTATTGTTCTTGAATTTTGTTATCGGGCTTTTCTTTTGCGGCTCTATAAAGGTTCGGGTAAAGCGGATACATTAATTTGTTCTCTATATAAAAAATGCCAAGTGTAGCTTTGGGTGACCATACCATTCTCAATCGTTTTTTTATAAAAACTTGTCATAACTCTTTAGTAGTTTCAACAATACGCGAATAACCGAAAGTAACACAAAATCTTAAATTTTTTTTTACTCTTTGTGATTTCACAATCTGCCCTACAGGCAATAAGTATTTCTTATGTCTGTATTATATTTACATGGCATGCAGAAAATCACTTCATTAAGCGATCTTCTGTATAAAATATTAACTTAATTAATTAGTCTTATTCTAAAGGTTATTCTAAAGTTTATATATGTCCATTAATCAGATCAAGTGGTGTTAAATGTTTTAGTCTACGCACTTCACTATCACGTCGCATATTTAGCTGATTAGCGAGTACATTGGGATGCACCGACAGTCTTTCGAAATACTTCACACAAACACGTTGAATTACACTCGTTATAGATTCTAGAGGAATATCGCGTTGTATCACTTTATTTGAAATATAGTACGGAGCACTAACAATGGCACGCAACACTTTATTTTGGAACCGTTGAATGATGGATATATTAGATTTGCTAGCGGTACCCCATAGTTGGATTCCATATGACCAAATAGGCTTGAGTATAGACTCATACAGCAACACCTTGTTATCTGATGATAACTTGGATTTGCGCCCGATGAGCCAATACATTTGATATAATTTCAGACAAAATTGTTTTCGTTTATAGAGTATGTGCTTCTTCCAAGTTAGGTGTCGATCTAAGTACAAACCAAGATATTTAACTTGCTCTGCTAGGGGAAGTTGATGATGATTGATATTCACTGGTGGACATGTTCTTCTACGCAGGTTAAACGTTACATGGGTGGACTTTATTTCATTGACTTTAATGCGTCCATGTCTTCAACCATAATTGTATTTGATCCAGGTGGGTTTGTAGGTATATTGATGCTGTGACCGGATCTTCATGGGATGCCAATATTGCTGTGTCGTCTGCGTATGTTGCCACAGTAGTTATTTTTGTGGTGGTAAGATCGGCCTTATACAGAAGATACAGTACTGGACCCAATACACTACCTTGCGGAACTCCTGAATATATGGGATTTAATTCGGTATGTTCATCGCCTTGATTTACAATAAAATGTCTATCATTGAGATACGATTTTAATAACTGATAATCCGGATGAAATCTTAAATAGCACTGCTTATTTTATTAATCTCCTAGAACATCAACAATCTGCCATGGGCATTAAGTATTATTATATGATTTCAGTTATATAATTTAACCATCCTGACATGTAAAAGATCACTTCATTAAGTGATTTGCTGTACAACTTATAATCTAAATCTTATTCTAGATGCTATTTTTGCTTATTTTAAAGTCTATCCTAACTCTATGTGTCTATTAATTAGTTCGTATGGTAGTTTGCGTTTGTACCCATGCACTACACTGTCATAGCGCACATTTAACTGTTTGGCGAGTGCATTGGGATGCACTAATAATCTTTCAGAGTATTTTGCATTAACACTCCAAATCACACATCGTTCTATAGGGATATAGCGCTGAAACAGCTTGTTGGACACGTTATATGGGGCATCGACAATGACTCGCAACACTTTATTCTGGAACCTCTGGAGGATATCTATGTTAGATTTGCTTTTTTTTGCTAATAGTACCCCTCAGTTCAATACCATAAGTCCAAATGGACCTAAGTATTGATTTACACCCTATCAGCCAGTATGGTTTAGTTTAAGACCAAGCTGTTTGCGTTTTGGTACTATATGTTTTTTCCATGTCAAACGTCGATAGCAAAAATTCATTTCTGGAAATTCATTACCAGATATTTAACGTCGTCTGCTTGCGGAAGTTCATGATGATTCAGTTTTACTGAGGGACATGTTCTTGTACAAATGGTGAATGTCACATGTATAATTTCTGTTTTAATTTCGTTTTAAATAAAAAATTTAGGTACTTTGCTGTAAAAAAAAGGTTAAATATATTTATTCAGAATATTGGTCATTTGATTGCATACATCTTATCCATCTTTCAGGTATATTACGAATGTCATCCCAAATAAGAACATTTTTGTCATTTGAACAAAGCCTTTCAGCGAGCCATTTTCTAAATTCTTCGAAATTGTGCTCTCCAGGTGCATGTTCCAGTGGTGCTAAAAGTTGATATTCGGAGGGATCAAGGTCTGGAGTGTATGGTAGATATAGGCCTACTATCTACTGTATAGATCTACGATCCATTTAAGTGCTTCCAACGCTTCCTTCACCGGTTTTGCTTTATGAGACGGGGCGCGTTATCGTTCTGTAAATAACTTTACGGTGTCTTTGTGCCAATTCTGAACGATTTTTGATTAATGCATGGTTCAAATTAATCATTTGTTGTTGCTAGCGATAACTATTAACTGCTTCACCAGGTTTGAAGAGTTCACAATACACCACACCACTCGCTGCCTAGAAAACACAGAACGTTCTCTGTCTTGCACATCGAAATCAGCACTTTTTAGTTTTCTAAACCACGTTACATATATCTTTAAAGTAAGGGCATGTTCATCGTAAGCTTCTACTAGCAAAAGATGAATTCAGCGGTTTTTTCTTTTGATTAAATTAGGAAAATAATGCGTGAGGTAATGCATCTTGTCAGGCAGGAAAATTGACTTTTTAAAAGAGTCATGACGATGAGTAATGAGCTATGGTGATGTTAGTTTCACAAAATATAACATGGGTGCTACAAAGCTTTCCAAAGCACTGTTAACGGTATTTTTGCAATAATATGTCATTAAATCATTACACAACACGCTGTCAATCCCATCATACACTCAAAAAGAATAGCCATGAATATTCTGATTCGGTGTTATTGTGGATGACTCTCCTAGACTAACCCATGACTATTTACACTGAAAATTGTCGTAGTAAACCCACTTTTTGTGGCCACATGGTCAAATATGTCACTCATAACACTTTCTTTTATTTTCTGGTAAACAATGAAACCACAATATTGAACCGACATTTTCAGTCAATGCCTGTGGTAACAATTCCCTCATTTTTGATCTTTGCCATCATATCTAAACGTTTGGAAGCACTTGGTTCCATCAACTGCTAGGCTGTCTGTCTGCTCAGTTATTAGAGAGTGTATGTTGGATTTTCACCCATTAAATCTTCCAATTTATTGTCTTCGAACTTGTTTGGTCCTCAAGGCTATTCTTTTCTATTGACATCAAAATCCAGCAAATAGCACCAGATATTTTCATTAACTGAGTCCTTTTGAATAAATATTGCAAACTTAAGTATGAAAATCGTTAAAATAAACTTCTTTTAGCAAGAATAAATTTGCTTCGTCTCAAAATTCGAAAACAATCCGTTCGAAACCGCTCACTGTATTTACCAGCCTCCCCCTCAGCAACGACGTTAAGTTCGTAGCCATTAATTCTACCAGAATCGATTAACCAATAACACCAGATATTTTCATTAATTGAAATGCAAATTTCGACGGGCCGGAATAAAAATCCATCCACTCGAAGCGGAAGTGTGTTAAAGATGAGAAATAGACGATCCCCGAGCGGGAGCCCCGGAGGGTTTTGTTTTTGCTTGTTTCGAATAGAGAGTCTCGTCGTTGCGCCTTCAATATTTGAATATTTCAGTTTTCAATTAATTAGTATCTTTCATTTTCGAATTCCATTTAGTCGTCGTCGTACTCCACCCCCCCTCGTCCCGCGACCCCTCGCTCCTTCGAGCCGTCCTAATTGATTTCATTATTATTGCAGTCTCGCAGTCCTTCCGGAACGATGTTCGTTGTCGTTTTGATCTGGTTTCGACTTTTCCGACGGTTAAAATTCCCAACTTTATCCGGGGTTCCGTATTGAGTGAGAGCCGAACTATTCGGGCTTCAATTAAACATGTGTTTCAACGACATAGACTCGGCAGAGATAAAATCGATCGACAAATATATGTAACTAGCTAAAAATATGAACGAAATGTTTAGTTTCAAAACAATAGTAAAGCTAAGTTTAAAATTTGAATGTACTTAATTTTATTGCGTGTAAAACATATTCACAGAACATATGCTGAGGGATAAGGAGATAGACGGAAACCTATTTCCTATACTAACAACTTTATCATTCGAATTTTCGATAATTTCTAAGAACTTCTCTATATACTTCATGATGATAGTGTTATCATCTAGCAGCTTTTTCACTATGACTTTGATTATACTTTGAATTAACTTGAATTAAATTTTTTTTCTAACTAGGCTTGTTCTTGTCCATGTTTACTCTTTACAAATTAACGCTTGAACGTATCAATAGTTGCAGGTCTCTATCGCTATCTTGGTTTAAACCACTTAAAAGAAGTAATCTGTAACGGCAATTAGTAATTCTGAATTTTGATTGCGTGTGAAACATATTCACAGAATATATGCTGAGGGATAAGGAGATAATTGAAAGATTCAGGGTACAGCTAGATAATAGAAGCTTCTTTTAAACCGTGACACCAAATATACGGAAACCTATTTCCTATATTTACAACTTCATCATTCGAATTTTCGATAATTTCTAAGAACTTCTCAATATACTTCATGATGATAGTGTATATCATCTAGCAGCTTCTTCAGTATGACTTTGATTATACTTTGAATTAACTTGAATTAAATTTTTTTCTAACTAGGCTTGTTCTTGTCCATGTTTACTCTTAACAAATTAACGCTTGAACGTATCAATAGTTGCAGATCTCTATCGCTATCTTGGTTTAAACCACTTAAAAGAAGTAATCTGTAACGGCAATTAGTAGTTCTGAATTTTGATTGCGTGTGAAACATATTCACAGAATATATGCTGAGGGATAAGGAGATAATTGAAAGATTCAGGGTACAGCTAGATAATAGTAGCTTCTTTTAAACCGTGATACCAAATATACGGAAACCTATTTCCTATATTTACAACTTCATCATTCGAATTTTCGATAATTTCTAAGAACTTCTCAATATACTTCATGATGATAGTGTATATCATCTAGCAGCTTCTTCAGTATGACTTTGATTATACTTTGAATTAACTTGAATTAAATTTTTTTCTAACTAGGCTTGTTCTTGTCCATGTTTACTCTTAACAAATTAATGCTTGAACGTATCAATAGTTGCAGATCTCTATCGCTATCTTGGTTTAAACCACTTAAAAGAAGTAATCTGTAACGGCAATTAGTAGTTCTGAATTTTGATTGCGTGTAAAACATATTCACAGAACATATGCTGAGGGATAAGGAGATAATTGAAAGATTCAGGGTACAGCTAGATAATAGTAGCTTCTTTTAAACCGTGATACCAAATATACGGAAACCTATTTCCTATATTTACAACTTCATCATTCGAATTTTCGATAATTTCTAAGAACTTCTCAATATACTTCATGATGATAGTGTATATCATCTAGTAGCTTCTTCAGTATGACTTTGATTATACTTTGAATTAACTTGAATTAAATTTTTTTTCTAACTAGGCTTGTTCTTGTTCATGTTTACTCTTAACAAATTAACCCCTGAACGTATCAATAGTTGCAGATCTTTATCGCTATCTTGGTTTAAACCACTTAAAAAAAGCAATCTGTAACGGCAATTAGTAGTTCTGAATTTTGATTGCATGTGAAACATATTCACAGAATATATGCTGAGGGATAAGGAGATAATTGAAAGATTCAGGGTACAGCTAGATAATAGTAGCTTCTTTTAAACCGTGATACCAAATATACGGAAACCTATTTCCTATATTTACAACTTCATCATTCGAATTTTCGATAATTTCTAAGAACTTCTCAATATACTTCATGATGATAGTGTATATCATCTAGCAGCTTCTTCAGTATGACTTTGATTATACTTTGAATTAACTTGAATTAAATTTTTTTTTAACTAGGCTTGTTCTTGTCCATGTTTACTCTTAACAAATTAATGCTTGAACGTATCAATAGTTGCAGATCTCTATCGCTATCTTGGTTTAAACCACTTAAAAGAAGTAATCTGTAACGGCAATTAGTAGTTCTGAATTTTGATTGCGTGTGAAACATATTAACAGAATATATGCTGAGGGATAAGGAGATAATTGAAAGATTCAGGGTACAGCTAGATAATAGTAGCTTCTTTTAAACCGTGATACCAAATATACGGAAACCTATTTCCTATATTTACAACTTCATCATTCGAATTTTCGATAATTTCTAAGAACTTCTCAATATACTTCATGATGATAGTGTATATCATCTAGTAGCTTCTTCAGTATGACTTTGATTATACTTTGAATTAACTTGAATTAAATTTTTTTTCTAACTAGGCTTGTTCTTGTTCATGTTTACTCTTAACAAATTAACCCTTGAACGTATCAATAGTTGCAGATCTTTATCGCTATCTTGGTTTAAACCACTTAAAAAAAGCAATCTGTTACGGCAATTAGTAGTTCTGAATTTTGATTGCGTGTGAAACATATTCACAGAATATATGCTGAGGGATAAGGAGATAATTGAAAGATTCAGGGTACAGCTAGATAATAGTAGCTTCTTTTAAACCGTGATACCAAATATACGGAAACCTATTTCCTATATTTACAACTTCATCATTCGAATTTTCGATAATTTCTAAGAACTTCTCAATATACTTCATGATGATAGTGTATATCATCTAGCAGCTTCTTCAGTATGACTTTGATTATACTTTGAATTAACTTGAATTAAATTTTTTTCTAACTAGGCTTGTTCTTGTTCATGTTTACTCTTAACAAATTAACCCTTGAACGTATCAATAGTTGCAGATCTTTATCACTATCTTGGTTTAAACCACTTAAAAAAGCAATCTGTAACGGCAATTAGTAGTTCTGAATTTTGATTGCGTGTGAAACATATTCACAGAATATATGCTGAGGGATAAGGAGATAATTGAAAGATTCAGGGTACAGCTAGATAATAGTAGCTTCTTTTAAACCGTGATACCAAATATACGGAAACCTATTTCCTATATTTACAACTTCATCATTCGAATTTTCGATAATTTCTAAGAACTTCTCAATATACTTCATGATGATAGTGTATATCATCTAGCAGCTTCTTCAGTATGACTTTGATTATACTTTGAATTAACTTGAATTAATATTTTTTCTAACTAGGCTTGTTCTTGTTCATGTTTACTCTTAACAAATTAACCCTTGAACGTATCAATAGTTGCAGATCTTTATCGCTATCTTGGTTTAAACCACTTAAAAAAAGCAATCTGTAACGGCAATTAGTAGTTCTGAATTTTGATTGCGTGTGAAACATATTCACAGAATATATGCTGAGGGATAAGGAGATAATTGAAAGATTCAGGGTACAGCTAGATAATAGTAGCTTCTTTTAAACCGTGATACCAAATATACGGAAACCTATTTCCTATATTTACAACTTCATCATTCGAATTTTCGATAATTTCTAAGAACTTCTCAATATACTTCATGATGATAGTGTATATCATCTAGCAGCTTCTTCAGTATGACTTTGATTATACTTTGAATTAACTTGAATTAATATTTTTTCTAACTAGGCTTGTTCTTGTTCATGTTTACTCTTAACAAATTAACCCTTGAACGTATCAATAGTTGCAGATCTTTATCGCTATCTTGGTTTAAACCACTTAAAAAAAGCAATCTGTAACGGCAATTAGTAGTTCTGAATTTTGATTGCGTGTGAAACATATTCACAGAATATATGCTGAGGGATAAGGAGATAATTGAAAGATTCAGGGTACAGCTAGATAATAGTAGCTTCTTTTAAACCGTGATACCAAATATACGGAAACCTATTTCCTATATTTACAACTTCATCATTCGAATTTTCGATAATTTCTAAGAACTTCTCAATATACTTCATGATGATAGTGTATGTCATCTAGCAGCTTCTTCAGTATGACTTTGATTATACTTTGAATTAACTTGAATTAATTTTTTTTCTAACTAGGCTTGTTCTTGTTCATGTTTACTCTTAACAAATTAACCCTTGAACGTATCAATAGTTGCAGATCTTTATCACTATCTTGGTTTAAACCACTTAAAAAAAGCAATCTGTAACGGCAATTAGTAGTTCTGAATTTTGATTGCATGTAAAACATATTCACAGAACATATGCTGAGGGATAAGGAGATAGACGGAAACCTATTTCCTATACTAACAACTTTATCATTCGAATTTTCGATAATTTCTAAGAACTTCTCTATATACTTCATGATGATAGTGTTATCATCTAGCAGCTTCTTCACTATGACTTTGATTATACTTTGAATTAACTTGAATTAAATTTTTTTTCTAACTAGGCTTGTTCTTGTTCATGTTTACTCTTAACAAATTAACCCTTGAACGTATCAATAGTTGCAGATCTTTATCGCTATCTTGGTTTAAACCACTTAAAAAAAGCAATCTGTAACGGCAATTAGTAGTTCTGAATTTTGATTGCGTGTGAAACATATTCACAGTATATATGCTGAGGGATAAGGAGATAATTGAAAGATTCAGGGTACAGCTAGATAATAGTAGCTTCTTTTAAACCGTGATACCAAATATACGGAAACCTATTTCCTATATTTACAACTTCATCATTCGAATTTTCGATAATTTCTAAGAACTTCTCAATATACTTCATGATGATAGTGTATATCATCTAGCAGCTTCTTCAGTATGACTTTGATTATACTTTGAATTAACTTGAATTAAATTTTTTTCTAACTAGGCTTGTTCTTGTTCATGTTTACTCTTAACAAATTAACCCTTGAACGTATCAATAGTTGCAGATCTTTATCACTATCTTGGTTTAAACCACTTAAAAAAAGCAATCTGTAACGGCAATTAGTAGTTCTGAATTTTGATTGCGTGTGAAACATATTCACAGAATATATGCTGAGGGATAAGGAGATAATTGAAAGATTCAGGGTACAGCTAGATAATAGTAGCTTCTTTTAAACCGTGATACCAAATATACGGAAACCTATTTCCTATATTTACAACTTCATCATTCGAATTTTCGATAATTTCTAAGAACTTCTCAATATACTTCATGATGATAGTGTATATCATCTAGCAGCTTCTTCAGTATGACTTTGATTATACTTTGAATTAACTTGAATTAATTTTTTTTCTAACTAGGCTTGTTCTTGTTCATGTTTACTCTTAACAAATTAACCCTTGAACGTATCAATAGTTGCAGATCTTTATCGCTATCTTGGTTTAAACCACTTAAAAAAAGCAATCTGTAACGGCAATTAGTAGTTCTGAATTTTGATTGCGTGTGAAACATATTCACAGAATATATGCTGAGGGATAAGGAGATAATTGAAAGATTCAGGGTACAGCTAGATAATAGTAGCTTCTTTTAAACCGTGATACCAAATATACGGAAACCTATTTCCTATATTTACAACTTCATCATTCGAATTTTCGATAATTTCTAAGAACTTCTCAATATACTTCATGATGATAGTGTATATCATCTAGCAGCTTCTTCAGTATGACTTTGATTATACTTTGAATTAACTTGAATTAAATTTTTTTCTAACTAGGCTTGTTCTTGTTCATGTTTACTCTTAACAAATTAACCCTTGAACGTATCAATAGTTGCAGATCTTTATCACTATCTTGGTTTAAACCACTTAAAAAAAGCAATCTGTAACGGCAATTAGTAGTTCTGAATTTTGATTGCGTGTGAAACATATTCTCAGAATATATGCTGAGGGATAAGGAGATAATTGAAAGATTCAGGGTACAGCTAGATAATAGTAGCTTCTTTTAAACCGTGATACCAAATATACGGAAACCTATTTCCTATACTTATAACTTTATCATTCGAATTTTCGATAATTTCTAAGAACTTCTCAATATACTTCATGATGATAGTGTATATCATCTAGCAGCTTCTTCAGTATGACTTTGATTATACTTTGAATTAACTTGAATTAAATTTTTTTCTAACTAGGCTTGTTCTTGTTCATGTTTACTCTTAACAAATTAACCCTTGAACGTATCAATAGTTGCAGATCTTTATCGCTATCTTGGTTTAAACCACTTAAAAAAAGCAATCTGTAACGGCAATTAGTAGCTCTGAATTTTGATTGCGTGTGAAACATATTCACAGAATATATGCTGAGGGATAAGGAGATAATTGAAAGATTCAGGGTACAGCTAGATAATAGTAGCTTCTTTTAAACCGTGATACCAAATATACGGAAACCTATTTCCTATACTTACAACTTTATCATTCGAATTTTCGATAGTTTCTAAGAACTTCTCAATATACTTCATGATGATAATGTATATCATCTAGCAGCTTCTTCAGTATGACTTTGATTATACTTTGAATTAACTTGAATCAAATTTTTTTTCTAACTAGGCTTGTTCTTGTTCATGCTTACTCTTAACAAATTAACGCTTGAACGTATCAATAGTTGCAGATCACTATCTCTATTTTGGTTTAAACCATTTAAAAGAAGTAATCTGTAACGGCAATTAGTAGTTCTGAATTTTGATTGCATGTAAAACATATTCACAGAACATATGCTGAGGGATAAGGAGATAATTGAAAGATTCAGGGTACAGCTAGATAATAGTAGCTTCTTTTAAACCATGACATCAATTATACGGAAACCTATTTCCTATACTTACAACTTTATCATTCGAATTTTCGATAATTTCTAAGAACTTCTCAATATACTTCATGACGATAGTGTATATCATCTAGCAGCTTCTTCAGTATGACTTTGATTATACTTTGAATTAACTTGAATTAAATTTTTTTTCTAACTAGGCTTGTTCTGGTTCATGTTTACTCTTAACAAATTAACGCTTGAACGTATCAATAGTTGCAGATCTCTATCTCTATTTAGGTTTAAACCATTTAAAAGAAGTAATCTGTAACGGCAATTAGTAGTTCTGAATTTTGATTGCATGTAAAACATATTCACAGAACATATGCTGAGGGATAAGGAGATAATTGAAAGATTCAGGGTACAGCTAGATAATAGTAGCTTCTTTTAAACCATGACATCAATTATACGGAAACCTATTTCCTATACTTACAACTTTATCATTCGAATTTTCGATAATTTCTAAGAACTTCTCAATATACTTCATGACGATAGTGTATATCATCTAGCAGCTTCTTCAGTATGACTTTGATTATACTTTGAATTAACTTGAATTAAATTTTTTTTCTAACTAGGCTTGTTCTGGTTCATGTTTACTCTTAACAAATTAACGCTTGAACGTATCAATAGTTGCAGATCTCTATCTCTATTTAGGTTTAAACCATTTAAAAGAAGTAATCTGTAACGGCAATTAGTAGTTCTGAATTTTGATTGCATGTAAAACATATTCACAGAACATATGCTGAGGGATAAGGAGATAATTGAAAGATTCAGGGTACAGCTAGATAATAGTAGCTTCTTTTAAACAAAGACATCAAATATACGGAAACCTATTTCCTATACTTACAACTTTATCATTCGAATTTTCGATAATTTCTAAGAACTCAATATACTTCATGATGATAGTGTATATCAACTAGCAGCTTCTTCAGTATGACTTTGATTATACTTTGAATTAACTTGAATTTTTTTTTCTAACTAGGCTTGTTCTTGTTCATGTTTACTCTTAACAAATTAACGCTTGAACGTATCAATAGTTGCAGATCTCTATCGCTATATTGGTTTAAACCACTTAAAAAAAGCAATCTGTATCGGCAATTAGTAGTTCTGAATTTACGCACATACATTCATTTCGATGTTTCTTTTTTATTACTATAGATATATTTACGAGTATTGTATAATAGTAATATTTTTCTAAATATGAAGAAAAATATTTCGAAGAATTAGTCTTAATAAGTAAAACAATATAATTGTCTGTCTTCTACGTTTCTGTGCTTTTGATAATGTTGTTATCATTTTTCTCCTAAATTTTTTCATGTATTTCTGCGATAAGTAAATTATATTAATTTAATATGAAGAGACGTAGAGTACGATTTTCTAAATATAAATTTCAAGTCATGTCTGAGTTATCTGCGGGCTCTCCATAGGGGAATTATTACTTATTATTAGGAGAAATTAAGAAATAGGATTATAATAAAATGTGTTATATAAATATTACTCAAAAGACATCAGAACACACCAACTAATCTGACAAGCGATAACATATTTCCTAATTATCCATAGTTATTGACTTAAATATTATGGCAAAATACAATTCATTTTACTGCTATTAGTACTATTATTAACAACAATATTTCAAAATATGTTTAAATATACTGAACTAAATTACATATTTGTATACTTATTCCTATACCTAGTTCTTTATTAATAGTCACATATTAAAGGTATTTTCGATCTATAATTATCTTCCTTTTATTACATATACGTACATGTATACAATCATATTATACGTAGCCATACACAATTTTTCTTTTTTACCTGCTTTGAGCTAAACCTAATTACTATTTTTTCTTATAACATTGCTGGCATAGAATATAGTACACAATTCATCTTTTTTAAAAAAATAGAGCAATTTGCTGGCATAATATATTATACATAATTTCGGAAATAAATAAAAAGTTTATAGATAATTTTACACAGAAAGGAATTAAAATAAATAACTTGCATATATGAAACACATAGGACAAATAATAGAAATTATGAACAATTCACTGTGAATTTGTAAACATTTTAAAGCATTAATAAATGGTAAGGTCATTAAGGATTAAGTCAATAAGATATGTGACATTATATTCTTTGAACCTTGTATCAATTATTGTGATTATTTTCTTCATGGACCTAATTTTAATAATCTATGGTTATTTTAGTGATTATAGATACATTACTCTAATATACCAATCCAAATTATAAAAAATAAGTTCTCCAATTCTATTCGTTATTGTTTTAATATACGAGCTAAAGTTAAATATCATTTCAAAATTGTTTTATTCACATTTTCTTTGTTTCAGTATACATGTATTATTTCACGTGTTATTCGATACTCATGTTTATAATATAAAAGTGAAGAAAGATGTATTTATATTTGATACTTTGAAGATGTTGTAGTTCGAAAAATAATATTACTTACGATATTAAATGTTATAATGTTTATAATTTTAAGAAGATTAGATTGAGTTCAACAATAATGCAAATTAATATTATTTAATGAAAGTTGAAGTTAAAGAGTAAAAAAGGAAGTAGACATACGATAATCCCTATTTTGCAAGAACTTAGTTATATCACTTGAGAGATGTCAAATTCCTCAAGCGAAGTCGGCGAAACATCTCGGCATCTCTCTAGAAAGTATATTAAATTGGAAATATCACGTTAGATAAAAAGTTAAGCAGATGGGACAAAATATCAAAGAACTGTACTGGTTAGCCGGAAGATACTCCCAACTGATCTAATGATCTAAGATAAAAGTCATCATCAGTCAACAATGAAGCCCGTTTGGATTTATGGAATGCAAATATGGACTTGCGCTAAGATATCAAACGCTGTCAAAACAAAGTTCTCCGGGTAATTATCAGTTCTTATCATTGCCTAAGCAATAAAGATGACTTCATCAGCAATCTTTATTGTGAATTGCAACTGATCTAACTAAAATATAATCAAAAAATATGTAATATTAAGAGTAGGCATACAAAAATAATTATCGTTATTACTGAATAAGAAATCTCATCCGAAGCACAAGGGAAACAAGCTAAACCTCATCCAGAATATAATCTGCGATATCGCGGCGTAAAACTGCGGAGTGAAAAGGGAAGAAAAAACGAACCCACAAAAATTTACGATATTGAAACTGTTCCCAAACACAGTCAAGAAAATAAACAAGTCCCCCCTCTCCCCCTCTCCGTCTCACACTCCGGCAGGCCGAAAAATTTAATCAAAACCACGAGATCACCATAAAAATCGAGGCATTTTTCCTGGTCGTTGATGCGACCCCCACCCCTTCACGGCACATCCCCCCGCGAGCCTCCAATCTCGACCCGTACCGTCCCATACCCCTCCCCCGTCGCCCCATCGAATATCAACGTACATAACGAATAACGAACCGCCTTTCAGGACGAAAATTAAATAATAAAATATTCACAGGACAACCGAAGCCTATATCCCTTTAATCTCAAATCCGATTTCTAATAACTAACTTTAGGAAATTTGCCGCACATCAGCCGCGCCCGGACGAGGACGGCGCGTGGGGCCGGGGGACGCGCGCGACAGAGACGAACGTACCGATATCCAGGGATATTTAAGGGCAAAATAAAGCTTCACGTAAGAGCCTGTGTCCCAATCTAATAACTCTTGAATATTCATTCGGACGACGTGGCATCGTGATCCTATCGGGACCGGGATGGGCGGACTATCGAATTTTTTTCCATGGCCGCTATCGACGGTTGAGTTTTCTGTATTTTTTGTTGGACTTGTTTATGTTAACGGAGTTGGTAGGGGGTTCTGCTGTAGAAATGTGAAATGACTGTTTTTTTCTATTCATATTTTCATTCCAGAACCTATATCCATAACGGGTGTAATTGAAAAGTACTTCGAAAGAGTATCAGTGCATCCCAACGTACTCGCTAAGCAGCTAAATACGCGACGTGATAGTGAAGAGCGTAGACTAAAACGTCTACGCTAACGTAATTAATTAAGATAGTATTTTATACAGGATATTGCTTAATGAAGTGATTTTCTACATGCCAGATTTTGGAATAACAAAGACTAAAAAAATATTTTCATAACCGAGCCCTTCAAGAATATGTCTTTAACAGGATTTTTCAATATTTAAATTATTTTCGGAGATGTAAATGTTCTTTTTTTACATACATATATTTTTACTCCTTTTTTACCAACGAGGGTTTATCTAGACTGGACCTATAGTTTAATGTGCGCTCCGTACTACGGTTCTCGGCATTAAGCTTCTGACTGGCGAGTGAACAACTTACAATTGATCCCAGAAGACATCCGGCCTTACCCAGTCCGGTTACTGGCGTGATTGGAATCCTTTTTCTTATCGGAATTTGCACTCTTGCCTTGGATAATCACAAATGTTAAACTATCACGAACATAAATTTACGACCATGCCCCAGCAAGATTCGAACCCGCGAACTGTAACTGCTCTAGTGTTTTAGTTTTAGTGTATCGAAACTATTTTTTCGAGAAGGTTGACAAGTTATACTTCGATCTGCTTGAAATTAATGTAAATTTTAGAAAATTCTTATAAAGGCTTAACTGGGGATTATCTGGACTAGACCTACTGCTGAAAGCAGGCTCCGAATCACGGTCCTCGGCAATAAGACTGCCGACAGGTCAGTTACTGACTTGGAGATCCGGATATCCGGTCTCACCCAGCCTGGTTACTGGCCTTATTGCGATGGTTTTCCTTGTTAGATTTTGCACTCTTGCGTTTTGGACAATCACAAACATAAATTTACGACCATGCCCCAGCAAGACTCGAACCCGCAACTATCTCAACAGTAGGAGGACCGTCGTGTTACTTTGACCCCTGCGCCAACCAAACCGATTAGAAAAATCGATTTTTTCAAATATATACATTAGAAAAAGATGCAAAAGCAAAATCTTCAATTACGGTAGCTATCGTAATCAGAGGAAGCTAAATCAGGCGAATAAGGATGTTCGAAATTATTCATACTCCAACTAAGATTAGGGATGCTTTTGTGATATTTGAGCAAGTATGTTGATAAATTTTATGAATTTTGACAATTTTTTTGATGAATTTCTATAGCCTTTAAAAACATTTTTGCAAAAACTGTAACTATTGGATGATATTAATTTTTTTAATGTTTCCTAATTGAAGCATAATTTTATAAATCGAAATGATACTTTGACGGCTAAAGAATCGATGGTATTTTGTGGACTTATTAAATGAACCAGAACTATGTTAGATCAGTATTATTATTATATCGGGTTTGTGAAAAATGGTCTAAATTTTTTGTATTTAAATATAGTATATAGTTTTATACATCAAAAATTTCATAAAATAATATTAATTCAACAATCTGGAGATTCTATGAGAAATAATATTATTTTGTTAACGTTCTAAAAACAATAGCATTTTAGGTTTTTACATATAAAGCAAGGGTTAAAAGGATTAAATTCGCATAGGTAAACGGTTGGATAATATGGGACATAACATAAAACTTTCAATTAATTTTTTTCAAGTCTTTCCTCATTTACAATCCAGCCAGTCAACCAATGCTGCATCAATTTGAACAAGTGACAATCAGGATTCATCTCATATTAGATACCTTAGCTAATATTTTGTGTGATTCCTTGCACTCGTAATTCATATTAATATTATTTGGAAAATTGACGTGATATTAACAAATGGCGAATCCTAATTTCTCTCACCCGCCATATTCGTCAGATCTTGCTCCGTCTGATTTCAATCGTTTCAATAGAGAATTTTAAAAGTGAAAAAAACCTCGGCTAGCGATGAGCAACCACCAATTATAAATATATTTTTTTTATAAAATATCTTCAAACATACAAAGAATGTGACTATAATGCGAGGGGACCTTAAATAGGCATCTATCTATCGATATCGACGGTTTTCGCGTATCGATACGCGTCGCCCCTGCCTCGGACGGATTCGCGTCGCGTACGGAAAAAGACGACGCCCGGCGATCGGAGCAAAAGATCGAGATGAAAGACGTTGCCATGACTACGCGGCAAAATTAAGTCATCAATGAATCATTGGCGATGCGGCGGCGGATATATGGCCCCGGGGGGTGGGGCGGCGACGGCGGGGGAGACGAGCGCGCGAGGGGAGACGCGATGCATAAATTAAAAATATCGCCCGGGGGACGGCTCGGGCACGAGACAATGGGGATGGGAGCGAGATCAGAAGTGGCACCGGCTCTGATATGTGCGAATCGATAAGGCGACTGACGGGTTGACGGCGACGGGGCGGACGGTCGGTCGGTATGTGTACTGTAGTGAGGGGGTGGAGGGGGCGGCTTGGTCGGTCGATGCCGTCGCTGCATCTGTCGATGATTGAAATGAGCGGGTGTCTCAGTTTCCGTCTTTATTTGCGAATGATGTACGGGTTGAAGAAGAAATTGTGCTCGAATTCTAACTCATACTGAAACCTCATACTCGTATACATGAACAAAACTATAGTCAATTCAAAATAGTAGTGACACGGGAAACGTCGCAATGTTGCCGCAGCTACTCTGAGTTTTAGTACATTTAGGCTGATGAGCGAAGAAATATTCGATTAAATATAATTTATTTTAACATTATAGTACATCAAATGCGTTTATTATTGAAGAACTTAAAACCACAATTCGTTTTACAGCCGCAATAATTTGTAGGTTACAATTATTTTATTATATATATATCGAGTCTTTTTCCACACTAGTATTGGTAAGGTTCTAGACGCGTTTTTGTATGTAGTTATATCTCCCGAAGGCCTAATCCACTTAATTAACAATTGTATATCTGAGTAATGTATTTTACTTTCATTAGAGAGCATATTTATGTTTTACGCTTAGTTCTTTTTTCTTTCGATCCAATCCTTGTAAAGTCATTATGATATTACTATATTTCTTTTTAGTTAGTGTTGTTTCTCTACTCATACATGTTAACCAAACAATCATGTATATTCTGAACAATAACATACATGCCGATAAAGCTTTCACACTCTATAATACAATTCCTTACAATTAAAGTATATTAATTGTTTACTGCCTTTAGTGGTTTCCTCTTTCATCACCCTGTCTTGGTAATCGTCAGCATTTAATCATAAACTAATATTCATAAAGTTTTATTCAGTCACAGTCACTTTCAGAAATATTAGTCAAGTTAGTAAGCAAGCTGTTTATTTCCAAGCTATTAAAAACTTGCTCGAGATTCTACCAATTGCCCATTTATTCTTCAACGTATCTGATCGTACAAACGAAGGAGTTATGGTCCATTTCTTCATGGTAGTCACCCTTGGACTTAGAAAAACACTAATTCTGTACCAGGAATAAAACCATTCCTGTTTACAGCATGAAGAACTACATGTCTGCAATGAATAAATGTTGTGACTAAAAAAACCTAATCGATAGTTGTTCAAATGTTTACCTTTTTGCATGAACCTTCGTTGTCTTTACGCTATATTTATTATCATCTTGCCATGAGCCAATGCTCGTCCATTTTGAAATATTCATGTCCCTTTTCAATACATAAATTGATATAATTCTTCCTTGATTTTGTTATATGTTTTTAAAAATTGTATTCGTTTAAAAGCAATCTCTGGAAGTTTCATTGAACCGTTTTGTTCGTTATCTTTACACCACTTAAATCCTATATTATTCAACAATATATGAACAGCTGTTCCACATCTCTCAAATAGTTGTATATGTTTTGGAACTCTCCCTTATGCCAGTTTTGTATCACATCTTCCATAGAACGAATAGTATTTACATTACAATTCCGTTACGTTACAAAATAATTGCCTTTTATGATTCAATATAAATATAGATACTTAAAATTTGCTAAAGGATATATTTTTAGACTAATCACTAAAAAAAATTAAGCAAAAATTATACGAAAATATTTATAGGCGTATAGTTAATATTATAAGTTAGGTTATAAAATTTGGCATTGGAATTTATATATAAGAGTAAAATACTTCTCTCTGGCCAGTAGTTAAAAATTTTAGAGACATATTTAACTGCCCGATCCTTCAGAGTCAAGCAAGAGTATCTAACTTAGCAAAATAAAGGTCTGCCACAGGCAAGTGTACTGGGGCCAGTACTTTATCTGCTATACACTCGGAACTTCATTCAATGAAAACCTTGATATCCTAGCAAAAAGATACAAAAATATGAATCTATCGATTAGTTACAAACAGGCATTGTCACAATATAATATTGGACAGGAACAAGCGCGTATATATAAATCGTCAATGGCATGGTCTTGGTTGTTAAACTCAGGTGGAAGAGATATGTCAAGAATTAATTTGAAGAACTTAAACTCAACTACAAAAAATATTACTGGTCAACAAATCTTGAAATCAGTGTCGATTTATGGTCTTCAACTCTGGGGTTGTATCAGTCAACGCAATTGAAATATCATAAAAATATTTCAAAATAAGGTACTGTGAGATATTATTGATGCTCCATGGTACACTCATAATAATAATCTGAATAAAGGCCTTAAGGGAAAAACTGTCGATAACGTTATCGAGGACTATACCCAATGACAAGAACGGAGGTTCTATAAGCACATAAGTGTTAAGGTTCTAGATAATGATGGCTTAGTCAGAAGATTAAGGGAAGTAACTCTATTTAATATAGTTTAGTGAAGTTATAAGTAAAACTTAAATAGTTAATTTCAATAAGTACATAGTAAGCAAATTAGAATAAAAATAAATAGCTATTTAGTGTTGACTTACTAGATTGCTATAAAAAAAAATTAAACAAATGTAGATTAGAGACTCATTGAGTCATATATGATGGCACTTGCTAAATCTAGCAACTACTAAAAGATATTTTACAATCAATTTTGTGCATCTCCGTCGATGGGATTACATAATGGTAAGTTACCGACATCGGGGGTGTCGCTCGGCTGATATTTATAATAAAAGGAAATGGGGGGTGGTGGTGGTCCTAATAAAAGTCCACTAATAAAATCGGCAGCATGGGCCGAAGGAAGCGGCCGGCATCAATATAATCTAATAAAACTGTGGCCGAACTGACAACACGGCCGGCTATTTATGGCACTTTTTCGCCAGCGGCACCGTCTCGGAAAAACCAATACTGACGTCATAAAAACGCTTTTACGACCGAGGAAATTGTTGTGGAAAACCGGGAAATATTGGCGGTCGGGGGGGACCGGACCGGATATTGGCCTCTAATCGCGGTGGCCGTCTACGTACGGCCCCCGTGAAGATCCGTTATTGAATGGTTTCTGTTTCGGTCGCCGTTTGTTTCCCTAGTATTCGGAAAAGTTTTTTTTCCTGGTCGATACTTTGCCGAATCTCCCTCTCTGGTCGTTCTTTTTAATCAGTTCGGTCGGCGGTTAATGGAACTTCATTGAACAGCTGATGAAAAAGCTTTCGCATATTTGTTTGGTCAGTATGAAGTTGTTAAAGAGGTGAACTTCAGAACTGCCTTAACTATCTTAATATTATTTCCAAAAATAATGCCTTAATAATAATTTAATTATAAACTTCAGCCTTATAATTATAACCTAAGGCTTATAATTAATAACTCCTGCAATTCTCGGTGACAGGCTTCACTTTGGAGTATGCGTCATTACATCAATTTTTAAAGAAGTTTTACATTTCTTCTTTAATCTTCTGTGTGAAGTTTGAGATAACCACGCTTCATCGATTACTGATTTGGATATACGAATACTGATTTGGGTCTTTTAAAAGTGGTGATTTTGACACCGAAGACAAGAGCGTTCTGGACGAGCAAACAAATGTGAAGACGAAGATTTGAAGACATTTCCCGATGAAACCTAACTATAAATATCTAGTAATATTCCCTTCACACTGTTCCTATTTAAGATTTTAGATCTAAACTTAATTAACATTGGATGGATATAGCCCCCCTGCCGCACACCACTAGTTTTAGAACACGGCACAGTTTTCATTCATAATTTAAGTACTATATTAGTTCAAAGAGTTTCCTTATCTTCAAGCACCAAGTAAGTCCACTGTTCTTTTTTTTCTTATTCCATGATGACTAGGTAGAACCAAATGGTCTTCGGCTGATGTCGCTTCAGGTTCGGGGTATGATTGTTTTGCGGGCGACAGAGACCCTGGGTTACGACTGGGACTGTCGTAGTTTGTTTACTACCGGGGTTTGTGGACTGGTAGGGATTTTATCAAGGTGTTGTCGTGTTCTAAGGTTTCTATGGAGAATCTCACACTGAGCATGTTTATGAAATTTTTCACAAGCCGGATGCCTGATTCGAAGTGTGTATTGACGTTCCTCATAAACCATGGCGCTCTGAGTAACGCGCAGACTTTTTTGGATTGGAACAGTTGTTGTATTTCAAGTTGTCTCTCGGAGACCCACCTGTACCACACCTGTGCTCCATTGAGGCAGATTGGACGGATGGACTAGCATTTTATACAGCGTCGCTTTCTGTGGGATTGGAAGTTTGCTTTTTCTGAAGAGTAGTGGAAATAGTAGGGTGTTCACACCATTTCTTTTGTAAATGGCGCGCTGTATTTGGGCTGACCGTTGGAATCTGCGGTCGAACTGGAGACCGAGGTTTGATACTTTCTGGAGCCATGGGATAGGGATACTCTATCGATTTGGTGGCTAATTATCTGTAGTTTATCTGTAGCCACCAGAATTTGTACCACGATATCACTTGGTTCATCTGTACTTGGAGTCTGTTGCGAATAACGTCGGGACAGTAACCGGTTGTGAAGAAAGCGGTATCATCTGCATAAAATGCTATGTGGGAAAGTTTGTAGAGCAGCCATATAAAGTATGAATCTGTCAGGGATATTAGGTCATTCGGTAGACCTAGCTGTTTCGTTTTAAATATTAGACCATGGTGCCATACTTGATCGAAAGCTTTGGAGACATTTAAGAAGATGGCTCCAGTTTTTCGACCTTTTATCAGTGCCTGGTGGATAGTTGCTGCGACGCGGGCAGCTTGATGGAGGATACTACCGTGAAAAATATAAACACATATAAAATTAACTGCCCCAGGCAATTATCTACGTCGTTTAATCTCTGACAATTTTTACAGGAAAGGGTTCGTACATCCTCGTCTAACATCACGAATTAAAAAAAAAACAGTAGAACCATGCATTTGACTGAAAATGGTAATTACTATTTTCAGTCGATAGTTCCCAACGCTAATAAATACCGTTGCCGTATCAATCTTTTCACGGTAATTAAGCAATATTTGCTAAACATTAACGTTCAATGATAGTCTTATTGAAATTATGTAATAGGCTTTCCTTGAGTTTACAAGTTTGCAACGTAAAGTTGAGGAACCAATGAGCAGGTAATAAAAAAGTTGGCGGATCGATAATCAGTTTATTCTGGGCGGGGGGTTAAATGGGCAAGGAAAAATTGGAAGCAGGCAAGAAACGGTCGGAATTCCGGAACGGTTCGGAAACATTACTAATGTTGGCAGACATGCAAAAACAATTAAAACAGAAGACCTGTACCAGAAGAAAGTTCGCCCCGAAACAAACATAACTGATACCGTTTGTCGAAATGAAATATGTTTTGCTAATTATCTAGGAATTGTATCGTCGGCTTATTGCCGAAGTTCATCCCCTCCAATTGGGGGCCTAATTTACGGCGGGCCCTCGCGTTCCCCCGCGTCGCCCCCCCGTGTAAATATCGGCGGCAGACACGGCACGATCACCGTTTTCGAGCGTCGGGGATCAATTTTCGCTTGTGTTTGGTTCGTTGTTGTCGCCGGTCGTATTTCGTCTAACACGCACAGTGTACACCCTTTAAAATAATCTTTCTCGTCTATATCGGCCAGACATGACATCCGTCATTGGGCCGGGGGGGTGTGTAAAGTGTGTCTTAATCGGCAATTACTGAAAAATTAGAAAAATATAAATATAACAGTTTCGACAGCTCAGCGTCTAGATTATATTTAGTATGGTCCGATTTTCGTAACATAGCTAGAGTTGGATAAGCTAACTTATTCAACTTAATTATGTAGCTACTGAAAATGCGCAGGAGTTTCTGCAATGATTCTATCTAAGGAAAAAAGACACAAAATTAATTTTGTATCTCTGGTTCCTTGAACAAAAATATTCCTTCTGGTTGCGCCTTTGAAGTTCCATTCTTCATATATTGTATAAACGAAGAACGAGTTGTTTGTAGCCCAATGTTACCTGCCCGTTTCTCTCCTTTCTTTATCAGTACCAACCGCATTATTATTTATTTTCTGAGCGGGCTATCCTTTTGTTTGTAAATATGTTTGTGTCTTCAGTTATCGTCGTAAGTTTTCCCCTGACCCTATCAGTTTTTCAAAAGTGACGAAAATATTTTTGTAATGACACAATATCACGTTTGCTGCACTGCCACTTGCTTCCATCACATGCCCCAAAATTCTATAATTCTATAATTCTAATTTGCAACGTCCTAGCGTATCGAAAAGATTACTGAACTCTCTCAAAATAGGTAGCTAAATAGGTTGATTAAACCTATCAAAAGACACAGTTAGTTAAACCTAACTGACTCTTTTGATTTAACAAATTAGGTTTAAAGAATAATTTTAGCAAGTCACGAGTTTAATTTTGAGGTTCATTTTTTAAGTTCTTTGCTGTTGATCTGAATACCTCCCAGGCATAACAGCATTATCATTTTCCTCTATAGTTGCTTATATGTGAACTATCAGCTTCAGCAGTCCTAGATATTGTTTACTGTTATTATGATGATTTATTGTGATACATTATTATTATTTATTGTGACATTCCTACGTCACGACAGTGATTTTATTTCTGTAACTATATTGGCATCAACTCTAGTTTTGAAATTTATATATAATTTTCTCTAAAATTCTAATCATCTCATTTCATAGCTACTGTATTGTAATGATTTCATTCCATCGAACCTTGAAATATAGGTGCTTTGATGTAGTTTGATTATATATTGGTAAAACTACGGGTCATTAATGCACCCATCGGGTTTTAACATTTCCCTACAGTTGATATAAGACATTTCCCGAGAGTAGACAACAACTCAACAGTTTCTCAGGCTTCTTTCTAAACGTTTATATGAACAAAAAGGGAAATGTTTACCACATTAGAAACGATATCTTCAGCCCATTCTAATCGTTTCAATATCCCACTTTCAGTACATGTAAGGTAAGAGAGAATAATTTTTTTGACGTAATATGACCATTCAAGTACAAAAATTTCAAGGTTAGTTCATCTAAGCCGTCCACATCGACGCCAAACCGAAAAAGTTTTGACTCTTGATAAGATATCATGGGATCAGCTAGGTGTGATATGTTACGAGTTACTAAAATCAAATGAAAATGTATCTAAAAGTGTTTACCAAGACAAGTGAATAAATTGAATGATGTATTGCTGGAAAAGAGAGCAGTAATAGCGATCAACAGATCCAAAGATATCTTCCTGCAGGGCAACGAAGTGCTACACGTTGCAAGAGTTGTGAGGGATACACTATTGAAGCTAAAATAGGAAGTTCACTTGCATTAACCGTACTCATCGTATAGAGTCTTCTGTTAAAACTTGTTTATATCGATGTGGCATGGGTTGGGTAGTACACCGCCTCCGAATTCAGAACAAATACGATCAATGGATCAGGTTAAAAGAAAAAGCAAACCAATAAATATATAATGTCGGTATGATGTACTGACGCTACTGATTCAAACAAAAGGTCGTAAAATTTGACGAATGTAAAGATTTCGGCGTTCGGTTCGTTAAAGTGTGACGGTCCAGTGGCCAGAGGAGCGAGCGACGCTTTTCGAACAGTTCGATGAGGCCTCGAGGAGTCCTCGAAGGATTTTATCGAGTGTGCAGGAATTGAAGGGTCTCGTTAGGACCTGCAAAGGAACGGTTTGACAGTCAAATGGCTCTTTGCGGATCGACTATCGCTTTTTAAGGAAACGATAATTGTATGACGTTTGTATCCACGGCTGCGATACGAATTTATGACGACGCCAGTGCTTTACAAGACCCCAAAATTGAGTTTTGATTCATTTGTAATACTTAGGTTTTATTTATCTATAATAATTTTTTTATTCGTATTTGGAAATTTGTAGATTTTTAATAGTATTAACACATCAAGAACGCCAATAAGCGCCAATCTAAATATATATAAATTTTGTATTGTATATTAATACATTGTTACTAGTCGTCACCTAATAGTTTTTAGAATAACTTAAAAACTAGGTATATATCTAGGAGGAACCCATCGGTACTTTATGCACTAACAACGTTCATATACTAATTAAGACTGTTGTTTTTATGTTAAAGACACTTCACTGCATTTCAAGATGGGTTATTTTCAAATGGTTTCATGTTTTCAAATCTGTGTCCCGTTCGAGTGTTATCGAAGAGTTACAATACTTCTATATTAGCATGAGAATCGAGTCTCTCCCAATGTCTCTTTGCAATTCTCTAGAATTTCTGAGTAACGGACGATGTCTGAAGTTTTTTGTGTAAGTAACCATTTCTATTGTAATGTACAGTTAAATATCATTCCTTTCTTGTAAAACAATTGTAGAAAAAAGCATACTACGCGTAAAATAATAAGTAAAACTTCAAACATTAGGTAAAGTGCATCCCTATTCCTAAAAGTTCTCAATAACTCGTTAACTTAGTCAAAAATTTTGGAAAAACTGTTATATGAATAAATTATAAAATCTAAAAACATTTTTGGGCACCTAATCTCATCCTGGGGACGATATTTGGATTATTGAGATATAGTATTCATAATGATTATATTAAACCAATATTTAATAGTCAAGTTATAATAATCTAATATGATTTTTTTCAATCATTGGTGTGAGTTAGTCGAACAAGTTGTACAGATAAACGTAGGTCTTGTATTTTCTACGCTATCTTCTTGGAAATTTTACGTCTCTTATACATTTTCTACGTTTATGCTTTGTGGCAGCTTTTATGACAAATTGAGAATTCAGTGTCATAATATTCACCATTTTCTTTGTTCGTACAGCCAACAAGTAATTTATAAATATTTCCTCGTCAGAAGATTTGGTTCCATAATTCCTGCATCCATAATTCTGATTTATGCTCTGACGCCATGAGTACCATTGCTCTGCTTCGTCTAGTTATGGTTGAAGGTTGTTTAATTATTGGAATAGGCATAATGGTTCGAAATCCATTTACTGCAGTATCAATTTTACGAGCCCTAACATATGTCTTCCAAAGATTTCTCCAAATTGATAGTGAGAAATAGCACCCCCTGGATTATTTGGCAACCAATTTACAATCTCTGGGTGTACTATGTTTTCAAAGAAAACATAAACGAGGAATATTATGGATACACCATTGTCACGTGTAATACCAATTATATCTGATTTTCTGGTATGGCTGTAATGACTATCTAATCCTAGCACAATGAGATATCCTTTAGATGGACCTATTATAGAGACGAAACCATCAATGGAGAAATAGACTGACTAGTAACCGACATACAAGTAACAATAGTTACTAATGCTCCCCTGTTAGCATGTGATAGCTTGTGAACTTCTTTGCCTTTCACACTCAGGGTTTTTCTGACTTTGGGCTGAACAGTATTTATAGTGTTTCATTAACATTCAATATTTAATAAAGATTGAAGTTAATATTTTGCATTTCAGCTTTCAAGATGTCAAATATTCAATGTTTTCTACAGTAAAGCCTTGTACACGAGGTCATGACAATAAATCTGATTCAATGAATGACACATGAAGATAACAAACCATAAAAAAACTTTATCCATATTTAGCCCGCCTATTTTTTCATTTGCTCTAATGAATGTGGAATATTATTATGGAAATAGACTCGTGGACGATATTAGATCCACGTTATTTCGTATAAATAAGAGCTATTAATAGCTCTAAATCAAATCGTTAGGTATTGATTACTGAACAATTTTGAAACGACAAAATCTTGCGGAAGTTGCATGAAGTTTCCACTTATGGAAAAATACTTGTTTTTTAATGGAAAATATGTATTTTAACAATGACTATGTCGAAAAATAAATATACTGTTTTAAAGTTTAGCAATAGTAGTTTACATAATTATTAAATTTATGCTTTTATGTTGAATAATTTCCTTTTATTCGTGTTCTTCAAGTATTACTTTTCATTTCACATTCGTACTAACTATTAAAGAGAGGTCTGTAAAAGTGCTAGAATAGTTATACGAAGAAGACATGTTTTGCGTAAAAAGGCAACCAGTTAGAGAAAATACATAATTAAAGAAAAAATACTTTTGCGTATTTCTCCCTTCTTCTCATTAAGCCGAGCCGAGCCATCTTTCGATCTAATTAAAATTAATCCGCACAAAAGGGAAAAAAGCGGAACCGCGTCTCGAAAAAGTGCTCAATAAACCATTACCACGGACCGGAGTAGCAGCAGCAACGGCAGCAGCAACAGCAGCCACGCCACGCCAAAGCTTTGGGATTTCCTCGAAAAGCGACGATGGCTTTTCAACTGTGTGCCGCGCGCTGTTCTTTTGCGATCCGACGTGTGTGCGTGAACTTTCCAGCAATTAATTCGTTCCAAATCAGGTGATCTCAATACCTTTTAGCGATCGATTTTTTCGCCATTTTTAATTAAAGGACCTTTTTGATGTTCTGCCGTCGCTACGCCGCTTTATTCTGTCGCGCATTTCTCGTCGACGTTCAAGAAAATAACATCCTGTTGCTCGACTTGTCGGCGGCTTCATTCCTCGCTTTCCACACGTCGACTTTACTTTTTACCATTCGATGCCGAGACACATATCAATTTAAATTTGTCAAACAGAAAACTAGCGACATATTGGGTGTGTACAAGTTATGAAATGTTAAGAGTCTAAAACAACAAAACCTTTTATTTTATTTTAATAGACTTATCATATATTACGAAATGAATTTGGCACGAAACAACATTGAGAGTTAAAATCTATTTTAACATAAACCAAACTATTTGTCTAGACGTCTCATTCACTCTTACCATAAACACACAGTCTTCATCGGATGATATAACACCTAAAGAAATGAGTGAAGGAATCTACGTGGTCATTGTTCCACCATAAAATTACTTTTATCTTCTCTATCTTCGTCCGCCAGTTGCTGATCTTCTGAATAACATTGTTTTCGCCCAATGTCCATGGTATTCTCTGTATGAATCCAATAATTTGTGGCTGAGAAACTGAGTTACTGCCATTCGCCTTAGGTGTCCATACAGCCTGAACTGTAAGATTCCATTCAAATTCCGATAGATTACGTTAGCTCACAGTAAGTTTACTCTGCCTGGCCCGACATTTTGAACTTTGATGCTTGTTCAAGGACTCTACGGACTAGTAGTGTTTGGCAAAACTTTATCTTTGAATGTTTCCTAATTGGAATAGTTTATGGCTTATTTGTTGACTAAGTTTTGTCTGTAGATAGCAATGTACACTTCCATTTTAGTTTTACTTGATATTTCCTTTTCGATAATGAATTTTCAAAGTATAGTGAAATACAATTCTATGATTTTTATAATTATGGTATTAACTTTTTTCTGCTGGCGTCTTTTAACTTCGGTTTCTATATCTGTAGGTTCTATACTGTTACATTCTTGTTGCTATTTATTTACTTGTTCAATTTTTGCCTCCTCAGTTTGGACTCTTTGACTTTTTTTTGTAGATTTCCTGTATGTCCATTGAATGACGATTATTTAAAGCATCTCAAAATTAAGATAATCTAATAGCTAGTTCCTTCGATCGATACAGTACAGTTTACAATTTGAAATCGCAAAGTAATTTCGCAGGGTAATCATCACGGAACCTACAGCTATCTGTATCCAATTTTTTCTAATGGGTGCAAATCAAAAGTACATCATTCAACAGTCATCCGACAGTTCTAGTTGAATTGGAACAAAATATTGGTTAAACATTTACATTCAAGATTATTATCATTACTGGCGCTATTCTTTTACATTTTAAAGATAAATATCTTGTTATATCGTTAACTGACATGTTTTATTATTAAATTTTGAAGATTTGCTTAATTAAAATCCATCTTATGAGTTTAAACTTTACTAAATAGTGTCTAAACATTCTAGTATCTGTATAATATGTATTACCATAATGAAATATTAGTTATTTTATTATCTAGTGCCTGCTGTGACTATGCTAGTGCTTATCTTAGTCTCATTCGATTTTATCAACTCTTAATGTACACCACTCAACTCCTATTGGATATAGAGCATTAACTTGACAAAGAAAATACAATGTTTTGTTTAGATTTTGCGGTTATGTCAAGATCCAAGATTTTTTTATGTAAATTATGTAATTTGTAATTATATAATAAATCTGTAATTTTACGACCAATATATATCTGTAATTTTACGACCAATATATATATATATATATATATATATATATATATATATATATTTATTTATATATATATATATATATATATATATATATATATATTTATTTATATATATATATATATATATATATATATATATATATATATATATATATATATATATATATACCAATACACAAGTTTTCACATCGCATAGCTCATTTTCTTTGGTTTTAAATGCTTCTAATGGTTTTAAATACTTCTTCAAACATTTGATATTTTTCCTAATATTCATTTCTTTTGATGATTCTTTTTTTATTTTCATATCAATATTTCTGAAGTGTCATTTCTTTATACTCTGCTTAACAACTTCACTATACATGTCATTTATCCATGCCAAATACTAAAAATAACTATAATCATTATTATGATAAATAGGTAAATTTTAATCTACATGAACTGAACTGATTAGACAATTTCAACTGATTCACGTAATCACCTTCTTCAAGTTGTTAGTATATTGTACCACCAGGGATAGCGGTAGGCTATTACTTTAGTAATTCGTCTATTGATTTTATTGCATTAAACATTGTTTTACATTTCCTTGACTAATGAGTAGAATCGATTTAAAAATCGAGTACTATAGATTATTTCAAGTATTCTACTCTGTTAACGAGTATTATGGAATTCAAGGGTATTTGCTTTTAGTTTAGAAGTTTAAAGGTGACAAATAATATCAAACATGTGTAAACGTAGTAAAACATTGTTTCGAATAAGAGGAATTATAATACTCTGGGACTGTCATCCCCCATACCAGATTGAATTATTTTTTATTATTATTTAGTTATCTCATTGTTACTAGTCGTTTCCGTCTAATCTACAATTTGTCTTTATGATAACTTAAATCTAGTTATATAAGTAGGAGGACCCATCGGCGCTATCTCAGTCTCTGGTGAGATAATGTCTATACATGTCACTGCTGTATTTTTTATTATATGCACCTCACTGCACAACACTACACAAGATCAGATGGTTTGATTCTTTTGGGTCTGTGTGCTGTTCTGATGGTATCCAAAAGCTGTAATACTTCAATGTTCTCATGCGAATTGAGTATTTCCTCATGCTCCCTTGCAATTATTTTCATTTCTTGACTGACTGTGAGTATCTGAAGGTTTCGATGTTGGTAATCAGTCCTATAGTATTTGGGTGCGCCCACAATACCTCCCAAGACTTCGTTCTGAATTTAAATCCGTCTGATAAAAGAAAATAGAGTTAATACTCTTGCAATTCAAAATTACTTATATACATCTCCAAGATACCGCAATGTTAAAAATACCATATTAAAGTTCTTAAACCATACATTAAAATGATCATTTATAACAATTTTTAAACAGATCAAATATTAATATAACAAAAAAGTATTTTTTCAGTGCCGTCTTTATGATTTCAGCAAAACAAATGAAACAAATACTGGAGCGTAACCTTATAAAAAATATGTGTAAACGGAAAAAGAACCACCAACACGACAAACACTGGAAGATCAATTTGGATAATGACCAATAAACAACCGGGTCCGAAGCGAGAGGAAACAGAACTAGATAAATCAAAAAAAGGAAAACAAGGCGGAAAAATATGGACCACATTATTTCTGGACTTTGTAACACCACATTGGCAGAAGCATAGTGTCTGTAATGCAGTATTGGCCATCATAATTCCTGTCGGCTCCGGAAGGGTCACGGTCAATTCGCCTAACTCGCGGAAATTATTTCTTGTTTTAACGACAGTGTTGTTTCTATAGTTGTATAGTTGTTACCATAGGGTATTAGAGATTAAAA
The DNA here is from genome assembly GCF_030347505.1 of Rhynchophorus ferrugineus. Classification (NCBI taxonomy): domain Eukaryota; kingdom Metazoa; phylum Arthropoda; class Insecta; order Coleoptera; family Curculionidae; genus Rhynchophorus; species Rhynchophorus ferrugineus. Next base: position 8,574,870 of record NW_027472582.1, on the reverse strand, counting down.
CACAATGGATGCCGTTTCGCATATATATATATATATATATATATATATATATATATATATATATATATATATATTCGATTATATATATTTTCGATGCAATTTTTGAAGTACGATTTGTCCTTTGCTTCAAAATAGGCCTCAGTTTCGGCGATCACATCTTCATTCGACGAAAATTTCTTCCCAGCGAGCATTCTTTTGAGAACTGAGAACAGGAAATAGTCACTGGGGGCCAGATATAGAGAATAGGGTAGATGAGGAAACAATTCGAAACCGCATTCATGGATTTTTGCCATCGTTTTCACTGACTTGTGACACGGTGCATTATCTTGCAGCAGCACTTTCTTTTTCTTCAAATGCGGCCGCTTTTCGGCGATTTCGTCCTTCAAACGGTCCAATAACGCTATGTAGTAGTCGCTGTTGATAGTCCTTCCTTTTTCAAGGTAGTCAATGAAAATTATACTGTGCGAATCGCAAAATACAGACGCCATAACCTTGCCGACTATTGCGTTTTTTCACGCTTTGGAGCGAGTTCATCGTATGCAGTCCACTCGGATGATTGTCGATTGGACTTGTGAAATGATGGAGCCATGTTTCATCCATTGTCACATATCGACGCAAAAAAAAAAACTCGGATTTATTACGCTTGAATCATCATCAACTCGTCATTGTTTTTGGTCAAAAATGAGCTCGTGCGGGCACTCACTTTGCACAGAGCTTTCTCATACCCAAATATTCGTAAATGATATGATGTACAAGTTCATTTTATATCTTTAGAGTGTCTGCTATTTCATTCAATTTCAATTTATGGTCATTCAAAATCATTTTGTTGATTTTTTTAGTGTTTTCGTCGGTCACAACCTCTTTTGGACGTCCACTGCGTTCACCGTTTCCGGTGCTCATTTCACCACGTCTAAACTTAGCATACCAATCCTTGATGGTCGATTTTTCTGGGGCAGTATCCGGGAACTCGGCATCAAGCCAAGTTCTTCCTCAACATTCCTTTTTATCCATTTTTATCACAATAACAAAAGTTGCTTCTCTCAAATCGCTATAATTCATAAGCTAATTATCCGACAGCTGTCAAATTAATACACACTCATCTTTTGAGTGTTGAGGTTAATCAAAAAAACTAATTTAACTTCTTTAATTTAAATCATTTTATAAGTCATACCCTTATTTTTTTTATATTATCTTAACATAGTGATGCAACGAAAAGTTTTAAAATTTATATTTAAAAAAATATATGTTAAAGTTACCGTGACATTATTGATATAGTATTGGTAAAATTTAAGAATGAAATGAAGCAGATGCTTAAAGACCTACACACACAACAATAGAATAATCTTGATGGAATCGTGAAGAATGGCATAGATATTGCTTTGTCTTTACTAATTTAATTCCATTTTGGTGGTTTACAGAGCTATCCATAACAGACTAAATAAAACATTAATTTTTTTAATGTATGTATATTTTTGCCTTGATGGTATCCAATAGATACAAAAAAAAATTAAAACTATCTTTGTTGACATCCATATTTTTAAAACGTAATACAATTTGACACTTCAAATCCTGATATTTAAAGAAAATTCTGCCAGTGTATTCTTCATATAATTTTCCATTGTCCTATTTGAATGAAATGGGCATTTTGAGTTTATACTGTTCAATTTGTAATTTGTATGGTGTTACAATTTTCTCTCCATTTTTAACCAATATTTTAATCGAATTTGAATTTAGTTTCTAATAAATCAGTGTTTCTTTATATTTATTCTACATATATGTAATATTTGTAGTTTTTTTTTTTGGGAAATACAATGATTGACAGACAGGAAAACTTAGCAATCGCTTGGTGAACCTGCTGCATGGTTTACAGCACCTTTCAACTTTCCAGTGCATGTTCGTATTTTTTTAAGAATTTCTCCACTAATCAAGCCGTCGTTTGATTCTGAAAGTAACATAATTTTGGCCTTAAATTGTTAAATTAGCCCAAGATTGCCTTAGAGCAATTTGTAGTTATATTAAAAAATACACAGTTTGTCATCATAGCTTATTTCATTGTATTGTTCTGTTAATATTATTCATATTAAGGAATATCTTGCCAACCTCATTGATTAAGTTCTTACTATGACTAACATGGCAGCTATTGGGGCAAAAGTACCGCTACCATTTTGTCTATAATTTGCTCAGAGATAAGATGAGTAAGTTTGGTTTTCATAAAAAGTCTATTTGGTCCTTACATTTTTTTTTCATTATAAATGAAGAATTATATCGGCTAAATGGTGACCGTGATTCGTTACACAACTTTCGACTCTTTTTGAGGTATTTTTCAAGACTTCCTGTTACATCTGAGGCTGAATTTCTTCAATATCGCGACGAATATTGTCTTTAATAGGTTGAATTGTTTTGGGTTTTTTCACATAAAATTTTGATTTTATAAAACCTCATAAGAAAAAGTCTGGTGCTGTTAAATCCGAAGATCTGGCTGACCATGTTAAATCGCTATTTCGCCTAATTGGTCTTCGTGGAAAAACGTTATTCAATAATTGAATTGTTGAACGAGCTCTTTGTGCTGTGTCCCCATCATACTGAAACCACATGTCCTCTAGTCGTTGCTCTTCCATTTCAGGTACAAGAAAATTTCGAATCGTATCTTGGTACCGTACAGCAGTAACAGTAGCTGCAATATCTTGGTCATTTTCGAAAAAATAGGGACCAATAATGTTTCCAGCATGAATACTACATTATACAGTTGTTTTTAGCGGATGCAATTATGTTTCATGAATTAATTGAGGTTTTTGTGATCCTCAAAACCGACTGTTCTGTTTATTGACGTGGCCACTGAGAAAAAAATGAGCTTCATCGCTCATCATGAATTTAGACGAAAAATCTTCAATTTTACCAGACAACCTTAGGATTGCAATATCATCAACAACTGATTGCAATCGTTGATCGGGACCTCTCGGTAGAAATTTTTGGACTAATTCAATTTCAGAACCGCATTTTCAGAGTTACGAGACGTTCATTGTCTTCTAAAAGGAGGCCTATCTACTGTCCTACCGTACTGTCGATAATTCGCATGTAAACGATAAATTGTTTTGTGAGGCACTGGACCATTAGGATATTTTTGATTCAATTTCCGCTGAGTGACAATAATCTAACGATTATTTTCAATAAATCTTGTCACATTTTCTGCTCGTTCTTGTGTAGTATATTTATCTGTAGTAAAATATGGATGTCTACACAATACAATGGTTATAACAAAACTGGGATAAACCACACATAACAAAAATGGCGCACATTCAAAATGCTAGCGTTACTTTTGCCCCACCTGTTAAAACTAAATATACTGAAGATGATAATGGTCCATACACATAGTCAAAGAGGTGAAATCTTTGGTGGCCAGTACAATCGCCAGGCATCGACATAATTAAACCGTGACGGTCAGTATTAGTGCAGATAATAAACTATAGATTTACATATCCAACATAATTGAAGCAATTGGTGAATGTATTGGTTCAACAACTTATTGATAAATTGCCCATCAATTTGCCCATCCCTTGTATATTATAACATATTTTTTACTAAATAAATTGCTAAAGTGAGAAGAATGTGATAAATTAGGTTAGATCTTATACAGATATTTAACAATGAAAATGATTTTCTTTAAAAACCAAATATTGTTCAGGATAATATCAATAAAGGCAGTTCCACAATATAAAATGTAAAATTCATTTTGGAACACACACAAGAAAAAATTGTTAAATATATAGGGATTTAACAGATACAGATTTTTATAGGCATTGTTTTTTCCAGCACAATAACTCAGCCTTCCGCCTGATTTCGTTTCCTTCTCCGAACGCAATATTTTCCTGCTGTGGCCGGAGCGGCAGTAAAAGCCTGTCCGAAGGCAAAGAAACCTCTTAAAAAACACATATCTGGTCCAATAAATAAATACGCAAATAGGCGAATGCTGTTTATCTGTCGTTGAAATCGTCGCTTTTTCAACTGATAAACCGTCGCAATATAGTCCATGTGAAAGGGCCGAATGGCCAGGAAGCATCCGCTTCGGCTCGGAGGACGATTGGGGTCGACGAAGTCGTTGAGGGTCTACCATCGATTTTGTCGGGCTTAAAGAATACGAAACGTTAAGATAGGAGATTAGTTGTTTTTTTTCGCCTTCTGAAATATGTCTGAATACAAATAGTATAGATAACAGCAGAGGTGAGATAATGTTCAAAAGCAATATTATACGAGGGTCACTATTTATATTTCGGGAATAGGAAAAAAACAAATAGTTAAGCTGCGAATATATTTTTATTGTTTTTCAAACTACTCGCCACGATGACCGATATACTTGTGCAAAGCATTTATTCCATTCCAAATGAGGTATCTTCAAAATATGATTTTTGATATTCACTTCAATAGCATCTTCAAACGATGAAAATCGTTGACCACGCAGTTTATTCTTCACGGATGGGAACAAAAAGAAGTCATTGGGTGCCAAATCAGGGCTGTACGGTAGATAACCCATCAATTCGATGTTTCGAGTGCTCAAATAGTCTCTTGTTTGAGCCGATGGGTTATACGTCTCTTGTTTGTTTTCCTTATTTTACCGAAGACTTCTAGCAAACAAATGGTTGTGTACCAATCAGAATTTACTGTTCTACGTCCTCTAGAGGCACTGTTGCAATATGACCAGTTTTCCAGAAGAAACAGGCCACCATTTTCTTTGAAGTGCTACGTGCGCGAACAAATTTTGTTGGATTTGGTTCATATTGGAACACCGATTCAGTCTTTGCTTACATACAGATACAGACTGCTGCTTACTTTCGAGCTCATATGAATATATCCAAGATTCGTCACCTGGCACGATTTTATAAGAGTCTCTCGAAGCACTGTGATTGAATTTTTTAAGCATTTCTTTGCACTACTCGACACAAGTCTTTTTTAAGCGATTGTTAAATTGTGTGGTATCCAATGCGAATATAACTTTCGCACAGCTAAGTGTTCATGTAATATCGCATATATGCTGGTGGAACTAATGCTTAAGGAGGCCTCAATCTCACAATAGGTGACATGACGATCTTGCTTGATCATTTCGCACACAACATAGATGTTTCCTGGCAAAACAGGTGATTTTTGACGACCTTAACGAAACTCGTCGGACAGCGCACTACGACCACGATTGAATTCACTAAACCAGCGATACACGGTGTTAATCCACGTCAAAGATCGTAAAAAATCATGGCACCAAAAATGTTTACGATTCAGTTCCATTTTTTTCCGATACGAAACTTTCAACTAAATATAAATTAAACAAATAGCGTCCGTGCGAGAAAATGTTCTGAGTATGTATGTAGTCAAAAATGTCAAACTTTACGATGGAACAGTCAGATGGACTCACATGACATCAGTGTTGCCAATTTCCGAAATATAAATAGTGTCCCTCGCATCAGAGATATTTAAGAGTTAAAATGTTAATATGATAATAAAAAAACATTTTATACCACGTAGTTGTGTAGCTGTGTGATGTTTAGTGTCTATTGCACAGAATAATTCCTTTTCGTCTTCCTCTAAACCATCTGAGGGCGCACCAAGCAGATCTATTTCCTACGAGGAAAATAGAATTAGACTAATTAGCATTTGTTTAAGACATTTTCAAGATACCTCAGAAATCAATAGCTAATATGAAAAGTGATAACTTATGTTCTAATTGTACATTGTTATGGTCTTAAATGTTACAGTGTAAAAAACTAAAAATTAAAAAGTCGTTTATCGAAAATATACCTAAATGTACAATATTTGCATTTATTAAAATTATTAATTATATATAACAAATTTATAAGAAACCTCCTTTTCCTTCTTGCATATTTTTATGGGTACTTGATTAGGCACTACCAATATTATATTTAACCATAGAATAATGGGCATGCATTGTATTTGCTCAGGATGTTCTACACCATTAATCGTTTATAAAAAGATCATCATTTGCATCATCTTGAAGAGCTCTCAACAGTTACTGTTGGGAGGCGTCAATCAGATGGCAGGATGGTATAAATTGCCTGAAATATAGGAAAGGTGTATAGAATCAAATGGCCAATACTATGAATAAATAGATGTTCGCATTTTCTTGAATATTATGTAGTTTTTCCGAAAAAAAAACAGAATTTACAGTACACTTGGTATTAATAACGTATAGTCTATTCAAAGTTTTTTTTGTATATACGTCATCAAGATGTCTAATGTATGCCTGCCGCAATTCGCTTCAGAATCAGACAATATTTTCCTTCTCATTTTACTCTAGTTAAAAAGAGACACAATGCTGTCTGATTAGTTCAAACACGTAAACAAATGAGCCTGTCAGAGTCGCCCGGTTGTCAGACCAATTCAAAATTCTTGAAAGCAATAGAGATAAGATGTTGTAAGTCTAACCTATAAATAATTGTGGCTGTATAATAAACTGTAGTTTTTGGGTGTACTAAATTATATTATTTAAGATTTTTGATCAAGTATTTTATTTCTATTTGAATTTTGTTGTATATCAAAGCCAAACTGAGCTAAAACTCAGAGTTGATGTGGCAGCATTGCGGCCTTTTGAAGTCACAAATTTAAATGATATATGTACGAAATAACTTTGAACAGACTATATACAATTGTTATCAATATATGCTGGAACCACCAAAAATTCCGTTAAAATTTATTCACATCACTTGATGCATTATTAAATATATCGAGTAATTTTGCTCTAATCTTACTGAGTACATCACTCGTGACACCAAAAGAGCCTATATCGATCTTAAACCGACACCGATTCGAACATCTGCATTTGATAACTACCAACCAAAGAACACGCTGAAGATATGATTCACGTCAATTACCGATCGCAATCGGCCCCATACACGAGGAGATAAATTAAAACCGCACGCCGATAAACAAACCTTAATTAGCCGTAGAAAAAAACCCTTAATGCATCTCTTAAGGGGTGGAAGAATTAATGTTCCCTCCCCGAAATACAGTTTGAGGACATAAATACGGGATGGTTGCTGTTATGGCAGTCGGCAAAAGCAAACCGAAAGATAATAGTAAGTGGAAAATATGTCTGATACTTTATTATTGTGACCATTAGGAAATGGCCGGTAGTCAATTCGACATGAAAGTTCGGAGCTGGGATGAAACCTCGGTGGAAGCAGTTTATTCTTGTTCGAATTGATTTGATGCTAAAGTTTACTTTTGAATTATGCGTGATTGAGAATTTGGGAATTTTTGATATAATTGGTTTATCTGGCTGAGCCTAATTTATAACGTGAGTTCTGAACTACGACCTTCTGCATTAAGCTAATCGAGTAGTCCGTGACCAACTTAGAGACCTCAGAGCTTTTCCACATCTTGGTTTCGCATCGTGTCACCTTACTATAGTGGTCGATATAGGTTATTGTCCTACAATAGTTTCGTTTAACAGTCTTAGCAGTTTTAACGGTTTTAACGAATATCAACGCCAAGTTGCTTTCCTCTGTTCCTTCATTATTTATATATATCTATAATATATATAATATAATATGTATATATATATATATATATATATATATATGTATATATCTCCCTGAAAGCCTACCGACTGTGCATGCAGAGCATGTGGTGACCATGTCAAGAATAAAGGAAACATTATTAAAATGAATGTACTGCGGGAACCCAACGAAAATTCTGAGCCAGGCACAAGACTTCTTCTATTCACTTCTTCTTCTATATAGATATATATATATACTAGCGACCCGCCCCGGCTTCGCACGGGTGCAATGTTGATACTAAATTAAATACACTACAGAAAAAATATGAACGTTGTATATAAAAACATAGCGGCCCGCTCCGACTTTGCACGGGCATAAAATATATATGCCTATGTCACTCAATGAAAACATGATTAAAATCGATCCAGTATTTTTGGTTCATTCATTACTGCCCTTGGCCTGCACGCATTAAATTTGGAGTAAAACAATTCCTCTTCCCCTATACTTACTATGAAGATTTCCTGCTATCTTTGGAATATCTAAATTCATACAATTTTTATTACATTACACATTTTTAAACGCAAATTTTAAATTTATAATATCTCCGAAAATATTTGTTTAATTTACATACTGTAAGGAACCATATTGATCTATATTAATTGCACACTGTATTTAAGGTACTTAATTCGATAAGGATTAATGCCGTATTGCTTAAAATAGCTTCATAAATAAGCCATTTTCTCACGTAAAAAGTAAACAATAAAAATGGTTAATGTGGGTTATCCCTAAAACATAAACATATACCATCGCGGACTTTTTTGTAGACCTTTTTATGGTGTACAATACTGTAGTACATTAATTTGATCTAAATCGTAGGGTTAGGCAGCGTTTTTGCTAATTGCTAAATAAGCCTAAAAAAATAGGTTAATTTACGACATCACGTTAGAAACCTCTAAAATTAGCAATGTTGCCTTAGTATATTATACATGTATTATACATATAAACCTTCCTCTTGAATTACTCTATCTATTGAAAAAAACCGCATCAAAATCCGTTGCGTAGTTTTAAAGATTTAAGCGCACATAGGGATATAGGGACAGAAAAGGCGACTTTGTTTTATACTATGTAGTGATAATATATATATATATATATATATATATATATATATATATATATATATATACATATATATGTATATATCTCCCTGAAAGACTACCGACTGTGCATGGAGAGCATGTGGTGACCATTGTCAAGAATAAAGGAAACATTATTAAAATGAATGTACTGCGGGAACCCAACGAAAATTCTGAGCCAGGAACACGACTTCTTCTATTCTCACAATTTTCTATTTGTAACTTTTATAAAGCATCAAATAAATATCCACCACAATAGTTCTTTAACAACAACAACAAAAATAACATTTGACAGTGTATTTTTATTACATCTTACTTAGATATGCTTAGTACAATCTTTATTTACGAATTAATTGATTACTATTGTTCTGTAGTACATTTATAGACAATATATATATATATATATATATGTATATATATATATATATATATATATATATATATATGTATATATATATATATATATATATATATATATATATATATATGTATATATCTCCCTGAAAGCCTACCGACTGTGCATGGAGAGCATGTGGTGACCATGTCAAGAATAAAGGAAACATTATTAAAATGAATGTATATTCTCACAATTTTCTATTTGTAACTTTTAAAACCTTTGATCGGTTAGCTAATGTAGCATCAAATAAATAGCCACCACAATAGTTCTTTAACAACAACAACAAAAATAACATTTGACAGAGTATTTTTATTACATCTTACTTAGATATGCTTAGTACAATCTTTATTTACGAATTAATTGATTACTATTGTTCTGTAGTACATTTATAGACAATATATGTATATGTATATATATATATATATATATATATATATATATATACATATATATATACATACATATACATATATATATATATATATATATATATGTATATATATATATATATATATATATATATATATATATATGTATATATCTCCCTGAAAGCCTACCGACTGTGCATGGAGAGCATGTGGTGACCATGTCAAGAATAAAGGAAACATTATTAAAATGAATGTACTGCGGGAACCCAACGAAAATTCTGAGCCAGGAATACGACTTCTTCTATTCTCACAATTTTCTATTTGTAACTTTTAAAACCTTTGATCGGTTAGCTAATGTAGCATCAAATAAATAGCCACCACAATAGTTCTTTAACAACAACAACAAAAATAACATTTGACAGAGTATTTTTATTACATCTTACTTAGATATGCTTAGTACAATCTTTATTTACGAATTAATTGATTACTATTGTTCTGTAGTACATTTATAGACAATATATATATATATATATATATATATATATATATATATATATATATATATATATATATATATATATATATATATATATATATATATATATATATATATATATATGTATATATCTCCCTGAAAGCCTACCGACTGTGCATGGAGAGCATGTGGTGACCATGTCAAGAATAAAGGAAACATTATTAAAATGAATGTACTGCGGGAACCCAACGAAAATTCTGAGCCAGGAATACGACTTCTTCTATTCTCACAATTTTCTATTTGTAACTTTTAAAACCTTTGATCGGTTAGCTAATGTAGCATCAAATAAATAGCCACCACAATAGTTCTTTAACAACAACAACAAAAATAACATTTGACAGAGTATTTTTATTACATCTTACTTAGATATTCTTAGTACAATCTTTATTTACGAATTAATTGATTACTTTGGTTCTGTGGTACATTTATAGATAAGTCCTTGTGGTATGGTTCGCTCAAATCCATTTATCTTCTGAATGTTATGCAACTTTCACGTTGCTGTGATTTAGAAGGTCTCTTTATGTTTTAAGGCGAAATATTGAATAACTTCATAGATCATTTAATTCAAAGATCAGCATGCAGCCTTTCATTGGTTACTTAGCGATAGGCATAGGTTATTATTTTGGCAGCGTTGAATTAGCAATGGGTTAAACCATTATCTCTGGTCTCAGGATATTGGAAGTACCTTCCGACTAATACAGTACTCATTTCTTTGATTATGAGTCTAATATTGAGTCAACATTTCAAGAACTGAATCCATGTGAGATATTATAATAATTCATATTACTGTCCGAATAAGAACTATTATTAGCCTGAGATAGTTAAGAAAACTCACAAATTTACAGGACTTAAAAAAGTGCTATTCCTAATGTGGAAATGTGGGGAGGCACTTATTATGATTTATCACAATTAAGCAAGAGCAGGGTGGTAAAGATGTTTTAATAGTGAGTCTTGAAAATTTTTTGCTAGGGAGTAATAAAGTTTGAATATTTGTTACCAAGTAGCAGATGATCAGAGTACTTCAACCTTTTCACCACTGATTCTGAAGCAATATGACTCCAATGATTTTGAAGAAATGTGTGATTTTATTGCTGTTCTTAATCTATCACTAAAGAAAGAAGTCCATAGTACTAGTGTTCTTTATAGCTCGATATGTTCATAGGGCCTTTTTTCAAAATTTCCAGTATATTTTTAACGCTGCACCTTCTAAATCTGTAGTACAAAATCGGCCTACTGAAAAAAGATAGATCTCTCATTCTATTTTCAGCCTTTTGCCAAACACTTTTATTTAATTTTCTGTATATCGGCTACAGTTTGTTGTTGGTTTGTTGAAAATTTATACCGATTATCTTGAAGAAGGTAAAACGGGCGAAAACTCAGAGCTTTTGGGCAGCTTTTGACGATGCGAAAGGTGTTGTTTCATCAAGACAATGCAGTGCTATAAATTGCTAACCCATCCAACATATCCTCTAGATTTAGCCTTGCTATGACTATTTCCTATATTTAAACCTCAAGAAATAGCTGGGTGGTAAGGTATTTGGGTCGAATGAAGCGTCATCACTTAAAGAAATGCCTGTTTTGAAGGCGTTAATGTGAACATATTATTTGAATGGAATAAAAAATTTGAAAAACACTGGACTAAATGTATTGAGTTAAAAGAAGATTCTGTTAAGAATCAAAACGTTTTATTGCAAAAAGTCGCTTATTTATCGAGATACCCTCGTAGTAACTGACTTACTTTAATTACTTTTACTATTTATGTCTGACTCCAGCTTATATATTATTAATTTCTCGATTTTATTTACTTGTTAGTTATTGCTTCGCTATTGTCTACACTTCTGGTAGTGTTAACTTTTAGTTTATTTAACTGTTGACGAGATGATTGACTTTGACTTCTTAATATTCTGACGGAGAGTTCATTGCTGGGCATTGGTTTTCTCTTCTGTCAAGTCTTCTCGAATTTTTAGGTTGTTTTTAGCAATATTAAACCACGAATTAATTTAAAAAAAGCGAAAAATTACATAATATGTAAAATATTTATTTATTAATAAGGTTCAGAGGCACCACTTGCTTTAAAAATCTATCTTTATCACCAAATTGATAGAGTATCTGAATAGTTTCTAAGGGAATGTTGACCCAATCTTAAACCAAAACATCCACCAATTTTTTCAATGATGTTGGATAAAGGTTCAATTATTATCGATGTTTGGCGATTGTACCGGCAAGCGAAGATGTTCGATGATATTTTGTATTATCATCTTGGAATATGACAGTGTTTAACGGCAATATATTAGTCATAGCGAGAAGTTCATCAGTGAGGATGTCGTGATATTAATTCGTGGTAGTCGGGTCAGTAATTGAGAGGATCAGCTGAAAACCGTGATATTGCAGCCTAAGTCAGCTGTTTTCATGAAATATAATCCCGTTAGCCGGCCGTTTGGCCTCTTTTAGTGTATGAGAGTCAAATATTTCACCGACGGCTTGGTTCTAAAGTTGCAGAACGTTGAAATATAACCTACAAGGCCTTTTTTATTATTTAAGTATTACATTGTTACTACTCGTTTCCGACTAACCTACAATTTGTTTTTATGATAACTTATATCTAGGTATATAACTAGTAGGACCCATCGGCCCTATCTCAGTCTCTGCTGAAATAATGTTTATACACGTCACTGCTATATTATTAATTATATGCACCTCGCTACATAACACTACACAAGATCAGATGGTTTGATTTTTTTGAGTTTGTGTGCTCTTCTGTTGGTATCTAAAAGCTGTAATACTTCAATATTCTCATGCAAATTGAGTCTTTCCTCATGTCACCTTGCAATTCTCTTGATTTATTGACTGAGTGTGGGTATCTGAAGGTCTCGATGTAGGTAATCAGTAATACACGCGCGCTTTGGGTGTGCCCACAATACCTCTCAAGACTTTGTTCTGAAAAATTTGTATTTTGTTTATGTTACTCTTTGCAGAACATCCCCATAATTGAATTCCGTACGTCCATATAGCTTTCAGTATTTACTTAAATGATAGCAATTTATTATATATTCAAAATTGTGATTTTCTTCCAATTAGCCAGTACATTTTTCCCACATTTCAATTCCAGTTCTTTTCTTTTCTTCTTTATATGTTCCTCCCATCGAAGTTTTACATCAAGATTCATTCTGAGATATTTAGCGTTGTTACTATATGGAATGATAGTATTATTTTATGTTACTGATACTTGTACGTGTGCTTGTAGGTGAACTGCACATGTACAGATTTACTTTCGTTAATTTTTATTTTCCAAGCTTGTGTCCAATTATTTATATTGTCGCTTGCCTGTTATAATTTTTGTGAGGCTCCTTCACTATTGTCTCCGACAACTATAATCGCAGTATCAGCAAATGTAGCAATACTAATATTCTCCATTTGTGGTATATCATAAGTGTAGAGTAAATAAAGCGTTGGTCCCAGTACACCTTCTTGGGGTACACCTGCTTTAGCTTCTTTTATTGTAGAGTAAGATTCTTCTTGTTTGTCTCTAAACATTCTGGTTGTAACTTACGATTTAAATAGTTCGGTGTACTGTTTTGGTAACATTTTCTGTAGTTTATGAACAAGGCCTTCATGTCAAACCTTATCGAAGGTTTTTGTTACATCTAAGAATATAGCTGAACGTACTTTTTTACTTTCGTAGGGTTTTTCAATAACATCTGTTATTCTCTGGACCTGGTCAATTGTTGAATGCTTGTTAATAAACCCAAACAGGTTTGTTGGTATTAGGTTTTTCTCTCGCTATGAACCTACAGGACTTGGCATGTAAATTGAGCAAAAGATATGAGTCGTATTATTTACACAGAATAAGATTTATAATATTACACGTTGTTCTTGTTATTATGTCTATCCCCTGTACTAAAAGCGTACATAACCGATTATATTTAAAGTGGTTATTGTAGTTGATGGTGTGAATATCGGGTAGACGAAAACAGATCAATTAAAAATAAATTATCGATAAATTCGATGGAATGCGGGCAATATTAGTCAACGATGGCACGGCCTCACATGACTGGTACAATCTTGCGATTCTTGGTCCGCTGTCGCGGCAAACCCCAACTGAATTATTTTTCAATTCGACGGCATAAAGTGTGCACAGAGACCCACATGCGGCCGGAGGGATCTTTTATCTGGACTAATCGGCCTTCGGCATCTTTTAGCGGTATAATTCAATTGAGTATGGTCAATTCAGACACTGTACGTTCGTTTTCAGCCATTCTCTGAAGCCCAATTAACGGATTTTAAACGTTGTTGATTATTTTCGCTGGCAGCTTAACGCGAGCCCGGAGGGGGGAGGGACGGCGGGGCGGAAAGATCAAAGCGGGCGCGATGAATTTCAACAAATTGACGTCGGATTTTAATCAAATTTAGTTTTTTTTTCAGTCTCGATCGATGTTATCCCTACATAATCGTTCAGTCAACGGAGAAAATACTTTAATGTAGCAGAGATCCCTAATTTTGTGGTTTAATCATTTTTTTCTGTTAATTTTGAAGACCTATCATGTTTATTTGTGTATATAACATAATTTTTGCGATAAGACAAAGTAATACCATTAAGTGGAATTATATTCTGGAAATATATTTTATCATGCCAGTGTTCATATTATTTTTTTAATCATTAGGTATTGTATGTTTTTTAGTAACTATATCACTTGGTGAAAATACGTATCAATTTTTTCATTTTTATTCATTTTTCAAATTGTTATCATTTTTCTTGAAAAACATTTTTAAAAAATTTTAGAATTACATTTTCTACATTAATTACTTTTGTTGTATGATTTGAATAAATCTGTTGTGGGAGTCCATCAAATAATTTTAGAAGTCACTGGTAATGTTACTCCACCACATTCCAATTGTCCGTTTCTGTTTCAAAAAGCTCGTAAATAAGGAATTGTACAATTTATTCTATTAAAACACGGCTACAACACCCAAATAACTTTTAGGACTAAACTATTAGTGTATTCTCTGTTCCCAAAAACTAATGACATATAATGAACGTTATTCCCCAACAATTTCAACATAGTAGTTTATTTTTTTGTAAGCAAATTTTTCTGAAGTATATTGTACCTGTAAATGAAAATTTGTAAAGAGGATCAGTATCAATCAAATCCACTATTAGGCAACTATTTTTAAATAAAATTATAATTTAATTTATAACCTCAGGAATATTTTTAAATTATTATTCGTAGAAACTAAAACGTAGAAAGTTTTAACATTCAGAAACTTGATTAAATATCGAGATAATTAGAAAATAGATTAAGACAATCAAAAAGAGTCTTAATTGCTACCAAGATCAGATAAATATCAATCAATAAAAATTTGTTACTTTTTATAATATTACGTTAATAAATGATATTGAAAATTGGTGTTCCCAAAGACAAGAACTAATGTACATAGTTTTTCTATATTTTTCACATTTTTCTTGTTTTTCTTGGGAAGAGTTTAAAAAATTGTTATTTCCAAACAATTACCAAATCGTGGTTTTATTTCTTTGCAGGCAAAACAAAGGTTTTCTGTAGTATATTGGACCTGGCAATGAAAATGTGTAAAGAGGATCAATCAATTCACCATGGGGCTACCCCACAATTTTTAAATAAAATTATAATTTAATTTATAACCTGTCAGGAATATTTTAATATTATTATTCGTACAAACTAAAACATAGAAAGTTTTAATATTATAAACTTGATTAAATATCGATATAATTAGAAAATAGCATCAAAGTCAATCAAAAAGTGTCTTAATTGCTGCCAAACTCAGATAAGTAAATCAATTTTTATCAATAAAAATTTGGTACTTTTTACTATATTACATTAATTAATGGTATTGAAAATTAGAGTTCTCAAATGCAAACATTAAGGTACATTGCTTTCTACAATTATAATAAAAACAGAATATAAAACTATATATTTACATACATATATTTTACAAACAGTCAGCCGAATTCAGTCACAAAATGACTGTAACTAGTCGATCAAAAATAATGAAAATGAAATTAATAATAGTACCCATGGTAAGTTTTTAGGATTTAGGTATTTTAATTTATATGTTTTTCTTTATTAAGTTTATGACACTATCTACAATACCAGCCATCAGAATCACTAAAAACTAATTAGAGGACTGTTTAAACACATCCTTTGTCGATTGAAGTTCATTACGTCGGATGGATGGGGACGCGAACGGGAACCATCTTTCACGACAGAAAGGTAGAACGGAGCCGAGCCATCGTTCCCAAATCCAAAAACTAAATACATCCGTCACTTCTCTTATTTTAACGGTCTTTGTTTTTGTCGTCGTCGGCCCGAACATATATTAAAGAGATTTACCAATGTTTGCTCAATCTGGTGGGGTTGCTCAGAATTTTATGTGATTAATTACGTAAAGGGTTTACATCTTGGCTTGTAAGGGATAACTAATGATTTGTAAAGACGCGGTGCGTGTCTCGCTGAAGGACAAGGGACTTTGCCACCCCCCTGATCGCCGTCACTACCGCCGCCGCCGCCACCGCCAACCCTTCCCCCTGGCCGCCCGCTTACCCCTCCCCGCCCCCTATTTCCGAGCGGTCGTTATTTATTGCCTCGCTGCTGTTTCGTCATAGTCATAATCGTTTCGAACAATTCGTCATTTTGATTGAACGGGTTCGAATGCCGGACAGACGTCAAATGGTGGACGGACACGGTCGCTCGTTGAAGATGATGAGTTACGGAGGTGCACGGTGACTAATAGTGCCTAAATCAATATAAAATCGTCCCACAAAATATATAAATATATAATCTATTCAACATAAAAGTGGACTCACGTTATCATGATGTCGAATGTATTGATTATTGACTGAAAATTCGTTATAAAATAAGACAGTATTTCCCTTTCTCCTTTTATTCTAGTTAAAGGAGACTATACTGTGTGAAATGTTCGAATACGTTACCGAATCAACCTACAAAATTCGCCTAGTTGTCAAACATCTGCTATAAAACATTTTGGTCTTAGTTCAACATAAACACCATTTAATATAATTATTTCGGAGAAAACTGTTTAGTCTGAATATTATTCATAGAAAACTTAGAGATAATCAGTTCTTTGAGGGTTGTGGAACATCGTTTCATACTTTGTTGGGAAACTGGAATGACGAGGTTTTATGGAACTTCCAGGCATGGCTTTTACATTTTTTTAAAGGCATGTAATAAAGTCAAGGAAGTCTTGTTAATTAAATTTGGATAGTTAGATGAGGGTTAGCTATTTCAAAATTGAGTATTGGAGCAGTAATGCCAAGACGATAAGAAAATTAATGTGAAAACTGATTGATGAAATATTGTAATAATATTTGATTAGTTTATTAATTATAATATTTGTCAATAATTCATTACATATATATATATATATATATATATATATATATATATATATATATATCATAGTGATTATCATAGAGAAATGAACCATAAGATGTTTTCTTTGGTTTAGTTTGAAAATCAGCTGTTAAAGGTCATGGAGGTATTAACACAGCACGCTACCATGGTACACTGGTGGAATAGATGCCAATAAGTGCATCGACAAAGGCTGTAATTAAGGAATGTCTTGCAACACAAAACTTGGGTTCTGAAGAGATCATGATAAAATATGAACTATTTGAAATTGTTACTCGATAAATGTAAATGAAATAATTAACAACGTCTTAAGTAATAATTTTTATTCAGAAATAGGCCTGACAAAATATGCCTGGTGGATCAGGTGACTGAATAATATGAGCACAATATCTTCTTCCCTATCACTGCAAATTCGAGAGAGAATATACAAGTAAAAACTCTCCTGGATTATCATGGAGCATTGTGTACAATAACATCTTCGGTTTTAAAGATTCGGTGGAATAGGTAACAAGTGTTAGACACAATTAAAACTAACAGCTAATTTATTGACTTATATATAATTAATATATGATAACAGTAGAAAATTGTACTGTATATTGTGCATAGACATGTGTGCAATTGTTCAGAAAATATATGCGTATTTGGTTAAGATATGTGACAAGAGTAATGTTATTAACAGAGTAAACTAAGGAGAAATATCGTCGATATCGATAGAATATCGATAGTAAAAGTTTGCAGTGTTAAGCTGGTATTCAAACAATATTGTCAGATATATTCTTTATGAAAATTTCTGCCGGAAATATCCATGATTAGGTAGTTTATAATGGTTAGGCTATGAATAATCCAGACAAAACTGGAAATTCACTTATAAATGTTGCCTTATGTATCTGGTGATATCTTGTTACAAACTTCTGAGAAATTGTTAAATTATCAAAATGGCCAAATTAACTGGTGAAACTCAGGCGCGAGTAAAATCTGACAAGATAATAAAATATTTACAAAAACTTTAATGCAAATTAAGTCTATTAATACAGGAATCACTACATAGTATAAAACAAAGTCGCCTTTTCTGTCCCTATATCCCTATGTGCGCTTAAATCTTTAAAACTACGCAACGGATTTTGATGCGGTTTTTTTCAATAGATAGAGTGATTCAAGAGGAAGGTTTATATGTATAATACATGCATAATATACTAAGGCAACATTGCTAATTTTGGAGGTTTCTAACGTGATGTCGTAAATTAACCTATTTTTTTAGGCTTATTTAGCAATTAGCAAAAACGCTGTCTAACCCTACGAGTTAGATCAAATTAATGTACTACAGTATTGTACACCATAAAAAGGTCTACAAAAAAGTCCGCGATGGTATATGTTTATCTTTTAGGGATAACCCACATTAACCATTTTTATTGTTTACTTTTTACGTGAGAAAATGGCTTATTTACGAAGCTATTTTAAGCAATACGGCATTAATCCTTATCGAATTAAGTACCTTAAGTACAGTGTGCAATTAATATAGATCAATATGTTTCCTTACAGCATGTAAATTAAACAAATATTTTCGGAGATATTACAAATTTTAAATTGGCGTTTAAAAATGTGTAATGTAATAAAAATTGTATGAATTTAGATATTCCAAAGATAGCAGGAAATCTTCATAGTAAGTATAGGGGAAGAGGAATTGTTTTACTCCAAATTTAATGCGCGCAGGCCAAGGGCAGTAATGAATGAACCAAAAATACTGGATCGATTTTAATCATGTTTTCATTGAGTGACATAGGCATATATATTTTATGCCCGTGCAAAGTCGGAGCGGGCCGCTATGTTTTTATATACAACGTTCATATTTTTTCTGTAGTGTATTTAATTTAGTATCAGCATTGCACCCGTGCGAAGCCGGGGCGGGTCGCTAGTATTGTATATAATGAAAAAAAGCAGGTCTACGTTAGAAGTAGAAATGAAAAAGTTTTTTTTACAGAATGCAATTTAGAGCAACTCTGTCGATAGTAAATTAATTATTATCTTGTTAGGGTGACATGTGGCTCCAACTTTGCAATACCAAGTTTCGATATTTAGTCTATAAATTAATGTTAAAAGATTATTTTTAATATGAAGCTTTATTGGAACAAAGCGGTACAATATATTATATTCAAAGTATTGTCCATCAATAGACACTGCATTTCCCAATTTTTTTTTTGAGACAGTTTATGTATCTTTTAAGACAATACACGTATCGACCCTTTTTTTGGTATCTTTATAAGAAGTGAAGTGCTACTCAGTCCAGTCACGACTAGTATGTTGGAACAAGTACCAATGAGAAGGAACAAGGTCTGGAGAATATGGCGGGTAGGGTAGCATTCCATTCCTTTCCATTTTAATATTTTCAAACAGGTTTTCCCCGTTTTGCAACATGTGGTCGAGCGTTGTCAAGTTGAAGAACAACATAATTGTGTTTGGGCTCGCATTCCGGCTATTTATAGTGCAGTGCTCGGTTCAAACGCATCAATGGTGGTCAGTAGAGGTCCCTATCGATAGTTTCACCTAGCAATGCCTTCAAATCCTTCAAAGCCTTTATTTTTTTTGGCTACTCCGAATTCTCTTTGCTTTCGGTATCAAAGATGCCACTTTTGAGACGTCTAAATTATTATTAGTTAACTAATTGTTATAACCTTCACTTTCACATTCTTGATCGTCTTCAGCTGCCTTTTCCATTAAATTGAAGTAAAAACCGCAAATGAAATTTACACGATACAATTTCAGACAATTTCAGCGCGCTGAAGAAATGTTTCTTTCACACTAAAAAATTAATTTGTAGGCCAGGTAAGTAATGTATTGTTGAAAAAAGTGTAGTTTTGTATATGAAGAAATCTATTATATGAGCAAAATAGATCTATTTCTTTGTTTTTTAAATTTTAATTTTGCGTTTTTAGTTGATTAATAATTTCTATAGCTCACATAAAATACTCTTAATATGAAACTGATTAGAACTCAATTTATCAACTAAAGTAATATTCCAAGTAGTAACATATCTCTCTTTCGAAGAAGAACAAAAGCGAAAGGGATTTTAGCCATGGCGTATTTCTAAACTATCAAAATAAATATATAAGATGGGTATTGTATTATTTTGTATTGACTGAAAGAAAAAATTTGCAAAATGCCGTGGTATACAAGATAAATACTCTTTAAAATAGTTAATTAAAGTAAAAATTCTTTCAACATCCACTTTACCTGCGAAATATAATATTCAGACAAGAAATGCAACTCCATTGTAATGCTTTTTTTACATCTACTTTAACATCATTCAAAACAGACTAAGACCAAGAAAACTTGACAATATAAGAAAATCTAAGGTAATAATTATCTGTCCGTACAAATGGGTTCGAGATGACCAAGGGCGTAGTCCAGTGGTGGACTCCCCGCGGTCACCATCTCCTCAGGGAGCCGAATAAATCAAAACTACCGATAATATTAATATAATTTTGGAACAGGCGCAATTATTTAATTGTCAAATTGAGATTTATAAGACTGTTCTGCCTGTGTTTGTATATGTGTACGATATTAGAAATTATTTCTTCATAATTATGCAAAAGAAAGAGGTAGAATTATGTAGGAATATCGATTATATATAGAGACCAATGATGTTTCCAGCATGAATACAACATCATACAGTTGTTTTTAACGGATGCTATGATGTTTCATGAATTAACTGAAGATCCTGTGTTCCCCAAAACTGACCGTTCTGTTTATTGGCGTGGGACAATTGACATTAGGATAGTATTACTGTACTCAATTCGTTGATCATGATCTCTCATTATCAATTTTTGGACTAATTAAATTTTATTCAGGAAGATTTTCAAATCAGTTTCCAAAATTCCTCTTAAACAGCGTGCAGAAATGTGTAACTGGGAACCACGTCTCCGAGTTGATATTTCTGGAGACAACACTATCGCGCACCAGAGCCACATTTTCAGCGTTACGAGATGTTCGTTTTCTTGCAGAACCAGGCGTGTCTGCTGTCATACCCTACTGTCGAAAATTAGCGAAAAGTTAACGATAAATTATGGTTTAGTGAAGCACTGGACGATTAGGATATTCTTGACGCAATTTCCGCTGAGTGGCAAGAATTGAACGATTATTTTCAATCTATATTGTCAAAATTTCTGCTCGTTCGTGTGGAGTATATTTATCTATAATAAACTCTGGACGTCTACACAACACAATGGTTAAAATGAGACTGAGCTAAACGTCACATAACCAAGATGGCGCGATTTCTATTAATTACCAATGCTTATCGCAACGTAACTAACAGCTGCACGATGACCTCAGAATCAGAAGGATATACGAAGATTTCGCCTTAATATATGAAATAAGGTTTCTAAATCTCAGCAATATGGAAGCAATGCAGTTACATGACAACATGCAGGAAATCAGAAGTTTGAAGAGAACCAAACCATATGAACTTGTTTAGTGTATAACTTGTTCTTAACTTTAGCTTAAATAGATAGTTTTATTTTAATAACACTGATGTATTAATCCCGTACTCGTACAATAAAACAGTAGTGATAATTTCATTAGCAAATTAAGATTATACTAAGTATATCTAATATAAGATGTAATTAATAAAGCAAAGTTTTCTTCATTCAATACATACTAGTAGTCCACGTTATATTCAAGAATATATTCAAAGCGCCATAACTTTTGTGAGTGCATACAGTTTACCAGATCTCTTCGTCACATTTACGTGTCAAACAATCCTCCACATTGGAATAAACTTTTTGTCCGATCAAACATAAATGTATCTCCATGGTATCATTGCTCGTGTGTTAAAAAATTGTTGATAAAGTCGATTACTCATCAATCTATCTAATTAATAGTTTTTTATATCAGTCATATCAGTTAATTTCGTAACTGAAATATAACAGCCTATTATAGAACCTATAATGTTACACAGTAGGGAAGGCCTACTATCGACTAATATTGACAGTTTATCAGCCATCACAACCTCTTCGATCGCCAGACAGATAGATCCAGTCTTCGATGGTCATTTGTTATCGTGAACGATCGCGAAGACAGCTCACGCCGTCCATCTCGGCTACTGTAGTTTCTTTCGATCGAAGGACGGGCGATGATTGAAGTTCCCATTCATGGATTACGGCGATTTATGTGATACGAACGGGACGGAAATCTTCTTACCGATCCAGCGACGTTGAAAAATTTGGTTCGGTCCACTAGGCGACGGGAAGTGGCGGAGGGGGCATCGCCTCTCTTAACTCGCGGTTTCCGGCTTAAATTTTTTATTATATCGGATGTTCGAATCATAAGGAATGTTAAACTGGTCTCTATCGATACATGCAGAGGCCCGTATACGGGGGATGGATAAAATAATATTAATACCTGATATACAAAATATTTATTTATTAAGGTGTTGAGCTACCAATTGTTTCCTAAACAGCTGCAATTCTTCGCGGATTAGACTCGAAAAGTGTCTGTAGAGTTTCCAATGGAATGTTGTCTCATTCTTTTAAAAAAACATCCGCCAATATTTTCAATGGTATTGGTAAGTGTGTTACGAGATATTAGAAAACACTGTCTACTGACGCTAATTGAACATACCGAATATCGCAACAGGTGGACTGAAATGTCCCGGGCGTAGAAAAGAAACCGCGGATTTTTTTTTTCAAAATTGGCTTTGCCCATCAACGTAATCTCCATCAAGAGCCACACAATTAATCCAGCGCCGCTCTAATATTGCAGTATCACTTTTGTAGAACGATTTATTTTTTGCCTCGAAATAGGTCCTAGTTTCAGCGATAGCCTCTTCATTCGGGCGATATTTCTTACTAGTGAGCATTTCTTTAGGTTCTATGGACAACCAGTAGTGCTCCTGTGATCCTGGAACCAGCTGCATTCCACTATGATGCGGCAATAGATTATTTTGCCGACAAATCGGTAACAATTGGGGATTAGGGACAATTGGGTATTAGGGCAGTACGATGTCTGCCGGGTAAGCTAGCTTTAAATAAAATAGTGTTACATAAACTGTTATATAAACTGTTAAATAGTGTTACATAGATATAAAATAAGATAGTCTTACATAAACATCAACGCAAAGGATTAGTTCTTTGCAGGGCAGTACTCATATAAATATTTAAATAATATACTAGGTGCATAAATAACTTATGAGGTTGTTACTTTCCGGGTTTTGTAGTATATTTTTCTAGGCATACGTATCGAATGTTATATTTGGATACATATGTCATTTTATTCAAGAAATTACGTTTCGCCAAAATAAGAGTCGGAAATTGATATTATTCTTGTTTCAACAATAGAACAAAGTAGCTGAAAGTCATTGTTTGCTGGTTAAATCTCACGGCAAATATGCTCACACCATAAGAATACGTGATATGCAATAATTACAATAATTTCAATATTAAAATTTCAACGTAAAATACACAAAACGTCTTGGTAGGTTTAGTAAATTTTTGATGATATGTAAATGCAATAGCCACTGAATGAAGACCTTATACAAACTCAGAAATAATTAGCAGAACAGTTGAATGCGACCTGAGACCCAATATGTAATCGATGCATATATGTAATGCTGGTAAACATGCAAGAGTTGGTAGTTTGGTTTGGAAGATCGGTGCCACATTAATAACAGTTAAATCGGAAAATCGTCAATGAAAAGCTGATTCAAAGGCATGAAACAAACATCATTTCTGCATTGAATGCTAACGAGTGATGAGAAATATATTTAGTTTGAAAATCCCTAAGGAAAAATCACGGTTAACATCTGGTGAAGCCGGCTCATCGACTGCAATGCCAAATTGCTTTGATCGCCAGACCATGCTCTATATTTGGTGGGACCAGGTTGCTGTTGTATATTATGAGTGTGAATAGTGAAACCTATAGAGACATTAATATTGATAGCTGCCGACTGCAAAAGATTAATTTGAACTATGGGTTGATCAAGAAATGTACACAATAAGCGCAATATCTGTCTCTCTTGTCTCATACAGTCAAACCAGTTAAAGAAACGTTGAAAT
Organism: Rhynchophorus ferrugineus; assembly: GCF_030347505.1. Lineage (NCBI taxonomy): Eukaryota > Metazoa > Arthropoda > Insecta > Coleoptera > Curculionidae > Rhynchophorus > Rhynchophorus ferrugineus. The sequence goes on along the minus strand of NW_027472582.1, from coordinate 8,550,486 downwards.
TTCTTTGGAGAAAAAAAATTATCTCACCAGCCTTACTCTCCAGGTTTAGCACCATCCGGCTACCACCTTTTTGTATCGACGGGGTATATGTAATCGTATGCCTGAGAGATGGGTAAAATATATAGAATGAAATTGCCAATATTATGAATAAATAAATTTCAATTATCCATTGTAAACAATGTGCTTTCATTAAGGAAAACACGGAAAGGAATTACCGACTCACCTGATAATTTTTCCGCTTTACCAATATCCAATCCACCGATATCCCCATGAATTTTCCTTCGATAAATCACATCGTAAATTTAATCATAATTACTCCGTTAATGTTCGACGAAAGATCTCGAGTCACCTGTCAAAGACACAAATCCGTTCGTGAGCCGACTTTTCGCTGAGGTAGGAACAATAAAAAATCCAACAAAACTTCAATCACGTCCGCTTTTACCGAACGTTCCACATTGCCGATCTTATGAAACATCAATCTTAATTACAGCCTGTCAAAAGTTCGGTGCTGTATCGGGCCGCGGATTGGTGAAAAATCAGTGGCGCTCGAGGTGTTCTTACACGGATGTATTTTGTTTTATGGTTTCGTTAATGATTATGGACATTTTAAACTACATTTCACTGTGTTTGGTTCAATTGTTTCAAGTTTTATTTGACATTAACATTGTTAGTGTAAATATTCAACAATGTACAAATAAAACGGAGAAGAGTGAAACAGTCCAACGAAAGATGGAGTACATAAAATGGTACAAAATATATAAAATTACATAAATGATGTATTGGTATAAATGGTGGACATGGCCTCCAAATGACTGAAAGGATGGTGACCAAACATGAATCTGTTGAGAATTACTTCTTATGATGTAGTGGAGGTAATATTATGGTTAATCGAACAGGAGCTAGTCATTTACTTTAGATTTTTATAAGAAATAGATCTGCAATAGGTAAGCTAGGGTTTTCATGGGAGTGGGTTCCAAGCGATTGAGATGCTCCTCTTGTAACCCATGAATTTGTAATAGATATTGTAGATGGGGACAGCTACTGATTGCGTGGTTTAAAGGATATAACTTAACTGAAAGACATTATTTATCCCTAATTACAATCAGTAGTGCCATCCAAATAGCTCCATCCGAATAGTCACCATTTGGTGGTAAAGATAGATGTAAGATTATGTAACTTGAAATTATTTCAGATACTTTTTGCCTTTGAGACAAATTATTGAATGCTAGGAGAACCAAAAAATTAACCTTTATGTTCTACTAACTAAGGTTTCCAAGTCTGCCTCGCCAACTGCAATGCCTTGTCTTGTGTCTTGTGGAGGAATGTAAGGAAAACGGTTAAAGTGGATCTTTCACAAACCTTGTCCACAGCTCTATTGCTATACTTTTGGAATGATAAAAAATGGAGAATATAGCTATGGATAAGAACGGAAAGTTACAAACTGAAAATTCGTATGTGCATTAGGAAATTTGGTTCAGTTTGTTAGAGGAGACAGAGGAAATGTCTAATAATTTTTTTCTTATTAGATTCTAATTAGGACGAGACAGGATTTGATTTCAGTTTTCGGAATACTAGTTTGTTAGCGGTAGGGTTCCGAAAGTTGTTTAGAACATGTAGTGGTTTCTTCTGTTACCCAGTGACTGAATGCGGGCAAGATATTGAAGATTAATAACGGAGTTACTTGTATAGTCTCCTATGGCGAGTCTAAGAGTACTGTTTTGAATTGTTTTCAGCGACTGTATATAGGAGGTGTTGGCAGCGCTATACATGTAGCAACCCTAGTTAATTGTGTTTCTGTATATATATTTTTTGACAGTAGTGAGGAAGTCTCACGAAAATTACAACAGGCAAGTGACAATATAAATAATTGCATAAAAGCTTGGAAAATTAGAATTAATGAAAGTAAATATGTACATGTGCAGTTCACCTATAAACAGACCGTACAAGCACCAATAACATTAAATAAAACTATCATTCCATATAGCAACAACGCTAAATATCTCGGAATGAATCTCGATGCAAAACTTCGCTGGAAGGAATATATAAAGAAGAAAAGAAAAGAACTGGAATTGAAATATAGGAAAATGTACTAGGTAATTGGAAGAAAATCACAATTATCAGTACATAATAAATTGCTATTATATAAGCAAATATTGAAACCTATATAGGCATACGGAGTTCAATTATGGGGATGTTCTGCAAAGACTATCATAAATAAAATACAAATTTTTTAGAACAAAGTCATGAGGTATTCTGTATTATAGAACGGATTACCTACATCGAGATCTTCAGATACCCACAGTCAGTCAAGAAATAAAGATAATTGGAAGGGGGCATGAGGAAAGACTCCCTTCTCATACGAATATTGAAATATTGCAACTTTTGGATACCACCAGAACTGGATACAGGCTCAAAAGAATCAAACCGTGTGATCTTGTGTAGTGTTGAACAGTGAGGTGCATATATTAAAAAATTCAGCAGTGACATGTATAAATATTATTTCACCAGAGACTGAGTTAGGGCCGATGGGTCCTCCTAGTTATATACCTAGATTGAAGTTAGCATAAAGACAAATTGTAGGTTAGACGGAAACGACTAGTAATAATGTATTAATTAAATAATTTTTAAAAAATTTAATCAACTGTTCTTGCAACAAAATATATTTTCAACAATGAACTGAAATGCCGTCAGAAAAATTCGAAAAATATAAAAAAAAACTAAAAAAAATAAATTTTCGAAAAGGAATCCATAAAAGCATCCATCCATCTACCTTATAAATATCTGTTCATAAATACCAAAAAATAATGTCACTATCTTTGCCTGTAATTGCCTGAGTGACGATTTTGTAAGTTGTTCTTCAGCAACTCTAACGTGAATTAAAAAATATCTTTCACATTCTTTGCGCTTATCGTGTATCCACTTTTATGTACAATATTTTCCTATTAATTTTCCAGATAAGATATCTCCATAAATTTATTAATATTTAAAAAAAACTGAAAAAATACCTAAAAGCAACATTACTAGATTCGCAAGTACAAGCAGTTCTACGCCACTGAATCGAAATCCCCCCTTCCCCTCCATAACACAACAAAATTTCAAAGTATCAGGATTTATCAGCCGGCTTCCTTTATTAACCGCCATCTTGATTGATTGTAATTAGCTGGCAACGATGTTTGTTTTTGATGCGCGCCCCGAAATCTTGCATGTTTTGTTCCCTAAGACGCCCGGCAAAAGGGTTAAGAATATCCCCCCTCCCTCTGCCGCCCATCACCGCTCTTTCCTATCCGCCAGCCAGCCCCGTCGAACTCCTTCCCCGATCCGGCTCCCCCCCTCCGTTCCATCCTAACCGGCGGCGGAATTAAATATACCCGGGAGCCGTGGCAAGTTTCGAAGGTGTTTAATGAACTTGTTAAACTAATCGCATAGATGAATCGTTATAACATTTTAATTAAATAATAACGGTTAAGATGGAAAATCAATGCGGATTATGGCTTTTCTTGAGTTTGGTTTTTTGGAAGTAACGTCTGATTTTTAATTTGTTTAAGGTGCGAGATAAGTAAAAATACAGTCCGTCTGACTTTCTCTTAATATTCAATCAATAATTCTCTGAATTTTGGGTATCAAAATTTACTAATAAGTAATAAGAATCCTGTTAAAAATGGGAAAATAGTTTCTAAAAGTTATTCAAATACGGTATCAAGGAGCTTTCGAGGAGCAGATGGTATTATAACTAAATCCTGTTTTTACAGTCAATATTTGGCCCCTCTATCGGTTTTTGGTGGAACTTATTAAGTGTCGAGACCACAATAGTGTCTATTTTATAGTGACTTTGGTTGGAATTTTAACTACATTGCCAGCCATCCTACGATGGTTACTTAGTTTGTTAATCCACAACAGATTCGCTTGCTGCTCAAACTACCATCTATATATGTTATCTCTTCAATATTGTTCAACATACTGGTATATTTGCTTTTACGAAATGTGCCTATAAAATATTCACCGCCATATAATATGTCAATTGAAAAGTCTCCGGCCTGACACATAGATGGCGCTACAAGGATTAAATCCAAAAATCCAAATCCTGAATGAAATAGTAAACACTCTAAAGATATCAACTGAGCGTGCACATCATATTATTCACGATTATTTGGGTATGAGAAAGCTCTGTGCAAAGTGGGTATCGCGCCAGCTCACTTTTGACCAAAAACAACGACAACTTGATAATTCAAGCAATGTTTGAAGATGATCAAGCGTAATAAACCCGAGTTTTACATCGACATGTTACAATGGATGAAACACGGCTCCATCATTTCAGTCCGAAGTCCAATCGACCGTCATCCGAGTAGACTGCACACGATGAACCCGCTCTAAAGAAACGCAACAGTCGGCTGGCAACGTTATGGCGTATGTATTGTAGGATGCGCATGGAATTATTTTCATTGACTACCTTAAAAAAGGAAAGACCATCAACAGCGACTATTGCATAGCGTTATTGGCCCGTTTGAAGGACGAAATCACCTAAAAACGGTCCCATTTGTAGAAAAAGAAAGTGCTGCTTTACCAAGACAATGCATCGTATCAAAAATCCATGAATTGGGCATGATATTGCTTCCTCATCCACCTTATTCTTCAGATCTGCCCCCCAGCGACTATTTCCTGTTCTCAGATCTCAAAAGAATGCTCGCTGACAAGAAATTTTCGTCCAATGAAGAGATGATCGACTAAACTGAGGCCTATTTTGAAGCAAAGGACAAATCGAACTACAAAAATGGTATCGAAAAGTCGGTGTATCACCCTTGATGGTAATTGTGTTGAATAAAAGTTTCCAAAAAAATATGTATTATTATGGTAGGCCGGAGGCATTTTAATTGACCTGTTAGTTCGGAGTTAAGGGAGTTTTACGGTTTGGGAATAAATACTGATATCTTACTGATTGAACTGACGCATTGCTTGATATAGTAAGAAACTTCGGCAGCATATATGAGTTCAAACACCAGCAACAAGCCGAACAGGCATTCCTTCTCCAGCCCCAACAGCAACATTTTGATTCAAAATTAAATTTTTCCATTCAGTACACTTTCTTCGGATTGTTCATAATTATTATGCTATTAAAATATAATAATGAGCGCTTATGCGCAGGTTTTCCTCGCTGCTTTTTTTACTGCTTTTGAAAATATTTTCCATGAATGTAAAATTAGTTCTAAATACGTTTTCCACTTCTAATCAGGTGTTTAAAAATATAATTTTAACAGAACAGCTGCTTCTTTGGATAGTGAAAATCGTTATTCTGGCATTTTATTGATTGTACTGTTGATATATCAGAATAAAAGGTTAATGAGAAGACTAAACTATATCCGCAATATCAGTATTTCCTATAACTACGAGTAAAATTGAACAGCTACTGCAAGGTCATCAGTACGCGAAAGTACCGAATATATCATTGTAACAAGTTGAAATAAGTTCGTTTAAAAATTGTTTTAATGATTTCACTTATCATTAACTTAAAACCATCAAAATTGTATTGAGAACTTGGAATCATACCCCAGCAAATAAAAAATTCATTATTCCGAAGAAATTAAGTAAAAGATAGCTGAGAAACGAAAACAATTTAGAAAATGGTAAAAATATAAAACACCCCATAATAAAAATATCTTAAGCAAATTAACACTAAGATTGGAAACGAAAATATTGGAAGCTAAATACAAAACCATAAATAATTATCTACAAGGTTTAACAGATTACAATTAAAGAGCTAAATGCTCAAAAAAAAATTAAATTAAACACTTGCTAAACAGGGGACATAGGTGGAAGTTGGGAGACACTCAACAAAATGTTGAAGCAATTAAAACCAACAATCACACTAAAAGCACTTCACAAAGTTACAAAAACTAACATCAACTTTCTTTGGAATATGACTGCACCAGGATATGATTTCATAACGGAATAAAAGCTGTAAAATTTAGAAACTGATTTAAAACCCGATTTCGGTTAAAACTTGTTCCAAAACTCTGCATAATACAAAATGAAATGAACACTTAGAGGTCTATTTCACTTTTACAAGAAATAGATAAGATATTTTAAACGGCTAAGCCTACTGTATTAAGAAAAATTTAAAAACTAATAACAACCTAAGACTTCAACATGGTTCAGTATGAGGGATTCATCCACGAACTTCAGGAAATATTACCAAAGCAGCATCCCAAACTCTTACATCTTACAATAATCAAAAGCAGTCTATTCTACAATAAAATAAATTAAAGCATGAAATATCACAATCCTAATACGCTTCATTGGAGATCGCCTTTCAGTTAAATTAATTAATCTAATTGGTGATTTTCTAGGTGCCTTATAATATATTGATGGAATTCGTAGAAAGTACACTAGTGTTAATTATCTTGTGATCTCTGGGTACCTAATATATACAAATGTTGACAGAATAGTTTTGAGGAATACAATTAATATCACAAATGGACATCGAAAAAAGAGAGGAGAGAAGCATTGAAATTAATATATAATTACTAAATAAAAACATCTTCCAAGGCCTTCCTTCAAATCCGAAAAAAGCGGGCTTGGTAAAGGCGATGGGACGGTCCTCCTACTGTTGCGACAGCCGCGGGTTCGAATCTAGCTGGGGCATGGTCGTAAATTTATGTTTGTGATTGTTTAAAATTTGTGAATGTGGTAGGCAAGAGTGTAAAATCCGATAAGGAAAACGATCCCAGTCACGCCAGTAACCAGGCTGGGTAAGACCAGATGTCTTCTGGGATGATTTCTAAAGTAGGTCACTCGTCAGTCGGTAGGACTGAGGAGCTTCGGAGCCGGCGTTAAACTTTAGGCCCAGTCCAGATAAACTCATAGTTGGTAAAAGCATACTTTAAAATATATTTTAAAAAACCCGAAAAACCAAATAAATTCAAAAAATTTTCACAATTCTACTTGATGCATTTCAGTGGTTCATAGAACTAATCATTAACCAACCATACACCAATAGAAAATAAATTATAAATTATATAATTAATTAATAAATCTATAAGGAAAAAATTATATCATGAATTACATTGATCATCTTAGTTTGGTAAGTTAATTTATTTCTTATGAAAAACTAGTTAAAATACGTTATTTCAAAATTCAAAACCTCTCTAATTCCTTAATTACTTTTTGGAATAACCTTATATTAATGTATATATCGAAAGTGTTTCGAATACGTAGGTTCGGGCGTCCCACCCATCGACTGAGGAAAATATGTAGCTAAGTTTTGTTGCCTATATTAATACTTTGCTGAAGTTAACTCATGCATAGAATGAACTTTTAACGATTATATGGAAAATAATACTTCTTATACGAGACGTAGACGTTCCCGTTCGCAAAGATGGCGGACGGACGGCTTTTAGTTAATTAATTAATTAACGGCAAATGTGAAGGAAAAATTCTTAATTAATTAGGAAGATTTTCTTCTTGGTGGAAAGTTTCGGCTTCGGATCGACGGGCCACTGATGCGGGAAAGAGAGAGGGGAGGCGCGAGGGGGTTATAAATACGAATGGGGGTGCAGAAAGGGTTATAATTGTTGGAAATATATCATTTATTGCATGTTTTGATATATATCAAATGTTCTTACAGGTTATGAATATCATTCCAAAGAAAATAATTAAAATAGATAAATAATATATAATTTCTTCTAAATGAAATAGAACCTAGAACAATAAGGATATTCTGTATTGATCAAAATAGGTGGTATTTAATAGCTTTATTTATCAAATAATAATGCAATAAATAAAAAACTATACAATTGATTAAGTTTTTCGTGTTTCTCATTTACATTGTCGTCATTGCCATTGTCATACAACATTTGTCTTCAGTAAGTATCTGAAAGAACTAACTCTCCACAACCTTCTCTAAATGACATTAAATGAATTAAATTAAATCTAATTTGAGTTCACTTTCAATAATCAAGTATTATTTTTATAACATCTATATTAGATACGCTTAATACAATCTTAATTATAAATTAATTTATCACTACTTTTCATTTGTACTTGGACTAATTCACAAGCAAGACGAGTGCGAGAAAATACATCAATATATATTCCTCAATTATAAAATTATAATAACTTATAGGCTATAGTTTACACTAAAGGTATACACTTTATATAAGTTCATATAGTTTGGTTCGCTTCAATCTCCTGATATCCTGCACGCTGTCCAGCAGTTGTATTGCTTCCACATTAGTATGATTTAGTAATCTTCTTTAGTGTTTAAGGCAAAATCTTGAATAACTTCGCAAATCTATTTGATTTCCAGGTTATCATGCAGTTCTTCGTTGGTTACGTAGCGATAGGCATTGGTAATCAATCGAGGAAACTTGCTTCGCCTTTGACAACAAAGTATTGATAAGTTTAAATTACTACGCCACTGAACATTATAACAAAATACAATAAGTGTGGTTATTTTTAGAAATGTAATAACTTCAAAGCACCAAATATATATTATATATATTTGTATGTATATGTATATATCATGTGTCTACATGATTTTTCTAAGCTTTCATGACATAAACATAAATTAAACATACACATTTCATTACATTCATCGTTAAACATCCTAGTATTTATCAATGTTTTAAAATATTAGAAATAATCCATTCTATCTGTTCCATCTATGCAAATAATGTAGTTAGTTTCATTTTAACTGCTGCATATTTTCACTACTTTATTTATGACTTTATGTATTCTTGATATCTTATCCATATTTTTAACCTAAAAGATGTATTGCAAAAACAATAAATAAACCAGTCTGATCAAAAGAATAATTTCTTTAACTAACCTTTTTAAATGCAATTTCAACGTTCTTTGTTTATCTATTCCGCTACTCAATCTCACCCTTACGAATAGATCATCTTTAATTTGCTTTGTTTCGTTTATCTACAGCTCTCTATGTCTTGTGTTACTATGTCTTGCCACGTAAGATCTAACAACTCACCAACAAATGAGGAATTAAAATTATATGAAGCTATTTTATAATTATTAATATTCTTTTTAATATTCATTGTACTGTCGATGTAAAAATTAACTTATTTTTTACCTGCAAAATTCGGTTACCGCTTGGTTAAGTAATGAATTTACTAAAAAATCTGAAATGAATCACAAGTTATTTTATTAAAATTTACAGAAAAATATCAATAACCTTTAGAATTATCTCTAGTACAATGACTTACTATGTCTGCAGAACCATATCAATTACAATAAGTCTTTTAGTAGAAAAATTTCTTCGCAAGACAAACAATTCAAACAATTCAGTAGTGTAGGTGATAATAACTTTAAAGAGGCTAAACGTTAATATGGATAGACTCACCGAAAAGCGTACCGCCAAAAATAGCCAGTGAGCGAACGAAATTTCCGTTTATGATATGCTGGTAGTGACTTGGTAAAAGACCATGTCGTTCTAGACTCTCATCTCAAAGACCTTTATTTTAAGAAACTTAATCTATCCACAAAATCGATGTCAAGATTTAAAAATTTGATTTTAGATATACGAGATGTCGATAAATGGGAATTCGAGTTCCGAAAATACCACAAATCTTTTGTTCAAGTGGCAATGGGTCAGTTAGAAATTGTGACCACGAATATGCTTCCCAAACACTTACTTATTTTAAGGACAGAACGTTGAAAGTTTAGTTGTGTAAGCTGGCAATTGTATTGTTTTTTAGATCTGTTGGTACTACAAAATATTAGGCTAAAGGTCTTTTTTAATAAAGTTATGATACAACGATTAAAAACATTTTTTTTTAAATTTATAATAATATTTATTGATCTTTTACATATAGGAAATTAGAAATTATAGAAGTATATATATAGTATACATAGTATATATAATGTAAAAAAGTATGTAAAAGATCAACAAATCAATCAAAATATACAGAAACATTTATTCCGGATAATTTAAATACATACCAAATTAGTCATCATGCCTATTACCCATAGAGAGAAAAACCATAGTACCAACACATCAGTTTAGGTTTATTAACAAGCATTCAACAATTGACCAGGTCAATAGAATAACAGATGTTATTGAAAAAACCTACGAAAGTAAAAAAGTATGCTCAGATATATTCTTAGATGTAGCACAAGCTTTCGATAAGGTTTGGCATGAAGGCCTTGTTCATAAACTACACAAAATGTTACCAAAACAACACACTGAACTATTAAAATCGTACATTATAACAAGAATGTTTAGAGTCAAATAGGAAGAATATGTATATATATATATATATATATATATATATATATATATATATATAATAAGTATATTGATTCAATCAATATACTTATAACTACGTCTTTTCTACCTTTCGTACCTATACTAGCTTACTCAAAGAGCCTTGATTAATCATTATTCCAATCTGTAAGTTGAAGATCCTAAAATTTTAATATTCTTACTGTTCAATGAATACTATTTTATATAATTCTGTAATAAATAAATGTAAAGCAACGATAAAAGTCATCGCTCATTTGTCAGTTTAATTCTGACACTTCCAATAACAAATTGAATTTACATTTAATTTTAAACAAGAATTAATGTGAGTTAATATTAATATTATAATTGAAACATTATAAAAGCTGGTTACATTTCAGTGATATGTTTTAATATATCCATAGAGCCAGGTATAAACTAATATTGCTATAAAGAATACATAAATAAAATTGGCAAGATGTATTTTATTTTATAATTGTACAAAATAAGTCTTTTCTCGGAGACGAACAAGATTTTCTCGAATTTCCATTTGCATTTCCGCGTGCTATCCGGGGGTCGTATCCCAAGCTGGAATTATTGTTCCCAACGCACATGTTATATTTCAGATTAGCAATTAGATTCGTTCGCCATTGTAAATTTAAATCTGGCGCAAAAGTTCTCAACTTTATTGGAACTGGAAAATTGGATGATTCCTCCCCGAAGATGGGGCTAGCAGGAAACATAAATACAGGCGGCGGGCGGAGGCTCGACTCCTACCGATGACGTGACGAAAACTTTAAGTGGGAACATTATCGGTGATTTAGTTTTTGCAGTTCTGGAGGAGCACCATCCGGAGAACCGACATTTTTTTATGAGAAACATCAAAGGAGAGAAAAATTAGATGCTTATTGGTATTTGATCTTTGCTTATTTTGGTTTTATTATAGGCGTGACTTTAAAGGTTGTTTCGTGTCTGATTTTATGCCCTTGTCTGTAGAATCTCATAACTGGTATTTAAAAATATCCATGATCTGAGTGGTATACAAAGAAGAGTTCCTTTCGCAGCACCCATCTGTGGCTGTATCCATTGCGCTACCGAGATTGCAATAAATTAGTTATTATTTCATATTTTTTCTTATTAATCTATGTAAATAGAAATGTATCTGCATCCATACATTTTGTTTAGTTTAATAATCCTCTACTTGTGTGTTCGTTATTGTCAGGAAACGGTTTGTACAAAAAAACTCATGGGAACGTTTTTTACGCTTAAAACTTATAATGTGAAGATAGTTGACAAATCATTGACAAATTGATGTTTTTAAATTGGTTCCTGAGTATAAATGAACACAATTCAGCTAGCTTAATATTTGTTGATTTAAACAATTCTATTAAATAAACAAAGGAGCATAAACTAGTACATAATCGAACCGATAAAAACACAAGCTCTGGATGCTTTTAAACATAATCTGCTAAAGTAATGATTTCAAATTCATGAAATTTTTGGAATATTTGTGAATGATATTTTTGGGCAAGTTATTGAATAAATTAGGAATATCGTCTCCTCTTACCAACCAGGGCTTTATCTGGACTGGACCTATAATTTAACGTGGGCTCCCAACCACGGTCCTCGGTATTAAGCCTACCGACTGGCCGGTGACTAACTTAGAAACCATCCTAGAAGACATTCGGTCTTATCAGCTTGGTTACTGGCGTGACTGAAGTCATTTTCCTTTGTCTGATTTTACACTCTTGCCTAGGAAAATCACAAATATTATACAATCACAAACATACATTCACGATAATGCCCCAGCAGGATTCGAAACCGCGACCTTCGCAACAGTAGGTGGACCGTCTTTTTTCTTTTACACCGATTTTTCTTTTAAATCAATCAAAATATACAGAAACATTTATTCCGAATAATTTAAATACATACCAAATTATTCATGCCTATCACTCATAGCGAAGAGATAATACCTAATACCAACGTACTTTGGTTTATTAATAAGCATTCAACGATTGACTAGGACAACAGAATAACAGTTGTTATTAAAAAACCTTACGAAAGTAAAAAAAGTATGCTCAGCTATATTCTTAGATGTACCAAAAGCCTTCGATAAGGTTTGGCATGAAGGCCTTGTTATTAACATAAACTATAGAAAATGCTACCAAAATAACACACCGAACTATTAAAATCATACATTACAACCAGAATGTTTAGAGTCAAGCAAGAAGAAGCTTACACTACAATAAAAGAAGCTAAAGCTGGAGTACCACAAGGAAGCGTACTGGGACTAATAATTTATCTACCCTATACTTGTGATATACCACAAATGGAGAATATTACGATGGCTACATTTGCTGATGATACTGCGATTATAGATGTCGGAGACAATACTTTAGAAGCGTCACGAAAATTAAAACAGGCAAGTGACAATATAAATAATTCAATACAAACTTGTAAAATAAGAATTAATGAAAGTAAATCTGCCTATGTGCAGTTCACCTATAAGCACACCGTACAAGGACCAATAACATTAAATAATACTATCATTCCATACAGCAATAACGCTAAATATCTCGGAATGAATCTAATGTAAAACTTCGCTGAAAGGAACATTTAAAGAAGAAAAGAAAATAACTGGAATTGAAATATAGGGAAATGTACTGGCTAACTGGAAGAAAACTACAATTATCAGTACATAATAAATTGCTATTATATAAGCAAATACTGAAACCTATTTAGACATACGGAGATCTATTATGGGGATGTTCTGCAAAGAATAACATAAATAAAATACAAATTTTTCAGAACAAAGTCCTGAGAGGTATTGTGGGCGCACCCAAATACTATAGGACTGACTACTTACATCGAGACCTTCAGATACCCACAGTGAGTCAAAAAATCAAGAGAATTTTAAGGGGGCTTGATGAAAGACTCCATTCTCATTAGAATATGTATCATAAGAATATGTAATAATAAATGAAGTATTGCAGTTTCTGGATACCACCAGAACTGGATACAGACTCAAAGGAATCAAATCATCTGATCTTGTGTAGTTTTGTGTAGTGAGGTACATATAATAAAAATACAGCAGTGACATGTATAAACATTACTTCACTAGAGACTGAGATAGGGCCGATGGGTCGTCCTAGTTATATACCTAGATTTAAGTTATCATAAAGACAAATTGTAGGTAAGATGGAAACGACTAGTAATAATGTGATAATTAAATAATAATAATAAAAAAATACCTATTACAATTTGAGGGAGTAGCATCACCATCTGTTCCCAAAAGAAATGAATAGGTCAGGTTGTTTAACAGTTGCTTATATTAATTTTTCGCACACTGACCAATAGATATCACTGTTTGATATACATACGAGCACCTAATAATAATAGTCATCAAACATTTTTATCTCTATAGTTAACATAGGATCTCCTTTTAGTTACAATTTTCTTATTTTAATTTCGTTCTGGTAAAATATGTGACTTGTGTGATTTGACTATTAATCTGAGATTATACTACATAGAAATATTCTTTTATAAATCGCTATATTGAGTTGCTAAAAGGGACGAAGAAAATTTAATGAACCTGATCTCATTTTGCGTAATGTGAAATTCGCCATTAACATCCGAGAGTCAATAATGACGCAGGAATTAAGTGGTGTTGGCGATGCAATCGATCAATCTGTTGGTTTTCCCATGATGGCCAGCGGGATCCGTAATATCGGTAATTACGAACCTATAGGTATTAAAATTTTAATGTTCGATACCTATTTACGCTAATACGGGTGTAATTCTTCATGGTAGATTGGCTGTTGGAGAGGGAGAGCCCGTTTGAGACCACCGCGGTTGGCACCGAAATGAGGAAGAAGAGTAATAATACCATTAGGTTTGATTATGGACATCAATGGAGCGCTACCATTCGCGCCTCTGTATTCAGGACCGTAATCTGTGTTATTCCTGAATTCTTAATGGATTTAGCATTATTTTCAATATAGATTGATTTAAAACAAGTAAATTTTATGTTAATTCAAAACTTATAATTAACTTTAATCAAGCTGTTGTGTATTCGCACTTGTGTTTTTAGTCTAGTGTACTTTACTACAATATTTTTTAAATTGATTAGGACTACTTTTCCGTGTTTTTCATAACTAATGTCAATTTTACTCCCTTTACTTAAGGGTAGTACTTTCCATACATTTTTTTGTTTGTTTATTAATTACATCTTACATTAGATATGGTCAGTACAATTTTAATTTACAAATTAATGTATTACTGCTGTTCTTTTGCACTTGCATTAATATATAAGCAAGACGAGTACGGGGTTAATACATCAATATGTATTGCCCATATTGAACTAAAATGAGTCCACTTAAACTAAGTTAAGAATACACTTATACATTAAACAAATTCATGTGGTTTTGTTTGCTTCATTCTTTTGATTTTCTGCGTGTTGTTCATTAGCTGTATTGCTTCTACGTTGCTGCGATTTAGCAACCATAGTAGAATAGATAAGCATTAGTACGTTAGATTACTAGTTGAATGATTTTAATGCATATATTTGCACCCCATGGGTCCAAATTGACTTTACGATTGACTGATCTCTTTGATTTTAGGTCAAGTTGAAAGTATCTTCCGACTAACCAATACCGTTGCTTGACTTTGAGTATAATCTACTCTGCCTTTTGCCTAACATTAGTTTAAATATTTGGCTGATTCTGGTTGAGGAATCGGGCATCCGTCAAGTGTAATAATTAGGTTTTCTTCAATTCGCAGCAACACAAAATTAACAGATTTGTAACTATTAAGCTGTATTTTCTAGAACATTTCTAGATCTTGTTGACTGCTACTTTTACTTTTTCTGCATCCTTAGACCGAGATACATCCTTACCATGATAACTGTGTTATCGGCAAATGTTCCAAGTACTATTTGTTTTGTTGTCGGGATATCAGCAGTATAGAGCAAATATATGAGTAGTTTCAAGACACACTATCCTGTCGAACTCCAGCCGAAATAGGTTCCATAAATTTTTTACAGATTTAAACTTGTTAAAAGAGATATTAGTCTTTACCTACTACAAAATCTGCAAGTTCTCTCTGAGTAGCTGGCTAGAACTTCATTTAAATTAATCAACATTTTCCTTAAAGGGATTAAATATGGACAACATTTTAAAATTTAATAAATTAAACCACTTTGTAAGATCAAGTGATCAAGTGTTTTTCCAGTTCAGATAATGATATTATGTGTGTCAGACGGCATTCAATTTTAAGATCTTTTAATCATTTTGACTTTTTTTATAATTTTTTTCTTGTATTTGTTTCTGCAATTGTTTAAGATGTTGTTAACTTAAGATTTTTGGGCAATTGTCATCATTTGTAGGTAACTATAATATTTTTGAATGATGATCTTAAAGTGGATAGAATCGTTTCTCATTACAGTCATTATTTTTTGCTTGATATTCACATTATTGTATAGATGTACATATCAATGACAATGCCAATTTTTCCTCGTAATTCTCCATATTTTTATACTATACAAAACTTATTGACTTTGATAAATATTTCGAAACCAAAATAAATCATATTAGTTCAATGGTTATCGAGTTTCAGCGGGACAGAAAATCAATGAACAGAAGTTAATTACACTGTAAGTCCTGACTGTAAGTAACTGACAAGTCCTGAATTTTGGTTGTATAAACATATTAACTAACAACCATCACACATCCGGAAATTTCCAGACATTATTAACATTCATTCATTGATAAAGAGAAACCATTGCATCAGCATGTAGGCAACTGCATCATACACCTTAAGAATGTTTTGAATAAAATCAGTTAATATTGCAATATTTCCACTGATATATAAAGGATATTTTAATTAATTTATCGCATGTATTTGATTGAATAAAAAGGAAAATATAGAAAAATACCATAAATTTTAACTTGTAATCATTTGCAGTTCGGCCCTGCAGTTCGATAATGTCGATTGTGATCGAATCTGCAGACCGTCAAGATGGCTATTAAGTGCAATTGTATCGGAGTGTTTTTTAATTAAATTAAACTGCACTGGAACCACCCTGAAGTTGACTACGTGCGTTCGGCGCCCGTTTTCATTTTATGTCATTGGAGAAAAGTGAAGTGCTACATTGTAATAATAATAAAGTAAGTTTATAAACAGCGGAGACGTGGACGGCAACCGACGAATCTTCGGTTAATAAATCAAGAAATACCTCGAACCCGCTGAATCCGCAATTCTCGAAAGATTTTAGTAGAATTATAAGCACTGTTAATTCAAAAAGATTTAAGCATAATTCTTACTATATCAAATATAACACATAGATGTTGAAACTTCAAAAACATTTGTATATTCTATTTAATAAAGATAAATAACATACGGAAGATTTTAAGCGCTTTTGGAAACGTAGTGCATAGATAAATATAAAAGTTTTCGTTAAACTATAGGCTTAGAAGTTCTAAGTATGGTGACAGATGTCTATAGAGGCATACTGGTTAATTGAAGACATTTGAAATGGGAAATTGAAGATTTATAATGGAATGGAGGAAACAATGACAGATACTTATTCTCGATTGTAACTAGTCAGCACAGCACTCTATCGTAGTTATGTTACATTTATTATGTTACCTATTAAGCTCACCATTTGAAACGAGATATTTAATATGTATTAAATGATTGCATATATTGTGATCGTCGATATCTGTTCATAGAGCTGTGTGAACTGGATGTTGAGAATTGAAGACATACCTTACTGAAATTCTAAATATCAAATCTAACTGTTTCTTATACCCTACACAAAGCTTATTAAAGAATCTACTTAATATATTTTGATAAGTCACAAGCTTTGATCATCAAAGGATCATTCTCCCTCATGCCTTATAAAAATCCGAGCAACATAAATAAAATAAAACAGTATTATTACACGAAAAGCGTAAATCCCCATAAATTATCAGCCAAATATTTGGGTAAGGTAAAGACACGAACTGATTTGAAAGAGATACAACAGGTTCAGACAGGGTCTCGAAGAAGTGTATTAAGTTTGGTTCCCAAGAGTAACGAGCGCGTTATTTCCTAGACAAATATTTTCCTAATACAAGATTTTTTATTGTGGTTTCACATGAGTCCGATGTCTTGTTCCGAAATAATAAAATTATAACGTGACATGGCCGTATGTGTTTGCGTCGGTCCGATTGCTGACGTTCGAGCCCAGATAAGACGGGGAATTATGATATTTAACGGTTTTATGGTAGTACGAGGTTTTACGATCCACGGTACTTATCAGGGCATGGATTTAGAATAGACGATTTTTCGGTGATACGCGATGGAGACGATAAGGAACCGTGGTTCTTTGTTTCTAAACAGCGGAGACGTGGACGGCAACCGACGAATTTTCGGTTAATAAATCAAGAAATACCTCGAATCCGCTGAAATATGGTTCTGGTCGGTTTTTCTGCCTCGTGGTTCTGCGATTGTCCGCAACGATTATATTCTAATTACGTCGTTTATGTTCTTGGATATATTTCGTTAATATGGAGTGGATTACATGTCCATTTTCATTTTGATAATGTTAGGCAGTAGAGGAGATAGAGGAGCATTGGACACTACTTTCGAAAGCATCCCACAAGATGAACATTGGAAATACTTGAGCCTTTACTTTAATAGTAGGTTAACTTGGCAGAAGCACACCTAGATCAAGTGAAAAGAACTCGACAGCAATCACTGTAGTGCAAATTAATTAACAGGTCGTCGTGATCAGGCCAATCTGGTTATATAGTATTCAATTCAACAAAAATGGGTACCTGCATCTCGGTTTTGCGAATAGTAAGATAGGATATAAGACAGGCTCGCTAAGAGTGATGCTCAAGAGATGCGACATGCCCAATATCAGCAGGAGATGTATGTCTAGTAGTGGGAGCTACCCCAACAGATTGAGGCTTTCTCAATAAAAAACAAAAAACAAGCAATTTAGATGGACGGACAAGATGCAATTTACAAAATGGACAACACAGTCGCTATTTATTCTGAAGCACATTGCCAAGACGCGGGACAGTGCAGGGGAAAAATTATCAAATCTTATCAATTTCATAACGGGTGGTTCAGCTTATGTTCATAAATGATAAAAATGTTTCGAAAGCGTCGAATTACAGTTCCATTAGATTTTTCTGCATCGTAGTTCCACGATCTTCTGCAACGATTATATTCTAATTACGTTTTTATGTTTATGGAGGTATTTCGTTAATAGTTTTCGTATCCTTCCCAAACATAATCTAATAAAATGCAAATTAGCTCTCGGTTTCGGCATTTTTTCGGCAAAATTAAAAAAAAACAAAATTTATGTCTTCATTTTTCGCGTTTCCCACCTGCTTCTGTTTTGTTTCTGTTCTGCTAGTGGTTTCGGTTACTTTCTGGTCTAGGTATAAGTGATTGAGATCTTCCGTCTTCTATTTCCTCTCATTGTTTATGTGCTTTTATATATATAATATAAATGGGCAGAATTCCGTAATTCTTAGAACGATAAATATTTTTAGCCTTGTATTATATACATTAAACGTATACTGCTTTTCGGGGAATATATGGCTTGTTTCAATAACAATTATATATTTTTATAACATCTTTATTAGATACGCTTAGTACAATTTTAATTATAAATTAATTTATTACTACATTTTATTTGAACTTGGATTAATTAACAAGCAAGACGAGTGCGAGAAAATACATAAATATGTGCATTCCTCAATTATAAAATTATAATAACTTATAGCTATTTTACATTAAAGACTTTTTTGATAAACTTTCAGGATTTTTGTCCAAGCCTCTTGTTTGTAGAAACTTTTTTCCTAAAATCTTGAAAACTAAAATTAGGTTCCAAAAGTTTCAGAAATTGCATAAATCCAAAAGATTTGAAGAATTTTTTACAGTAGCAGTTGTTAAATTTCTTTTAAGAATATTAACCGTAAAGAGGTGAATAAAGTATATTAAATATTTGTAATAAATACATTTTCTGACAGGAAAATTCTACTTTAACAATTTCTTCAACAATTTATTTTGTTGGCTATTAAGAGGAGTACCACAGTTTTTATCTGTTAATGAATGGACTATCTTAACAGAATATGTTCAACTTTTAAAGCCCATTGAAATAATGAGCACCGAGTTATCTCGTGAAAGATATCCCAACGATGTCTTTAATTATACGGTTAATAAGAGACATTACATCAACATGCAACATTCCATCAAATCCAGGATTTTAACAAGTGAATGGGAGGAAAATGACAAAATTGTTTATTGGATGTCATCAATAAAAGACTGGCAATTTTAGATATGCGGGAAATCCACATTTTTAGATCCTAGATTTAAAAAAGTGGGATTTGGTATTGTAAATAATGCTGAGGCGATACAAAAAGTTATCACAAAAGAGTTACCTTCCATTCTTACTTCAAAAAATACAAATATAGTTCCACAACTCGAAATTCAAGAAAAAACTACTGACAAAAATGTATCGGCATCTGGAGATATTTTGATAAAAAAATGGCTATGAATGAAAGATTTAATTACTCCAAGTACTGCAGCAACTTTACATATTTAGCAATATTTGGAAATTCCTTTTATTGGGCGTTTAGAAAACCCATTGGATTTTTGGGAAACCCATAAAATGAAACTACCTGGATATCAGTTACACGTAAAATATTCCTCTATATCCGCAACATCTGTCCCCTGGGAACGAGTTTTTCAAATCAGGGCAAATAATTAACGATCGAAGAAATCGCCTCACGGGACAAAAGTTGAACATGATAATATTCACAGTAATTTAAAAATATTTCCGTTCAAAAATAAATAAAACTTTTATTTAAAAAGGGTCTGGTAGTTATTGTACGATCATTTCTACATTCATCATTTATTAAATTTTTCAATGATTAGGTATATGTTTACATTTTATTTAGTAGATATGGTTATTGAACATCTTTAGTTTTTAGGTTTTATTTAAGTTGTACTATTTATATTTATTATGCTGTTATTTAAAAATAACAATTAATATATTAAAACAGGACAAAACAAGTGTGGTGTTATTATTCCATTCTTTTTTACACATCCACAGAACATTCAGTATAAAAGTAATCCTATTTCCTTTAAAATTATATTTATTACATGATCAATAGAAAGTAGTAATTTTTTTCCCTTTTCTTAAAGTTATCACGGAATGAATATACATACATCTCTGTCTCGCTTATACTGCCATTAGAGAATATAAAGACATTTAAAATTAACTGCTCCAAGCATTTATCTCCGTCCTTTCCTATCTCAGATTTTATATAGTCAAGAATTCGTACATCTTCGTTTGACATCACGAGTGGAAAAAAACAGTCGAACCATGCATTTGACTGAAACTAGTAATTACTATTTGCAGTCCCTATTTTTTGACTATCGACTGTTTCGACTGTTTTCAGTCGATAGTTCCCAACGCTAGAAAATATCATTCAAGCGGTTTCCTAAATAAAAAAGCAAACTTTTTCATGCCATATTTACATGCCATATTTACTTTTCGTCTAATTACGGTCTATGGAATTGGAATTTAATGCTTTAAAGTTAAAGGCAAATTTTCTGTTGACCCGTGTTATTTAAAACATGTATCAGTTAATAATGTTAACACCACTGACACATTAAAAAGTTTATGCCGGCTACCACCTGTTTAAACGGACGGTCTTATTAATCGTCGACTGCAATAGAACAATTACACCTCCATATTCGTTGGGAACAATCCATCTAGACCAGAGAAAGAGGCCGAGAGGGAGAGAGAGAGAGCGAGAGACGAAAAGAACGTCCGAGGGACGATCAAAGGCGCGACACCACATCGAACACGAAAACGTACGGGCATCTCGATCAATCCATCGAAAGGAAAGCGTACCTTTCATGGGCGGCCGCCGAACCCGCCCGATTCGGATCCCGTTGACTTCGGACAAATGACGTATGCGATCCGAACACGGCTTTGGACTTAAGGCAAACGGTCGATCTGAACGAGACAGATGGGCCGCGAGCGGTGATTTACGGTGACGCGCACCTCCCCCGAGATAAATCCGGTAAATTATCCCTCGGATACGGCCGAATAATTGATTTTATCGAGGGCGATTAGTACCCGTCGGTACCGGCATGCCGAGCCCCGTACGTTCGGACCGCCGCCCGGTGTTATATGGGTACCGGAGAGAGAGTTGGAAGGCGTCGCGCGGTCACATTCCCGATACCTCGGTCCGATTCCTCCTCGAATGGTGCGGATCGCCGCGATGTTTCCAGCCATCGACCAACCCTAATGGCTCGCGCGTAAACGTTTTATTTATCGCGTACCGATCGAGTAAATTGCAGACGTTCATTTTACACATATCGTTGTGTCGCGGTTCTTAAAGCATATGGTGTTAAATGTAGTACAGGGCCAGCTTAGTCTCGGTTTGCTTTTGAACGCCATTATAAAATACTATATATAGTCTATTCAAAGTTATTTTGTACATATTTCATCTAAATTTGTGACGCCAAAGGTCGCAATGTTGCCGCATCAACTCAGAGTTTTAGTTCAGTTTTCCATCACATACAACACAATTTTAGTTTAAATAAAATAATGAAACAAAAATGTTATCAAACATATACTGTTTATTTTAGCATTATAGTACATCTAATGCATATCTTATCGAAGGACTTAAAACTACAATTAAGAATAAAGGCATAATATTATGTAGGTTGAAGATGTTTTTTTTTTATTTTTACATTAAACTATTTTCTAAACCACACACTGGAGGCCTAATCTACCTAATTAACAATTATATATTATATATATAATTATAACTATATTGTATGTTTAGTTCTTGTTTCCTTTAATGGTGTGTTTAGTTGTCAAGTCATCTTAATAACACTGTATTTTTTGTTTCTCCTGCTACTACCTGTGGACGCCATTCTTGATAAAATTAATCACTGAATTTTGCCTAATGCATTTACCATATCTACGAAACAGTTAATATCCATCCTCCTACATTCTAACCTAATGTTCATGATTAATTCTGAACAATTATAATCATATGTATGCAAACAAATATTTCACACCCTACAACACCATTTTCTGCAGTTATAATCTATTAATTATGTGCATAATTTTAGTTGTTTCCACTCTCATCAACCTGTCTTAGGAATACCCAACATTGCGCAGCATTATCATATATCCTGCAAGATTGCTTTAGTCACTGTCGCTTTTTGAGTCACTGTCCAAGTCAATCACTAAATTGTTAATACCCAATTTGTCTAAAACATATTCACGATTCCACCATTTATCAATTTCTTCCTCTATAAGTCTCATTGAGTTAATACAAATCGAAGGTGTTATGTTCGACAATGCTTCCTTCTACATATCCGAACAGTCCTTGAAGGAATATCCTTCTCGACAGTATGTCCATTATAATAAATCTTTGCTACTCAACCCATATCAACTCTATTGGATTGATTATACAGTGATAGAGAGAAAGTCATAATACTATGTGACCATATTGTTCAGCCATCTAATCTACGGTATAACTTTTTTTCGGGCTTATTTCTAAAAAATTTTTATTAAATTATTTATCGATAAAATAGTTTGTGTGCTCACTCTTCTTATACATTTCGTATATTTGATCTCGAATAGAGCCAATATCGAGATGGTTCGTCATCCACTTCGTATGTCGATGGGTTTTCTTGGTTGAATCATACGTCTTGTTCTTCATTTTGTAAGCTATGTTAATTACAGTATCCACACTAATATTCAGCGTAGCGGCAGCACGGTAAAAACATTTTCAATAAAATTGCAGCAACTTTTAATATTTAATATCATCAATATAATCGTCTTAGAGAAAAATCTCCTTCGCTTATTGAAGAAGACTGGAGAACCGGGAAGTGTGAAATTCGGCCCTTATAAAGCTTATATTGAGGACGAATTTTCAGGCCTAAGATGTCTGTTAAAGTGTTATTAACAAGAACCGTTTGTCCTCTTTGTTTACGATGTATTTGTTAACAAAGCTTTAACCTAATATTCCAGGTAATATACGTAAATTTTTGCATCAAGAGTTAAAATGAATATTGCATAGAATATTAACAATTGTAAAATAGCTTCATTGAAATTTATTTCCCCATTTTTGATGAGTTGTTAGTTCCCACGTTGTACCTAAGGCAAAGTAGAAAGCAGTAGATAAACTATATAAATAGAAGGAAAACTAAAGATGAGGGGGTCTTGTACTCATATATTTTTGGTAAAGACTACTTGTTACAGCTAACATGAATATAACTACATAATTTGCATAGATGGGACACATAAGGCAAACACAAGAAACTATGTTTTATTAACAGTAATTTGTAAACATTTTAAAGCATTGATAACTTATTAAGATGGTTAATGTTTATGGTTAATGGTTAATGTTATAGGATATGATAATAACTATATGACTAAACTAATTTACTATGCTAGTAACAGCCAAGCACTTCCATATTCCAAGATAAAAATATACCCATATTTAGCCAAAAAGGTTCTGTCGTCATTTGAGGGGAATCAAAATATCGTGAAATATCTTTGTAGGTCGTTAGAGGATATTTTAGAACAAAGAGTAAAGAGTAGTCCATCTCCAACATCGTTGACATAGTAAGCGGATGTTTTGGTAAAATAATGGGACAAAACTCCATTGAAAGCTATGTATTTCGCAAACATATTACAGCTATTTTAAAAGCAAATGGTTCCCCAACACTTCACTAACCAATATATATTGGGTACATCAGGAACTCATATTATTTTATGCGTCCCCTGTATAATTTATGTTGAAATAATAAGCCAATGAGTAACAGATGTTTAATGAGGGTAATGAACCCTTAGATGATAACTTGATTACCTTTCTAAAAATACTAATCTTTTTGCGGAATTTACAATAAATACTTTTATATCGAATATAATATAAATTCCTTCTTAGTGACTCTTATAGTAATATATTTTAATTGATTATTTCAAACTATTTTACATTCCACCATAATTGTTTGTAACCCTGGTAAAACAAATAAATAAAGATAGAATGAATGTCATTGAGACTATTGCTTCAACGAATGCTAATTTCATGGACCGTATTACTGAAATAAAATTATTTAAACTCGCATAATGTTGGGTGAGGAGGAGAGGGGCAGAGTAGGAATTACAGGCAATACATGGTAGTATTCACATAGCCCGAGATGCAGTCATAAAATCTCCAGTTTCCACTTTTTGGTATCTTTATATTTGATATTCGTTCGTGTTGGTATTTAATTTTACCTAGAGTATGTTCCGAACGTCACGTCCGCTGTCATAGATTGAACGAATGCTTAGAAAACTTGTATTGAAGAAGAGCCAATATAAAATAAAATATAAGTATATAGAAAGTATGAACACAAATAAAATAATTAAACTATCAATTACGAAGAAGTTGGCCAGAGAAAAATTGCATTTTCATCTTAGGCTTGTTGAAGAAAGATCCACTATGTCTATAAAATAGAAAAATCTATATACCTCTATTTTTAAATAAATGTAGAAAAGGATCCAGAAGGAAAATTTTCAACAAACCGATACCTGATCCTTCCTGATTGGTATTCAATCTCATGAATACGAAAATACCTTAGGTACTATTACCTAAATATGAAAACACATTTTTACAAGTTTTTAGATTCCATTAAATTAATGCAATATTTTTGTAATTGTTGATTACTGTTGATTATTATGATGCCATTTTATTGGAAGAATCTTCGTTACTTTCACAACAACAGATTAAACAGAATTTTGTGTACACATTAAGCATTGTTTTTTGTTGAAATATTATTAAATATACCAAAAAAAATCAAAGAGTTGTTTATGCAAACTCTATACCAAAAAAAAATTAACTATGCTGAATATTGTATAGACAATAAAAAGCGTACGAAACTGTTCGTAAAATACTATAAGATATTAGAAAAATAAGGCCATTACACCATATGCAAATTCAAAAATAAAGTGAAAAGTGATAATCGAAAAGGTCCAAAAATGCATTAACGACTTAAAGGTCCATGTAACACATTGATCTATGGTCCATGGTGATGCAGCTCCATCTTTAACCAATTGTCATTTTTAGTTGTAACGTTTTAAATGTGGGAATATAGATGTCAGTGGAAAAGAACTGTCTATAGCATCAAAAAGATAATGAATCTCAAGATTTATTGGACGACACTTAGTTCAAACTCCTAAAAAACTTTAAATAAAATAAATATATAAAAAAATAATAAAAAAAATTAAATAAAATTTCTAATCGTTTTTATTTATTTGCAAGCATCAACTATAACTAATAATAAGCAATAACTAATGGTTCTACAAAAAAGAGGCATGAACTTATAGGAATCGCTTGAATAGAAGAAAATTTTAACTAAATAAAAACAAAACCAAAATATTTTTAACAAAAAATTTGAACCGGCTTCAAAAAATAAATAAGGAACTCACTACAAATTATTCTTTTCTCTAATTAATCTGTCGGTGCTGAGCAACAAATTAGATTTTTTTTATTCGTAATTTATTTTTTTGTATATATGCCCTAATTATTTTATTATTTTTGTATTGTTTGGGCTTGACATCGACTTAGTAGTTAAAATAACATTGTAAATAGATAAATAGGTTTAGCTAGGTATTAAGCTAAATTGTGTGTATATAGTAGAATATAAAATGCGTGTAGTAGATATGTTAAATAATAGTTTTCTTTATTTTTATTTAGTTGTTACAACGATTATTAGATACATATTTTATTTTATAACTTTTTTTGTGTTAAAAATCTAGCTAAATTGTGTGTATATAGTAGAATATAAAATGCGTGTAGTAGATATGTTAAATAAGAGTTTTCTTTATTTTTATTTAATTATTACAAGGATTATTAGATACATTTTATTTAAAAAAAATTTTTTTAAAAATCTAAGTTTAATTAGTTTTAAATTTTTAGTGAGTTTTTTTTCTCGAAATCGGATCAATTTTTTGCAGGTGCAGCCCATATGAGAAAAAATGGGAATAAAGAAACAATGTTTAGAAAATAAGGAACGCTTAAGGCGCCGGGGTCCGCTAACTAACTTAGGTGATTTGGCAAATCTTTTAGCTAACATAGAACATCAACAAAAGGCCATTGGGAAAAGACCCCGCGACCTCCGCGTGAGAGCTGGGTATTCTAACCTCTACACTATAGAAGCAGTTGCCAGCACTATTTCTACGGCTTTCCATATAATATGGTTGGTGTTTAAAAAACAAACTGCACGGCTCTTGCCCTGAACAACTTCCGGTCTTGCGTTACATCAGTTCAGAAATAACATTATACACAAATATCTGGTTATTTTAGAAAAAAAATATGTGAAAACTTTGTACGTGCCTTTAAAATTTGTTTTTTTTTCTCCCTTCCCCCTCCGACAGATCCTAATTTGGTTCCAATGGGACCAGGTCGGAAGTGCATTCTTTCGAATAAAAAAATAATTTTTAAAATTGGTCCATAATCAACGAAGAAATCAACAAACATACATTAAAAAAATATACAGTCGAACATAGAACCTTCTCCTTTTTTCAAGTGGGTTAAAAATATAAAATCAAAATGGTACCCTATTCGGACGGATCTCACATCACGAACTCTACAAGGCAACGTGGTGGAACCAAAGCACAATAATTATTTTTCCATGGGCTACCACATTGACCTGCGACCCCATCAAGATGGCGACCGCCGTGAGTATCTTGGCGACTTTCCGAGAACCGGCCCGGACCCGTTGACGTCTTGATTTCGTTCCTTGATAGTTTATTGTTTTATATTATGACGAGCTCTTGATTTGGGAAACTGGAGAATAACAATAAATTAAGTCGGTCGGCGCGCGGCCATTTTGCTTCGGCGTTTTTTCTGTTCTTTTTTTACTTCTGTGTTCGTTCCGTTGTTTATTTTTCGGGTCCGCGGCAGACATTCCTGCTCGGTAATTCGTCTAATCAGCGGATATGATTTATTCGCGTCGTGATCTCGAATGATTTACCGGAGACGGACAAGGCGAACGTCCACATAAAACATTAAACATTATTGCTCCGGAGGTTGGAACCGATGAGGTGTGTCCAATATACAGGGGAGGGACAAATAATGCGTACACCTGAAGGAGACACAATATTTATATAAAAACAAGGTGTGTAGGAGCGACTTGTTTTAGTATGCTGTCTTAAAAACTGTTGTACAAACTAATATAAAGTACATGTGGTTCGAGAAAATTTGGAACCCCCAGATACAGAATACGTTACTCCACATCTTCCGATTTGGCGCATGCCCATATTGAGCTCCATTTAATTTTAAAACAGAAAATAATCCGAGTTTGACACATGCGTACATACAGCTTTATTTACTTGCATTTTTTTAATCTTGATTATTAGATTTAATGTCGAATTTATATATATATATATATATATATATATATATATATATATATAAGCATGTAATGGCAGATAGGTAAATAAAGATAATAAAATTTTGGAAAAAGCACATTTCATTTAAAAAAGTATTGAATAAAACGAAATAATAAAAATATAATTTATATATGTTTAGCTATTATAATTTTATATAAACGTCATATTACAGATCATTATTTTTTACAAATAAATGTACAAAAATTTAATGATTAATTGATTTAATGTTAAAACTATTACACTTTATTTAAAAAATTAATGAATAAATTGAAATAACAAAAATAATTTCTATATGCTTTTCTACGCACCATATTTAAATTAATTTACATATTTGAACAATTAACAAGATCTCCAAGAACCACATAAATAAACATTACCATAAAAGGACCAAAATCGTTTCGATCAAACCCAGCCGATATAGTTAAAAACAAATGAAAAAGCCACCACTATAAATGAAAGGAGTAAAATTCTCCTAATAATCTGCTAATATGATCAACTATCATCGCTAGTATTCTTGATCCACAAAGCGCATTCATGAATTGACTACCTCGAGTACTTTTACTGTATCGTACTTTTAAGCTTAAAGAAACCTCAGTCAATACATCATTATTTTTACAAAACAATAGTTTATTCACTTATACTCACTCATACATATATATATATATATAATGCATTGTATTTTCGATGTTATTTGATAATTGATAGTTGTATATTTTGTTTATTTAATCCAAGTCTACTTTTGTTAGCAAATATAATTATTTCATAGTATCACTGTACACTGTTCCCTGTACACTCTAAGTTCTTCTCTGAATTTCTCATTCTACGATTTTCACTTTCAAACAACTCTAGCTATATCTCACCTATAAAATAAAATTTAAATCATTGCTGAAATCTATTATGTTTAAAAAAATGTCTAATTATTACCAGTTACTACAGTTTTTGCTACTGATGGAAAACTTCATTAATTAATTGACTGCTTCCAAGACAACAAGAATCATTTTGATCTCTGCTTTTGTTATCATTAAATTTTGTCATATGTTGATACCTTTTCGATGTCATTGGATATGATGTCGTGTTATAAATTTGGCAGCTAACATTATCCATTAAATAATAAAATAAATGCTGTTTGAATTTTTTTATTTTAGAGAACTTAACCATACATTCTGCACTGACCCTTGTTCTTCCATATTTTAAAACTAATGTATGTTAAACCACCAAGAATAACACAAAAATTTAATTATCATTACTACAGAATTATTAAAACAAAATCTAAATATTCTAGATTTTTTTGTTGTTTTGACTTGAGCGACTGTAGCGATTGACCCGAAAACAATGTACCGCCATTAGAAAAGGTAAACAATATAGCTTACTCTTTTCTATAGTTTACTCTATGCTGGAGAGGCGCATGCACCAAATCCGAAGATTTTGTTGAGTAACGTATTCTTCGAGAAACAGTTATTAGAGAGTTTACAGCATCCGTAAAATATTGGAAAGGCCTTGAGGATAATTTGATATATTTTAATGTAGCTTTCTATTATGGACCATTTACCAGGTGCACCCGAAAGAAAATGGATAAATTTAATTATTTAAAGTATTGGCCATTTGATTCTATACATCTTCTCTATCTCTCTTGCAGAAAACCATTCATCGAGCCATTTTCTAAGTTATTCGAAATTGGCGAGGGGCTGCTCTGCAAGCTCGTGTCCCACTGATGCGAAAAGTTGATAGTCTTACGGGCCAGCTTCTGGAGAGTACGACGGGTTCGATAATATATTCCATCCAAGTGATTTCAACATTTTCTTGATGGATTTGGATTTATGAGACGTGGCGTGTTATCTTGTCGTGCTGTAAAATCACTTTACCGTATATTCGCGCCTATTCTGTACTTTTTTGGATCAATGAATGTTTAAAATTAATCATTTGTTGTCGGTAGCGATCAGTATTAACTGTTTCCCTAAGTTTCGATACTTCGTAATACAACACGCAATATATTGCATTTCGTGTACATATTATTTTGTATATCCGCTTATGCTTATGGGTACTGGTGTATATGCGATGCGACAAATATCGAATAAGTCGTCGGTTGTTTTTTATTGTTTCTTTATTCCTATGAGAAGCCAGCAATGATTAAAGGTAATGACTGTCGAAACGTCTATAAGGAAACTCGTTTGAATTTTATTACACCAGTTCTAGATATTACGCGATTTCGTTATTAATAAAGTCGTTTTGTATTCAATGTCATCGTCGGTACTGCTCTTGGTTTGAATGATAGTTTGTTTCAAATAATTTATGATATTTTAGTCGAGTTTCCGCCTTTGTTTTGTGTGAAAAAATGAAATAAATATTGCTAATCAAAATATATGCAAGCCCCTATTAATTATTCTTCCATATCTGAATATGCCTCCAGTTATCCCGAAAATATCTTTGATTTTTATAGTATAGTTTCGATATTGATATTAAATTATTACTAACTAAACCTCATATTTACTTCTTCTTAATATTAGTTAATATTAATTTTTGTTGCCTTTGACCATAAATTAATCCGATAATGATACTGACTTCGTGTCCTGAAAATTAAATGGTTTGAAAATAAATAATAAGTTAAATAAAACACAAAAAGGCAATTGATTTATATATATATATATATATATATATATATATATATATATATATATATATATATATATATATATATATATATATATATATATATATATATTGATTTTGTCAAATATTGTTTTAATTGTCGTATTACATATTTCTCAAAGGCTGGTATAAAAATATCGACCAACAATAGAATATACAATTCTTGAAACAGTTGCCAGCAGATATACATCTTTTTACAAATGGACTAGATACTGAAAAATACAGCTTGATAGCTCCAAATCTGTCCATATTAATTTAGCGTTGCAGCGAAATGACAGAAAGTTAATTATATCACCCTGACGGGTGACCAATTCCTCAAATAGAATCAGCTATATACTCACTTCACAGTAAATTCAGTCGGCCTTTGGTTACCTTATATACTGAACTGCTATGCTTGTTCCACTAGTCTACGGACTATAGGTGAAAAAATTCAGTTCTATTCTACTATAAAGGTAGTGTTCTTAAATTGCTCGAGAGGTGAGGAAACTTTTAGATTCGATGGGCAATACTTTGATATTTGATAATTAAAAATTTCATTCATGTTGGCCAACAAAAAATGAAACAGTTAAACATAATATATCTCTTACACAAAGTGTCTCTTTCCACCCCAATAAACAAAGGCTTCGTAGGTTTGATAAATCGAGTGAACAGAGAAAAATTACAAATGTCTTATTTATTAATTAATCTAAATCATATACTTATCCACTTCATCGTAGTTTTAATTAGTACAGAATATCGAGGTCAAACTATATATTTAAACTAAATTCTGCCAATCGAAAGCCGCTCGTAGACAAACCAGTGTGACGAGAAGCGATAAACTATCTTTTGTTTCAATTTAACAATCACGAATATGTTTCCCATATACGTGTCATATTTTTCAAATAACGTAACGAAAGCACGACACAAAGAAATACTCGTTTTGTGAGAAACGTTACATTTCGGGTCGAGATAAATTATATCATGATCGGTCATGAAGATAAACATTAGGCAACCCGAAAGATTTATAACAACATACCTCGGACCGTGGAATTGAAAAAAAATCGTATCAATGGCCCAGCCTTGAAGAAGAAATACGCTTGTATTAGTCGGTAAAACATAGGTAATGGGATCTGTTGTGCCACCAAAGAAAAATAATGGGAATTAGGGAACCTGTTAATTATAATTGCTAGTTTTCAGTATCAAGTTTCACAAAAAAAATTGATTTAATACATAGTCTCTCTCAGAAACACCTTCTGTACCTCTTAGTGGTGTAAGTATTTTGCTTCAATATATGCTTTAGTTTCAGCGATAACTTCTTCATTCGGGCGATATTTCTTACCAGTGAGCTTTTTTTTGAGATCTACGAACAGGCAGTAGTCACTGGGAGCCTAATCTGACGAATATAGAATAAATCAATTCATGTAGTTTTGATTTCATTACTTTTCTTTTAATTGATTTCTGACACGTTGATTTCTCTTGATGAAATAATTTTTTTTTACCTTGCCATATGCCATATAGTCGTTAATATCGCCCCCCCCCCCCAATGCACCAATAACGCTATATAATATTCATTGCTGATGATATTTCTCTTCTCAAGATATTCGATGAATATTACACCAGGCACATCCCAAAATACTGAGGCCATAAACTTTCCAACCGATTGTTATGCTTTCGGGCGCTTTGGACGAGGTTCACCAGGTACTGTTCACTCGGCCTACCATAGTAAAACACAATTTTTGGCAAAATTAGTTTTTTTTATTCAACATAATTCCTTTCAAGAGTGATATACTGATTATAGCGACCCTCCTACTTTTCGATACCATTTTTGTAATACGATTTGTCTTTTGCTTCAAAATAGGTCTCAGTTGCGGCGATCATCTCTTCATTCCACGAATATTTCTTCCCAGCAAGCGTACTTTCTGAGAACAGGAAATAGTCGTTCTGGGACAGACCTTGAGAATACGATGGATGAGGACGCAATTCGAAGCCCAATTCATGGATTTTTGCCATCGTTTTCACTGGCTTGTGACACGGTGCATTGTCTTGCTGAACCAGCTCTTTCTTCACAAATCTCTTTTCGGCTATTTCGCCTTTCAAACGGTCCAATAACGCTATATAATAGTCGCTGTTGATGGTCCTTCCTTTTTCAAGGTAGTCAATGAAAATTATTCCATGCGCCTCCCAAAAGACAGACGCCATAACCTTGCTAGCCGACCGTTGCGTTTTCCCATGGTTTGGACCGGGTTCATCGTGTGCAGTCCACTCGGATGACTGTCGATTGGACTTCGGATCCATTGTCACATATGGACGCAAAAACTTGGGTTTAACAC
Source organism: Rhynchophorus ferrugineus (assembly GCF_030347505.1). Lineage (NCBI taxonomy): Eukaryota > Metazoa > Arthropoda > Insecta > Coleoptera > Curculionidae > Rhynchophorus > Rhynchophorus ferrugineus. The sequence continues at coordinate 8,517,836 of NW_027472582.1, read as the reverse complement.
GCTTGATTATTTTCAAACACTGTTCCGAATCATCAACTCGTCGTTGTGTTTTGGTCAAAAGTGAGCTCGCGCGGCACCCACTTTGCACAGAGCTTTCTCATACCCAAATATTCGTGAATGATATGATATAGACATTCAGTTGATATATTTATACTGTCTGCTATTTGATTAAATTTCAATTTACGGTCATTCAAAATCAAATTGTGGTTTTTTTTAATGTTTTCCTCGGTAAGAACATCTTTTGGGCATCCACTGCGTTCACCGGCTTCGGTACTCATTTCACCACGTCTAAACTTAGCATACCAATCCTTGATGTTTGATTTTCCTGGGGCAGTGTATGGAAGCTCGGCACCAAGCCAAGTTTTTGCTGCAACTGTTTTTTTCCCTTCAAAAAGCAATATTTTGTCAACACGAGGAATTCCTTTATATCCATTTTTTTCACAATAACAAAAGTTGCTTCACTCAAAATGCTATAATTCACAAACTAATGATCTGACTGCTGCCAAACTTATACACGCATCTTTTGAGGTTTAGTGCTAAATAAAAAATATATGGATTTAATTCTAGTAGCGCCATCCCGTAGGCCGGGGACTTTTCAATTGACCTGTTAACAGGTTATTTTATTATATATTATTAGGATATTATACATATATATTGGAGTCCTAATTTTGATCTTTCCGCTACTCGATTTTCGAGGATATATTATATTTTTTAACTATACAATTATTGGAAAAGCAGCTAGAACAAAAACCCATAAATATATCAGGAAAAAAATTCTCAATGAAAAAGCAATAAATATACGTCGATCGGACAAAAGCCCAACAACACAGCCGGTAATAATGATGAATAGGTAAAATTAATGCCACTCTTCGAGAGACTCATTACGATTCATGGTTCGGGGATCGCTAGAGCTACTGTACCTACGCTGTCGATTCCATATATTATTATTATTGTTATTATCATTATACACTTTTTAATCTCTCGTAGAGCCTCTTTGATACCGGTTGGTGGCACGATGAAACGCAAAAGAAACCAGTCTGAATCGTTTTAATCAGTCGATTGTCGGACCTAATGTACCAAAACAAATTTGTCTGATTCTGATTGATGGTCGTACCTGAATGAAAATCTACAAACATCAGTATAATGAGCGTTAATTGAAAGGTTCGATGATTGATTCGAAACGATTCGGCGCGCAGGAAAACTTTTCAACGCTTTGGGATTATGAAAATTGATTTTGTAGAAAAAATATTATTGTTCCTTCAGGCTCGACTATCAATAAGTGATAATATGCTGGTAATACTTAATAATGAATAGTAGTTTTTAAATGTTAACAGGAATATTTAGGAATAAATATTGAGTATTTGAACTGTGTAGTGTAAACACTTTCAAAAAAACACTACAACGTGGGTTAAAAGTCCCGCTACCATTTTGATTGCCTATAACTTTGCTCAAAGAAAACATAAGTAAGTTTGGTTTTCATAAAAAGTTTACTTGGTCTTTACGTTTTTGTTTTCGTTATAATTGAAAATATACATTGGCTGAATGGTGTTCGCGCTATGCAACTTTCAGCTCTTTTTAATGCCTTTTTTATGACATCTGACGCTGAATATCTTCAATTTCGTGATGAATTTTGTCTTTAAGATGTGGAATCGTTTGTGGCTTATTCACATATCTTCTGATTTTAAAAAACCTCATAAGAAAAAGTCTGCTGTTGTTAAACCCGGAGATCTGGCTGGCCATGTTAAATCGTCATTTTGCCAAATTAGTCTTCGTGGAAAAACGTCATTCAATAATTGAATTGTTGAACGAGCTGTGTCTGCTCTGGCCCCATATTGCTGAAAGCACATGTCATCTAGTCCTTGCTCTTCCATTTCAGGCACAAAAAATTTCAAATCATGTCTTGGCACCGTTCAGCACTAACAATAACCGCAATACTTTGGTCGTTTTCAATAAAATAGGAAATAATGATGTTTCCAGCATGAATATTACACCATACAGTTTTTTTTAGTGGAAGCAATGATGTTTCATGATTTAATTGAGGATCCTATGTTTCCCAAAACCGACTGTTCTGTTTATTGGTGTGGCCACTGAGAAGAAAATAGGCTTCATCGCTCATTAACAATTTAGACGAAAGAAATCTTGAATTTCAACAGCCTTAGGATTGCATTAATGTACTCAACTCGTTGAGCAAGGTCTGTTGATAGCAGTTGAATTTTTTACGGGAAAATTTTCAAATAAGTTTTCTAAATTCGTCTTAAATTGCATACAGTAACAGGGAACTACGTCTCCGAATTGATGTTTCTGGAGACTCTGCAACACTATCACACACCAGAGCCACATTTTCAGCTTTACGAGACGTTCTTTGTCTTCCAAGACGTGGCCTGTTTGCTGTCCTTCCGCACTGTCGAAAATTACTGGAGACACTGGACGATTAGGATATTGTTGAAGCAATTTCTGCTGAGTGACAATAATGGAACGATTATTTTCAACAAATATTGTCACTACTCTGCTCCTCTTGTGGCGTATATTTATTCATAATAAAATTTAGACGTCCACACAACAAAATGGCTAAAGTCAAAATGGTCAAAATGGTAGCGGGACTCTTGCCTCACCTGTTATTTTAAATTATATTTCGTGTCTAAGTTCAGGCGAAAATTTTAGAAGTGTATATATAAGTTAGACCAAATTCAAAAATATCAATATTTAGATACTAGCGACCCGCCCCGGCTTCGCTCGGGTGCAATGCTGATACTAAATTAAATACACTACAGAAAAAATATGAACGTTGTATATAAAAACATAGCGGCCCGCTCCGACTTTGCACGGGCATAAAATATATATGCCTATGTCACTCAATGAAAACATGATTAAAATCGATCCAGTATTTTTGGTTCATTCATTACTGCCCTTGGCCTGCACGCATTAAATTTGGAGTAAAACAATTCCTCTTCCCCTATACTTACTATGAAGATTTCCTGCTATCTTTGGAATATCTAAATTCATACAATTTTTATTACATTACACATTTTTAAACGCAAATTTTAAATTTGTAATATCTCCGAAAATATTTGTTTAATTTACATGCTGTAAGGAACCATATTGATCTATATTAATTGCACACTGTATTTAAGGTACTTAATTCGATAAGCATTAATGCCGTATTACTTAAAATAGCTTCGTAAATAAGCCATTTTCTCACGTAAAAAGTAAACAATAAAAATGGTTAATGTGGGTTATCCCTAAAAGATAAACATATACCATCGCTGAATTTTTTGTAGACCTTTTTATGGTGTACAATACTGTAGTACATTAATTTGATCTAACTCGTAGGGTTAGGCAGCGTTTTTGCTAATTGCTAAATAAGCCTAAAAAAATAGGTTAATTTACGACATCACGTTAGAAACCTCTAAAATTAGCAATGTTGCCTTAGTATATTATGCATGTATTATACATATAAACCTTCCTCTTGAATCACTCTATCTATTGAATAAAACCGCATCAAAATCCGTTGCGTTATAATAGTAAAAATTTGTTCCAATACAAGTATTTAGTAATAAATATACAAGCATAAATGTTTACCCCATTTGAAGGTTTACAAGCTATACAAACGCTTCATAAGAGGTCATGAAGATATGTATGAAGACCACCATTCAAACTATGCCTCAGTTAGTCCAGGAAACTTTTATAAAATTAAATGATTGTTTGATTTTGAGGTCATCGTGCAGTTCTTCGTTGCTTATGTGGCAAACTTCATTCGTAATTAATGGAAGAACTTTGTTTTGACAGCGTTGAATTACCAGTGGGTTTGATGTTCTAGTGCAACTCCACATTTGCACTGAATATGTCCAAATGGATCTTTATAATTGACTGTTAAACCAACCTATTTGAGTTCAATATGATTTGCTCTGAATATCGAGATAAATGAAGTTGATAAAAATGAAGATAAAAGGGTAGAGTTTTAATGAAAGTTATATTGGTCACAAGCTAATTTTAATTATTTTTATCCATAACTGTTTCGAGTATTAAAAAACACTTCACCTGACCTTCATTTCTCCGAAAAATATCAAACCGTCATCGCCAGCAACCAAAAATTAAATCGATGATATGTCGATTGTTGTTCGTTTCCTGTCGATGGCCGACACAATAACAAGAATCCGCCCAGGACCGAATAGAAAAGACCGACGTCAAATCGTTTGGCCAGATGCTCACCAAACGCGATGCCTAATGAATCGACAGGCGCGCACAGTAGCTTTAATTCGGCCTATTCTTCCAGCGTCCGTTCGGTAATCAACGGGATTCGGTTCGAAGCATCACCGATAATCATCATCAGCGAACGTTTACCGGCTAGGTGGTGGACGACGACGAAGAGGACGAAGACGGCGGCGATCGGCGAGCCACAATGCACAGGATGTGTTATTGTGTCCGATGCCTGCAGGCTACCTGAATTGGTGTTTACGATGGGCCCAATCATTTATTAAGATTAACTTCGGTTAGCGATGGCGGGCGGGTGGAAGGGGGACGGTACTGGAAGCTGAGGCATTATTAAATATTAACAGGGTCGGATTAGATCGTATATTGTGCGATGGTTATCCTGAAAACTATTTGGAAAAAATTAGTACAGGGTTAAAACGGGCATAAAAAACGTCAAATGTTGCAGGAGCATTATTTTGTAATGTGTGCAAATTTTTTTATGTCTGAGAATGAACGTTGTTCTCTATGAATCAACGTCGACTAAACTATAAAATATTGGCTAAATATGGCTAAAATATGGCTCCATCATTTCACTCCGAAGTCCAATCGACAGTCAGCCGAGTGGACTGCACACGATGAACCCGCTCCAAAGCGTGGGAAAACGCAACAGTCAACTGACAAGGTCATGGCGTCTGAATTTTGGGATGCGCATGGAATAATTTTCATTGGCTACCGTTAAAAAGGAAGGACCATCAACAGCGACTATTGCATCGCGTTATTGGACCGTTTAAAGGACGAAATCGCCTAAAAACGGCCGCATTTGAAGAAAAAGAAAGTGCTGCTTCGCCAAGACAATGGACCGTGTCAAAACCCCATGAATTTGGCTTCGAATTGCTTTCTCATCCACCGTATTCTCCAGATCTGGTCGCCAGCGTTTTTAGTATTTCGTGTTCTCAGATCTCAAAAAAATGCTCGTTGGGCAGAAATTTTCTTTGAATAAAGAGGTTATCGCAGAAAATGAGGCCCATTTTGAAGCAAAGGACTAATCATACTACAAAAATGGTATCAAATAGTTGGAGGATCGCTATAATCAGTGTATCACCCCTGAAGGGAATTAATATAATTAAGGAATTTAAGCGTATTTGTAATTTGGGTGTTAACATGGGAATGAACTCTTTCCTCATGTCTTATTTCAATTATTTTAATTTCCTCTATGATATCTGGAATCCGGTGTAATTAGAAATGCTTGTAATATGTTGATGTTACTTCTCGTAGAACATAAATATGTTTTGCTAAAATACATAGATACTATATATCAGATAAATATTTCGATAATCTTTATCTAAGATCAGAACTTATATGTATCGATATAATAATATCATCAATACTAAGAATGTGTCATGCTATATTAGATTTATTCGTATTTTCTTCGAGGCCGCAACGAATACGGTTCTGTGCCTTAAATCTGAGGCATTAGCTCAAGGTTCGATTCACGGCCAAAATCGGAAATAAAAGAAGAAAAAAAGCGTTTTCGAATAAAAGAATAAGACGGCGACTTTTTATACTAATAATTGTTATTTATGAGACCGTCGGGCCAGTCTTTAAGCCCGTAAATATGAAATTTATGGCTGACGATAATGGAATTTAAGGCTTATTTTTAATACTGCTCTTATGCCATACGCTACTGTCACAACAAGGTCGTTCGATTCTGCAGCCAGCCGCCCTGTATAAAAATCGTTCTTCCTAAAATATCAACAGCCGCATTTCTTTTCTTATCGATTTGATTAATGATCTCGGGCGTTGATGACGTGAGATACCTTTCGTTCTATCAAATAATTCGTTTTTTTGCAACGGTTCTAACTAATCAGATAAAGACCGTCTTATATATGATTAATTTTTGATGTTTCGGTAGAAAATCAATTACTTTTATTTAACTCGGTCTTGAAAACGAACTGAAACTATAATTCCTAGAAATTAGCATATTTTCCTGTCAGGGTTTTGTCGAGTTAAATTCGTGGTGTTAATATCTCATAATTTCATTGTTTTACTAGATTTTAGGTCTCTCTGCCAAGAGTTGACGGTGAACCTTAGAAATATATTAGTCTTTTATTAGACCTTCCCTTCAGATCGTTTTCCATGATCTTGATCCTTGTCTTCTTGGAGCAGTTCGCCGTATCTTCCAATGAAAAGGTCAATTTCACCACAAAGTTATATGAGAAATTCGTTTGCTTTGCATGCAATACGCAAATCCAGATCATTATAATCTATTATAATCTGTGATAGATTGATTAATCGCATTTTAAGCAAATGGTTTTGATTTCTAATGTTATTTCCATATAAATATGTAGAATTTACCTTAAACATCACAAGATAGGCGTTCCAAAGAAGACGAAGTGGAATTGTTTATTGCAATATTACACCATATTTACCCACACTGTCTCCGAGGAATAAAAAATCTGCAGCTCGGCGATTGTATTGATTGAACTGCATTTTCTTAAACTGAATACTGTTGAGATTCGAAAGTTGAGTTGAATTGTTGAGTTTTTCAATGCTCCATTGAGAGCTATATCATCAAAAACACTAGGTAATAGCCTTTGTAAAATAGATTTTTCATCAATTGTTGTTGTTGTTAATTTGTTGTAACTCTCTTTTTCTCAATAGTATGCCGTAAACTGTTTATTCATTGATGTTGTAAAGCGTTTGATATTAATACTCAATTCAACGTTAAAATTAACATTTCTAAAATTTAATTAGATAAATAACTATTTCATTCACGATTATATTTATCTAATTTTTCGTAGTAAATAATGAATTTATTAAATATTTTTAAAAGAAACTAAAATACATTTTAAAAAGCGGACTGCTGATTTTTATTCACTCCTAATTTGTCTTATAGACAGGCTATTGGGTATTGGTTTCTTAGGTCCAAAACTATGTACGTTTAACTTATATACGCTACAGTCTTGTCTTAACAAGTTGTAAACATAAGTTCGCTGGGTGGTTCCCGTCTATTACTAGCATTTTTTCGATAGATATCTGCAGTAACAGTTTCATTTGGTTTAAACACTTTGAAATGCATTACACCTTGCCAATCACACCATATGAATAGTACGACATTATGTCAATGAATATTCTGTTTCAATGTCGATCTTAGACTAACCCGTAATAGAAACAATTTACTCATCAACCGATAAGCTATTTAAAATACCTTTAATGTTGCTTTTGATGTTTCTTATCCATCTAGGCCGTTTTTATCTATGGAATCAAAATCATCAATTTTATATCATAGCAAACAAAATCAACAAATGGAAATTGATGAAACAGCATCACCATTAGTTTGAAAAAGTAGTTGATGGGCTTCGGCAGCAGATTTCTTCAAACGCAACCGTAAAATTAACGCAAGTATAGATAGTTTTTGGACCTGAGAAACCAATAGCCTGCTTATAAGACAAATTAGTGGTGAGTACAAATCAGAAGCCCGCATTCTAAAATTGACTTTAGGTTTCGAAATATTTAATAAAATCATTATTTTACTATTTTTGGCCTTTAACGGCCATTTTGTGAATTAGAAGGTATAAATCAAAAACTATCAGAAGTTGAGGTATTTCTTTAAACTGCTTGAAATCTGTTTCACGTGTTAGGGTCTGATGGTAATCGCTCATCATGCCTTCGTCCCAATAACTTTAGTAGCGATTGTGCTTTTCGATTTTCGCTATAACAGGTCAATTGAAAAGTCCCCGACTTGACACACAGATGGCGCTACCTAGAATTAAGTCCATAAGTTTTTCAGTTAGCCCTAACCGTTTAAATATGCGTGTATAAATTCGGCAGTTGTCGGATCATTAGTTTGTGAATTATACTATTTTAAGTGAGTCAACTTTTGTTATTGTGAAAAAATTGCATAAAAAGGAATTTTGCGTGTTGATAAAATATTGCTTTTTCAAGGGAAAAAATACAGTTGAATCAAAAACTTGGCTTGGTGCTGACTTTCCAGACACTGCCCCACGAAAATCAACCATCAAAGATTGGTATGTTAAGTTTAGACGTGGTAAAATGAACACCACCGTAGACGGTGAACGCAGTGGACGCCCAAAAAAGGTTGTTACCGACGAACACATGAAAAAAATACACAAAATGATTTTTAATGAGCATAAATTGAAATTTTGTGAAATAGCAGACAATCTAAAGATATCAACTGAACGTTTACATCAAATCATTCACTATTATTTGGGTATGAGAAAGCTTTGTGTAAAGTGGGTGCCCGCGAGCTCATTTTTGACAAAAGCAACGACGATTCGATGATTCGAAGCAGTGTTTGAATATTATCAAGCATAATAAACCCGAGTTTTTGGATTGATATGTGCCAATGGATGAAACATGGCTCCATCATTTCACTCTGAAGTCAAATCGACAGACATCCGAGTGGACTGCACAAGATGAACCCACTCCAAAGCGTGGGAAAACGCAACAGTCTGCTGGCAAGTTTATGGCATCTGTATTTTTGGATGCACATGGAATATTTTTCACTAACTACCGTGAAAAAGGAAGGACCATCACTAGCGACTATTACATAGCGTTATTGGACTATTTGAAGGTCAAAATCGCCGAAAACGGGCGTATTTGAAGAAAAAGAAAGATCAGATCTCAAAAGAATGCTCGCTGAGAAGAAATTTTCGTCGAATGAAGAGGTGATCGCCGAAACTGAAACCTACTTTATAGCAAAGGATAAATCGTAAACGTAACATCCACAAACGTAACAAAAACACTTGGAGTCGACTTTGTCTCGGTATCTTCATACGTTCCGAAACACAATCATAACACAAAAATAAATTCCAAATAATGTTTAATGCAATTTCGACACCTGACAGCCGTTATAAGAGCGCAGTACTGCAACCACGCGCGAACCCGAAAACTAGAACCAATTCTAGACACACGGATTGAGAATCTGAGTTGAAAGCAGCAAATAACTTTAAAGGTCGTCCTCATCTGCTCCGGTGAAAAAGTTGACCATGTACTTGGACATTGTTGTAATCAATGTCCGTATAGCTCAATAATTTTAAATAGACAGGTTTTGTTATATACCCAGAAAACAACACGTTTAACAGTTATGTTATGTTATTTAATATTTCTTTACATTAATACTTCGCATTTTCATCAGTAAACATCGATGATCGAAATACATGCAAGCATAAATTCAGTACATAGCTAAATATCAATAAATTAATATGCAACTGGACAGACAGGAGACCATTCCCTCTTGCCCGTTAGACGTTCCGGCCCAACCGGCGTACACAATCCGCAAGAACTTAAAAAATAAATTAAGTAAATATTACATTAACGTCTCGGCAACAAAACAACGTAATTCTCGTATGTGCGCACACAAGTGTTTTATCTGGCAACGGTCGAGTTTTCCGCAAAGAATTTTTAATTATTAATCTTTCTGCCGGCGAATTTTCTTTGGTAATAAAATGGCCGACGTATTCGCGGCGGAAAACCACGGACGGACTACCCATTTCCATTCTAATAATAATAATTACATTAGAGAGGTCAGCGGCGGCCCGTCTAGTCCGTCGCTTTTATTTATTTATATTTATTTATGCGATTAATTTATTAAATTCGGTTTAATTTATTCCATACAGGGGGAAATTTAGACGTGGTATATAGAAAAAAAATTAGTATTGAATAACCTACAGGTCTTTTCGTAAATATGATGTTTAAATGAGTTGATAAAATACTTCCGAAATCATTAATATGTTGTTAGTTAGTCTCGCTAAGACTCGAGAATATATATAGTCTATTCAAAATTATCTTATACATACGTCAACTAAATTTGTGAAGTAAACGTCGCAATGTTGCCGCATCAACTCTGAGTTTTACTTCAGTTTGGCTTTGACATACAACAAAAGTCTAGTTCAAATCAAATAATGTAACACAAATGCTAATGCAAATATTATCGAAGGACTTAAAACTACAATTAAGAACACAGGTATAATAGCTTGTTGTTTTATTATATTTACATTCAACTCTTTTCCACAACACCCTATGAGGTAGAGTTCTAGGCGCGTTTTTTTATGTACTGGTATCCTCCTGGAGACCTAATCCACCTAATTAACAATTATATATCAAAGTAATGTATTTTACTTTCATTAGAAAGCAAATTATCTTTATACGTTTAATTCTTGTTTCCTTCGATGGTTCAATTATTAGTCATCCGATCTACACTATGCATTTTTTTGGGCTTATTCCTAAAACAAGTAAATTGCAAATAACGCTACAAAAGATTTCATTTATATTTACTGAGTAGCAATTTGAAATAGTTCATTTTACCATGATTTCTTCAAAATTTATTTTATGTACTTTAAGCCATTATAGCCTTTTTGATGCACTTGTTGGGATCTTCTCCACCAGTGTATTATGATATGGGGAATTATCCATAACACTAACTGATGAAGCACTGCAAAAGCAAGTTATCGTTCATCTATCCATGGTAGTCACCCTTAGATTTAGAGGAAAACACTAATACTGTACCAGGAAAAAAAATGAATTATTAATAAATGCTATGACTATCAAAACTTAATTAATAGTTATTCCAACGCTAACATTTTTCCGTCAACTTTTCTTGTCTTTACACTATATTTATTATCATCTTGCCATTAGTGACCCAAAGTACCATTCTGAAATATCCATGTCTAAATATACAAATTTATCTTATTTTAAAAATCCTGTTCTTTTAAAAGCAACCTATGAAAGTTTTATTAAACCCCTTCGTGGATTATCTTTACACCACTTAAATCTTATATTACCCAACAGTGTATGAAGGGATATTGCATATCTTTCAGTTTTCTATGGATACTCCAGACTAACAATTTTCTCTGAAAAAAATGTATTAAATTACGTTTCTACTGAAAAAACTACTTACTGTTTTTATACATTTTGTATATTTGATCTCTGATACAGCTAACATCAAGCATAAAAAAGGTTTTTTGTAATATAATTTAAGGTTATATTATTTTTTTATTATCAGTGCAACTGCAACACGCTAAAATATTTTCAATAAAAACCGCGGCGATTCGAAATGTATTAAAACAAAGCGTTAAAACAATTCTAGCCTTTTTGGTCAAATGGAGCCCAACTATGGGGAACCGCTAGTAAGTCTAATATATCCATCATACCAATCCGTACCAAAATAAATCGTTGCATGCCATTATCGATGCTTCGTACTATGCTTTAAAAGAAGTGATACAACGCGATACGCCTCTAGAACCCATAACGAGTGTAATTCAACGTGTTTGTGTGAAGTACTTCAAAAGAGTGTCGGTGCATCCCAATGTACTCGCTAATCAGCTAAATATGTGAAGTAACAATGGAGTGTGTAGACTAAAACGTCTAACATCATCTAATCTGATTATTGGACATATTTAGTCTTAATTGATTAAACATATATATATATATATATATATATATATATATATATATATATATATATATATATATATCAGCGCAATATCCACTTGGAACCCATAACGGGTGTGATCAAAGTGTTAACGTAATACTACTTTCAAATAATGTTAGTGTATTCCATCCGGGTCCCCAAACAGTTAAATATACATGATGGCAGTGACGTACGTATGCTCAAATGCATACTACCATACGGGCTGAATAGAATGACACATAGACATATAGAGTGAGATCAAATAATCTCTAGAATAAGTTATAATAATCTCTAGAATAAGCTTTAGATTACAAATTTGTACAGCAGATTATTTTCTGAAGCGATCTTGTATATTTAAATATAGTTACATTGTATAACAGAAATAATAAAAAAATACTCATTACCCACGGGGTGAATATTATTGAAGGTCTAGATTAAGTTAAAAAACCTCATATTCGGTGGATTTAAAATTAACTTATTAACTTCTAAACAACCCCATTGAACTAAGTTCTCTTTTAGTGGTAAACGTAAACAATAATTCAGTTTCTATCCGGACAATTAGCATTTTAATCCCACTACCTGGACGAATAACAGCTAACGTAGCTGTAATTACGCTCAGTTTTTTTTTACTAAACTAGTAGCGTTTTAGTTATATTTTACGCGCTATTGCCATTTTTTCCGCGGCCGTAAGATTATGGCGTCGGGCCATACCCGGACTATAACTCGACGTACTGTTGCTCATTAGACTACAACGACATTAAAAACGAAGCTACCTGTAGAAATGGAGCTAATGGTCGTCATAAGCGAGAAAAAATACCGTCGTAATTTTCGAATATTATCAGATAAGGTCTCCGTTTTTTTTTTGTTGTTCAAATGACCGTGGATGTATGTACAGCTCGGTAGTACGCGACTAACTTATTTCGATTTTTTTAAAAATAAAATGTATATCTCGTTGCAAATGATTATTCCAAATGATTATATGAGATTTATTCCTTCATATCTCAAACAAACCTAGAAGAACCTGGAATCGATTCTTCGCAAATTTGAATATGAATGCCATGATTGGCAGATGTGCGGCGATTTTAAAATGTTGTGCGTGTTGTTCTTACAACGAGATTTATCAAATCAGGTTGTTTTCTGTGTCAATGAAATATAGTCTATGATATTCGAGTACTTCACGAGCAAATCACTGTACCAAAAGCTTAAAGTTGGTGAAAAGGACGTCTTCTAAGAAAGTTTAGTACACCCCCCCCCCAACCATAAACCGCTTTTAAAACCGCTGCACATATGGATGCATTAATCAATAAATTTATAAAATCACTTCTCAAACATGGAGATTTCAAAGTTTCCATGCTTCTCAAACTGAAGAAAAGTATTGGTGCCCAACTAAATAATAAAAGCTTATGACTGACCCACAATCCACGATGACCATGGTCGAAAAAAAAGAAGGTTGGATTGTTTTTAAGGTCATTTATACACAAGCGAAAATGTGCAAAGAGGAAACTAGTTGAAAAAATGAAAAGGTTTTAGTGAAAAAATAAGAATATAATAAATATTAAAGAATATGCTTCAAATCTATTCTCGTTTATTTATTATAATAACTGGTATAACAATGTTGCGCATGTTTTAAAGAGTGAATACTGTTACGTCTTTGTATGTAAAGACGCTTTTAATTATATATGATTTACACGTCGATGGGCAATATTTCTTTCTTCGATGGTTAAGATAGTTCGGGTGTCCTCGACGTAATTAGTTGTAATGTTTGACATTTGTGAAAAGTTAGGTTAAGTTAGAATGTAAACGGGAGAACAGTTAGCATTGTAAAAAAGAACAAGAATGTAAGCGTTTAAGGTAACATATGTAGTCTGTACAAATTAAAATAAGTGAATAAATTCTATGAACAGTTCAAAATATAGTTTATTATTTGATGAACCGAAATCGCGGGTTAATCGTCCCAACAAATACTTCAAGTTTTCATTTGGTAAATACAAACGAAGTGTTCAATAGCATTTTAAGTAATTTAGTTTTTTTAGAAATACGCCTGGAACAGATATACAGATTGCTGAACAATATGACCGCAGAATGAAACGTTATCCTCTCTATCACAGCACTTTCAATCATATCGAAATGTTACGGGATGTGGTAACGAATTACTATAATAGACATACAGATCGGGAAAGATGTGCAGGCACGAACTGTTAAGATTTAACTTTATAGGATATTTTGGGAGAAATATTTCGCTACGTCCAACATCTAGATGTCGCTACTTTTAACTTATTACTTGCTTTAATCGCTATACTAAGAGCTGGGACGGGCTCATTTCGTTTCTATACTACGTTTGTTGTTTATTTATCTTGAGCACCATTTTACCGCCAAGAATAGTGCGTTTAGAGATTTAATTATTAGTTCATTAGTATATATAAATCGGTAGTACAATAAGTAAAGTGAATTCTCGATCTAGAAAGTGTTGTGTACTCGGATGCGCAGATGTCATTAAAAAATAGTTGATAATGTTAAAAATCCCAAACCGATTGTACCAAGTATCAAAGAACTTTATGATCGTTACAGCATATTTTGTTGTTGTAAGATGGGGTAAGTTTATTCATATATATATATATATATATATATATATATATATATATATATATATATATATATATATATATATATATATATATATTTATATATGAATAAAGGTTATGTAAATGGCTATGGCTTGTGATATCAAATCCATTAAGTATTAAGAACACGAGGAATTTTGGTGTAAAATTTATTGCCCAAGTAAAAACAAATTTGTTAAACTATCATCAATTTTACTACCATTTCATTAAAGAAACAAAAATTGTACTTATCCGAATAAATACATTGGCTTAAGGTTACTTAATAAAGATAGTTTGGAATTTTATTTGGATCTATTAGAGCTCATGGATTCAGGAATATACATCCTTCGCCTAATATGTTTGAGACATCATTTGAAACGCTCAACATAATTTTTTTTATCTCATTCGCCTTTTGGAGATTGTGAAGAGAATGAACCTGAGAACTCTTTAGATAATTTACTTTCTATACTAATGGGGGATGACTCTATAACTTCAAGAAGTTCCTATATGAATAAACGAGAAAACAAAAAGACAGAACACTGATAGATCTCTAATAGATATATTTATTTTTACAGATTATATTTATTTCGTTTTCATTCATTGAATTTTATTTAATTGTTTTTTATTTATATTTTATTGGTAAATTAAACGTTACATCAGGGCTGTTACGTGCCGCACCTCCGTGGGTAACTTAATCATATGTCGTCACAACGAAATGTTTTTACAGGTGTCTATAATGGAGATTTAAATTGGCCAATCAAGTTACTTGAATGGCAGATTTAGCCCCATCTGGATGTTGGGCAAAGCAAAACTTTCCGCCAGTGACCACTATTGAGTTTTCTCTCTATTACTCTATGACAATACTTGGCTAATAAAATACGCTAACATACAAAATATTTTGGCTGTATAATTAATTGTAGTTTAAATCCTTCGAAAATATTTGCATTAGATGTACTATAACGTTAAAATAACTTTCATTATTCTATTTTGTGCCGGATTATTCTATTCAAAACCAAAATAAGCTAAAAAAACGTTCTCACGTTTTAAATTTAGATGACGCCAGTTCACTGGTTTATTGGATGGATTATAGGTTATTTAACAGTTATCAAAATATTTATGAAGCATCTAATATGATAAATGTCAAATTACTTTTCAATTGCTTCTATAATGCGAAATTTAAACCACTATTTTGAGCCACGTACTGGAAATACTATTGGGTCAACAGTTTAGAAAGGCAGATTTAGAGGACAAAAAATTAACTTTAATTATAGCTTGTCCTGATTCTTTTGACGAAATTTCAAAAGTGTTGAACGAGAATTTTTGTCGTTGCGTTAACATTTCCGCGTAGTTATTTTCGCGGATCCTCTCCATTCGGCAAAACGGATATGACGACTAGCGACAGATACATTATGCAGAACGTGGCGTCAGCAGCCCCATCAGCTAGCAAATATGTATTTAAATTTTAATAATCCTCTTGCCGTTCTCTTAATACGGATCCGAAATTCGAATTGTCAAAGTATTCTGCATCGGAGCGAGAGACAATCGGGCCCGGGGCGTTAGCGAGGATAACAAATATCAAATACACAACTTCGGTCGCGAAGATATGGATTTCATATTCTGGAAAGTAGTTGCCGGCTCGTTATATTTCCTAAGTTTGTATCGGGCAAACTTTATATTGCCGTCTCTCGCCATAGACAACTTCAAAAGATGGAAATGTGGAAATTTGCCGCCGGTCGCTTTTTATCTGCGGAGGTGGTGGCGGAGGGAGGAGAGGGAGAGAGCGCGATTGGTCGGGCCTGGGAATCGGACGGAAATGAACGATTTGAGAGTTTCCCGGTCCGAATTAGCGGATAATTAGCAAGATAGCAATATGTCGTTTTCCCACCAAATAGAACACATTTTTTGGCAAAATTAGTTTTTTTTATTCAATATAATTCCTTTCAAGATTGATGATGCACTGATTATAGTGACCCTCCAACTTTTCGATACCATTTTTGTAGTGCGATTTGTCTTTTACTTCAAAATAGGCCTCGGTTTCGACGATCACCTCTTCATTTCTTCCTCATTCATCCCACAAATGATTTTGTGGATTTTTTTAGTGTTTTCGTCGGTAACAACCTCTTTTTGGGCGTCCACTGAGTTCACCGTTTTCGGTGCTCCTGTCACCACGTCTATATTTAGCATACCAATCCTTGATGGTTGATTTTCCTAGGGCAGTGTCCGGAAACTCAGCACCAGGCCAAGTTTTTGCTTCAACTGTATTTTTTCCCTTCAAAGAGCAATATTTTATCAACATGCGAAAATCGTTTCTATCCATTTTATTTACAATAACAAAAGTTGATTTACTCAAAATACTATAATTCACATTCATCCGACAGCTGTAAACTTTATACACGCATCTTTTGAGGGTTAATGCTAACTAAAAAACATATGGATTTAATTCTAGTAGCGCCATCTATGTGTCAGGCCGGACACTTTTCAATTGGCCTGTAATATATAGTCTATCCAAAAAAAGTGATAAACTTACGTCATCAAGGTGTATATTGTCTTGCCTACTGAAATGTGTGAGTACGTTTTAATATCAGAAAATATATTCCTTCTTCGAATATGTAAGCAAATCAACCTGCTAAGATTGCGCATTTGTCAAAGACCTGCAAAATTCTTGAATATATTGGTATCAATAAAAGAATATAAACGTAAAATCAAATACGAATTGGTAAATCTTCCTGTATTTTGTCTTTTGTGACGAAGGAGTGGAAGACTTCATTAAAAGACCATAAAGAGAATTTTATATTGTAATGGGTGATATATCTAAATGGTGATATATACAAAAATATCCTAATCGTCGAGTACCTCACAAAACCACAACTTATCGTTTACATACAAATTTTCGGCAGTACGGTACGACGGCAGATAGGCCTCCATCTGGGAGACAACGGACGTCTCGCAACACTGAAAATGTGTCTCTGTTGCGTGATAGTGTTGCGGAGTCTCCAGAAACTCCAGAAATTACAAAATTTTATTATATTAAAATTTCTGTTCTATTGAATCAATAAGTAAGATCTGATATACTGCCACAGGAAAATCAACCATCAAGGATTGGTGTGCTAAGTTTAGACGTGGTGAAATGAGCACCGAAGACGGTGAACGCAGTGGACGCCCAAAAGAGGTTGTTCCCGACGAAAACATTTAAAAAATCTACAAAATGATTTTGAATGACCGTAACTTGAAATTGAATGAAATAGCAGACACTTTGAAGATATCAACTGAACGTGTACATCATATCATTCACAAATATTTGGATATAAGATAGAGCTATGTGAAAGGCAGGTGCCGCGCGAGCTCACTTGACCAAAAAGAACGACGAGATTGAAGATGATCAAGCGTAACAAAACCCGAGTTTTTGTATCGACATGTGACAATATATGAAACATGGCTCCACCATTTCACTCCGAAGTCCGATCGACGGTTATCCTGGTGGACTACACATGATGAACCCGCTCCGAAGCTTGGGAAAACGCAACAGTTCGCTGGCAAGGTTATGACGTGTGTATTTTGGGATGCGTATGGAATAATTTTCATTGACTACCTTGAAAAAGGAAGTAATATCAACAGCAACTATTACATCTACGAAGAACGGTCCTATTTGAAGAAAAAGAAAGTGCTGGTTCACCAAGACAATGCAGCGTGTCACAAGTCAGTGAAAACGATGGCAAAAATCCATGAATAAGGCTTCGAATTGCTTTCTCATCCACCGTTTTCTCCATATCTGGCCCCCAGCGACTATTTCCTGTTCTCAGATCTCAAAAGAGTGCACGCTGGGAATAAATTTTCATCGAATGAAGAGGTGATCGCCTAAACTGAGGCCTATTTTGAAGCAAAGGACAAATCGTACTACAAAAATGGTATCGAAAATTTGGAGAGTCGTTATAATTAGTATATCACCCTTGAAAGGAATTATGTTGAATAAAAAAAAATGCCAAGAAATTAGTGTCGTGGACTTTCCAATTGATTTGTTAAAATACATACATTTGATGTCATAGGTGCTGATGCTCGATCGTTAATGCTCGACCACCAAAAAAATTAGTCTCCGCTATAAATTTCTAATAGATCTGATGTATTGACGGGATGGTAGTTGAGTTCCATCTATGGCCAAATGAGAATTTATGACTATTTCTTCCACATTGGAATTTAAATAATGGCAATATAGTGTGAAATTCGTCCAAAAGCGATTGCTTTCCTCAGAAAAATAATGACGTCCAGCGTTGTCCATTCGTCTCTCGTTGTCCCTCCCCCTGGTCTTCATCATACACCCGCCACCTCGCCGGGGCTTCGAGGGGACGGGGTCAGACGGAAGATTTAAAATTCCGCCCTCGTCTCACCCCGCCGCGCTCCGTGGATATCGCGGCCGGCGGAACAACAAACTTTGCATTTTGCACATACACACCCGCACACTTATTTGATTTATAGGGGCAGAAGCGAATCCCAGGTTTTATGTATGTGTAAGGCGGATACGTGGTTTCATTAAAAATCGTCTGAATTAGCCGCGTCGCCCTTTTGTGACCGGGCGTGCCCCGTTTCCGGTCGCGCATCTTTAATTCGGAATTATGTCGCTTTTATTGTGTTTTTTGATGATTCAATTGCCGCGCGAGGGCGGCACGGGCACTGGCCCTCGCGAATTCAGGTTAGGGTTTCTTTTCATTCGAGCCGTTGCGAGGATGCCTGGACGTGGAGGGCTCCGCGGCTTCGACGGACAATACAATCAGCGACAGACAGCGAATACGTAATCACGTAGAATGTGGTCGTGGTATAAATATATCTAAGATAATTATATTATTACGACAACTAAACCAAATGTAATTTGTTTATACAAAACTAAGAAAACAAAATGTTTAAATTGGTTTTTTTTGACATCCTCATATCAAACTACGTATTCTTCAAGCCTTGCTCCTTCTAATTGCTACTTATTCCGACATATGACCCGTGACCGGTCTGGGCAGCGGTCTTATGAAAATACCAAAAAATTTATCGATTCGTGGATAACCTCAGTAGCCTGAAGTATGGGACGAATTTTCGTATAAAGCTCCACATTAAGAAAACCCTTTCATTTTTATATAAATCTTCACGTAGATACTAACAAATAACTACAACTAAAATACTTTTAGGGTATTTGTTAGATCAGATGGCTTTTTCTAGATTTTTTCTTAAACAGATCTCAATTTCTAGGTCGCAGTGAAGGTCATAAACGCGTAAATAACTCAAGACCCATTCAATCCAGAATTTAGTATTGCCTATAGGAAATAAGCCTGTTGCAAATTGATAATCCGGAGCTTTTTTCCTCAAGAGTAAGCTTGAAGCGTTTTAAAATACATTTCTCAAAGAGTTTAGACATAGGTGGACGGATTTGAGACATAATCTAACATGCCATTAGGCAGAATCATTTCAGTTCATTTTCAGATTTTTTGCCAGGTTTTTGTGTCATCAAAGTTCGGCAGCTTAACATTAAAATGTGTACATTTTCTTGTGTAGACATAAAAAGTATAATTTAGCAGTTATTTGGGACTTTTGGTGTTCATCCCGAGCAGTGGAGACCTCAAATATTCTCTTAAACATGCTCAGATGTATTTGAAACTGTTTAACTGTTTAATATGTTATTCGTCAATTTATTTTACAATTGTTATTTCCAATAGTTTTCTGAATAACGTGAACGTTGAGATTGTAAATTGTGTGAATATGTACGTCGTAGTATGAAGCTAAACCTTGAATGCATCTCATTTTATATCTCTTAGAATATGGGTTCATAACATACATTAACTTACCAGGTACACCGGAAAGTCATTACCGATTTTCAAGAATGTGGAAAAATGTATTTACTCAAAGTATTGGCCATTTGATTTTACACATCTTGTCCATCTTTCAGGCAATGTATGGATGAAATCCTGAAAAAACTTTGAGGAAAACCATTCATCGATCCATTTTCTAACTTCTTCCAAATTGCGCTGCTTTACATGCGCGTCTCCCATTGATGCCAAAATTTGGCAATCGGATAAGGCCAGGTCTGAAGTGTACAGTAGGTGTGATAATATTTCCCATCTGAGTGCTTTCAACGATTCCTTTGCCGATTTTGCTTTATAGTAGTACTGTAAAATCTGGTCTTCCGGTCCATTTTCGATATTTTACTTACATAATACACCACACCACTCTCGTCCCACCAAACATTGTCTTGCGACCAAAACGATTTGGCCTTGGATTCGATCGGCCCCCGTCGCTGTTCATTACAAAAATGAGCTTCGGTCATACCTTTGAAGCAATATGTCTGGCATTTTCAGGCATGAAACTTGACTTAATCAAAAAGTTATGAATCTATGACGGTATTACTTACGTAAAATATAACATGTATATCTTGGAGGTTTGATATATTTAATGAATGAAAATCCGGTAATTACTTTCTGGTATGTATGGTAATTTTGATTTAGATGACGGTGTTTTATCACTGCAATGGAATTTTTTTTTATCAAACTATCCAACCATATACCTAAATTTTTGTTGTTGGACAGCCTATAGTCTTTTCAATAAAACAGCCAATGTTTCGTAGATAATGTTGCCGATAATAGCTATCTTAATAAATAAGAGCCAATGTCGAATATACTCCTTAATGCAATTTTAGAAAATGCAAAATTGGTTTTACATTTGTTGCAGATTTTTCTTTCTCATTTTACCCTATTTAAAAAGAGACGGACTTCTATATTATGCGTTGAAAAATGTAATCAAGTGTTGGTACGGTCAAATGTCTACAAAATTGTTTAGAACATTAGAGATAATAATTAGAAGTTACATTCCTCCAAACATGCATAGGCTGCTTTATTGGATAGACTATATGGTTAACTAGCGACCCGCCCCGGCTTTGCACGGGTGCAATGCTGATACTAAATTAAATACACTACAGAAAAAATATGAACGTTGTATATAAAAACATAGCGGCCCGCTCCGACTTTGCACGGGCATAAAATATATATACCTATGTCACTCAATGAAAACATGATTAAAATCGATCCAGTATTTTTGGTTCATTCATTACTGCCCTTGGCCTGCACGCATTAAATTTGGAGTAAAACAATTCCTCTTCCCCTATACTTACTATGAAGATTTCCTGCTATCTTTGGAATATCTAAATTCATACAATTTTTATTACATTACACATTTGTAAACGCAAATTTTAAATTTGTAATATCTCCGAAAATATTTGTTTAATTTACATGCTGTAAGGAACCATATTGATCTATATTAATTGCACACTGTATTTAAGGTACTTAATTCGATAAGGATTAATGCCGTATTGCTTAAAATAGCTTCGTAAATAAGCCATTTTCTCACGTAAAAAGTAAACAATAAAAATGGTTAATGTGGGTTATCCCTAAAAGATAAACATATACCATCGCGGACTTTTTTGTAGACCTTTTTATGGTGTACAATAGTGTAGTACATTAATTTGATCTAACTCGTAGGGTTAGGCAGCGTTTTTGCTAATTGCTAAATAAGCCTAAAAAAATAGGTTAATTTACGACATCACGTTAGAAACCTCTAAAATTAGCAATGTTGCCTTAGTATATTATGCATGTATTATACATATAAACCTTCCTCTTGAATCACTCTATCTATTGAAAAAAACCGCATCAAAATCCGTTGCGTAGTTTTAAAGATTTAAGCGCACATAGGGATATAGGGACAGAAAAGGCGACTTTGTTTTATACGATGTAGTGATTAGCGATATTAGATAGATCTCAATGATCGATGGCCTTTATCGAAAAATCGTTATACCCCCGAAAAAAAATCACATTCGTCACATACAATAAAACGTGACGCACGCACGACCCTGGATTATATCCGGAATAAAATAAATTATTAGCAGAAAACCGAATCAGTATTCCGCCGGTTTCTCTCCCTTCCAGAACAATTCCTAAAAATAATGGCCCGCCTGCCAAACTACACGTATAATATGTAGATACCGAAGTAATTAAAAGAATTTAATGTTCCAAATATAAAATTCTACACCGACATCGTTAGAAGCTCTTTCGGCGGGATGATGAGCCCGGTCGGACGACGTCAGTAGCGTGCGATATTATTTTCGATGGTCCAGCATCAGGGTGTTACGTCACGTGTTGTGTGGCTAATGACCCCGCCAGTTTTTGATTGAATAGGTTCGTATTAATTTTTTTTGTTTGGTGATTAGACGGATTTAAATCAACAGCTATTCCTCTCGTCTATAAATACTTAGCAAACATAATAATAATGATAATTCATCATCATGATGTCTTATTTCATATCGACAATAAATAAATGGCTAACCAAAATACCAGGGTTAATTGGTGCCTTTTTTTAGCAGAGTTCAAGACCTTTAAGTGTTCTTTTGAAGCTGATGCATTAATTTTACACCAGCTCAGTTTTTGAAGATGTTGTATGCGGATTATCTGTAGGATAATCTTTTTATCTCATTTTATATATAGATTAAAGTATACATTAGAAACTAAGTTTTAACTTAAACAACAGGAAACTAAGTCTTGAAAATATTGACCACTGCTATCAATTACTGTTTTTCATCTCTAAAATAATATACCAACAAAATTTCCTTATTCCTAATTTGCCTACAACATTTTGTTATGTTTCAAAAGAACAAAAATATCACATTTGAATTTAAATTCATTTGATTGATTAATTAGATAAATATACAGGTTGAAACTGAAAGAAAATATGTTTAAAAGCTAAGAACAAAGAAGTAAGAGGTAAGAAAATAAGCAACAAGAGCAAACGGATTTGCAAGCCACTGAATAAATATTTTGAAAGAGTTGACGACATAGTAAAGTTTAGATACAGAACAATATTATTCCAATTCCATTATCGAAAGTATCATATATGTGAATTTCAGCAGCAATCAGCCCATGTTGTATAATGTCCAATGTGGCTTTTTGAGCACTCTGAATGTTGAATTACTAGCTGGGTAGCCCTGATTCGTCTGCAATCCAATATATTTTTAACCGACTTCGAAATAGGAGGAGGTTCGGCTGTATATATTTTTAATGTATGTTCGCCAATTTCTCCGTCAATTGTGGGCCGATTTTCAAAATTACCTTTTCATTCAAAAGGTAATTTTGAATACACCCATCTGTTAGAAAATTGATGAAATTGCTCAAATTTCAAAGACACGTAAAATTTTTTACCTATTTTTTTATCTGAAATAATCATATATTTGGGCATAATGTTATTGCAGAGCCGATGTGACGGAAAATCGTAAGTCGTTCAGTGCAAAAGCCATTCAGTTTGCTTTTTAACTTTTATAGCATATAAGATCTCGTAGAACGGTACTGACTTCAAATTATCACGAAAAATAATATTGTAAATAGATACATAGGTTTAGATAGGTATTAAGCTAAATTGTGTGTGTACGAGTATTAGTAGACTAAGAGTAATAGTATAAAAAGGCTTTTTATACTATTACTCTTAGTACTTTATACTGAGCAAAACTTTTGTGGTTTTGTGAACGACACTTCGAATTATCACTATGTAACAAATTGTTATTATATAACCAAAATTTGAAGATAATATGGACCTTTGAGTTGGTAAAAAGAAATCCAATATTGATATGATCGGAACTTATCAGAATAAAGTTCCTCGTAGCATTGTTAACACCCCCAGATGAAGAATGAGATCATATCGAAACTGCAGATACATTATAATTCAATAATCGTGATTATAATTAAGTCACCAAAATGGCGCCAATTTTTTTTTCAATATTCTTATCGTCCTATACTAAAAACCAACTTTGATAGTAATGTTTTTCAGGTGCAAGTGTTAAAGCATTCAAAATGTATGTTTTGAAAATGCAAAAATGCTTTCTTCATCACGAACAATAGTTTAAAATATATTGAAGTCATTTTAATTAAGTCGTCGAAATAACTAACTATTTTTATTCTAATATTAATATACCCTGATGTAATTCAAGGGGAAGCTATAGACATTTTTGATTCTTGACAATTATTTTTTACATATTTAACTAAAAAGAATCATAAAATGTTCAATCAAACAGTTTGTTCTGAAATTCTCATACATTTCAGTATAATTAAAACAAAATATATTCATAATATATTTTGAATCTATAATATAATATTTCTTTCAAGTGAAAAGAAGTATTGGACGACACAGTTGATTGCTGTGAACACATTCACGGTACATTTTTGTAAGCGTCGATAAAACACAATTTATGAACTTTCAGCAATATTTTCGAGTACTAAATTCACCTACTTTTATAGACGATTATTACAGGTAGCAAAATTATACCATGATATTATGTCAGTTGTTATTATACAAGATCCACTGGTATTGTTAATTATTCATGCTCTTTTATTAACAAAAGGTCTGTTATTTATTATATAATGGAAATACTAATTAGATATACAAACAATCATTTATATTTTGTTGAATATTGAAAATTTTTTTATATATGAGAAACATAAGATTATAATATTAGTTTCAGTTGTTGGTATTTATGATTTTCCCCTGAGATATTATCTTTAAAAGGTGCCTTTATCTTACATTAATCAAAATTTTCGTGACAATATTCCATAAATCCACCACCGACTTGTTGCGTCTTAATTTCAAGTATTAGCCATGCTGAATTCTTATAATTTACTCTCTTATCATCTGAAATTTCTTAAAATAATACAATAGGACCAGTTTCCACTAGTTTTAATTAATGCTTGGTAAATCACTGCCATTAGGTAAAATATGTATGTTAATATAGTTTTTTTCAAAAAGTGAAAAGGCTTTGTTAAACAAAATATTAGGGTTTTTATGGCAAACATTTTAACACCATTCTGTCAAAACTTATTAATCTTTTAATACTTCTCACCATATTTACCAATGTTACATATCTCACCAATTATTAATTTCATTGTCCTTAACATTTTTCTATATGAATAACAGTCTTTCAGTAACTATTATTGCGTTTTTCAGTATATACAGTAGACGGTAAACGGTATAAAGTCTTTCTGTGCATATGGTGAGATCAGCAAAGTATTTTGTATTAAGAACTGTTAAATCCGCACTAAGGTGTTACTGCAGATATTTTTCGATGCCTATTAAACAATTTTAATGAATTATTATTGCAAGAAAGGCCAATAATAGCCAGTAAAAAAGTAACTCTCTTGCATGACAACATTTTGACACACGCTGTAAGAGATATAAAGATGTGAACTGAACATTGTCATAATTCGAACGGAATGAGTGACGTACCCAACATATTCATCAGATGTGTGCCTTGGGCTTGGATGGCTTGGGCGGCAACTAATTTCCAAACAACGAAGAACTACGAAAATAGACCGATGATTATTTCACTGTCAATATCGTTCTTTCGATACGGTGTCGTCATGTTGTCAGAGAGACGGAAAAAAGTTGTAGAAAATGATGGAAATATTTTGATTAATACGACAGACTTATAAATTAATTTTAAATAATTTCCAACAGATGTGTTACTATGTATGTAGCGACCTCTGCGATCCTTTAGGCCACCACACATTCACCTACAGCAAGTTAAAAGGTTGATAACGCCGGTGGATTGGTTCCATGCGTTCCATAAAAGACCACCACGACGACGTCTCGCTATCTTTTCTTTTCTTTTCTCTACCCCCTTGTAACAGTATCACTTCCACAGCGCTACCGTACTTCCTTTATCTTAACCTAATATCTTGTCCATTCTCCCGTCGACCACATGTATCAAGTATAATCGAACTAAACAGGTATTTCTTCAACTAGTGTTTTTAGTTCTCGTGCGAATTCCTTCTAAAAATAATAGTGAGTGTTCGGATAAACAATCGCATCGACAGCCACACATTTCGACAGACCGGCCAGGCGAACATTCTTACAAAACCATGCTCCATCGATTTCAATATGCGAATACTTGCTTCAATATTTTGAAAGTGGTGAATTTGTTACCGAAGGCCAATAGCGCTCTGGGTACAACTGAAGAAAATCTGAAGACATTACTCGACGACCAGAGACCAAAAACACCAAAGACACAGACCAAAAAGGTCGTGATTATTCCTCAGCAGGACAACACTTGACCAAATGTTGCAAAACCGGTAAAACATACTTGAAGGCATTAAAATGGGATGTGTTACCGCATCCGCCTTATTCTTCAGGCCCTGCTCCTTGCGATTACTACTTGTTCCGATACATGAGTCGTGGCCTGTCTGAACAGAGTTTCATTCTTATGAAGATACCAAAATATAGATAGATTTTCTTTCGAGATGAAATCCTTAAATTGCCTGAAAGACGGAAAAGGTCGCGGCTATCGATGGACAACACTTTTAATATATGAACCAATTGAGACAGAAAATTCGTATTCGAAAATTCTTAATGATCATAAACGGAAGCTCTCTCGGTCCGTGAACAAAAAAGATGAGAATTTATAGCAGAAAACCATCGCCGATACCTTTTGCCTCGTCGTACAGATGACCGAACGCGAAAAACAACATTAATTCCGGCGGCAAAAACAAATTACGATCGATGATTCGGAAATTCCGTAAACGATAGGGATCCGGTCGCCGCGGCCGCTTCCGTCCCACGGAAAATATGTCGAAATTAATGTTGCCTTCAATATCGAAGGAGATCTGAATATAAATTTTCGAATATTCACTTTATTTCCTCCTTGTGTTTCGCCGGTCCCGTCTCTCTGCCGAGAAGAAAATTTAATATCGAACTAATTCGTATTCACGAGGCAAATACTAATAAAGCATTAAATTTATTTGATATCAGCGAGCTGTTCCGAGATTATTTATTTGTCGCCTCCCTTCCCCCCAGACCCCGCGAGCGCCGGGCTGCTTTCCGTCAGCGGTAGCTCTCCGGTCCCCCTGCATTCGGTTCATTTAATCTTTTTTTTTTCGATACCCTATAATTCGAAAAAACAAAATTCATAAATAATTAGTTCTTTAAAAGCTTACAATATACATTTTCTTATTGCTAATTCAATAGATTATGTCTCAAAATGTATGATATCGAAATAGTGGCGAATTTCTTTAAGATGTTCTGAAATTTTTGCAAAAGGAAAATTTACCTATTTTTATAAATTAAGTCAATTCTAAGGTCTTTTCAGCTCGCAAATTTGGTATCACTTTGTTTTGTCTGTTTTGGAGATAAAATGTTTTTCAATACATAGCATGACGAGTACGCAAACGCACGAAACAAGAACATAATGCAAATCAAAACAATCTTGCTAGATTTGCAGAAAAGCGGCAGTGAAACATCGCTAATACGGTGCCGGAGAATGATAACGAAGGAAATGGTAACCGCGGACAGACTCGCGAGAGAAGCCACCGGAAAGGAAGAAATAGGGCTGGAAAACCACGGATGGACCATCACTAGAACCATCAATAGGATCAAAGAAGGAGAGGTAAAAAGAAGGTGGCAAATAGATTGCGAGCAATCCATTAAAGGAAGAACCTTTTACAAATACTGCCAACAAGTAGGGACAGGAAATATAGGACTGAGTAGGAAGGCTGTGCAACTGATGAGAGGCCACGGAAATATGCAAGTTTACCTGCACAGATTCAAACTGAAGGAGACCGATGGACTCTGCGAGTGTCGCATAGGACGAGAAGACACTACGCATATCGTCAGCGGTAGCTCTCCGGTCCCCCTGTATTCGGTTCATTTAATCTTTTTTTTTTCGATACCCTATAATTTGAAAAAACAAATTTCATAAATAATTAGTTCTCTACAAGCCTACAATATATATTTCCTTATTGCTAATTGAATAGATTATGTCTCAAAATGTATGATGTCGAAATAGTGGCGAATTTCTTTAAGATGTTCTGCAATTTTTGCAAAAGGAAAATTTACCTATTTCTTGTTATAAATTAAGTCAATTCTAAATTCTTTTCAGCTTGCATATTGGTATCACTTTGTTTTTGTCTGTTTTAGAGATAAAATGTTTTTCAATACATAGCATGACGAGTACGCAAACGCACGAAACAAGAACATAATGCAAATCAAAACAACCTTGCTAGATTTGCAGAAAAGTGGCAATGAAATATCGCTAATACGGTGCCGGAGAATGACAACGAAGGAAATGGTAACCGCGAACAGACTCGCGAGAGAAGCCACCGGAAAGGAAGAAATAGGGCTGGAAAACCACGGATGGATCAGCACCAGAACCATCAATAGGATCAAAGAAAGAGAGGTAAAAAGAAGATGGCAAATAGATTGCGAGCAATCCATTAAAGGAAGAACCCTTTACAAATACTGCCAACAAATAGGAACAGAAAATATAGGACTGAGTAGGAAGGCTGTGCAACTGATGAGAGGCCACGGAAATATGCAAGTTTACCTGCACAGATTCAAACTGAAGGAGACCGATGGACTCTGCGAGTGTCGCACATGACGAGAAGACACTACACATATCGTCAGCGGTAGCTCTCCGGTCCCCCTGCATTCAGTTCATTTAATCTTCTTTTTTCGATACCCTATAATTTGAAAAAACAAAATTCATAAATAATTAGTTCTCTATAAGCCTACAATATAAATTTCCTTATTGCTAATTCAATAGATTATGTCTCAAAATGTATGATGTCGAAATAGTGGCGAATTTCTTTAAGATGTTCTGCAATTTTTGCAAAAGGAAAATTTACCTATTTTTTTTTATAAATTAAGTCAATTCTAAGTTAATTTCAGCTCGCAAATTTGGTATCACTTTGTTTTTTGTCTGTTTTGGAGATAAAATGTTTTTCAATAAATAGCATGACGAGTACGCAAACGCACGAAACAAGAACATAATACAAATCAAAACAACCTTGCTAGATTTGCAGAAAAGCGGCAGTGAAATATCGCTAATACGGTGCCGGAGAATGACAACGAAGGAAATGGTAACCGCGGACAGACTCGCGAGAGAAGCCACCGGAAAGGAAGAAATTGGGCTGGAAAACCACGGATGGATCAGCACCAGAACCATCAATAGGATCAAAGAATTAGAGGTAAAAAGAAGATGGCAAATATATAGGGAGCAATCCATTAAAGGAAGAACCCTTTTCAAATACTGCCAACAAGTACGGACAGGAAATATAGGACTGAGTAGGAAGGCTGTGCAACTGATGAGAGGCCACGGAAATATGCAAGTTTACCTGCACAGATTCAAACTGAAGGAGACCGATGGACTCTGCGAGTGTCGCATAGGACGAGAAGACACTACGCATATCGTCAGCGGTAGCTCTCCGGTCCCCCTGTATTCGGTTCATTTAATCTTTTTTTTTTCGATACCCTATAATTTGAAAAAACAAAATAGGTAAATAATTAGTTCTCTAAAAGCGTACAATATACATTTCCTTATTGCTAATTGAATAGATTATGTCTCAAAATGTATGATGTCGAAATAGTGGCGAATTTCTTTAAGATGTTCTGCAATTTTTGCAAAAGGAAAATTTACCTATTTTTTTATAAATTAAGTCAATTCTAAGTTAATTTCAGCTCGCAAATTTGGTATCACTTTGTTTTTGTCTGTTTTGGAGATAAAATGTTTTTCAATACATAGCATGACGAGTACGCAAACGCACGAAACAAGAACATAATGCAAATCAAAACAACCTTGCTAGATTTGCAGAAAAGTGGCAATGAAATATCGCTAATATGGTGCCGGAGAATGACAACGAAGAAAATGGTAACCGCGGACAGACTCGCGAGAGAAGCCACCGGAAAGGAAGAAATTGGGCTGGAAAACCACGGATGGACCATCACTAGAACCATCAATAGGATCAAAGAAGGAGAGGTAAAAAGAAGGTGGCAAATATATTGGGAGCAATCCATTAAAGGAAGAACCTTTTACAAATACTGCCAACAAGTAGGGACATGAAACATCAGTAGGAAAGCTGTACAACTGAAGACAGGCCACGGAAATATGCAAGCTTACCTGCACAGAATTAAACTGAAGGACAACGATGGACTCTGCGAGTGTCGCACAGGACCAGAAGACACTACGCATATATTGGAGACTTGCGAAATTGGAAAAAGGGTGGATGCCCGAAACAGGCATCAGACAGCCGACGGAATTACCAGCTAAGAAAGGTAGACGGGATAGTCAATGAGGAAACTGCCATAAGGATCAACGTTTGGGCCGCTCTTTGTGTTCCACCGTTCTCATTGCTTATGTCAATATTAGTGCAACTTTAACTAAATTAGAAAATATTGCAATAATACTGCATCAAAATAATATTTAATAATATGAATATTTATCTTTCCAACGTATTTTAATGACAAGGGCGGGTCCCCATTATCTCGTTCCTGTCCGAAGTAACTGATTAGAAAGGCAATCAGTACCTGACTCTGATACTATTTAATGGATTTGGCATTTTTAATCATAATAATCACAAATTTTAAGCAACAGTTGTCATTAATGTTTTGAAAAATTTTGCAGACATATTACAACGATGTGACGTAGATCTAAATCTAGTTTCTTCATTGGTTGCCACTGAAATTGATAAACTCAATCCTAAAAAGTACCTGGAATAGATGACAATTCACCTAGATTCACCTAGATTTACCTCGGCGTCCATCTTGACTGCAGATTAAATTAGAAACATCAAAAAGCAAGACATATTAGAACCAAAATAAAACAACTCGACTGGTTTGTCTGAAGATACTCTCAACTCTGAACTCATAAAGCCAGTTTGGATCTATGGGGTGCAAATATGGGGCTGCACCAAAAATTCAAATCAACTAGTCATCCAACGCGGTCAAAACAAAATTCTTGACGTGCATTAGCTGTTTTATTATCTTTCAAAGGACTATCGATGCTTCTAAAGCGTAGAAATAGAGTTACGCTTGAGTAATTCTGGTTTAAATCTTGTATTTCATTATTGATTTCTACATTGCTTTTATTAAAATTTAATTATCTTATTGAAAGAAAAGAAACGGCATTTAATTTTGTCAACTACTGCGTTGAGATTAGTTAAATATTGAAGTTTTGAATTATTGATTTTGTAAGTCTCCTGGTTTCCGTTTTTTTCCTTCTCAGCCTGTCTAGGGAACGCAATGAATTATTCCGGGACTGAGTCTGGGACTAGAACAAATAGCGTCCGACGACCGACCGAAGGAAAAGTCAAATAAAAATGGCGGTATTCGTAACGGGCAAACGGGAAACGCATTCAAATATATCCAACTATCTCGGACAATATAAGTGATTCGAATCGTTTAGGTGGGACCCCCGACCCGCTGACCGTTGTCCTTCGGCATTCCGGCGACTGTTTCGGCAGGATTTATTGAAATACCGCATTGGCAGGCGGGACAATATAAAAACGGCAAATAAGCCGCGTTCGTCTGGAGGTCCGGTGAGCCGATTTGCATACGTTCCTTTCCGGGGCCCTTTTTTGTCCGGAATTGGGAATATTTGTCATTTCTCCCGTCGGATAATGGATCGTTACGATTCGGCAGAGGGAATGCAAAATTCGGTTTAGTTTAAATTGGGCAAGAAATAGAACTGGCTCTACAATATACTTCCAGTAATCTAATATTCGTCATAGTAGTTTTCTCGTTCTCCACTTTTATTCTAGTTTAGAACTATTGATAAAGAACAGTCTATATCACATTTGTGAAAAACTAACATTACAGATGTCTTATTATAACTTCTACTCAACCTACTATTGTTTCTTTACAAAATATAACGTAAGTAGGCCAGGTGAACTCTTCGTCGAGACAATCTATGGGTCGTAGTCTGAGCCAATTCAACATTTCCTTGATAGGCACCACGGGGTTCCTGAATTTCTTTCGATATCCGCACCATAAGCAGATTTTAAAGGCTTTTCCGGAAATTAAGTTCAAATACTGTTTCTCTAAAAGACTGAAAAAACATCACTTTGGCGTCTTTTCTTCAAAATCCATATTAAATTTGAGCCAGATTCTCTCAAAAATAGGTAAATATATATTATATCAATTAACAGAAGAATATAAAAACAACGTATTGCATTTGTATGCCACTTGTTTTACAGTTACTAGACGGCTTCATTCATTAAATCAATTACTCTCCTCCATATTATGTATGATAGGTATAGGGCGTATAAATATTTTTATTAGTAATCTCATTGATATTAATTATTTAAGAGAACACAGAACACAGCTTTAGAGATAAGAGAGAAAGTACGTGTCAGAAAATAATTCTCACAAAGTTAAAAGTATAAGAGACATTCGACCAAAATATTATTTCTGCCTCTAAAAAAAAAGTTATATGCTTCATATATGGATCAACTCGCTATTAGTTAACTAGAAAAATCTGTATGGAAGAATTACTCTAGAAAATTGGTATTTATTCTTTCCGTAAAAATAAAAGAGAAATATTTGTTATAAATAAATATATAATATAAAGAATAATATTCCCATCCATAAGTGAAATAAGGGAAACCAAACAGTTAACCTCGTGACCAAGGACACGATTTCAACTAGCCCTTATTCTAGTTGGGACCGTCTCCTTGCCTCCCTTCGTCTTCTCTATCCTACTATCCAAATCCAAATCCTGACAAGTTTTTTTATCCGTCTTATGCTGCGACATTACAGATTCACCAATTCCTATCTGCTAAGGGGAAACTCCTAGTCAATGCTCTCGTTTGGTTCTTCATACTCATTATGCCTTATACGTAAAAAAGTAACTGTTTTATTACCTTGAGGGCCGAACTTAACTTCCCTCATTGTCTACCAGACTTATTGACCTCGACAAACTTATCAAAACTCCTTAATCTACAACATGAAAGCTTATCGCAAAAGTTACTGTCCAAATGTCTTGTATATGTTGTACAATATCTATATATATATATATATATATATATATATATATATATATATATATATACGTATGTGATAAGTCATGTCCCTTACATTTGCTTTGTTATTTTTATATTATTACATTTTGTTGTTTCTATCCTATATCACTACATAGTATAAAACAAAGTCGCCTTTTCTGTCCCTATATCCCTATGTGCGCTTAAATCTTTAAAACTACGCAACGGATTTTGATGCGGTTTTTTTCAATAGGTAGAGTGATTCAAGAGGAAGGTTTATATGTATAATACATGCATAATATACTAAGGCAACATTGCTAATTTTGGAGGTTTCTAACGTGATGTCGTAAATTAACCTATTTTTTAGGCTTATTTAGCAATTAGCAAAAACTCTGCCTAACCCTACGAGTTAGATCAAATTAATGTACTACAGCATTGTACACTATAAAAAGGTCTACAAAAAAGTCCGCGATGGTATATGTTTATCTTTTAGGGATAACCCACATTAACCATTTTTATTGTTTACTTTTTACGTGAGAAAATGGCTTATTTACGAAGCTATTTTAAGCAATACGGCATTAATCCTTATCGAATTAAGTACCTTAAATACAGTGTGCAATTAATATAGATCAATATGGTTCCTTACAGCATGTAAATTAAACAAATATTTTCGGAGATATTACAAATTTAAAATTTGCGTTTAAAAATGTGTAATGTAATAAAAATTGTATGAATTTAGATATTCCAAAGATAGCAGGAAATCTTCAGAGTAAGTATAGGGGAAGAGGAATTGTTTTACTCCAAATTTAATGCGTGCAGGCCAAGGGCAGTAATGAATGAACCAAAAATACTGGATCGATTTTAATCATGTTTTCATTGAGTGACATAGGCATATATATTTTATGCCCGTGCAAAGTCGGAGCGGGCCGCTATGTTTTTATATACAACGTTCATATTTTTTCTGTAGTGTATTTAATTTAGTATCAGCATTGCACCCGTGCGAAGCCGGGGTGGGTCGCTAGTTCATATCTATACTTATCATTTTAAACTTAACCTTATAAAACTACCATCGTAGTCGCAAAATAATACATGTGATGAGGCGACAAAAAAAGTTTAAAAAAATAATAATATAAGTTTTATAATACATTTGAATTTTGGGCGAAAAGTTGTTTATATAAACAAAAGTTCTACTTCTGATAACAAATATGTTAGTTATATAAAAAGTCTCATAACGTGACGCCAACAAATTCATAGTCGTAATATATACCAAAAAAATCTATTTACTGTATTTAGAAGAGATAAAAACATAATCACCTAAAACGTCCATTCCATTTTAAGTAACTCTCATAGCAAACAATTGCGATGATAATAATAATAATAGTAATGCGATGGCATATTTTCGATGATGACTGGCCGAAAAATCATCGCTCACCATTGCTCGGCCGTTTAGCCTCTGTCACGGCCATCTCTTCGATGAATCGATGCGTATTTGTTTTGATGTGTCATCGAAATCAAGATCGACTCCCGTCTGTCGACAGTCCTTTGTCGATATAAATCCCCGGTGGCAATTGTTACTAATAACGCAATTGAATACAGCGTTTGATTTGTTCTACAGGATGGTCAGCGTAAATTCAATGTATCCTTATTGAATGTTCATAAAAATATGTAAAAAAATTTTGTTTTAAAAATTATATTACTATTTTTGTATTGTTTTACATGGGCACCGACTTCAAACTGATCAGTTGATAGTACTTAATATAATATTGTGAATAGATAAATAGGTTAAGGTAGGTATTAATCTAAATTGAGTATATATAGTAGAATATAAAATACGTGTAGTAGATAGCTTAGATAAGGTTTATGTTCATGCCTATTTAGTTAGTACTATGAATATTATGCACATATTTGATTTTAAAACGTCTTTTTTTTGTGTTAAAATCTAAGTTTGAATATTTTTTACTTTTTAATGGCCCCAGAGGCCCCGAGGTCCGCTACATAGTCTAGATGATTTGACAAATGTCCCACTCAAACTAGAAAAAAAAGTTGCAGTCCCCATTGGATCCGGGACCTCCGCGTGTGAGCTTAACATTTTAAGCGTTACGTCATAAAGAGAGCCACGTGCGACGGCTTGTCATATAATGTAGTTAAAATGCCAACTGAATAGCTTATATACTGAATTCGTTCATATTTTTTGTGACATCAGTTCAGCAAGAACAATATACACAAATAGCTGATTATCTTAAATAAAAAAATATTTAAAAACTTTATACGAGCCTTGGAATTTCTTGGCTTTCTCTCTATTTGTCCGCCCAAATGCAGCATGCTATCTGCAAAGGTAATGGCGTGTACAGTCCACCCTTTCCACTCTCCTGTAGAAAAAGTAAACTCCCAATCCCCCAGAAAGCGACTCTGTACCAAATGCTAGTCCGTCCAGTCTGCCTCTTCGGAACACAGGTGTGGTACAGGTACGTCTCTAAGAGACAACTTGCACTACTTCAAGTGTTCCAATCCAAAAAAGCCATCCGCGCATACTCAATGCCCCATGGTTTATGAGGAACGTCAACACTCACCTTGAATCAGGCATCCCAAGGAATCAGAACACGACAATATCATAATTAAATCCCTACCTACCCACAAACCTCCTGGTAGATAACCAACGAAGACAATCTCAGTCGTAACCCAGGGTCTCTGTCGCCTGCAAAACACTCCATTATCCCGAACCCAATAGCTTCGGTACTTCCTTTACCTAACCTAATTTTCTGTCCATCCCTCCGTCCAACACATGTAGTATTTAACACGTGAAATAATCAAGTTTTTATTCTCAACCAGTGTTTTCAGTTACCGTACGAATTCCTTCTCCAAAAATAGTAATGAGTGTTCCGATAAACAATCCCGTCGACAGCCACACATTCCGACCGACCAGATCAACATTCCTACGGTCTGTCCGTAATGATGGTATGAGTGAAATTGAAGATCGAATATTTAGAAGCCAGCTTGGTGGCGTAGTGGTAAAGGCGATGGGACGGTCCCCCTACTATTGTGATAGTTGCGGATACGAATCCAGCTGGGGCAAGGTCGTAAATATATGTTTGTGATTGTTTAAAATTTGTGAATGTTCTAGGCAAGAGTGTAAAATCCGACAAGGAAAATGATCTCAGTCACGCCAGTAACCAGGCTGGGTAAGACCGGATGGAGGACCGTATATATATATATATATATATATATATATATATATATATATATATATATATATATATATATATATATATAATGAGAAGAATGTTTAGAAAGATAGGCTTTAAATAAAATTTTTGTAAGAAAATTTATAAAACCATGGGATATTAGAGATTTCTATCAATAAAAAAAATTATTATTATTATTGAGTCGCGAAAAAAATATTATGCTAATCGAAAAATTCCCACAAAAGAAGCCAATACTAAAAATAACCGAACCTAGTTCACCCGGTATGGCCTCAGACTGGCTACGATATCGATATTGAAGTTGTATTTTACTTGTCATTCTAACTGATTGCAACTGAATTGACTGTAATTCAAAGATTGCTCGGCGCAGATAAGCGCACGAAATCGAATAATTTTCCACTTAACGTTTTTTTTTTCCGGCCAGGCCCGTCTTCAATTTGTCCGATGTCGGTTTTGTTCGTGACATTCGAGAATCGATATTTTTTATCAATGGCCTCTAATTGACGTGCGGGAATACGGACCCATAAAAACACGCTTAAAAAATTACTTAAAACCGTTTGGTTCCAAGATCAAATATTGAACATTCTGCGATTGACTAGTCACGTCTTCAAATATGAGAAAAAACGTCCATTTAATGGAAGGGTAAAAAAGATTTTAGTTCAAGGAGAAATAGTAATCATTTCTAATAATACACGACAAAAATATTTTACATAAAAATAGAATTGGGAATTGGGAAATATTTAAAAATACAAATGACAACAGACATGTTTCCGCAATGCTTCAGCCCAGCTAGTAAAAAGAAAATGTTCCATAAAATAGCGATGATAATGCAGCGACCTTGAGGCATGTCGAATTTTACATAGTAGAAAAACGGTCTACAAAATACCCAGAAATAT
The DNA here is from genome assembly GCF_030347505.1 of Rhynchophorus ferrugineus. Lineage (NCBI taxonomy): Eukaryota > Metazoa > Arthropoda > Insecta > Coleoptera > Curculionidae > Rhynchophorus > Rhynchophorus ferrugineus. The sequence goes on along the minus strand of NW_027472582.1, from coordinate 8,480,711 downwards.
AATCCCAGATGTTGAACACGGGCGGGGTGCCAGCAGCGCCAACTGGAACCGGATAACGAATAGCTAGCAACCCCGAGACCTCTATCTGAGATGTTATTTTGACGACCATCGTTTAGTTTAGACATGTCATCATCGACTGCCCAAGCCTCGTCACCAGGTAACACCGTTTTATCTATTTTGTATTTTCCACATTTTTATATTACTTCAATAAATAACGGTCACATAATGTAAACACCACTGTTTCATTTCGTCTTACCTCCATTCTCCGAAACTCTAAAAAAAGTTTTGTCTGAATGATCAACAAATGCTTCTGCTTTTTCTTGATTGTTTGGATTGTTTGGTTATAGGTGGACTGTTTAGATGGTCTGAAAAAAATGGTTTCGAAAACAAATTATATCTCCAAAAAATTAAAATATTTAAGAAACTTTTTTAATTAATTCAGCATCCTAATAAAATCAAATTAACTTCTTGATTAAGTGTTATTGTAAAGAAGAATCAGTGTAGCGATATATGTTGGTAACGGGACTTTAATAGTGTTAAACGAACGCATGGAGCTCAACAAGTGAGCCATTGTACCGATCGAGTAAAAAAATCCCCAGGCCCCCCCGGGATAAAAAAGGTCGGGAAATCGCATTTCAATAGCGCCACTGTCGACAAACAATCGACAGTCGGCCTTCGGGGTATTAATCAAAGTTTCCCGCTCGGAAAATTGGAAAATTCGCCAAAGGAAAATCGACAAGTTGCGGAATTAGTGGCATTTTCATTGTGTTTTTGTGTTTCCTCCGTTGTTCGATGAATGGGCGACGGTTCGAGGGCTACTTTTTTATTATTATTTTTTTGTGTTCGCCGTCCTCGATCCGTCCCTCTTTCCTCCATTGTGTTCGGTTTGTGTGTTTACAAACTTCGATTGGCGCTCTCCATTTATAAAGGAAATATAATGACAAATATGATTTTTATTGAGCCAATGTTACAACATAAATAAAGTTCCAGTACCTAGTATGATTTTCTTAAATATTCATTAATATATTATTGCTAATCATTGGTGACCATGAGTAATATATGTACTTTTAACTTTGTACACATAATTTCAGAGTTTTGCGTAGTCTTAGCATTAAGGAGCTAGAAACGTCATTTGCCATATTCAAGTCCACCTGGTTTCTTTCAGTTTTCGGACGTGATATCCCGAACTGTTCGCAGCTAACTTTAGAAGCAATAATCTGAAATGATGGACTACTCCCTTCTGTGAAGTAATTTAATAAAATATCTATTTCCTCACATATTTTTTTTCTTTTCACACAATGCACAAATATGCACACAACCAGCCAGAGTAACATTGAAATACTAGAAAGGTTTAAAAGCAAAACTATGAGAGAGCTATATTCAATATTCCACCGTACATAAACAATAAACATGTGTACCTAGAATTGAATCTGCAAACAGCGAATGAAGAAATTAAGTCGTCCAACAAGAGCTATCAAGCCAGACTAGACCAACAGATAAATCAGTGAGCTGCTGAAATGCAGGGAGTGGGCAATCTAAGATACTCTGTCTTCAGGAGAAATACTATTCCAGATCTAGCATCAAGATTCGCAGTGTATTCGCCGTGCTCGATCTAGCTCTCTTTCCTCCATTGTTTTCGATTTATGTGTTTAAAAACTTCGATTGCCGCTCTTCATTTATAAAGGAAACATAGTGACGAATATGATTTCATTGACACAATGTTACTACGTAAAAAGATTCTACTAAATATATAAAACAATCAGTATGAATTTTTTTTTGTTAATGTATTATTACCAGTCGTTGATGACTAACTTCACAGTTTGTCTCTACAGTGACTTAAAACTATGTAATTATCTAGGAAGACCCAATAGTCCTGAGTTAGTCTCTAATAAAATAAATTAAAATAAAAGTTAGTAACCCTTTTCAGTGTTTTCAACAAGTAGTACACATGATCACACGGTTTGGTGCTCTTGAGTCGGTATCCTAGTTCCCAGAGTGCTGTCCAATAATTGCAGCACTTCAATGTTGACTAGATGTGGACTGTTGGCATGGTGTCTTCCTTCATATTTCCTCTATGACAGTTGGAATCCCAAGTTCTCTGTTTTTTTTTTTGATATTCCTGACGCAATAGTTTGAATTATTCACAGAAAAGCTCAGAAGCGATCGTCTGATATGATGGACTATTTTCTGCTGCATTATTTCCTTTGTCGAAATAATGGTGCAATTACAGTTTTACAGTTTTTCTAATATATCTTCTTATTTAGAAATCCTGCTCCAATTTTGATGCTTGTATACTTAACAAGTATTTAATGTAATTTTTACTGATTAGAAATTGATGCCATATATTCGGAGAAAGGACAATTTTTCTTCATTACATCCAATACTTGGGTCCAGGAAGTATTGTCAAATTATTGTTGAGGGCTAATGCTACAACAAAAGTTGCACCAAAAAATTAAAAGGAAATTATAAATATGTTATATATGTTAATAGCTGCGTTTCAACGAATCCAATTAAAATTTTTAGTTCCGGCTTGGTTGGCGCAGTGGTAAAGATGGCAGAACGGTCCACCTACTGTTGCGATATTCGCGCGTTCGAATCCTGCTGGGACAAGGTCGTACATTTATGTTTGTGATTGTTTAATATTTGTGATCGACCTAGGCAAGAGTAGAAAATTCGGCAAGGGAAATGTTTCCAGTCACGCTTGTAACTAGGCTGGATAAGACCGGATGTTTTGTGGGATGATTTCTAAGTTGGCCACTCGCCAGTAGTGACGCCGGTAGGCTTAATGCCGAGGACCATGGATCGGAGCCCATGCTAAACTTTAGTTCCAGTCCAGATAAATTCCCTTCTTGGTAAAAAGAGACTTTAAAATTTTTAAAAAATACAAAAAAATCTCTTTTAGTATTAATCAATATTTATTAAATTGTAATTCGCACTTATTGTTAATATGTCACCATATTAATTGTTGCCAATTCATAACAAATATTTGGACAATGTATATATTACAACAGTAAAGATATTTAAAATTAATTTGTCTGCTCTTATAGTGTCTGAATAAACATTATCTGCTATTGTAACTCTACATGGCATTCTGTTAGAAGAAGGACAGGAATTCAGTTACGAGAGATCAGTAGTATAGAAGACTGAAGCGGTATCTACTGCTGAAGTAGTAATCTTAATCGTCCAAACTGCAAGAGCTTTTATTTCTCTAAGTTTGTGTGCGTGAAAAAGCGAAAATATTACTATCAAGACTAAAATCTCTTTCTAGCACGAATCTTTCCAATCACTCTGTATTGTTATGAAACTTGAACACTATTACAGTATGACATAGGTCAGCTTGAGGTTCTTGAAATGCGATGATCAAGGCAAATACTACATATTTATCTCCGAGGTCTTGTTAGGAATTAAGTCATTTCGTTAATGAAAATGCGACCATCAGTTTGAAAGCAAAGAAGCAACGAGGAGCTTCGAAATAGACATGTATTAAGGCCATACAAAATGATAATCAGGTGAAAAACAGAAAAATAATAACTTTCGAAAGCAAAGAGGCAACAGTCTATGGGTTGATGCTGATAGTTCAATTATTAAAAGAAAGTCTCCTACAACTATTATTTTTTCTGGTGGAAATATAAGATTAATTTATATTCAATTTTATTCAAACCAACTAATTGGTGTCTAAGTACGATACAATGAATACACGAGGAATTTTAACTGATAATTCGGAACACACCAGAACAAATAAATATATCGAGACGAGCTGACAAAGGAAATTCCAATAACAAACACATCCCGGCGCGGAAAAAACATAAGAAGCAATCCGGGCGCGATTGGAAATCAGGATAAGGAAATCGAGAGCAATTTCATTTCGTTTTTTCGGAGCTCGGAAGCGATTTTGGACATATTTAAATCAAACTGATAAGGAAGATTGGTTGCGTCAGGCTTCGATCCCCTCGAGGTACAAATTGGTCTGCGCCAATTCTTTTGTCGAACTTTTTTTTCTGGCGGGGACCTCCTTCAAGATGGCACAATACAGGGTGGACCCGATAAGAATATTGAGAGAAATGGCTAGTGTTTCCGTGATCGTATTAGTATCAATATTTATTACATTATCAGTCTCAGTTGTTATTTAAATCTTATCGTTACAAATTTTCATCACATTTTCGACCTAGAAGTGATTTCTTTATCAGTACATATACACATTACAAAAGAAGCTTTTTAAAAACCATTGCCTGTTCTTTTATTGATTGAATAAATGTCAATAGTCATTTTCTTCCATTGAAACTACAAAAATTGATTACTATTGAAAGAAAAGACGTTTTCTAAAGTTTGAAAGTAACAGTCGATATGTTATTTTCATAATTTTTTTATATATATTTTAAAATCCCCAGTTAAAAAGTAACCAACTAAGAGGCCATCTCAGAAGACATCTGGTTTTACCCAGCCTGTTTACCGGCTTGACTGGGATGATTATTCCCTGTCGGATTTTGTACTGTTGCCTATAAAGACATTCACAATTATAATCACAAACATAAGGTACATCCATGTCCCAGCAGGATTCCAATCCGCGACTATCGCAACAGTTGGTGGACCGTCCTGTCACCTTAAGCACTGCTTCACCAAGCTGGCTATTTGCATAATTACTTAAACTACATAAATAAGAAAGGCATGGAAAATAAATTGAACATAGATATCACAGAGATATGGACAGTGGATCATAAAGTGCATTTGTGGAGATGTAATGGTGTTTACCGGAATTATTGAGATCGATCTCACTTTTATCACTATTCGGCAATTTTGCTTGTATAAACAACGGATTAATGAAAGCAATATAATGTAACTGTTCCATAACGTTATTTATAGTTTATGAAGGTTCTAATGACTTATATTCAATTTTTTATAGTTTAATTTACCTGCAACAATTTTCGTATTATTTCTTCTTTATTGTATCCAGCTGCCCACGTCATAGACAAAATTAAGAGGTTTGTAACAAGACGTAGGAGAGGTCTTCCTAAATAAGTACCTAGTTTCAGGTCACTGGCCCTACAGTTACAAATTTCAAGTTAGCCGGCAACTACTAGTAATTTACTAGTAATTAATTTAAAAAAATATTACTTATGGTAAAAATATATTTAACATCTTAGAAAGAAGCTGATCAGCTGAAAGACTGCGAATAGCAGAGCATAAGAATCAGCAAACGTCAGTAACGCTCTACATCCATGAATTGGTTGTAAATAGATCAAGCAACTATAATCAAGCTTTTGCTAAATATAAGAAACAGCAGGAACATAAGGAACATAAGAGAGAGACACAAGGATTCGAAGAAGACTTAAAAGATACAAAAGGACTCATAACCTGACTAGACATATCCTTAGCGGTCAGATCCTCTAGAGAGTGCTTACTAAAAAAAACGAGTGTTATATTACAAGATGAAAATGATAACTGTGTTAACACGGATGGACTAAGAAGGAATATTATCTGGACAAATAAATAACTTCTTCACCTTTTGTAGTAAAAGCGATCTACTACGACATATATGCGTCAATGATTGAACATTGAACTATTGCCAAAGACTGACCACCCTGTATAGAACCAAACGTCGTATGCCGAAGAAAAAAACTACCCCCGACCACCCGATTCGGGGGAGAACAACCCCGAAACAAGTGTCGCGATTGTCGAATTTGAATTTGATTGTATCTCGATAGGTTATTTGTTTTTTTATTCGTTTTATCGTTTAATGTTTGACGTGTGAGGGATGGGAGCGGAAAAAATTGCCTGAACGATACTTTTACGACGGATCGTTTTGTTTTATTATCGTGTGTTTCGATTGATCAATAATACAGTGATGGATAAGACAAATTAGAATAGATCTTTTTTTGTATAGACGATAAGTTTGTTTTTTTTTCTTAAATTATTTATTTAAAGTTGCCGTATACATATATATGTAATTGCTCATCCATAAAATTCATGTTTGTAGACTAAAACATGAATTTTATGGATGAGCAATTACAATTTACAAGAATATATTAAAATACAGAGAGACTATTTGTATATAATAAAAAGTAAATAAACACAACATAAATGTGCATAGATAAAATAACTAGGTAACTAATGCAGAACTTTGATACATGCAATGAATGTAAATAGAATTGCAGTAATCAGCAGTAATGTAATTACTGGAGTCATATATTGTCTCGTAGTTCAAGTATGTCAAGGAAGGAAAAGAGTTCGGACAGGTGACTTGAAGTAAATATGTCAGGTAGTTCATAAGGAATATCGAGTTCAGATCTCAATGTGTATCTCAATATCCCCTCGAAAGATGATTTGTTAGCTCTGCAGTGTTGTGATATGCATTTGTAAAGTACAATGGAGGAGAAAAATCATATCAATCAATGAGTCCCAGGTCAACTGGGTTAAATCATTAGGCTTAGTTGGTTGAAGGGGAATAGGTCTTTGTATAACATTAAATATTCAATTAAAAATTCTAGTATATTTCCTTTAATTCCCATGTAGCTGGGAATCCAGGCAAGAGAAATATTTCTGTTCAGTGTGGTCAGTTCGAGTAGTGTATATAGTATATATCGGATATTCACATTTTTAAGTTGTGTTAAACAGTACCCAATAAATAATCCAACAACCAAATTAATATATTACATGGTAAATTCATAACTACTTCAAGCGTTCTTCTAAGATCATCCGGATTGTCCTCAAGAGCTTTTTCTTCCTTAATTTACCAAAAACATTTTTCGAAATAGCAGTGTGCTGTTAGTGCCTCGGTCTAATCTGTATGATATAGCTCCACGTCTTTTTGGAGCTATTTATTGTGACTTCTCTCCAAAAAGTCGATTTCCCCAAAGAAGTTTGTGATGAATTCGTTCAGCTTGCAGTCAAAAATTTCAATCTTTTCTAGGTTTGTTTATTTGTTGAAACACTTCATGTCTAATAAATTTTTGCCAACAATCTGACACTGAAATAAGTGACTTTTAGTCTTAGTTGTAATATTTTCTCAATATATGAACCATATTGTAGAAGCACAAGCTTCAGCAGCTTAACTTATTTGGATTCATATTTTTGACCCCGTTTTATTGGTCCCAAATATTCAAATTCCTGTATTTGTTCTCCATTGCTGTTAAGATTATATTACAGTGAGATTCTCAACTCATATAATCTTTGAGTGAAGAGCATAATGTATTTTAATCTCATGTTGAATGACTGTATGAGCTTCTCGTACACTTATGCCGCTAATTTTCTCTCAATAATGTTTAAATCTCTTTTTAGTATGTTTGAGACATTTACATACGAATATAATTAAGCACTCTGTTTTAGCAAAAAGTTGTTGGTTGTTGTAAAGTCCATTAGTATATAAATAAATTCGAAAAGAACCAGATCAATGTTTATGATTATTGGTTTAAGTTTTATTATAATTAATGTGGGATATTGATCTACATTAATTTACTTATCTTAATATAACCAATAATTTATATGTTATCCTTGTGTCGAAAAGATTTCGTTAAAATAACAAGGAAACAATATATCTAATAACAAAAGAAATATTAAATATATTCACCAAAAAATCGATAAATCAAATCATCGATACAGTAATTTTGTTCCAAGTTTCAAGTGAAATTCGCCAAAATGCCATCTACATATTTCGACAGATATTTCTTGACCTATCGACCAGATATTACATATCCATTAACTCAATCCATTTTTTCATTGTATCAAAAAATTCAAAAAATAAATGGATCACATTCAATTGCATTGGTAACCATTCATCTCATTTCCATGCATAGTTTTATGTTTATAAAGGGCAGTTTTTGAGGACATTGAAGAAGTATTATCAAGAAATCGTGGTGGTTATCGTTAGCCTAGTGGACCTCCAAAAAGGCAGTCCTCCTAGTCTTGGAGTATCGGTTCGAATCCTACTGGGGTATAATTGTGATCCATAGGATACATAAAATAAGAACAAGAATTCGACAAAGTAAATCACCGCAGTTGCTCAAGTAACTAGGTTAGACAAGACCCGATGTCGTCTGGGATGATCTTTAAGTTCCAATCTCTAATCGCCAATCGGTAAGCTTAATTCTATGATTCACAGCCCAAGTTAAGGAGTAGGTCTAATCTAAATAAGCCCTACTGGGTAAAAAGAAGACTGTAAAATATAATAAGAAAATGTGGTCCTATTTGGTTGCCAGAAGAAACTATGAAACAATTCATCAAGTAAATATTATATGCAAGGATTAGAATATAGCTTTACTGTATCTCAATTTTTCAAAAAAGTAAAAAAGAAAACTTAATAACTATAAATATAATTTCTAAAAACAATACAAAGTATATTACTGGAATAAAATGCAACGTGGATTACTTTTTCACTATTAATATTTGAATAAACTCTTGTGTAAAACTTTGTCCGTGGTCTGAGGGATATTTATGCAAATTTTGGGCAACAACGGCTGAGCAACTATCAATATTCCACCTTAAGATCCAACTCCCGACGCCGTACCGTTCACAGACCGCCCCTCCGAATCCCCCGCGCCCCCCACGTAATTTCGTTTAATTGTCAACCGTCGCTACGGCGAGGAACTGTCTCCGAATAATTATCAATACTGATCTGATTATTCTGATTATTATTGATGGAGGACGCCCAGCAAGACGACGCCCAATAATTGGCGTTGCGACGCTGCAAGACGTCGCCGCTCCGATGCTGAATTTTGATTAGCTGATTAGGCATCGCTTGATTTATAAGCGTCGCTGAATTTTAATTATATTTCTCGGCCATTTTCCGATCGATAAGCCGATAAATCATAGCTTAATACGATTAATTAACAAACACTGATTAAAAGATTCGACGGAGTAGTTGCCCAAGATGTTCAAAAGTAATCGTAAATTTATATGTCTTCCATAATGTCTATATTTATGGATAATTAAAATAATAATACTATTTTTTCAAATTAGGTTTAATTTGTTATTATTATTCTGTTCTACTTCCATCAATACACTAGCAAGGCAAGTGCGTTGGTACCAAACCCTCGTTGGTAAAAAAGATACTTGTAAACAAATATCGATATTTCTTCCCCGATATATAGCGATCGATTCTGTTAACAGGTTAAATGAAAAGTTCCCGGCCTGACACATAGATAGCGCTACTAAAAGTTAATCGATATGCTTTTTCGGTAGCCCTAACCCTGAAAAGATGCATGTATAAATTTGACAGCTGTCGAATCATTAGAATGTGAATTATAACATTTTGAGTGAAGCAACTTTTGTTCTTGTGAAAAAAATATGGATAAAAAGGAATTTCGCATGTTGATAAAACATTGCTTTTTGAAGGGAAAAAATACAGTTGAAGCAAAAACTTGGCTTGATGCCGAGTTTCCGGATACAACCCCAGGAAAATCAACCATCAAGGATTCGTATGCTAAGTTTAGACGTGGTAAACTGAGCACCGAAGACGGTGAACGCAGTGGACGCCCAAAAGAGGTTGTTACTGACGAAAACATTTAAAAAATCCACCAAATGATGTTGAATGACCGTAAGTTTAAATTAAATGAAATAGCAGACACTCTAAAGATATCAACTGGACGTGTATATCATATCATTCACGAATATTTAGGTATGGAAAAGTTCTATGCAAACTGGGTGCCGCGCAAGCTGATAATTGGCCAAAAACAACGACAAGTTTATGATTCGGAGCAGTATTTGAAGATCATCAAGCGTAATAAACTCGAGTTTTTGCGTCGATCTGTGACAATGGATGAAACATGGCTCCATCATTTCACTCCGAATTCCAATCGACAGTCCTCCAAGTGGACTGAACACTATGAACCCGCTCCAAAGCGTGGGAAAGCGCAACAGTCGGCTGGCAAGGTTATGGCGTCTGTATTTTGGGATGCGCATGGAATAATTTTCATTGACTACCTTAAAAAAGGAAGGACCATCAACAGCGACTATTACATAGTATTATTGGACGGTTTGGAGGCCGAAATCACCGAAAAGCGGCCGCATATGAAGAAAAAGAAAGTGCTGCTTCACCAAGACGATGTCACAAGTCAGTAAAAACCATGGAAAAAAATCCATGAATTGGCCTTCGAATCGCTGCCTCATCCACCATATTCTCCAGATCTGGCGGCCAGCGACTATTTCCTGTTCTCAGATCTCAAAAGAAATTTTCGTCGAATGAAGAAGAGATCGCCGAAACTGTGGCCTACGTCAAAGTCATCAAATCCGTGACCCTATTTTCACAGAAATCGTTTTCGAATATTTTATCGCTTCATTTTAATGCTTCCGAAACGGCAAAATCTCAGAAAGCTTGTTTATTATTTAGACATCGTCGACTAGCAGTTTTTTACGGCCGTTTACGGCTCCGTGTTATTATCCGCGCCCAAAAATTACGATCACCACCGTCTTATTTTGTCACGCTATCGCCGATACAGTCGGCCAACCTACCCTCGTCCCCCCAGTACCCGGTTGACGCGCCCGACGCGATAAAGCCCCAATAAACCGTCGCGTTTTACAGCCCCGAAAAACAAACGAAAACAACTGTCAGCGCCCCATCGTAATCGCATCGCCTGATTGTTTTCTTTAAAACGTAAAAACAGTCATTTGTTTTGGTAAAACATGTGATGTGTTTATGAATATGACGAGTAGGCCGCGCCACCTAATAAAACAAAAGAACGCCGGGTCTCGGTCGTTTACGATTGCGATCCTCCTCGTCGGCCGTGACGTTTAGTGTGTGGCGAGGGGGGACGGTAAGTTTTGGAGGCTCTAAAAGTTGAAAGGGTTTAATGACTATCCGAAAGATCCAGGCGTCAGGACGTCCTGACATTTTCTGCGTTGTTTTTGATTTTTTAACCGGATTTGAAGTCATCTTTTAAGACGATATATTGGTAGGCGTAACATTTTTCAACACAAAATAAAGTCTTGATGAACAGTCAACAACATTTAGTATAACATTCTCTATGAGTACGAACCTCATCCTCAAGAACAAACAATTATATTTGATATTGAAAAGTTCTTTATATAGTCTAGAATCTATAGAGTATTTCCTGTGTCCGATAGGAGTAGTCTCCTCCTACGAAACTGACTCCAGCTATTGACAATACTTCTACGGTATCAACTTGAACATAATGTGGATAAACCTTGAACACCATATGTGTTTGAACGTCTGACATATCTCTAGTAATATTGCAAAGCAGTTCTCTTCTTAAAATTCCTTCACTTAGCCCAGTTACTCTATGCACTTGATCGATTGTTCAGTGGTGATTTAGAAATCCCGAAACTGGACATCTGGTATACTTATAAGTGGTTTAACATTTTTAATAGCAGTTTCAATAAAAAAAAACTTAAATATTACACGCAATAGATCTGTAAGTTCCGACTTTTCATGCCAATTTATCAAATTTTTTAAGCATAATTATTAATTATTTAACGCATTAAATATTTTTATAACATCTTTATTAGATACGCTTAGTACAATCTTAATTTACAATTAATTTATTACTACTTTTCCTGACAATCTCCTGACATCCTGCGCGTTATCCAGCAGTTGTATTGCTTCCACTTTAGTGTGACTTAGTAATCTTCTTTCGTGTTTCAAGGCGAAATCTTGGATAACTTCGCAAATCCATTTGATTTCCAGGTCATCGTGCAGTAATTCGTTGGTTACGTAGTGATAGGCACTGGTAATCACTCGAAGAATCTTGTTTTGACAGTGACAATTTTTCGTGCAACCCCATATTTGCATTGTAGATCAACCTCTTTGATTTTAGGTCAAGTTGAGAGTATCTTCCGACCAACCAGCATAGTTGTTTTATTTTGGTTCTAATGTGCTTTGCTTTTTGTCTAACGTGATGTTTCCAATTTAATCTACCGTCAAGATGGAGTCCAAGGTATTTAGCTGATTCTGCTTGAGGAATCGGGCATCCATTGAGTGATATAAGTAAGTTTTTACTATTTCGCCGCAAACGCATTAAATATGTGTATTAAAATTATGATAGCTTTTCATAGCTATTCTTTCAGTATTCTAGCAGAAATATTACTTATTCCAGGAGCCTTTTTGCGATTAGAGGTCTTGTGGCATGTCAAGTTCCATTGGATACATTATTTGTATAGTTAGTTTTGGCTTATAAACTGGTGTTGTATCTAGTATAGAAATAAATTAGTTAGATATTGTGCTGATAATTCTTCAATACTAACCATCTTCCAGGATCGCTTCGGATTGACTAGAAGGCCCAAGTTATTAAAGCAAAAAAGAACTGACAGATTTGTTGCATTTGGTTTTATGTTTTAGTCTGAAATTTTATTAGATATTGTTGGTTGCTTCTTTTGCTTTTTTCCTAGTATGGTTGCTTTAAAGTTTAGAGTTAAAATGACGTGCATTATTCTCTAAAAGATCCCTAAACATTGTTTTTAAAAGTAAATAATGAGAAACTTAAAAAAATATCCTATGAGCTTCTGCGTAAGTATACGAAAGTTTGTTCGGTTCTGAAAGTTGTATTTCTGATCGGATGATTATAGATCCAAAAATGGAAGGGTATTTGTTAACCAAGATCTATTTTCTAATCGACATTTGAAAAGTAAATATTTCATTATGCTTGGATATGTATAAGAGAATTGAAGAAGTATAATTGTGGGATCAGCAGAAGTTCAGTCCACATTAGAACGGTCAAAAAGAATTAGCAATAAGCAGAAATATATTTTTCAATCGAAGAAAGTCAAGAGAATTTAAAAGAGAAAATGATTGCTGCTATTTCTCCAAAGATTCTTTAAAGACAGACGAATCTGCGCCTTCAGCTTCAGATAGATACTAACCCGCTGCTACAATACCAAAGAGACTAAGAACTATATGTATATGTTATAGAAAGGCTATTACAATTTCGAAGGGCAATTTTACATGTATTTTCATATCAACTGTCGAAGCAGAACTTCACATATGACCAAACGTCATTCAATATTTATCGAATTCAATTCATACGTCACACACTTGCGCTTTACAGGAATCGTCATCGAGTAACGCCTTGAAATCCTCGTGTCCAATTTCTTTGGCTATCCAAGACACTCCTTGTCAAACCGAATTAGCCACACTTAATTGCCATAAACTTCACACAGCATTCTTCTCGCAAATTCGATTTACTCAGACATTTTCAGCGCACTGAAAACTTTTTTTGTTCACACTCCGACGACATGAACCATACTGAAAAATGAGGCTTAGACATGATGATAATGATGCAACACCATATGTTGTAAATCCTTTAAAATTAACTTTTAATGCAATAATATTTTTATTATTAGTACCAGAATACAATAACGGAAATCAACGGATGTCCGACCCTGTAATATCACGAGGAATAATTTTAAAGGAAACGACATTAGCATAAAATTCAAAAAAATTAACACATTTACCCGGCACCGGTTCAATATGCCGACCGGTCGGTCGGTCGGTCCATCGCCGTGGGTGGCTCACGAGACGAACTCGATTGATGTGCGACATAAATGCACCGTAATATGGGAACGCTAACATCAATAAACGAATAAAACGGCCCGATGGAAGATGCGATTCGCAGGTTGGTACCCATTTAACGATGTTTACCGGGGTGGCAAACAATCGTCACATGTTCTTTTGGCGGCACCGGCACATACACAGATCCGTTCCTGTTTTAAAATTAATAATCCGGATCTCGGTCAACATGTGCGTCGTTGTGTGGGGGCAACGGAATCCGCTCCGTTACCAAATCGCATCCGTTCAATTTACATCGCTCGTCTGGAAATCGGCCGACGATCTTCCAAAGAAATGGATCCCACTTCCTTAATTTAAAAGGTAAATATTTAGTCGAGTACGAGGATATCAGTAAAGAGGCTCATATCAACTAGCGTTGGGAACTATCGACTAAAAATACTAGTACTATCAGTTAATTTTTTCAACAGGCCTTTTGAAAATTCCCCGAGCTACCAAAGTAAAACATATTTTTTGCCAAAATTAGTTTTTTTATTCAACATAATTCCCTTCAAGGGTGGAAGTGGACCTTGATTATAGCGACCCTCCAACTTTTCGATACCATTTTCCTAGTACGATTTGTCCTTTGCTGTCGAGTAACTCTTTATTCGACGAAAATTTGTTCCCAGCGAATATTCTTTTGAGATCTGAGAACAGGAAGCAGTCGCTGGGGGCCAGATCTGGAGAATACGGTGGATGAGAAAGCAATTCGAGACCGAATTCATGGAGTTTTGCGATCGTGTTCACTTACTTGTGACACGGTGCGGCCGTCCGTCCTTCAAACGATGCAATAACGCTATGTAATAGTCGCTGTTGATGGTCCTTCCTTTTTCAAGGTAGTCAATGAAAATAGTTCCATGCGCATCCCAAAATACAGACGCCATAACTTTTATTATCATCAAAATAACAGATGTATTTTGAATGTTGTAAAATGATTTTTATTAACCGACTTCGAAAAAGGAGGAGTAGATTTCTCCGTCAATTATAGACCTTTTTTTGTATTCTATCTTCTTTTTATTCGAAAGAGTGCATTTCCGAGATGGTCCTAGTGGAACCAAATCATGATCTGTTGGGGAAAGGGGGATAAATCGAGGGAAACGCTAAAATTTCAAAGACACGTACAAAGTTTTTACGTATTTTTTATCTAAAATTATCAGATATTTGTTTATGTTATTGCTGATGTGATGAAAAACTGGAAGTAGTAAAAGCAGTAAAAGTAGCAAAAACCATTCAGTTTGCTTTTTAAGCACTAGCCTTATGATATGAGACGTCGTAGAAACAAACTGTTAAATTTAGCTTAATACCTAATTATATTATCACTACATAGTATAAAACAAAGTCGCCTTTTCTGTCCCTATATCCCTATGTGCGCTTAAATCTTTAAAACTACGCAACGGATTTTGATGCGGTTTTTTTCAATAGATAGAGTGATTCAAGAGGAAGGTTTATATGTATAATACATGCATAATGTACTAAGGCAACATTGCTAATTTTAGAGGTTTCTAACGTGATGTCGTAAATTAACCTATTTTTTAAGGCTTATTTAGCAATTAGCAAAAACGCTGCCTAACACTACGAGTTAGATCAAATTAATGTACTACAGTATTGTACACCATAAAAAGGTCTACAAAAAAGTCCGCGATGGTATATGTTTATCTTTTAGGGATAACCCACATTAACCATTTTTATTGTTTACTTTTTACATGAGAAAATGGCTTATTTACGAAGCTATTTTAAGCAATACGGCATTAATCCTTATCGAATTAAGTACCTTAAATACAGTGTGCAATTAATATAGATCAATATGGTTCCTTACAGCATGTAAATTAAACAAATATTTTCGGAGATATTACAAATTTAAAATTTGCTTTTAAAAATGTGTAATGTAATAAAAATTGTATGAATTTAGATATTCCAAAGATAGCAGGAAATCTTCATAGTAAGTATAGGGGAAGAGGAATTGTTTTACTCCAAATTTAATGCGTGTAGGCCAAGGGCAGTAATGAATGAACCAAAAATACTGGATCGATTTTAATCATGTTTTCATTGAGTGACATAGACATATATATTTTATGCCCGTGCAAAGTCGGAGCGGGCCGCTATGTTTTTATATACAACGTTCATATTTTTTCTGTAGTGTATTTAATTTAGTATCAGCATTGCACCCGTGCGAAGCCGGGGCGGGTCGCTAGTTTATTATATAATAATAATGTTAATAATATTATTTTAACTACTACCAACTGACCACTTTGAAGTCAGTGCCGAGCCCAAACAATACAAAAATTGCCGACTTGGTGGCGCAGTGGAAAAGGCGATGGGACGGTCCTCCTACTGTTGCGATAGCCGCGAGTTCGAATCCTGCTGGGGCATGGTCGTAAATTCATATTTGTGATTGTTTATAATTTGTGAATGTTCTAGGCAAGAGAGTAAAATCCGACAAGGAAAATGACCCCAGTCACGCCAGTAACCAGGCTGAGTAAGACCGGATGTCTTCTGGGATGATTTCTAAAGTTGGTCACTCGCCAGTCGGTAGGCTTAATGCTGAGAACCGTGGTTCGGAGCCCACGTTAAACTTTAGGCCCAGTCCAGATAAACCCACAGTTGGTAAAAAGGAGATTTTAAAATATATATAAAAAAATAGAAAAATTGTAATATAATTTTGTGACAAATACATAAAATTAAATTACGAACAAAAGAAATTTAATATGTTGCTGTCTGAGAGGTAAGAATTTAAAAGTTCAGTATGTGCTTCGGTAATATTGCGGAGTTTATATATGAGTTCCTTATGTCAGACCTTATCGAAGGCTTGCGCTAAGTCCAATAACATAGCATACCGAACTTTTTTCTCCTTGCAGGTTTTTTCAATAATGTGTGTGATTGATCTAACCTTGCCAATTGTTGGATTTTAAGAGGTAATATCGATACATCGTCATAGTGTAGGATTGATTAAATCACCGAGATTTTTGGATTACATTACATTGTAATGGAATATGAGGAAATGACTATACTTTCATGATAACAATCACAACAAACTCTTAATACTTACATGAACCTTATTACCAAAGGTACTAATTGAGAAAGAAATTATTGTAGAAATAAAATAAAATCTAACTTTTATTAATGTATTTACTGAAATTACAATTGCTGACCATATATTTCTCTGATAAACCCTAAAACAAGCTGTATTCTGTTTCATTTGATTGGCATCATCATGGTTCTATCCGAATATCTGTGAATAAAAATGGAGCGTAACTGGTTTAAAAGTTTTATTTCCATGCCATTATAAAATCAGTTGAATATAGAATCCTCAATTAATTCACGAAACATCATTGTATCCACTAAAAACAACTGCATGGTGTGGTATTCATGCTGGAAATATCATTGCTTCGTAACAGATTTTTTTGAAAATAACCAAGGCAGTTACTGTTACTGCTGAACGGTACCAAGACATGATTCCAAATTTTCTTGTGCCTGAAATGGAAGAGCGTGGTTTCAGCAAGATAGGGCAACAACACATACAGCTCGTTCAATAATTCAATTATTGAATTTTTTCAATATTTGACGTTCTTCCACGAAGACTAATTTCGCGAACTGGCGATTATCATGGCCAGCCAGATCTCCGGATTTAACAGCACCAGGCTTTTTTTATGAGTTTTTTTTTAAATCAAAATTTATGTGAGTAAGCGTCAAACAATTCGACATCTTAAAGATAATATTCGTCACGAAGTTGAAGAAATTCATCGTCAGATATTACAGGATGTCATGAAAAATGCCTTAGAAAGGGCCGAAAGTTGCATAGCGAATCGCGGTCACCGTTTAGCCGAAATATTACTTCAATCAAAACGAGAACAAAATATAAAGACCAAGTAAACTTTTTATGAAAACCAAACTTATTATATTTTCTTTGAGCAAAGTTATAGGCAATCAAAATGGTAGCGGGAGTTTTGCCGCACCTTATACTAAACCTTAAAAAATCCTAAACAGTTATACCCGTTGATTGGTTTTGTTATTACGATAGATGCAAATGATACATATACGTGCATACTGAACTATACGACGAGGACTCTTCAACGAAATATGGAGGGAACCGTCGAGGAATCAATTAAGCGTGGATCGATCGCAGCTGGCGATTAGCCATTCCCTTTAATTTCGTAGCCGTCTCGTTCCTAATCCGGTGCCAAGTATCGCTTTTACGAATTAATTTATTCCATTACGAGTCGAAGCCGCTTAATATTTCATAAAATCGGACTACGAAAATTGCTACACGGCATCGGCTTTGATCAGCATTGCAGATGTTAATTCTTTCATTGGGCGCGATTGGGGCGCTTTTTTCTTGTTTTTTCCCCGTGTTTAATTTCCAAGGTACACGGCTAATTCCCGATCCTGAATAAGGCATGAGCTCCAGGCGAAACCGGTGAGGGGAATCGATGGTTCGCTCGTGTTTTTTTTCCTCTCTCGCCTGATGCTGTTGCTGATGTTGTTATTGTCTTCGAAGGGAGAACCTAATTCCTAATATCCAGAGTCCAATAGTGCCAAGATCAGCGTTGCCAAATTGTGCGAAATTTCTCAATCTGCGGTGAATCTCATGTTGATCATCTCATGTCAGATAATATTCTCATTGTCATTGTGTCCTAGTTGAAAAGAGGTACAATGTTGTCTTATAATTTCGAACGTGTAACCGAACTAGTCTATCAAAGTTATAGGTCTATATAGGTTTAAATATTTGCTAACAATAGTTTATTATGTACGTTTAATTTAAATTTTATTCCAAATAAGCAATACATTTTTTCGAGTTAATTTCTCTTGTTTTTAATGTGTTTTTTTTTCAACGTAGTTTTGCATGAAGATTCATACCAAGGTACTTGGCACTACTCTATGCAGCATGGGATAATAGTTTATTTTTTAGCGCTTTAAAAACTGTAAAACTTTCCGCAAAAGCGATTTACTCGGTACAAATTCAGACATTTGCAACACACTGAAAAAAGTTGTTGTTCCCACTTCGACAAAATGATACTTACTGAAAAGTGAAGCCTGTCAGTGAAGCTTCAACATGAAATTGGTTGCAAATTTATCCGAGGCTATTTAATACACAGTAACAGCATCTGCGATAAATCCTGTAAAATTAATTTATAGGCCTAAAAGGCGGAGGCAGTAAAAGTTGGTTGTAGGTAAATTGATTTTTATCTCCATATCTGGATTTGATCCACTATGTTGCTTCGGTAATATTTCATGGAATTTATATATGAGTCTCTTATGCTAGACTTTATCGAAGGCTTGAGCTTTGTCCAAGAATTTAGCTCAGGTAATATTTTCTCTTCGTATGTGTAGGATTGTTCGTCTTGTCGGTCGGAATATGTGGCTGGCGACGTAATTGTTTATTGGAACACTCAGTAGTATTTCTGTGGAAGGAATTCGTGCGAGAACAGAAAACTTGTTACAAAAAACAAAGTTTATTTCATGTGTTAAATACTACATGTGTTCGATGGGAGGATGGACAGAATATTAGGTTAAGTAGAGCGAAAAGAGAGAGGTACCAATCCATCATCGTTGCCAACCTTCGAACTTAATGTAGATGTAATAGTGGTGGCCTTAAATGTTGTAGACGTTGCTACATCATTCTACTCCTAGTGGAGCTGCCGTGGAAGTACCTCCACGTGGTGCAGGTTCCTGAGCACTTCCACAATCATGAAATAAATCGCCCAGGGACCGATTATAAGATGGGGATCCAACTTAAGTCAGGAGTTTTTTGGGGATCAGCTACCATAGCAGGAGTAGCAGGACGTTGTTTGTCTTGGGGTGTTCCGAATTATTTATAGGTACCTATAAGTGTCGTACCTTACGTGGCCCGTTTCGTGGTGTAAGGGTGTTCATGCCTTGATGTCAATCATGCGGGCTTCTGTAGTCTTCGTCCATCGCGCTCGTCTCGTGGGATAACGTAAACTATGTGATGGTGATGGGTTCCTCGCGATATTGTTCCATAAACGCGTCAAGCACGTGGATCCAGTTGAGCAGGCTTATCCGTTAGGCATTCGATCACGTCGAGGTCACTAATTGTAGGAATGTTCGCCTTGTCGGTCGGAATGTGTGGTTGCGACGCGATTGTATATCGGAAAACTCACTACTATTTTCGTGAAAGGAATTCGCACGGGGACAGAAAACACTGGTTGAATGAAAACTTGTTTATTTCATGTTTTAAATACTACATGTGTTAAGTATGGATGGGAGGATATTGGGTTACCTTAAGAAAGTACGGAAGCGCTGTGGAAGTGGTATTGTTACAAGGGGTAAAGAGCAGAGAGAGAGGGGCATCGTTGTGGTGGTATTTTATTGCCACATGGTTGTAGCCATTGGTTGTAGCGATCGCAACATAGGTTTTTCCAATTATTAAGTGTTTATTTCTAAAAGCAAACCACTATGCGGGTATTTTTATGTGGCAATTTTTCTATATATAAATTGATTATTGACAACAAGAACAGAAATCGCTTAATCTGGCATAACAGATTTACAAAAATAAATGGTTCAGTCGAAGTTTCGACACTAAACAAAAGGCTTATATAAATAAAGATTAGAAACAGTTGTTGACTAAATTATGAAAATATCTCCAACTATTTCCTAATAAATACAGTATACATTAAAAATCATCGTGGTCCGGAGATTCGGCTACTTTCGAAACTATTCGTATAATCGTATATAAATACCTATTTAAGGGAGAAAATTATAAGTCTGTCAAATACATATTGTA
This sequence comes from Rhynchophorus ferrugineus, assembly GCF_030347505.1. NCBI lineage: Eukaryota > Metazoa > Arthropoda > Insecta > Coleoptera > Curculionidae > Rhynchophorus > Rhynchophorus ferrugineus. Next base: position 8,460,480 of record NW_027472582.1, on the reverse strand, counting down.
TTTCGAATGAACGAATTTCGCCGAATAAAAACACGTCTGGCCCAATCGAGGAGGCCGCCGCATTATGTCGACGATGAAAGCAATGTTTCACGGCTGAAGTGGTGCCGCCACCACCATTAACAAACTCGATTGGTTTATTTCAAACTTCAACAACTTATCGGCACCGAGTGAGCCGGGCCGCTTTCGCCCTTATGCCACCGACGATTTGGGCCGATTTTTGTCGACGGGCGCGCGGTGATTTACGAGCGTCGACCTGTCAATGACAAAACAACGAACCGCCGACAAATTCTGCGATTTCAATTGGCAATATTGTTTTCTATTTATCGCGGCCGCCTGCGATGCGGCGCGTGTAATCGATGGATTTATTGCTCTCGAATGGCCTTTTGATTTAGAGTATGATTGAATCAACCGAATTAACATATATTGGGTCCGGAGCAGTGCGTTCGGTGTTTTTTAAGTAGAATTGAAAAGGTTTTTTTGTAGGGCAGAAATAAATCCATTTAAACCAAATGTACTATATTACTATCAACGATGTTCGCCAATTTGGGGTAGAGTCATTATGTCACGTATAAGGAATGTTTTAATCTATTTTGTTACTTAAGAATATTAATATATAGTCAATATATGTCTGTCTAAAGTTCTAAATTCGTTTTAATATAATCCCAGATGTTGAACATTGGCGGTGTGCCAGCAGCGCCAACTAGAACCCGATAATGAATAGCTGGCGGCAACCCCGAGACGTTTATCTGGGATGTTATTGAAGGGTATTTCGAATCATTCAGTGCTCAACCCTCGTTTGGTTTAGACGTGCCACCATCGACTGCCCAAGTCTCGTCACCAGGTAACACCGCTGCCATCCGTTTTATTATTTGCATTTTTTTACATTTTTGATATAGCCATCATTTACCCTAAAATTCTTATGCGTCTTGCAGTTACACTTTGTATTAGAATGGACACGGTCACTAAAATATCTAAAAAAAAATCAATATTACCTTAAATTCGCCAAAAAGAAACCGTGTTAATGCAAAACAGGTGACGAATCAAGATCAATCTTGCTGTTTCAGAGATCAAATATACGAAATGTATAAAACAGTAAGTAGTTTTTTCAATCGAAACATAATTTAATACAATTATTTCAGAGAAAATTGTTAGTCTGAAAAGTATCCACAAAGATCCAAAAGATATACAGCTAATAATAATAATCTAGGGTTTAAGTGGTGAAAAGATAACCCACGAAGGGTTTATTGGAACTTCCGGAGATAGCTTTTAAAAGAACACAATTTTTAAAAACATATAACAAAATCAAAGAAGAATTATATCAATTTATATATTTAAAAGTGCCATGAATATTTCAGAATGGTACATTGAGTTGGTCATGGCAAGATGATAATAAATTTAGTATAAAGACAACAAAGATTCATGGAAAAAGGTAAATGTTGGATTAACTTTCTAAGTTTTTTTTAGACATAACATTTATTCATTGCAGACATATAGTTCTTCATGCTGGAAAAAGGAGTGGTTTTATTCCTGGTGTAGAATCAGTGTTTCTTTAAGTCCAAAGGTGACTCCCATGAAGAAATGAACCATAACTTGTCTTTGCAGTAGTTTGAAAATCAGCTTTTAAGGAACTTGGAGGAATCATCAGTTATTGTTATGTACAATGCACCATATCTACCATATATATATATATATATATATATATATATATATATATATATATATATATATATATATATAGTATATATATATATATATATATATATATATATAGTATATTTATATATATATATATATATATATATATATATATATATATATATATATATATATATATATATATATATATATATATATATATATATATAGTATATTTATATATATATATATATATATATATATATATATATATATATATATATATATAGTATATATATATATATATATATATATATATATAGTATATTTATATATATATATATATATATATATATATATATATATATATAGTACACTGGGGGAGAAAATCCTAATAAGTTCATCAACAAAGGCTGCTATTAAGGAATGGCTTAAAGTACATAAAATAAGTTTCGAGGAAATCATGTTAAAGAATGAACTATTTCAAATTATTACTCGGTTGTCATTAATTGTCAAAAAACTTACAAACAACTTAGATGAACCAACCGAGCATTTATATGTGATGGACAAAATACAAAGGTGTGTACATAACTACAACATGATTTGGCTAAAAATATCATTTCAAACTGTTTAAACATTGTGGTTACATTGCTTTCCGTACAAAATGGAAGAGCTTTCTGTAGCGTATTGTATCTAGTAATGCAGATTTCAGGTCAGATACACAGTTTCCAAGGCAAAAAGTCTTAGTCAAAAGTTCATACAAGCCATACACAACGAGTCCGAAGAAATCTGATTACTTATTCAAGTGTAAAAATTAAATCGCTAACAAACCATTATCCTCTTTTTTTTCAACACCATATTAGCATATTATCATAAAGATGAGAAAAAGCTCTAAAATGATATGAACATTTTGATTAAGACACAGAGTACCATTTTGCTCAATAAATGCCTTATTAAATAAAAAAAAAGGATAACAATACATATCTAAACCCTGGAAGCATATATTATATTTAATTTATCATTAATTCGCATCTAATCATAACAAGAAACAAGAAGTAATCGATTGATAAATACCTGCACAGTGCTCCAGTGCCTATCAGACAAGAAGGCTGGTATTAATGGTGAGGAATTCTCTCGGTTGTAAAAGTGGGATGTTGGTAACCGAAGCGATTTTATTGGAATGCGTTGGGGAAAACCCCAGCATTCTTCGATGGTGTGCTGTCAGCGTTAAATGGCCAACATTAGTTTTCAACTGTTAGATACCGATACTGATTAATATCCGCCACCGGAGCAAGTTTATTCTGTCGTGGACAGTCCATACCGATCGAACGTAAATGCGGCTATTACATTTCGTAGTTAATGAAGAGTTTTTAAAGAATCGGGGACATGAAAGACATTAAAAAAACATCAACTAATTGTTCACGATAGAGTATTTCAAACATATCTATATATTAAAAGTTATTATTTATGGCTATCATTAAAATATAATTGATTTTGGAAAGATTTATTAAATACTTTTGAATATATGATCTACGCCTCTTGATAGTATCATTATTTTTTTACTAGAGACCAATATTTTTAATGTTTATCCATACTATAACGAATAATAATTTAGGGTAAATAATGTGGCTCGGTGAATGGAGGTAAAACGGAATGAAACAGTGGTGTTTACATTATGTGACCGTTATTTATTGAAGTAATATAAAAATGTGGAAAATACAAAATAGATAAAACGGATCGCAGAGGTGTTACCTGGTGACGAGACTTGGGCAGTCGATGATGACATGTCTAAACTAAACGATGGTCGGGTACTGAATGATCGGAAACACCCTTCAATAACATCTCAGATAGAGGTCTCGGGGTTGCTAGCTATTCGTTATCGGGTTCTAGTTGGCGCTGCTGGTACCCCGCCCGTATTTAACATCTGAGATTATATTTCTGGGTATTTTGTAGACCGTTATTCCACGATGTAAAATTCGACATGCCTCAAGGTCGCTACAATAAAATAAATATTTTATAAAAACTAAATTAAAAAAAAATCTTGGTGTTAAAATCACTATTTTCCCATCCATGATTCTTGATTGTTTTTGATTAATTTTGTTTCTTTTATTATTTAAGTTTTATTTGTAATATTTTGTTAAATTGTGCTTATAAGAACAGTAGAGGACCGTATTCGTGTCATGAATACAAATAATGGGTAATAACCACCATTAAAAGTATGATACAATAGCATTTTTCCGGTTTTTTAGCGAATTTTTGAAGATGCATGCTTTCTTTACAGCATTTTTAACAATATCTAGTTATTGAAACAAAACAGTTGTTTCTTTAGGATGAGTTTTGCTAGTATTTTTTCATATATTTGGCAAATATTGATTGATCTGTACTTATTTGCTACCAGTTTATTATGTATGTTTTCTCTTGATTATGACCATTTTTTTTCCTTTAAGGATAAGTTGATAGCTTCCAATACCTCTGTGTGTATCACATTATGGAATCCTTTGTTTGTTCTTGTCGTTATTTTTGTTCCCATTCCATTTTTCACGTTCATTTTCTGTGTTAGGTTTTCTTTTGTGGTAGAGTCATGGTAGAGTGCCAAAGGCAAACGTGAATTAGTAGTTTTTGTTTTCTGAACCATTTCACATTTTATAGCTAGCGCAGTCGGTAGAATTCTGGTCAGATCAGACGGCTGTTCTCATTTGAAATTGTTCAATTAACCGGCATCCAATTATTTATCAGGAAAAGAAGATAGGTTAACGTTGGATTGATAATATTAGTTCTGTAGTTACTTGAAATATTCCGTGGTGTAGTTAGTTGCAGTTAGCGTTAACCAGGCTGAAATTTTAAGGTCACAAAAAGTGGATTGAAGAGGGCCAAAGACCACTAGCCATAAACAATCACAAGTAAAAACCATTCAAGCATCACAGTTCAAGGTGTAAGGCCCCCAGACATAGACTGAAGTTGCTGATAATTAATTTGGTTTACTGGAATTTGGACATCAGCTTGCGGTTCAAGGTAAACGACTATTGAAAGCAAATTGTAACAGGTTAGCTTTATTGTAGTAATTTGGAGTCACCTATACTTTGAAAACCATTCTATTCAGGATATATAATAAAAATTTGAGTAGCTATAGTGCTATTTAGAAATCTACTTAAATATAAGAACATCTATCCAGATAGGACAACAACTTTAGCAAAGAGGTTTTATATTCCGCGACTATTTCGGCCTGTATATTAACTGTGCATTTGAAGGAACAAAAATATGTTTTTATGTTAAGACTAAATTATGTAATGAGATTCGTCGTCTCATTCATAGGGTTCGGTTTATTTGAAATATATTTAAACCCTTAATGTCGTTTTTTATACAAATGTAAATGGTTGTAGAGAAAGGGAGTAAATTATTACTCTCCGGTCAATTTTAATTCAAAACTCTACTAATTCAGAAGCCATCGAGTCAATATCGCCGTCTCCACCTTTTCGGTAAGACATCAATCGCATTGATTAGCCATTCAGGGGAGGCGAAAGGGCCGGAAGAACAATCGTTCCTGCAGGCCTAATTAATCAGCTCGGAACCGGGAACGATTTTTGGATATGGAACAGGCTTAATGGTATTAAATGGCGCGGGGCCGATCCGATGAATAACGGATGAGTGACGGTGGATGGAGACAAAGTTGCGCTAACTGAGCGTTCAATCGACGTTTCGCACTCCATTAAACCGAAACTTTATTAACGAGACCGCAGAGAAACCATCGCCATTTCTTCTGATTGCCATTTGGTTTCTTATATAGCGCAGGTTCAATAGTCTACAACTATAATAAAATCTAGCTGAAGTATAAATATGTATATATATATATATATATATATATATATATATATATATATATATATATATATATATATATATATATGTGTGTGTGTGTGTGTGTTTTATTTATTAATATTAGTAATATATTACCGTCAACTTACTTACAATTTGTCACCAAAATGACTTAAGTCCATCAAATAATGTAAAACCGACAAACCGAAGATGTTTACTGACAACAGAATCAAGCACATGGCAGTATATATAAATTAACAAATAGTCCCATACAGAAATACTGCCAAATATCTTGGCTCCAGGTGCTCCAAAGACGAGAATTTAACAAAATATATAAGAACTGAAGCCGAAGTACAAAAAAACAAAATGTACTGGTTACTGAGTAGTTATTCAGCATTGTTATCTAACTGGATCAACTGAGAGCAAGTGCGTAAGTTGAGATACCTTAGATCGGTAACACAGGACAATAAAATGGTACTCTCTGCTCAAGAAATAAGTCGAATCGGTCAAGCTTCAGGAGCTTATGCTTCTCTAAGATGGTGCGTATCTCTATGGTGATGCGTTTGGTGGAAAGTGGGAAATATTAAATAAAAGACAATCTAATTGTGACGATATCCACTGAAAAGTAAACTTTTTTGAAGTTCTTTGGCACTAACATCAGCCTATTGGTTGAAAAGTATACATTATCTTCTAGCTCTGGCTATATATTGATGATGATGATAAATCGTCGATATTTCAAATAAATATTGCTCTAATTTTGTTCCTTATTTATTATAGAGATATAGTAAATTACCACTAATAAGCTATTTGTTTTTTGATAATTTTCCACGGATTTAAAACCACAAAATACTTACTCTACGATAGACACTTGCTTAACATCTATTATATAATATATCTATTATATTATATATATATATATATATATATATATATATATATACTTTTTTATCTTTTGATTGAACCATCATTATCTAGGAGTCGGAAAACATCAATATTGATATGTTGATGGAATCTGTGTTCATGTCGTTGGTCATAGTCATTGATAAAGTTATCGGAAGTTTCTACCTTCAGGTAATTATGTAGCTTGCTTTTACTAATATACCATGGAGCACGAGCAATTTGCTTATTATTGCAAATTGCTTAGGCTGTTGGCACAACCCCAGAGTATAACACCATAAGTCCAAACTGGCTTCGCCAACAGGGCTAAATAACTACTCAATAACCAGTACATTTTGTTGTTTGTAAGTCGACTTTTTTTTTTGGTTGATTCAGTGTTGTTATTCCCAATGGCTAGTATTGTAGTGTCATCTTTAAATGTTTTGCTTTTATTAATCTCTTAAAACTTCAACAATCTACCCGTGGGTAATAAGTATTATTATATGATTTCTGTACAACTTATAATCTACTAAATCTGATTCCAAATACTATTGTAACTTATTTTAAGATCTATCCTAACTTATTCTAATGACTATTCTAACTTATTCTAGAGATTATTAAATCACACTCTGTTAATCAGTTCCTATGGTAGTTTGCATTTGAGTATATGCACTACACTATCATCGCCCACATTTATCCGTTTGTCGAGTGCATTGGGGTGCACTAATAGTCTTTCAAAGCACTTCGCACTAATACTTCCAATCACACTCCTTATGGGTTCTAAGGGGATGTCGCGCTGAATCAGTTTGTTGAAGACGAAATATGAGGCATCGACGATGACTCACAACACTTTGTTCTGGAACATCTGGAGGACAGCTATGTTAGATTTGCTTGTTGTACCAAAAGTTCAGTACCAAAAAGCATTGAGTTATACAGCAAAACCATTTGGTCTAATGATAACTTTAAGCCCAAGGTGTTTGCGTTTTGTCATTATATGTTTTTTCCATGTCAAACGTCGATCAAAATGCATTCTCAGATATTTAACGTTATGCAAGCAGTTGTGGAAGGTCATGATTATTCACTTTTACTGAGGGACATGTTCCTCTACAAAGGGTGAATGTCACCTGGGTAGATTGTGTCTCATTTGCTTTGATACGCCACGTTTTCGACAACAATTCGACTTTGTTAAGATGAAGTTGGAGGTTTTTGTGGCTGATATTGGATCCTCGTGTGATGATAAAACCGCTGTATTATCAGGATATGTTGCAACAGTGGTGTTTCTTGAGGTTGGTAGGTCAGCTGTATACAATAGATATAACAATGGACTAACAGTGCACTGCGGAACACCCGCATATATTGGGCGTAGGTCAGTGAATACGTCGCCCTGTTTGACAATAAAATGTCTGGCTGTGAGGTATGATTTCAGCAGTTGAGAGTGCATATGGGATAAAAGATTGTTTAATTTAACGTACAGTCCACCTTATTGAATAACTGAGATATATCGAGAAATGCGGCGCAGCTATATTTTTTATCCTCTAAGTTTTTGTTAATTTGGTTAACTAATCTATGTATTTATTCTGTTGTTTTGTGTCTATTACAGAAGCCAAATTGATGGTGTGGAATAATATTTTTCTCCTCTGCGATTATTTTGAATCTCTTAATATATAGTTTTTCGAAAAGTTTAGAAATCACAGGAAAGAGGTTTATAGGACAGTAACAGAAGACATCTTCTAAATTATTTTTTAACGTTTATTAAGATTTTCTCTGAATATGGGTAAATCCCAATTGTACAGCAGATAAAAGTCTTTTCACAATACAATTCCCTTCAAATTCAAAATATATAAAATTAATTATTTTCAGTATTAGTTTATCCAACAATATAATAAATATGTAGCCACTAATTCAAGATTTGGACCTTATAAGGCCAAAATCCTTCCAACTCAGGTAAATTCAAATTAGTTGATATCATTTGTTCAATATAACGGAAACGTTCGCATAAGACAATCAAGACATGAAAAATCCACGTCTTATGATCACGATTGGTCTTGTTAAAACAGACAATGACCGAACTAGATCTGCATCGAGGGCATCAATTCAAAAATCCGGCCGGCGCTCCACCTCGAACAAACGCCGATCGGAATTGTAATCCGTTTTCGGGGGTGGAATTTCAGTGGGGATCAGCGCCGGAACAAAGGCTTCAAACGCTACGTTTCTCTTCGAACTATGCGAAAAATTAATATTTAACCGCCATTATTGGCGTTTCGCCGACGGAATTACGGAGATTATAACACGTAGCTGGCATTCGGCTTTGATGTCTTTGAACCGGGCGGCCCCAGGTAAACACAACTTGGAGGGGGGACGGGGGCGACGGTGGCAGAGGCTGACGGTGCCCGATCTGAAAATATGCGGGGTCTGAGCGAAGGAGGAGCTGAACTATCAAACTGTCATGAACATTCCGCCGAATTTCAACTATCAGTTTTTGCGGATCCCGCGACGAAGCTGAAGGAATGTTCATTGTTGTTGATCTTCTATATAGACATACTATAGAATTGCCGCTCGTTAGTCCCGTTAAAACTTGAGAAGAGTTGGGCCGATTTGACTATCTTTGGGTCGCAATATTTGTGGTCCAGGGAAGGTTTGCATGGTGACAAAATATTGAATTATTGTGACGAAAATAGTAAAAACAACTGTTTGGTTTTCACAAACAATCATTGTTATAAATAGTTTCACAATTGCTAAGAAACGGCATTATTACTAGTTGGTTGCATACTGCTTAAAACTACTGACCGCCTTTGTAAAACCGCAGTAGAGTGAACATTTACCAAGAATAGATTAAAAATGTATCGAGACTGTTTATGGTAAAGCTTACTTTGAATACTGACGATCTAGGAAGGGACTATCATTACAGTGGATAAAAAAAAACAATATGAACACCATTCAGTATGTGGGCGAAACCCAGAGTTTACTATAAAAAGGGACGAACATTTAAAATTGTGATCAGATGAAAACAAACTACCGCAGCAGAACTCAACAGTTAATTAAGTAATACTGTTTTTATAAAAACAGCACTGAGGGAGCTCCACAAATCTAACATTCATGAAAGTGGTGCGATTTTAAAACCCTTTATAACAGAAAGAACGCTAAGTCTCAGTTTCTAGTCATTCATTTGTAGATCTTATTGACTGCTGCTTGTACTTTTTCTGCAGCCTTAAGCAGAGCTATATCATTTGCCATGATATCTGTGTCTAACTATAGTCCAAGCAAATGTTCCAAGTACTGTTTCTTTTATTGTTGACGCAAATAAAATAGCATCAGTATGAAGCACATATAAGAGGAGTGGTCCCAAGACACTCTCCTGTAAAACTCCTCTATAGGTTAAATGTTGAGAATGTCCCTTTATACAAAGACTTTAAATTTTCTGTCGAAAAGATATGATTCCAATAATTCCAGTAATTCTGCGATAGCAATTTTCTCATTTTGTAGATTAATCCCAGATAATCCCAAACCCAGTTGAAGCTTGTGAGACGTCCAGGAATATTGCAGGGCAGTATTTCTTTTCTTCGGATGCTTCTTCAACAACCGCTATTACTCTGTGTAATTTCGAGTGGTGATTTAGAAATCGAAACTAGAAATCTGTTATGTCTATAAATTATGTAATACATTTTAACAGTAGTTTCTCAAACAATTTTGATAGAGCAGGTAACAGCGAAATAGGCCTGTAATCTTCCACTTGTTCTGTCGGTTTGACAGGTTTGTTAAGCATAATTATTCGAGTATCTTTAAGACATTCCGTAACATGCTTCAGTCTTACATAGAAGGCATGAATATGTATCTCGACATTCTTATTACTTTTCTTTAACCAGGCATCTCTTTCAATAGCCCAGATGAATTATCATCAATTCCAGGAGTCCCTTTATGATTGAGGTTGTTGTCAATCTCTGTGGAAACTTCTATTGGAGAACTTCTTCGAACCAACTCTGCCTTCTCTGCAAATACTGTTTTGTCTACAGCATTTCTGGTTCTGTGCCGTACTTCTCTAACTTTTTATCTTTCTTTTATCATTTCTTTCTAATTTCAAGGGCGAATTTACCTTATTTCTTTCTTGATGTCTGGGTAGCTTCTTTTGCAACCGACTGAATTCTCTGTATATACGTAGACATATATACTGAGGCCGAATGTATTTTAATATGGTTTCCATGTTGATTGCTCTTAGTCGGTAACTCTGAAAACGGTCTATAAAGAAAGAAGTTAAAACATAAAATTTAATAAAAAATCAATTTGGAAAATAGTAGTTCTTGCATTTTAAAAGCAAAATGTCTAATTGTTTATGGTCCCTCAGCGTATTACCTGCTTATATCACAGTTTACTCTAACTATTTTACTATTAAATATAGGTACGATGGAAAGAAGATGAGAATATTCCAGTTGGTAAAAGATTAATGGCGAGCTTTTCATCACTTTCTTGATAAAGAACGGTTAACAATCGGGATCTCCCGTTGAAATGCATAATTCCGATTTTATCGCCAACATTCACGGTCTGTACCACCGCGCAAATGCACCAAATGAACCGTTTAAGCCGACGCCAAAGAAGCCTCCGTTTGACTGTCGTTACGATCGGCATTACGATGAACAAACCGAATGCAATATCGGCCTGTCAACTGGTCCAAATTGTAAATTAATTTTCAATAAAGCGGCGCGGCAGCCCGACGCGCTATTTATCAAAGCAAGCGGCGAACGCTAGATTGTTTAGGATCACAATCTACCATGGCGATAATTGTTGCCGGTTTATTAGCGGAAAAGGATTTTCGACAGGATCTGTTGGTTGATGAAATGATTAATAAACCTTTTATACTATTACATTAGTAAGTAAACTTAACATTCCTGTTCTATATGAGTTTTATGCAGAGCCTATTAGAGTAGTGGAAGTATGAGGACATATTTCTAAACTTATAGGTCTATTGAAACTTGATGTGGTAAAAAATATCATAGTTGCATGCCTACTAAATTATAACTGATGATAGAACATGCAACGGACGTCCTATTAATGCTACTATATGACAGATATCGCACATTTATCAATGATTTAATTTGAAATAATTGTCAAATAAAATTGTACTGCCAACATAACGTATCCAATATAATCATTTTTGAAGAATTGGAATACCATCTTACACAACAAGAGCATCTAACAATCTATTATACTGTACTATAAAGTCTGTCTATAAAGCGTACTGAATATAATAAGTAAATTGAAAAAGTCCCCGGCCTGACATATAGATAGCGCAGTAGAATTAAAATCATATGTTTTTTTAGTTATATATTATAGAATTTTGAGTGAAGCAACTTTTGTTATTGTGAAAAAAATGGATAAAAGGAATTTCGCGTATTGATAAAATATTGCAGTCGAAACAAACACTTGGCTTGATGCCGAGTTTCCGGAGACAGCTCCAGGAAAATCAACCATCAAGGATTGGTATGCTAAGTTAAGACGTGGTGAATTGAGCACCGAAGACGTTGAAAGCAGTGGACGCTCAAAAGAGGTAGTTACCGACGAAAAGATTTAAAAAATCCACAAAATGATTTTGAGTGATCTTAAATTGAAATTGAATGAAATAGCAGACACTCTAAAGATATGAACTGAACCTGTACATCATATAATGCACGAATATTTGGGTATGAGAATGCTCTGTGCAAAGTGGGTGCCGCGCGAGCTCACTTTTGGCCAAAAACAACGACGAGTTGATGATTCGGAGCAGTGTTTGAAGATTAAGCATAATAAACCCGAGTTTTACGTTGATATGTGACAATGGGTGAAACATGGCTCCATCATTTCACTCCGAAGTCCAATGGACAGTCATCCGAGTGGACTGCACACGAGGAACCAGCTCCAAAGCGTGGGAAAACTCAACAGTCGGCTGGCAAGGTTATGGCATCTGTATTTTGAAAAAGGAAGTACCATCAACAGCGACTATTACATAGGGTTATTTGATCGTTTGAAGGACGAAATGGCCGAAAAACCGCTGCATTTGAAGAAAAAGAAAGTGCTGCTTCACCAAGACAATGCACCGTGCCATTCACGCCGGCAAAAATCCTTGAATTGGGCTTAGAATTGCTTCCTCATCCACCGTATTTTCCAGATCTGGCCCCCAGCGACCATTTCCTGTTTTCATATCTCAAAAAAATGTTCGCTGGGAAGAAATTTTCGTTGAATGAAGAGGTTATTGTCGAAACTGAGCCCTATTTTGAAGCAAAGGGCAAATCGTACTACAAAAATGGTATCTAAAAGTTGGAGGGTCGCTATAATCAGTGTATCATCCTTGAAGGGAATTATGTTGAATTAAAATTTTTTTTCAATTGACCTGTTATACCCAAGCATTTTAAACAATTTAGTCATAAAATATCAGATTGGCCCAATTATTGATCGAATTTCTAAATGCAACGAAAAATGGAAAATATGATAAATCACTTTAGTGATAATTTGGAGTACTATACGTAGTACCACGCAACAAAACTATTAATACACCATTCTGTTGTATAAAAACTGGTGAAGTTTATTAAAAACCACCTTGAAACGCAAATCATTGGTTTATTAATTAAGATTCTATGAAAATTCTTGAACAATATACGTTTCTAAAGATCTAGAAACTGCAAGAGTTATGAGTGGGAGGTTACACTGTATACACTGTAGAGTCCGGGCATTATTTCTTCAACAAGATTATTGTTTTTTGTCTAACTTTCGCCAACTAACTGATTTAATTTTTTTAGGCAGAAAAGGTATTTATTGAGAAAAATTGGTACAAATACCTCCATTTCCAGAAGAAAAGCGATTCCGCGCCAAAAGAATGATGTTGGTTTAGCACCGATTCATCCATCGATGAATTTTCTCATTTTTTCAGCAACCATAAGCTTGCGAAGCCATGATACAGCAAACTGAACAAGCGGTAATTATAAGGCTCTACGTCTGCGTATGATGGGCGGGTCAGCGCGCCTCATTCAAGTTGCAACAGTGTATTCTTCACAACTATTGCAATGTACCACCTTTGTTATATAAGATGATGAACAATACCTTGATCAATTTGTTCGATTGACGTCGGTAGATATATGCAATAACAGATCCACATTTCATCTCAACTCACAATACGCCATAAAAAAAACTTTTCTTTTTACCTGGCAAGGAATGAACCATGGTAGGTGAACATCTGGAAACAGTTTGTTAATCACCTTCTAAGCTGTCTTAAAACTTTTTGAGAACCTAAGCTGGATTTTTATCGAATAAGTTTTACCTTTTACTAATAGTTTTAGTTCCTTATGCCGTTCTTGGTCTTTGATATCACCATCGATTTTCAATTGGTTAGTTTTCAATAATTGCTGTATGACGGAGCAAAATTACCCTAAGTCCCTAAAAGTGTCTGATGGGCTTCAGCAGCATATTTCTTCTAATCAAATAACATAAGTAATGATTGTTAAAAATACTATTTTAAACGTTCCATGACACTGAATAACTCAATAAAACTTACTAAGGGAATAATCTTATTTTATGATTTCAAATTTCATTAAATTTCGTTCAAATCAATTCACTATAAATAGGACATTCCAAGTGACATTGTCAAGCGGTTGTTTCAGGAAGAATCATAAATACACGTCAAATAACCGAAAATTCCAAAACGACGTAAACGTTATTAATAATTAAAGCTAACGTATGCACCACGGACTTGATACTAAAAAAAATACACATTCATCTCATGATTTCTCCCATCATCTCTGTCGTCGTCGCATATGAATAACGGTTCAGAAATAAATTAGCCGAACAGGAAAAAAAAGGACATCAGACGAATTCCCAGAACCCCCCTACACCCCTGACCCCCCTACGGTCTATCATGAAACGCGTATAAATATATCCAGCGACGCTAAATAGAACACAACTATTCGAAAATCCATCTATCTAGAACGACAGGCAACACTTCTATCTTGTATCGAGTAAATAAATCTTCGGACGGTTTCCCAGTAGTCGGTTAGTGTTAATTTCTGACTTTTCTGGTTTAATTAGTAAGTTCACGAGGGGCGGGGGGACACAGAGGCAATAGCAGACGAAGAAAGCGGAGGACGATGTCATCTTTATAAATCGCGCCGGCCGTCTGACTTTTTTATATGCCCGTAATTTATATTTATGACCTGGGTCTCGTTTGATGTTTGATGATGATTTCTGTTGAAACATATATCGATCGATTTTTTCTGGGAACACAGTGACGAATGTGTTAATAAGATTATGTTTGTTACTGAACACAGAACAGAAATTTGTTGGGGTTTTTAGAATATGTCTGGTGATTATAGGAAAACAATCTTAATGGCTTCTCATATTGGATATGGTAATTAAGTTGCTACCATATGGTTCATGTAGATATATTGTACTTTATGCTAGAAACAGGAATTCTTAATAACAAATTCCGTTTGGATAAACTCAATAAGACACGTTGAAGAATAAATTGACAAATGAAGGAATTGTGAACAAATGTTTGATACATTGGAAATTAACAGCTTACTTATTCATTTGAATGAAACTTTCTGAACATGATATGATTCAATGCTGCCAATTTCTAAGACATGGTGATGAAAATAGAAATAAGTAAAGGTGTATATAATTAATAATATGATAACTATAGGATATCTTATTGTAGAGTGTAAAAAAATAATGTGCACAGATTATACTTGAGCATTTGGGTAAAATGTGTTATGAGAAAAAGAATAGTAACTGTTTTGCAGATATGACACATAACACATTAATGAGAATGAAATGTTTAAATCTAGTCTTACAAAGAAACACTGTAGCAAAGGAAGAAGCCAAGAACTAAGCGTGAAAGGTAAATATGCTCTCTAATGAAAGTAAAATATATTACTTGAATATATATGTGTTAATCAGATGGATTAGGCATACAGGGGATACAATTACAAACGCGCTTAGAACTATAACTCATAGGTGGTATAGAAAAGAGTTCAATGTAAATACAATCGAACACAACCGTAACATTCAAACTATTATAACGGTGGACTTAATTTTATTTTTAAGTCCATTGATAATATATGCATTAGATTTACTATAATATTGCGATAAATTATACTTATTACAGTATTCTTATTTAATTATTTCAGTTAGAATATAATTTTGTTGTATGTCAAAGCCAAACTGCATCTTTAACTGCTATGTGCACCCATTGATGCCATTCTCATCTTGTATCTGCGAATCTTAATGCTATATCTGGGATAGTGTTACTCTTGAGGTAAGAGTATTTGAGACTGCCTAATCTCTGCAGTCTCTCGGCAGCTAACTTTATGGTTATGTTAATGTGTTGGTCTAGTCAAGCTTCATAGTTCTAGCCGTATGACTCATTTTCTTCCTTGACTTGCTTCCTTCCTTGACTGTTCGCAGATTCAAATCTAAGCAATATACCTATTGCTTATGTACGGTGGAATATTGAATATAATTCTCATTGTTTTACTTTCAAACCATCCTAGTATTTCGATGTTAGTGGTTGTGCCCACTGGAGTAACTCATCATACCACGACGACCTTGTCGAATTGTTGGCTAATATCAAGGAAGGTTGCGTAACAATATTATTTATTTTCTAACGCTCTACCAATGAAGCAAACCAAGATATGCAGTTGGTCGACGGTACCCCCATAGCCCTCTCTAAAGCCAAACTGTGAGTCGGTATTATCTCTGCTAGATGTTCTCATTCTATTTTCGTAAAATAATTTTCAATATCTTGTCAACTACAGGAAGGGAGCCTGAATGATGCCACATCTTTAGCTGGTTTGACTTGCTTCAGTACCGTTATTACTTATGCTATTTTCCCTTGGCTTGCGTAGAATTACAATTTTAGACATACGTTGAAGATAACAATTATGAGCAGTAACCCTTTTTTCGGGAGATTATTCAAAAACGTAGCGTGAATAAGGCCGTATCCAGGGCATTTAAGTTCTCGAAGTGTTAGGATATTCCGTCTCAGTCGTCTTAGTGTGACATGTTTCACAGATAGGCACATTTGAGTGGGAGATCTATGGCATTTGCAAATTAGATAATCGGGATGTTGATAGTTGCTAGGAAGTGGTTCTGTACGTGTAGTGGTTACTGTATGTAGGTGATTGGCAATGGGAGCAATAACAAACAATTTTCCTTTACATCAAAAGCTATGTTACATTATATTAAACCATATTTTCTGGGGACCATTACTTCTGTATATTATGAACATAATATGTAACGTCTATACCTTTCCAAATATTTCCATGGTAAACATTATGATTGTTCTAACATTTCTTCTGATTCTCAAAATAATTTTTGTTGACCATTCTTCGCTATCAGCTGTTACGGCAGGGATTCTATAGAAATTGCTAGATGCCTGCTAGAACCTGTTAGATGCCATGAGTTTAAAAACCAAATTGAAAACATTGGGAAGGGAGACCAGTGGCTTAAGAACAAGATAAATTATATTAAATTTATTATATATTATAATATATTGAAACAAAATGTGGAAAGATGCATAGTAAAAATGCAATTATAAGCTACTGAGGAAAGTTAAATATTTCAAGAGTTTTATATTCAAATGAGGAATAAGTATGTAATATGTAGTGGTATATATATGTAGGTCGGCAATTTTAGTCCTTTTAGTATAACTTTAGGGTAAATTATATGGCTCTGAATGGAGGTGAAATGAAATGAAACAGTGGTGTTTACATTATGGGACCGTTATTTATTGAAGTAACATAAAAATATAAATGATAAAACGGATGGCAGTGGTGTTACCTGTTAACGAGACTTGGGCAGTCGATGGTGGCACGTCTAAACCAAACGATAGTCGAGTACTGAATGAATGTAAATACCCTTCAATAACATCTCAGATAAACGTCTCGGGGTTGCTATTCGTTATCGGCTTCTAGTTGTTGTCGTGTTCAACATCTGGGATTATATTTCTGGGTATTTTGTAGACCGTCATTCCACGATATAAAATTCGACATGCCTGAAGGTCGCTACATAAGTATATTTGGTATTTGTACAGGAAATAACATATTTGCTATTAGAGGCAAATAATCTCCACAGGCCCGCTCTGAATTATGAGTTTACGCTACATCTGAAGAAAAGTACGCTCGATAGCTAAAAGTAACTCAGAAAATGTTAATTTTGATTTAGAAGAAGGTAGAATGTATAGATCGAAGATCACCGACTAAGCAAATGTGAGTATTAAGTTCTATAATCTATGACTTTAATAATAAAATACATTTTTCAAAATAACTCGTAAAAATATATCAAATATTTCATCCTAGTCGGAAGGCAAGAGTGTAATATTTGAGCAGGAAAATCATCGTAGGCACGAAAGTAACCACTACACTCGCTGGTAGATAGACTTAATGCCGAAGTAATATCAATCCGGATAAACTCTAGTTGGTAGAAGAGAGATTCTAAAATATAATAAAGAAAATTTTATTATATACTAGCGACCCGCCCCGGCTTCGCACGGGTGCAATGCTGATAATAAATTAAATACACTACAGAAAAAATATGAACGTTGTATATAAAAACATAGCGGCCCGCTCCGACTTTGCACGGGCATAAAATATATATGCCTATGTCACTCAATGAAAACATGATTAAAATCGATCCAGTATTTTTGGTTCATTCATTACTGCCCTTGGCCTGCACGCATTAAATTTGGAGTAAAACAATTCCTCTTCCCCTATACTTACTATGAAGATTTCCTGCTATCTTTGGAATATCTAAATTCATACAATTTTTATTACATTACACATTTTTAAACGCAAATTTTAAATTTGTAATATCTCCGAAAATATTTGTTTGTAAATTTAATTTGTAAATTCATGTGTTAATCACCCTGTAGATTTCCATTAAGTCCAGAATAAGAAAGGAAAACGGCCAAAAAGCGCGCACACAAATTTCTGGTACAAGCGCGCGACAGTTAGCTCGATTTACGGACCGTCGGCCCTAAACGATCTTCAACAGTTTTTTTCTCGGCGATACTCCCCCTGAAACACGCCTGCTAGATCCACGGTCATTAATTAGTTGTCGATACAAATGCAGATAACCGGACCGATGGCGGTGTTCGATTGTTTTATCGCGTCACCGGGCAATAATCGTTAGTCTACAAACAAGAGAACATCGAAGGGTCGACGATGGTCAACTGTTTTCCGTGTTTTACGGCCTCTTTCGGGCCCGTTCACAGATCCATTAGCTTTACCGCTACGTTGATCGGCCCTGTGTCCTTATATAAAACTAAGACCTAGATAAATTTCTTTGTAAATATTAAAAATTAATTAAAAGTAAATTAGAAAATCAATTTTTATATGCATATTAAATCTCTTTAAGGTTAAATATTTTTTTGGGACTTTTTTGGAAATAGGTTTGATATTACTAGGAGTAAAAATATTATTATTTATGTTTAAGATAACAATGGCGTAATAATAACAAGTATGCTAAAAATCAGTGTTTTTATACTCTTAAACATATACCAAAACGTTTGCAAAAATATACAAAATGCATATATATATATATATATATATATATATATATATATATATATATATATATATATATATATATATATATATATATATAAATGTATACATATATATACTACTTTACCAATGAGGGTTTATCTGGACTGTACCTACTGTTTAACGTGGGCTCCGAACCATGGTCCTCGGCATTAAGCCTACGGACTGGCGAGTGAGCAACTTTGAAATCATCCCTGAAGACATCCGGTTATACCCAGCCTGGTTACTGGCATAACTGGGATCATTTTCTTTGTTAGATTTTGCACTCTTGCCTAGGACAATCACAAATATTATATAATCACAAACATAAATTTACTACCATGCCCCAGAAGGATTCGAACTCGCGACTATCGCAACAGTATCGCCTTTACCACTGCGCTAACCAAGCCGGCTACAAAAAAATTAACCTTGATGACACTTATGCTTTTCGTTATGTTCGAAAATATATTTTTTTAATCGATTTAAAATCGTTTTTGTGATACAGCAAGCACTAGCAATATTGAAATATTAGAAATATTTCAGAGCTAGGCACTAAGGAGCATGCATAATATTCACCAGAGCTTAAGCAGGAAGTGCATGTACCAATATAAGAATAATGAAGCAGAAAATAATTCACCATAAAATATCAGAAGAGGAGGACACGCGAGGCTGAAGAGATGTGACAGCAATAGCAACATATTCATGTAGAAGAATACGAGCTGCCCCCACTCATATAAGCTACCTTAAAATACAACAAATAAAAAAAAACAATAGAAAACAATAATTGGCTGGATCAACTACGTGTTTACTTTGATTGACTTTAAGATGTTAAAAAATGTAATGAAACATATAGTGTAATTATATCAAAAGTCATAAGTGATTTTTTTTGATATTTTTAACGTTATTTCACAACTTAATATACATTATGAATTCGTACGACACTCCCATCCTTCGTAAATAGTGAACTACCGTGATGAGATTTTGCCATTACTAAGAAATGGTAGTCAAGCGGAGCATAATCTGTGTGACACCCAGTATATGACTACACGCGAATCAACCACATCTGTGTGTGTACAATGTCATATATTAATAGATATAATATTTGTACAATATGACATTTTAGTGGTACCAAATATCTTTAAAGGTTTTCACATTTACGCACAATGAAAAAGCTACATAAAATGTTACGTAACATCATTGATACCTGAGTCATATAATTTTCATTCAGCTATAAATTGTTCACAGAATAATCGCATTGCTTGTAGTAGTGTCATTGCATCTGTTAAACTGATACTATTCGGATTTGAAGGAGTGGATATTGATGAAATTGAAATTCAGTTCAACAGGAGTACAAAAATGATTGAAAAGAAAGAACCGAAACATACACATTACATAAGCTTATATGCTGATTTTAAAATTGTTTTCCTCTGGCACATATAGTATCATTAAAGTTACTTTTTTCATATTTAGCATCAAAAAAATGTTGAAGCTGATGGAATATTTTACTTAAACCATAATAAGGATCGATCTGTTAACTACGAAAAGATTTAACTGTCTGAATGAATAGTTTTAGCCGTCAGTTGTGGCCATCTCGACAGTACTTTTATTTATTTATGTATGTGAGCTGTTGAACAAATTGGCAATAACAATCTCCTTAATAAACACACATTTTTTTGTTTAATATTTCTTTTGTGTTAACAATGTTATGGGAATGGGATCTATATAGTTCTATCTTCTTGGTTTATTAATATCTAACAGTAATTTTTAAAATTTTATATGTTTATGTTTGTGTTTATTTAAAATGTCACTGAAAATAACTGATAAAAACCCAAAGCAAGTATAATAAAAGAAACAAGAATGATATGAAAATAAAATGCATTAGTAATGAGCATATTAATATATATGATTTTTCAAATTATGTGATACCAGCTGAAGGATGTATATTTCTGAGTTCATGTACTCTAATAGATCTAAAGAAATCGTTAAAAATAATAGTTAATTCCTTAAAGAAATATAATGAGTTAGAAACTCAGCAAAAATAAATTTGTTTAAAGAAATAAATTCCCTTAAAGTAACAATTACATTCTTACTAGATGGCACTAAGCAAATATTTTCTAATTTTTTAAGTCGAATTTAGTTAACTATAACCTTTTACACATTAATTATCATATCTTTCGAATAATTGGTTAGACCATCCATATCCAATTCATATTTCCCCACTATCACTCATGTCATAGTAACAACTAGGTTGGCTTACTGAATAGAAACAATTTTAAAAACAAACAAAACCAATCAACCGAACAAACCAAAAATTATATGTAATAAACATATAATAGATATATTATATACGTACCTAGTTAAAACAATGCAGGATAGGCATTTACTTTAGAATCTGTTGGTGAAGGAAGGGTAGTTCTGAATTTCTTACTATACTTACCGAGCCCAAACAATACAAAAAAGTAAGATAGACAAATAAGGCAAATACGTAAAATTAAATTACGAACAAAACAAATCTAATCTGTTGCTCGTACCGACTTCAAACTTATCAGTTGGTATAGTAGCTAAAATAATATTGCAAATAGATAAATAGGTAGGTATTAAACTAATTCGTGTGTATATAGGAGAATAACAAGTCAATTGAAAAGTCCCCGGCCTGACACATAGATAGCGCTACAAGTATTAAATCCATATGTTTTTGAGTTGGCCCTGATCCTTAAAAGATGCGTGTATAAATTTGACAGTTGTCGGATCATTAGTTTGTGAATTATAGCATTCTGAGTGAAGCAACTTTTGTTATTGTGAAAAAAATGGTTAAAAAGGAATTGCGTGTTGAATAATTATTGGTTTTTGAAGGGAAAAAATACAGTTAAATCAACCATCAAGGATTGGTATGCTAAGTGTAGACGTGGTGAAATGAGCACCGAAGACGGTGAACGCAGTGGACGCCCAAAAGAGGTTGTTAGCGACGACAACATTAAAAAAATCCACAAAATGATTTTGAATGACCGTAAATTGAAATTGAATGAAATAGCAGACACTCTAAAAATATCAACTGAACGTGTACATAATATCATTCACGAATATTTGGGTATGAGAAAGCTCTGTGCAAAGTGCTGCGTGAGCTCACTTTTGACCAAAAACAACGACGAGTTGCTGATTCGGAGCAGTGTCTGACGATGATCAAGCTTAATAAAACAGAGTTTTTGCATCGATATGTGACAAGGGCTGAAAAATGGCTCCATCATTTCACTTCGAAGTCTAATCGACAGTCATCCGAGTGGACTGCACACTAGCAGTCGGCTAGCAAGGTTATGGCGTCTTTATTTTGGGATGCGCATGGAATAATTTTCGATTGACTACCTTGAAAACGGAAGGGCCATGAACAGCGACTATTACATAGCGTTATTGGACCTTTCGAAGAACGAAATCACCGAAAATCGGTTGCAATTGAAGAAAAAAAAGTGCTGCTTCACCAAGACAATGCATCGTGTCAAAAATCCATGAATAGGGCTTCGAATTGCTTCCCCATTCACCGTATTCTCCATATCTGACACCCAGCGACTATTTTCTGTTCTCAGATCTCAAAAGAATGTTCGCTGGGAAGAAATTTTCCTCGAATGAATAGGTGATCCCTGAAACTGAGGCCTATTTTGAAGCAAAGGACAAATCGTACTACAAAAATAGTATAGAAAAGTTGGAGGGTCACTATAGTCGGTCTATCACCCTTGAAGGGAATTATGTTGAATAAAAATGTGTTTTACTTTGCTAGGCCGGGGTCTTTTCAATTAACATGTTATAAAATACGTGTAGTAGATAGTTTAAATAAGTTTTTTATTTATTTTTATTTAGTTATTACAACGGTTATTAGGTAGATATTTTATTTTAAAACGTTTTTTTTGTGTTAAATATCTACGTTTATTTTTTACATTTTGGTGAGTTTCTTATTTATTTTTTGAAGTCGGTTCAATTTTCTCTTAAAAATTTTTTTATACTGCTGTGGCTACTTGTAGAAGATTGTTGTGATCATAGTAAGCTCATATAAACTATAGACATAAATAAACAACAAATGTGAATAAGAGCAACTTCCGTGAAATAGTGAAATAGTGTTCAGTTCACACCGCCTGACGATTTCTAGGTAGTAATTATGATTTAATTTTGGCCATTCGCCGGGCACATAATTCAGGCAGCGTCGTTCGCGCTTCTCCAACGACAGAATTTATACCAGCAGTTGACCGGAACGACAAAAATCTCCGTATATTCGGACGGTACCCACGATAAATCCAAAGATGCTAATCTAAATACCTTCGGGGTCATTTAAAATATCTTCTTTCATCTAATCAATATCCTGTTTATGGGTTCCCGAAACAGATTTTTACGGCCGTTCTCGGAATCCGATACGAGAAAAAAACGCACTCGCACACACACACACAAATATAGAGAGAGGGAGCCTCTTTTATCGGATATTACGTAAATCAAACGAGGACAAACGACTACCAGATTCTACCGGATTCTTGACAGGTGTTTCTGATCGGTATCGGGTACGGACGCGACCAACACATTACCAGATATGGTAGTCTGCCTTAGAAAAATAATTGTTTATCGCTGATCATTAACAAATGAGAACAAGTGAGGAAAATTATGGCGCGGATGATGTTGATTCCGTTATCATTGGTCGGAATCGAATATCTTCGGTGATAGTTTACGTACAATGACCATTAATTCTCCCACAGTCATATTTAATAAATTGCCAGTTTATGCAAATAACGTGAATGTGCTGTACACTTTAATATTAGCTCCACTAAAAATTAATCCATAATTATTCCATTAGACTTCTCCAATAAATAGTATTTCGTGGTGCAAAAGTTGTTTCGTGATGGATGTACACTATATTATTACATCATTAAAGAGTACTTGGACCTGAACAGAATATAATAGATGATTCGTTAATAACATTTTAGCTTCATTTCATTATGTGTGATGTTTTACTGTTTATATATGCTTATTTCACCGGAGACGAAATTTAGCAAATAATATGTAGCGATCTTGAGGCATGTCGAATTTAACATCGTGGAATAACAGTCTAGAATATACCCAGAAATATAATTCCTGATATTGAACATGGGCGGGTGCCAGTAGCGCCAACTAGTACACGATAACGAATTCTGGCAATCCCGATACGTTTATCT
Source organism: Rhynchophorus ferrugineus (assembly GCF_030347505.1). NCBI lineage: Eukaryota > Metazoa > Arthropoda > Insecta > Coleoptera > Curculionidae > Rhynchophorus > Rhynchophorus ferrugineus. Next base: position 8,436,431 of record NW_027472582.1, on the reverse strand, counting down.
GGAAGATTATTGAACAGTACTTTCGATTATTCAGTGACTGACCACCGTTCAGTTTAGACGTGCCACCATCGACTGCCCAAGCCCCATCTGCAGGTAAACCCATCGCCGTTTAATTTATCACTTTTTTTTTCTTATTCCATGATGACCAGCTAGAACCAAATAGTCTTTTGCTGTCGTCGCTTCGGATTCCGGATAGGGAGTGTTTTGCGAGCGACAGAGAACCTGCGTTACCTGGACCCTGCGTTACGATTGGGATTGTCGTAGTTGGTTTACTACTGAGGTTTGTGGACGGGTAGGGATTTAAACAAGGTGTTGTCGTGTTCTAAGGCGCCTATGGAGGACCTTGCACTGAGCATATTCGTGAAATTCTTCACAAACGGGATGCCTGATTCGAGGTGAATGTTGACGTTCGTCAACAACCATGGAGCATTGAGTAACGCGCGGACTTTTTTAGATTAGAACACTTGGAGTAGTTCAAGTTGTCTCTCAGAGACATACTTGTACTCCATAGAGGCAGACTGGACGGACTAGCATTTTGTAGATAGTCGCTTTCTGGGAATTGGGAGCTGACCATTCGAATCTGTGGTCGAACTGGAGACCGAGGTACGAAACTTTCTGGAGCCAGAGCATAGGGACTTTATCAATTTCGAGGCTATAGGTGCGAAATTCCGTGCGGTGGAACAGAATAGACTTGAACAATTTTGCTCGGGTTTATGTGCAGCCGCCAGAATTTGTACCACGCAATCGCCTGATTCAGTTGGACTCGAAGTCTGTCGCGAATAGCGTCCTGACTACAACCGGTTGTGAAGAAAGCCGTAACAGCTGCATAAAATGCTATGTGGGAATGTATGTGGAGTGGGAAATCCATCCTTGCGGGACCCCTGCGGAAATCTGTTTACGAGAGGACACTGCGTCACCGATCCTCACATGAAAGGACCTACCGTCCAAGTATCATAAAGGAAATTAGCTATTATGGTGCTATTCAAGATTTGGCTTCCATACTGACATGAGAATGAAGTCTATCCTTATGCCTCCTTGCAAGTCTCTTGATTTCCTGAGTGACAGTTCGTATCTGAAGATCTCCATGTAAGTAATCGGTCCTGTAGTATTTGTTTGTAAAATGGCGATTTATTACATACTGATAAATGTGATTTTCTTCCAATTAACAATTTTCCTATATTTTAACTTCTTTTAGTTGTGTCACTTAGCCGCTCCTGAAAGTTTACTTCTTTCTGATGTTACAATTGTTCACATTACAGGTTTGAATTAAGAGTTTCTGTCTCATTTCTGTCCTACAAAGTAACTTTAAAGTATATAGGTAGATCGAAAAAATCAAATATAAAGAAGTACATCAATGATATGCGAATATGCATGGTTATATCAATACTGGCATATATTTATTATCGTTCCATATAACAACAACGTTAAGTATCTCAGAATGAATCTTCAACCAAAATTTCGCTGGAAGGAAAATGTAAAAAGAAAAGGGAAGGACTGGAGTTAAAACATAGGATATTATTATGTAAGCAAATGGTAGAAACTTATGTACATACGGAGTATAACTATTATGGATTTTCCGCGAAAACTAATATAAAAACAATACAAGTTTTCCAGAACAATGTCCTGAGAAATACTGTAGGTGCACCGAGGTACTACCGGACTGATTATTGATATCGAGATCTTCAGATATCTACTGTCACATGAGGACAGACTCCATTTTCATGTTCTGACACCAGAACAGGACACAGACTCAAAAGAATAAAACCATTTGATCTTGTGTAGTGTATTAGAGTGGGATCCATTTAATAGAACACCAGAAACTAAGATTGGGCCGATGAGTATTCCTATCTATAGCCTAGTATTAATACCTAGATTACTAGATTACCTAGATTTAATTTATTGTATTGTCAAATTGTGGGTTAGTCGGCAACGACTGATAACAATGTAATAAATTGATTTAAAAAAATATTTTCTTGGAAATTCATTATTTTAGTTGAAATAGTAGTAACTGTATCTTATCTAGGTGTATTCTAATAATTAATTTTACAGTTACGATGTAATATGTAGAACGAAATACTCGTAATATCTTCAATCATACGGATCGGTCTTATCTGAATTATAGATTGAATATTGACCTGAATATAAACGTAAAAAATAACTTGGTGCGAATGAATGCGCACATTGATACCTTGTATTTTCTCCAACGGATATCGCTCATAAAATATATGCTAGACCAAGTTCCAATGGTAACTATGAATTGGTTATGTGCGAAACGATTCGAATATTGGACGATAAACGTTGCTAGTTAGAAGCAGCGCGTTTCTGTTGCGCTAAAGTGGAAGAAGCCGGCGCGAGATATGCAAAATTCCTCGTTATATTGAAATCGGCGAACCTCGTTGAATAAGCCACGTATCGGCAAGGGTTCCAGTATCGGGCCGAGGTCCCGGCTACGTAATTAATAATGAGGTGGTAGCCGGTGCTCCAGCTTTGGGTCCATAACTTACGATGGTCGACGTTGAACGTGGAATTCGGAATCGGCGACCATAATTCAGATACGTGTCGGCCGGTCGCGCACGGACAAATACATCAGCTGGTCCGGTCTCGCTCCGTCCTCTCTACCTCTCTCGCTCCCGTCATATGACTATTTAAAAATGAGATAAAAAGAAAATTTATAAATAAAGGACCTTCGCGCCTCTCCGGATAAATTATCGGCCGAAGCGAGACGCGCCAGTTTTAAATTACTGAATTATGCTTGAGTGGACGGCGACCGGCCAACCATGCCGCTCTTCCGAAGCGTTCAGCTGGCGATTGTCACTTAGCTGAAGACGGCTCGGGTACGTCCGCGTTCGGTTGCCAATAGCATCGATCCTGATGATCTTACTTTCTCCGAATCGAAACAGGTAGGCTAGAGATGTCGGTCGCGCAGAACAATATCGATATATCAGACAATCGAAATTACGTAACTCCAGCCCTACTTTTCTACGTAAAATTCTTTGGTTTTCCGGGAAGAATTCAAAAACCTTATGTTTTCATATCGAACTTCTTCCGTTCCGATCCTATTTATTATCAAAAAATATTTTGAATAACCGCGGGGAAGTCTTATCAGAAAACGTATGATGATTTCTTTCAAAAACCCTAGTCAATTACAGCTATCGAGACTTACAAAAAAAAATAAAAAATATCGGCCAGAAAATATCTATAATATAATATAAATAATCCAATATAACAGGTCAGTTGAAAGGTCCCCGGAATGACACATAGATGGCGCTACAAAAATTAAATCCATATGTTTTTTAGTTACCCCTAATCCTCAAGAGATATGCGTGTATAGATTTGAAATTTGATAAATTAGATAAATTTGTAAACTATAGCGTTTTGTGTGAAGTCACTTTTGTAATTGTAAAAACAATGGATAAAAAGAAATTTCGCATGTTAATATTGTTTTTTGAAAGGAAAGATACAGTTGAAGCAAAAACTTAACTTGATGCCGGACACTGCCCAAAGGAAAATCAACCGTCAAGTATTGGTAAGCTAAGTTTAGACGTGGTGAAATGAGCGCCGAAGACGGTAAACGCAGTGAATGCCCAAAAGAGGTGGTTACAGACGAAAACATTTAAAAAATCCACAAAATGATTTTGAATGACCGTAAATTGAAATTAAATGGAATAGTATACACTCCAAAGATATTAACTGAACGTGTACATTATTTCATTTACGAATATTTGGATATGAGAAAGCTCTGTGCAAAGTGGGTGGCGCGACCTCACTTTTGACCAAATACAACGACGAGTTGATGATTCGGAGCAGTGCTTGAAGATGATCAAGTGTAATAAACCCGAGTTTTTGCATCGATATGTGTCAATGGATGAAACATGGCACTATCATTTCACTCCGAAGTCCAATGGGCGGTCATCCGAGTGGTCTGCACACGATGAATCCACTCCAAAGAGTCGGAAAACTCAACAGTCGACTGGCAAGGTTATGGCGTCTGTATTTTGGGATACGCATGAAACAATTTTCATTGACTACCTTGAAAAAGGACGAACCATCAACAGCAATTGTTACATAGCGTTATTGGACCGTTTGAAGGATGATATCGCCGAAAAACGGCCACATTTGAAGAAAAACTGAAGTTGCTTCACCAAGACAATGCACCGTCTCACAAGTCGCTGAAAACGATGGCAAAAATCCATGAATTGTGCTTCAAATTGTTTCATCCACCGTATTCTCCAGATCTGGCCCCCAACGACTATTTCCTGTTCTCAGATCTAAAAGTAATGCTCGCTGTGAAGACATTATTGTCGAATGAAGAGGTGATCGCCGAAACTGAGGCCTATTTTGAAGCAAAAGACAAATGGTACTACAAAAATTATATCCAAAAATTGGAGGGCCGCTATAATCAGTGTTTCACCCTTGAAGGGAGTTATGTCGAATAAAAAAAATTACCTAATTTAGCCAAAAAATATGTTTTACTATGGTAGGCTGTGGACTTTTCAATTGACCTGCTATATATCTATATTTTTGAAAAAAAAATTAATAAACATTTGTGGAAAATCTAATATCTGAATCTATGATATTCTATAGATTTAGGTAATAAGAGCGAGATTATTGACCTGCGAAAAAATTCTGAGTTGTTTTCTATTGCACTAAAAAGGTGAAAATCCGATATATCAATATAAACAACTATTAAAATTCGAAAGCTCTGGCATTTCTCTATATAAAGTAACAGTATTCCATGTAGTATTATAGACATCTTCAGTTTATACGAACACTAACCATGGAACTTCCAAATTACTTTATTGACTTTCATAGCTTTCATTATTTGATTTGCATAATCTGCTGCTAAAGATCACCAAACTTATGGTGAAGCGGTTTCGTTATATCCCAAATGTCGATTTTGGTTTCAAAAATTTAGAAACACTGATTATCATGTTAATAATAAAGTACGGGCTGAAAAATCAAAAAAATTCCAAGACAATGAATTCCAAAACTTACTGGACGAAAACTTCACTCGTTGAAAGTTCAAAGTTTCAGGCAGCTTAGCACGTGATGGGTGTGTTGTTTTCAGACCTTAATATGTGATGAGAAATATCCAAATATATGACGATGATTAATCTACTACCACATTGACACTGAAATGGATTATCCATGGCTATAAGGTCATCCTCTTCGTATGAGCGGATCAGCAATGTGTAGCAGCAATGTATATGATAAAGACAAAAATTAATAAACACTGAATAGATAAACATCTGAACTACATTATATCCAATGTTTTCAATTCGCTGATCAGAATAAAATACTATTTTTCTGATATTTACCTTTGTGAACAATTGCCTTGGTCACATGTTTATAGATTGAAAATTTTCTGAGATATTTTCCCGGTACGTTTACTATGCCTTGCCCTTCGTACAGGTACTGTACCATTATCACAATGAAGCCTCTTTTATAGCCTGTAATAAATGAATGAGTGAGTGGTGGGTTTGATATAAAGAGGTTAAAATGCTGTTTTTATTTGTTTAATTGAAGTAGCGTTGATTTATTCAGCCTTTCAAGCTCATGATGCCCAAAGGATTTTGATATTAATTTCTGAAGACATTTACTTCGTTATTAAGAAGTTGTTGTTTCACTTACGTCTCTAAAATAAACTATACGACAACTAATAAGCTATTTTCTGTTACAGAGTTTAATTGACGAAGCCAAATTGTATAAGTCAATCTAAGTCACTTTCAACTTCTTCATTCGATCAGCCAGATTTTAAAATTCTAAAAATAAATCTCGTTAAATAAATAACGAATTAAATATAAACAAAGAATACTTTTTTATTTCCATCAATATCTCAAATTATTAACAGTTACTCAGTCATGAATACATGTTTATAGACATCTTATAATTAGTTTAGGAATTACCAACGTATATTAAGTAAAATGAGTATTTTAAATAAAAAAATTAAGATAGTTTAGTGACAAGTAATGTATAATTTAAAAAAAAAATCAGGAAAATGCATAAGCAATACCAATAGTTTAATAATAAAAATACCATATCTTATAGGTCACCAATTAGCCAAGGAATCATGAACCTATATTTGTAGATAACAAACGAAAACATGTAATCGACTCAATCTTGCACCTGTTGACATACAGTCGGCACGGACGCCTAGAAAAAAGAGCATATTGATATCTTAAACGTTCACACCACCGCAGCGTATCCTCAAACATCCTAAGTTAACAGTTCTGGGTCTTATGAACCTGTTTCCGTACTAATAAATAATAATAAATAGAGTAAACACGCCGTTCAATACAGCCTTTTTGTTCGGGGCACCTGTTCACCGCAAACATGGGGTAGGTAGATAGCGGCACCATCGGTCGGGGGTTGTAAATTTACTTCAGCTACACAACGGAAACGACAATAATGACAATCAGGTGTATAATGGTCCGTATTATTACGGATTATGTTATCTTACAGAACTTTTTACACATATGAACAATATAATAATTTTCTCACACTAAATATGTATCTATCACACTATATATATTTAAATATATATACGCCTATAAATTAATATCTAAAAATTTACAACAGATGATATTATTGTTAACAAAAAGAGTATTCATTAAAAATCATCGTGGTCTGGAGATTCGGCTACCTTCGGAACTATTCGTATATTCGTCGGCGCAATCTACTCGCCGCTAGCCGAAATTCTAAAAGTCGATGTTGCCAACTTTACAGCAAGGTTATTTGCTTTTGCGATGTATTTTATTTTAGAAAAATAATATATTTAACAAGACTTTCTGACATTAACATTTATTTATTTTTATATTTGTTTTGAGACAAAATAATAATAATAGAGTAGATACATTTTCTTAGTATTTAGTGCAATATATAGTCTTGCCCTTAGATTTGGCAACACTGCATAGTAATACACGCCAGGCATTTCTCAAAAGAAATGGCGATGTACCGTATTGCATTTGATTAAACGTTGGGCATTGCCGAGACCAGAAATTTGGTTATAGGTACGACACAGCCCTACTCATTACGTCCCAAGCAATATTGAGAATATTCAAATATTTTTAACACTGGGGACGCGCGTTAATCTACCGGACCACGATGATTTTTAATGTATCCTAACAAAAAGTATTTTCAGTGCGTTGAAAATGTTTGAATTATTGCCGAGTAATCTCAGTTGCGGGAAGCCATATATATTCATATTTAATATATATGCCATATATATTCTCTTCGCCATATATATAGTCTTGTCTAAATCTGCCCTTTGGGAATCCACTGTGTGAATCTGCTAGCGTCTTATTGACCACTGATTTTAGATGATTTTCTATTATTTGTTCATACATCTTTATGGTTATATACGATAATTTTATCTCTCTATAATTATTAATCTGTGTTATTTTGCCTTTTTATGTGTCGCAAAAATAAGTGTTATTCGCCAATCCTGTGCGATTATTTCCTCTTTTCATGGTCTATTATAAGTTTCCAGAAATAATTCAGCAGCCTTCTGATTCTTGGCCATGTGCTATACCGGTTTTCAATTTTGTCACTATACTTAGTAGTTTTTCAATTTTTATCTCCTCTAGGCTCTTGCTTTTTACACTAGTTGGTCGATATAGTTTTGCAGGTTGATTCATGTGGATCAAGCAATTCCTGAAAATAACCATTTTATCAATTCTTTATATATCAACCAATATATTATATTCAATATCAATTCTTTATATTTTTATCTTTACCTATTATGACACCTCTTTTATCTTTTATGTGTCTATAATTACATGATTTTGGAACAAGGATATAGGAACGCATTCCTAAATTGGATTAAATTTTTAGTATTCCAGAAGGCATTAGGTCGTATCCAACATAGTTTACCTAGTCTCTGGAGTGACATGAATTTCATTGTGGTTACAATCAATACAGTACAAAATGTACTTACAGACAACATGACGATTGTCGTCTCGTTTTGACGATAGTGCAAGCGAAATAAGCAGGGGCGAGTTGTTATATGAAGCGACACTAGATGTTCTAAGGAATTGGTGTGGTGCCTGATGATGCGACGTGACTAGTGATTTGATAGTATAATAGTATTGGTTATATTCAAATAGGATTCTACCAACAGTGTTGCCTGTACAGTCGTTCCAATAAGTTCCCACTTATTTATATTAAAATAATATAGTTTTTAATTAAAACACAATATTTCATTGCTAACCCTACATTTTTCATTACTTATGTTTGTTGAATACTTTAACAACAAACTAGTATAAAAGTCTCTATATATCCTAGATACTATAGATGATCCAGATGATACTCACAATCATAGTTAATATTGTGTATGTTATAAACTTGAGCTTTCCTTTTTAATTTAAAAAAACTGCTTTTATCACCAAACTTTCGTGTATTTCAGATAATGATTCCCAAGATTAGTAATCAGATTCCATCCTGAACGGTTCTTATAATTTCACTCTTTCTTCAGGGCTAACGCTAATGAGGCTTAAACGCACAATTTCTGATATACATTGATCGATATTTCAGAGTAACCCAAGGCTAAGGAATCAGATGTTGAGCTATCGTTTGAAAGATTGAGTTTCACTGGGAGTTATTATAATATACGTAGTCCATCTGCACTAACGTATATTAAACGAACCAGATCTAATTAAGGGATATGGAGCATCATATTGAAAATCGAAACGAGCAATCGTTCCTGCATTTAACATCAATAAATTACCCTTTCTAGAGTGATCAGTGGCGTCCATATTTATAACCCTTTTTTCCATTATTTTTTATATGTTATATTGCCCTAGTCAACAGTTCTAGTTAAAAAAAATTATATATTACATAATTATGATACTAACCTATATAAGGAAAAACATTCGTTTGTATATATAAAATATTTTTAACAAACAAATAGAGCCGATTTCATAAAATAAATAAGAAACTCACTAAAAATTTTAAAAAAATGAAACTAAGATTTTTAACACAAAAGAAAACATTATTAAAAAATATATACATAATAATCGTTGTAATAACTAAATAAAAATAAACAAAACCTTATTTAACCTATCTACTACACGTATATTATATTCTACTATATACACACAATTTAGCTTAATACCTACCTAAACCTATTTATCTATTTAGAATATTTTTTTTACTACTACCAACTGATTAACTACTTTGAACTCGGTGCCGAGCCCAAACAGTTATATTCATTTAGATTAGTTTTGTTGGTAATTTAATTTTTTGTACATGTCATAAAATTATATTGATAAAACAAGTCAATTTGAAAAGTTCCCGGCCTACCATAGTAAAAGTTTTCTTCTTTTTTCTTTTCTTTTTGGCAAAATTAGTTTTTTTATACAATATAATTCCCATCCTGGGTGACGCAATGATTATAGTGACGCTCCAACTATTCGATACCATTTTTGTAATACGATTTATAATTTGCTTCAAAATAGGCCACAGTTTCGGTGATGGCCTCTTCATTCAACGAAAATCTCCTTCCAGCGAGCAATCTTTTGAGATCTGACAACAGGAAATAGTCGCCGGCGGCCAGAATTGGAATTTCGTCCTTCAAACGGTCCAATAACACTATGCAAAAGTCGCTTTTGATGGTCCTCCCTTTTTCAAGGTAGTAAATGAAAATTATCCCATGCGCATCCCAAAATACAGGTGCCAGAGCCTTGCCAGCTGACTGTTGCGTTTTCCCACGCTTTGGAGCGGGTTCATCGTTTACAGTCTATTCGGAAAACTGTCGATTGAACTTCGGAGTGAAATAATGGAGCCAGGTTTAATCCATTGTCACATATCGATGGAAAAATTCGGGTTTATCACGCTTGATCATCCTTAAACAATGCTCCGAATCATCAACTCGTTGTTATTTTTGGTCAAAAGTGACCTTGCGCGGCACCCATTTTGCACAGAGCTTTCTCATACCCAAATATTCGTGGATGATACAATTTACACGTTTAGTTGATATCTTTAGAGTGTCTTCTATTTCATTGAATTTCAATTTACGGTCATTCAAAATCCTTTTGTGGATTTTTAAAATTTTTTTGTCGGTAACAACCTCTTTTGGGCGTCCACTGCGTTCACCGTCTTCGGTGCTCATTTCACCACGTCTAATCTTGATACCAATAGCTTGATTGGGCATATCAATCCTTAATGGTTGATTTTCCTGAGGCATTGTCCGGAAACTCGGCATCAAGCCAAGTTTTTGCTACAACTATACTTGTTCCCTTCAAAAAGCAATATTTTATCAACACGAAATTTCTTTTTATCCATTTTTTTCACAATATACAAAAGTGGCTTCACTCGAAATGCTATAATTCGCAAACTAATGATCCGACAGCTGTCAAATGTATACGTTTATGACGTGGAATAATTTGACATTGTTAATTCGACAAAGACGGCAAATCGCAAAATTCTTAAACTTCTCCATGTACGGCTATGATTCCAAGCAAAAATATCGTGGAAAAAAGAAGACTGACGGCGCCTTTCGCCACAAATCAAAATTTTCAATAAGTTTCTCCATGGGCGACGGTATGCTCTCAATTAGTTCGACTCAGTTTCAGAAAATGATGGAGATCCACTGCTCGAACGGCCCCGAACTGGTCTTACAGCCTCGCGAAGAAGATTGAGCTGCTGGCGTCGAGAAGTCCGCGTGCACGGAGAATATCTGACAATTTAGCAATCCACCTGTTGTGCGCTTGGGGTGGTAACTGCTACACGCTATACATTCCCATACGGGGTGCTGTCAAAATATTTATGCATTAAATAATTCAGTTCGCATAAGCGCTCATATATATTACGCAGAAACAGTCATATATAGAGAGACTTTTAATTGATTTTATTGATCTAAATATTATTTCTTATATATCCACTTAGAGTATATGAAGAAAATATATTGATGTCTCCAATACTCAATAAGTCGATGGAAACACGTAACAGGTCAAATGTCCACGGCCTGACACATACATGGCGCTACTAGAATTAAATCCATATATTTTTTAGTTAGCCCTGACCCTCAAAAGATGCATGTATAAATTTGACAAGCGTCGGATCATTAGTTTGTGAATTATAACATTTTGAGTGAAGCAACTTTTGTTATTGTGAAAAAAATGGATAAAATGTAATTTCGCGTGTAAAATATTGTTTTTTGAAGGGAAAAATACAGTTGAAGCAACAACTTGGATTGATGCCGAGTTTCCGGACACTGCTCCAGGAAAACCAATCATCAAAGATTGGTATACTAAGTCTAGACGTTGTGAAATGAGCATCGAAGACGGTGAACGCAGTGGACACCCAAAAGAGTTTCTTACCAATGAAAACATTTAAAAAATTCACAAAATAATTTTGAATGAACGTAATTTAAAATTGAATGAAAGAACAGACACTCTAATGATATCAAAGTTACGTGTACTGCATATAATTCACAACTATTTGGCTATGAGAAAGTTCTGTTCCGCGGGATCTCAATTTTGACCGAAAACAGCAACGAGTTGATGATTCGGAGCAGTGTTTGAAGATGATCAAGCGTAATAAACCCGAGTTTTTATGACGATATGTGACAAGGGATGAAACATGGCTTCATCGTTTCACTCTGCAGTCCAATCGATAGTCATCCAAGTGGACTGAACACGATGAACCCGCTCGAAATCGTGGGAAAATGCAACAGTCGGCTGGCAATGTTATGGCATCTGTATTTTGGTATGCGCATGGAATAATTTTCATTAGCTACCTTGACAAAGGATGGACCATTGACAGCGACTGATATATAGCGTTATTGGATCGTTTGAAGAACGAAATCGCCGAAAACGGCCGCATTTGAAGAAAAAGAGAGTGCTACTTCACCAAGACCCGTGATCCGTGAATTGGGCTTCAAATTACTTCCTCATCCGAAACTGAAGCCTATTTTGAAGCAAAGAACAAATCGTACTACAAAAATGGTATCGAAAAGTTGGAGGGTCGCTATAATCAGTGTATCACTCTTGAAAGGAATTATGTTGAATAAAAAAAACTAATTTTGTCAAAAAATTGTGTTTTACTATGGTACGGTGAGATGTCAATTGAAGTAAACCATATTTTTTTAACGGGGTGATGGTAACATCATCTAATAGGTGCGTGCTTGTGTTTTGATCAGCGATGACCATTAGTGAAAAGGCGAAGTTTACATGTAAACAATTGCTAACTAACCAAACGTATTACTTTCGGTATTTTTGATACAAAAATATGTGGCGAAAGTCCCGCTACCATTTTGATTAGGCGCCATTTTGTTTTGTGACGTTTTGCTCAGTTACGTTTTAACCATTGTATTGTATAGATGCCTAAATTTTATTATGGATAAATATACGCCACAAGAGCCAGGACAAATAGTGACAATACGTATTGAAAATAATCGTTCAATGCCTCACAAAACGACAATTTAACGTTTACATGAGAATTTTCGACAGTATGGCATGACAGCCGACAGATCTCGTTCTGGAAGTCTCGTAACGCCGAAAATGTGGCTCTGGTACGCGATAATATTGCAGAAACATCCATTCGAAGGCGCGCTTCCCAGTTACATATTTCTGCGCGCAGCTTAAGGGCAATTTTGAAAATGTTACCGTACAAAATTGCATTAGTCCAAAAATTGCTACCGAGAGATCTTGATCAACGGGTTGAATACAGTAATGCAATCCTAAGGCTGTCTGGAAGATTTTTCTTCTAAATTGACAATGAGCGATGAAGCCTATTTTCTTCTCAGTAACCACGTCAATAAACAGAACAGTCGGTTTTGGGGAACGGAGAACCCTCTATTAATTCATTAAACATTAATGTATCCACTAAAAATAACTGTATGGTGTGGCATTCATGCTGGAAACATCGTTGGTCCCTATTTATTTTTGAAAATAACCAAGGTATTTTCAACAAATTTCAACAACACAAGAAATTTTCTTGTGCCTGATATGGAAGAGCAAGGACTAAATATCATGTGGTTTCAGCAAGATGGGGCCACAACACATACAGCTCGTTCAAAAATTAAATTATTGGTCATGCGAGATCTCCGGATTTAACGGCATCAGACTTTTTCTTATTGGGTTTTTTAAAATTAAAACTTTATGTGAATAAGCGCCAAGTAATTCAACATCTTAAAGACAATATTCACCATTTAGCCGATATCATTTTTCAATCATAACGAATAGAAAATGTAAAGACTAATAAACTTTTCATGAAAACCAAACTTACTTATCTTTTCTTTAGATAATTGTACGAGGCTGAAACATTTTTTTTGTCCAGAGCGATAAGAGCAGAAACAACTAAAGCTGAGTATATAATAGTGAGTGTATAATATAGGATAACTGTAAAGTATGAAATATTTATATATATATATATATATATATATATATATATATATATAAATATATTTATAATTAGTTAGAATATACATGACAATTTATAAGGAGACAATTAATAGTAATGTTTTGCAGAAATGTAGAGATTAAATCTAATTTTATAATGGAAATGTACACAGATATGACAGAACAGAAGACACTGACTTAACACATAAACACAGGAACTATAACCTACAAACTATTATGGCTGTTTCATTAACAGTAATTTAAGTCCTTCGAAAATATATGCATTGAATTAATATAATGTCAAAATAAATTATATTTGATAAAGTTTTTTTTGTATATTTTAAAGTCTCCTTTACCAACGAGGGTTTATCTGGACTGGACCTACAGTTTAACGTGGGCTCCGAATTACGATCCTCGAAATTGAGCCTACTGACTGGCGAGTGACCAACTCAGAAATCATCCCAGAAGACATCCGGTCTGACCCAGCCTGGTTACTGGTGTGACTGGGATCATTTTCCTTGTCGGATTTATACTCTTGCCTAAGGAGAAGCAGAAATGTTAAACAATCACAAGCATACATTTAAGACCATGCCCCAGCAGGATTCGAACCCGGGACTAGCGCAACAGTGGAAGAACTGTCCTGTCGCCTTTACCACTGCGCCAACCAAGCCGGCAACGTTAGTTTTGTTTTACTTCTTTACACACATTAGTATTTTATTGTGTCAGAATCATAATAAATCAAAACTATTTCAAGTTTAATGCGACAACGTTGAATTATAAATTTTGATTACTAGGGAGACCTACCGAAAATCAAATGGTTTGACTATTTTGAGTATGTGTTATATAATAATTGCAATACTTGGATGTTGATATGAGAATATAGTCATGTCTTCTTCCGATTTTCCTGATTTCCTAAGTGACAGTCAATATCTAAAAGCTATGGTGAGCTATGGTGTAATTAATCGGCCCTAGAGTATCTGGTAAAGTTTAGTGACATTATATTTAACAATAAAATCTGTTCGCAAAGAGTTTTAAACCGCAAAATCCTATTTTTCTTATCCAAATACGAAAGAAAATAATATATTTACTCCAAATCAGACCGCAATCATGATCAAGATGATCCCAAGCAATAAATGTACAGTGTCTTGTCTTTAGAAGCAATAAAACCACCGTTCACCGTTACAACAGCGAATAGCCGTCAAAATAAATCCAACTAAATTTCTTCCTTTTTTATCAGCATCATCTCCCACCCGTATCTATGTCCTTGCGGGTCGGTATCAATAAATTCTTAAACACCGCGTCGGGTTAATATAGTTATAAATCTTAATTTGCAGGTAGACCAGCCTGTAGAAACGCATCCGAAAATGATTGTTAAGTTCTACGGAATAATATTTTATCCAGAGCCGAGCACGCTCGTAAATATCACCCGGTGAAGCCGTGGCGTAACGCGTACTTTCGTCGTTCTCGCTCGCGTCGAGCTCTAGATGAAGGTAAAGTCCCGTTAGGAGGGAGGAAAAGTCCCCCGTAAGGAGACGGTATCGCGCAGATATCTGAGAAAGATACGCATCAGGACTGTATGACATGGGCAGAGAAAGAGACGGACGGCGGTCAAGACAGATGTGAAAGTGTTCGGGTGTAAATCAATAAGTAGAAATTTTCGAAAAAACGTCAAATAAATTTCGTTCTTGTCGTGTTGTTAAATTGGTATTTTGTTTGGTTTCGAGGTATCCTTTTTCTTGGGGGCGTCTACAATAGATATAAATTAATTCTGTTTTTGTGTCACCATATAACGGTACCTCTATATATTTTTTAATATATCGAACGAGGCCTATCGAGAGGGACCCCTAGCGGTTAGCTATAAAATAGAAATCATTAATAATTATGTAACAGGTTCTTGAATGAACTCTAATATTTTATTCACTTTAAATAGTCATTTATTGAGAAAAATCTCAATACCATGTCGAAGGAACGATCGCAACGATTCTATAATCAATCCATTTTTCATTTTCGAATTTCTTCAGCATTTTGAAGCCGCTGGCTATGCTGCATACATCTGAAAAGTAGGAATCAGAAGGTGATATATCTGGTAGACACTCTGTCCACAAAAGTCCCCGTCTACCATAGGAAAACATTTTTTTGGCAAAATTAGTTTTCTTTTTAGCCAACATAATTCCCATCAAGTGTCGTAAACTGATTATAGCAACCCTTCAACTTTTCAATGCCATTTTTGTAGTACAATTTGTCCTTTACTTCAATATAGACCTCAGTTTCGGCGATCACCTCTCCATTCGACGAAAATTTCTTCCCAGCGAGCATTCCTTTGAGATCTGAGAACAGGAAATAGTCACTGAGGGCCAAATATGAAGAATGCGGTGGATGAAGAAGCAATTCGAAGCCCAATTCATGAATTTTTTGCCATCGTTTTCACTATAATATATAATAACACTATGTAATAGTCGCTGTTGATGGTCCTTCCTTTTTCAAGGTAGTCAATGAAATGCGCATCCCAAAATACAGACGCCATAACCTTGAGAGCCGACAGTTCGGACTTCGGAGTGAAATGACGGAGCCATGTTTCATCCATTATCACGTATCGACGCAAAAACTCGGGTTTGTCACGCTTGATCATCTCCCGAATCATCAACTCGCCGTTATTTTTGGTCAAAAGTGAGCTCGCGCGGCACCCACTTTGCACAGAGCTTTCTCATACCCAAATAATCGTTTTACACGTTCAGTTGATATTTTTAGAGGGTCTGCAATTTCATTCAGTTTAAATTTACGGTCATTCAAAATCATATTGTGGATTTTTTAAATGTTTTCATCGGTAACAAACTCTTTTGGGTATCCACTGCGTTCACCGTCTTCGGCGCTCATTTCACCACGTCTAAACTTAGCACACCAATCCCCGACGGTTGATTTTCATCAGGGATTTCATGGGTCAGTATCCGGAAACTCGGCATCAAACCAAGTTTTTGCTTCAACTGTATTTTTTCCCTTTAAAAAGCAATATTTTATCAACACGCGAAATTCCTTTTTATCCATTTTTTCACAATAACCAAAGTTGCTTCACTCAAACTGCTAAAATTCACAAACTAATGATCCGACAGCGATCAAATTTATACATGCATTTTTTGAGGGTTAGGGCTAACTAAAAACATATGGATATAATTTTAGAAGCGCCATCTATGTGTCAGGCCGGGGACTTTTCAATTGACCAGTTAGTTTATTGGTTCTTGTACTATTCTTGTTTGTTCAGATTATAAATTGTAGGCAGTAATGGACAGATCACTGATTTATGAATATTGTCAAGAAACCTATTATAATACATCTAATATGCTTAAGCATGTGAGGAAATTCTATCTAAGAGCGTATAAACTCAATGTTTATTTTAATTTTGCAAATTAAATTCAATTCTATATCAAACTGAACGATAATGGAACAAAATTGAGAATGGAAAATCGAATAATTATTGTAATGAGCAATGTTTATTATTCAATATATCTTACTATTTTTCGATCACAACATTCAACTATATAATATAATAATTAATTATGATATATCAGTATAATAAAATTAACCATAAAATAATTAACTACATTTCTTCAAATTCAAAGAAGCCTGGCCACCGTTTCGTCACATATTTGATTTTATCAATTTCGTTTCAGAACAAGTTTCCTAATAATATACTAAGATAATTAATGAGTTTCCTGAATCGACCTGGTAAAATAAATACTGGAAATAGTTAAAAAGAAATAAAATCAGTTCTATTGCAAGATAAGCAACAAATAAAATTTATAATATTTAATGGTAGATAAGTAAAAAGATATGAGGAAGGGAAGAAAATATTAATAGACATTTATTTGAAGTATAAGTTCAAAAGACATTTATTATTAGTACCGTGTAAAGAAGTTTAGAGTATATAGATAGTAAACGGGAGCCCTAACCCCAAAAATGTTTCAATAAAAGTGATATCAAAAAGGATGCCGAGACAAATTGAACTTTTACTTAGAAAACTCCGAAACACGTAGCAATAATAGACGAAATTTTACATAGAAGCCTTCGGGCAGCTTTACAATAAACTACTAATTATTTCACTACAAAAGAGGAAACAGAGAGGTATATAATAGTTATAAGTTCTAGTTCCAACACTAATTCAATTCATATATCAAAAGTAAGTAACATTTAAAAAAAAAGAACTAAAAAACTGGGAAAAACTATGAAGTGAAACACAGCAGTTTTTCAGTAGCACAGTAACACAATAGCAGTCGCAGGTTTTTTTTACCCTTAAAGAAGAATCAGAGATCAGAAAAAATGAAAATGGTTAAGAAGGATCATTCTCCTAGTCACGAAGAAGTTGAAGCGACTGCTGAAGTTTATATCTTTTTAGACTATGTCTACTCAGTGTTAACAAATTAAAAACGAAATTAAATTTTAAAATAATCATGGTCATTCCAGATAAAGAAAAAACAGTTGCGAAACGTGGATCATTGCCAAGGAGGGAAAAAAGCAAGATACATAAGTAGAACTAAAATACTTGAGTGAAGAAAAGGGTGTGACAAAAATGGACAGGGCAAAACCTAAAGATATAAGAAAATATCTAGGTTATTGATCTTGTGGAAGAGAACATTGAAAGGACACAACCCTCAGTTGGTACAACAACGTATGGAGGATACAGGACAGGTGAAATGAATCTGGGGAGGAAGGACGGAGATGAGAAAAATCAGAGGGTGCTCTATGAGACCTTGGGAGGAATGTATCAGGATATACAGCAAAAGAGACGACTACTCCTGACGGAAACAGGAATATTAAGTGACAGTGTATTAAGACACTCCTGTTGGTACAAACACTATTAGTGGTACAAAAGGTGTTTTTTAAATTATGTATGTGTAAAACATGATGTTTTATGATACGTAAATCAGACACCATACTTAAAATCGCCACAATAAGTCCGATATCGATACTGTTCCGTTCTCTTTCGCTCACACAAAAGGACACAGAATATCGTCATCAGAGATATTGAAACGCAATAAGCCGTACTCCTGCCCCTTCGCCGCCCCTACAGGTAACACGACTCCGTCGAGAAGGCGATATTTTAAAAAGTTTAGCGATTTTGTTTCGCGACCGTTTCATTGAAGCAATTGACAAGGTGATTTGTATAAAATTTCCTTCAATGCGCGCCATTACCGGAGACGCGGAATGTCGTTAATATCCGATGTTTATACGCTTCGTGTCCGATGATCATTTCGAACGTCGAACCGTCATCAACAAGGAAAATATTCCCGCGCGTATCGAAGGGAGATGTCTATCTGGATACCGTCTTGATGATAAACATTTCCTTTATGCGATTAGACGTTATTGGAGTGTTGGCGATTTTTTTATTCGATAATCGCGTATCCAATAAAGCGCAATATCGTTTTAACAAGCTTTAATAAAACCCAGGGAGATTATCCTGTATGCAACGTATAATAGTGTCTTGATCCGTCTAATCTGCATGGCTATAATTATTCATAAAGGTATAAATTGCATAAATTGTATCTATTACATTAGTTTTTTATTATTATTTATTGCATGGTTACTAACCGTTGTCGACAGCATACATTAAAAATCATCGTGGTCGAGAGATTCGGCTACTTTCGGAACTATTCGTCGGATGTTGCCAAATTTACAGCTAGGCTATTTGCTTTATGGATTTATTATATTTTAGAAAAATGGTATATTTAACAAGACTTTCTGACATTAACTTTTATATTTTATTCTGAAAAAAAAGTTTTAAAAATAATAGGGTAGATACGTATACGTAGATAGTATTTAATCCAATATATAGTCTTGCTCTCAGATTTCGTAACACCGCATGGTATTATTGTAAGCCAAACGCTTTTCAAAAGAAATACATATACCGTATTGCTTTGATTAAACGTTGGGCATTTATTAGTTTAACTATTAAAGCCTTTGATATGGCATTTTAAAGTTACACTGTGATGTTCCTTTTTACTTAAAAAGAAGGCCTTTTAGTATAACATTTCATTAATGGCATTTCATAAATGATATTATATTTCAATAAAATTAAATCTTATGTTGATAATTATGCTTGATGTTCGTGAAGATATCAAAAATAAGAGACAGACAATCATTTTCGGACCATTACTGAGCAGTATATTAATATTTCATACTGAAAAGATAAAAGCACTGGGCTCAAACACTTTTTATTAAGAAACACAGGGTCCTTCTCCACCTTTTTTCATCTTTCTGGTAACCTATTTGATACAGTCTATTTTCACACGTCTTCAGTGTTTCGAAACTGTATTCCAGCGGTCGTACTACACCGATCTGAACAAGTAATAATCAGAAGACGTTATGATAGGTGAGTACACCGAGTGCTACAAATGTTGCTATGCAAGAGAACAACTTATTTTTAGTCTTTCTTGCGACAAATAATGTTCTGCTTGTCCAACTCAGAACGGTAAACTTCTGAATACACTTGACACCACCATATACACGGTAAGAATTTATTGATGTAAATATTCCGCGTCGGTGCCAATGTGGACGGTTGTACTGTTGTTCATTCTAAATACTTACTATCAGAAAAAAACGGTCCAAAGGGGCCAAAGGTAATATAATTTGAATGATATAGATGGTTTGCATCAAGATATTCGTCTCAGACAAACTCACACCCACAAATGAACTCAAGAAATCGATTCGGTTGCATCTTGGACATAAGTTAGCTAAAGGAATTTGTAACAAATTTATGAAGTATGAAGCTTTATAACTTAGAGAAAGGTATTTATCAATTCAATTAATAATCTACATATTAATATTAAAGCACAATGGATGCTAGAAGTTCAAAAACAACTGTTTCGAAAATCAAAAATGGTTTGTGGTAACCAACCAAGTTTGAAAACAGTGGATGAGTGGGTGATTTTCTAACCAATTTATTTTATTGCGAAATCCTTTATAATGAAATTCACTCTTAAGCTGCGAAAGAAGTCGTGCAACCACTATAAAACCTAAATAACTGATGACTGGAAGAATGTAGTATGGTGCGATGAACTACCGTTTAACAGGTTAAAGTAAAGTAAAACACATTTTTTGGCAAAATTAGTTTTTTTCATTCAACATAATTCCCTTCAAGTGTGACACAATGATTATAGCAACCCTCCAACTTTTCGATACCACTTTTATAGTACGATTTGCCATTTGCTTCAAAATATGCCTCAGCTTCGTCGATCGCCTCCTCATTCGCCGAAAATTTCTTCCCAGAAAGCTTTCTTTTAGTATTTGAGAACAGGAAATAGTCGCTGGGGGCCATATCTGGAGAATACGGCGGAGAAGGAATCAATTCGAAGCCCAATTCATGGATTTTTGCTTTCGTTTTTACTGACTTGTGACTCAACTGCGGCCGTTTTTCGGCGATTTCGTCGTTCAAACGATCCATTAACGCTATGTATAGTCTCTGTTAATGGTCCTTCCTTTTTCAAGGTAGTCAATAAAAAATATTCCATGCGCATACCAAAATACAGACGCCATAACATTTCCAGCTGACTGTTGCGTTTTCCCACGCTTTGGGGCGTGTTCATCGTGTTCAGTCCACTCGGATGAATGTCGATTGTGACCTCTCGACGTAAAAGCTCGGGTTTATTACGCTTGATCATCTTCAAACACTGCTCCGAATCATCAACTCGTCGTTGTTTCTGGTCAAAAGTAAGCTCGTGCGGCACCCACTTTGCACAAAGCTTTCTCATACCTAAATACTCGTAAATGATATGATGTACACGTTCAGTTGACATCTTTAGGGTGTCTGCTATTTCATTCAGTTTCAACTTACGATCATTCAAAATCATTTGGTGAATTTTTTTAATGTTGTCGTCGGTAACAACCTTTTTTGGGCGTCCACTGCATTCACCGTCTTCGGTACTCATTCCACCACGTCTAAACTTAACATACCAATCCTTGTTGGCTGATTTTCCAGGGGCAGTGTCCGGAAACTCAGCATCACGCCAAGTTTTTGCTTCAACTGTATTATTTCCCTTCAAAAAGCAATATTTTACTGATACGAGAAATTCCTTTATATCCATTTTTTCACAATAACCTAAGTTGTTTCACACAAAATGCTATAATTCACAAATTAATTATCCGACAGCTGTCAAATTTATACTCGCAACTTTTGAGGGTTAGGACTAACTAAAAACCATATGGATTTAATTCTAATAGGGCCATCTATGTCTCAGGCCGGGGACTTTTCAATTGACCTGTTATATATTTTCCTATATCAGGTAGGTTATGTTAGGATTTGGGTGGTAATATCGACGTATTCAGATAGCTGCAAATAAAACTCTCGACACCTTCAATGGCACCGTATTCCAATATGATGATGCTCTCATACATGTAGCCCAAAATTCAGTTTGGTCAAAGGAACATCAGAATATTATCACATATATTCTCTAGTCAGTTTATTGTCAATACCCTATAAATTGAAAAGCACGCAGCCTTGAAAACCTTGTCATTTTGGAAAACCAAGAACAAACGCAAGGTCCAGTAATGTTATAATGAAAGTATTTCGAAAACAATCACGAAAGAAATTGTTTTAAAATACGTGACATTATCCATTACCCAACACCTTAATTTTTCCTATAAATCACCACTTGATAGCGCACCGATATTAAACCAGCTCGCCGGCCGCGGCCCGATGTTTATTACCCACCCGTCACCTCATCCCGATCGACACCCGTCCCGCGCGGCTTTTATTATTTTAAAACCAGCCCCCTTCAACCCCTCGCCTTACCATCAACGCCGCCGCCCCGGCCAGCGTCATAAATCACCGGCCCTAGGCCAAGATTTCGAGTGAGTGAGTTAGTGCGGTTTCATGACGAAAACTCATACAACTTAATTTTATTTTTAATTCAAATAATATGCAAACAAGCCGAATGACAACGATTGCATGTTCCGAGGCGACGCCTGGTGGCGGTGGCTGTAGTCGCGGCCGTTGTTAAGCGTGGAGTCAGGTGAAAATCGCTCTTATATAAATTTGTACGGTCATCGAGACCTATTATTAAGCGTTTTTAATTACGTAGCCGGTCGTTTAGTTGAAATATTCGACGAGAAAATTGCTTTTCTAGGGTTTTCGTAGAGGAAAACTTATTTATATGGGGATTTATGGGATGTATTGAGGGGATTTTTTAATAATATGCTATTTATAATAAATATAGTTGGAAATAGATACTATTCCTCTTTGTTCTCTCCAGAAGTTTTATCATCAATCACGAATTAACTATTTCCAACACAAACATTGGATGAAAAAATAGTTACTACACAGCTATGAACAACAAATTCCTTTCCTTAATCCATACTTATTTAATTTGGTAATTGTTGTAAAGGGTTTATTGATATAAATAACGTTAGACGAAAATATGTTTGTAATATCACTGTATAACATTACAAGCAATATTTGTTGATCCAAAATACATTCTGATGAAGTTAGGGTCATGCAAGCCTAGCATGGATTATTAAGTAGCTTGTTTTGATAGGTTTCCATTAGATTTATATAGAAATTACTTGTGCCTTCATTTATATACTATGTGCTTTCAATTTCTCATTAATCAATACATTTTTCAAAATTTAAAATCAAGTTCGTTTCTTTTAATTTTAATACGCTGCATCTAATTTGAATATTGAAGATTTCAACCAATCACCAAATATCTTATAGTCTAATATAATAATTATATATATAATTATAATTATATATCATATATATGAATATATATATACATATATGTAAATATATGTATAATATATATATATATATATATATATCATGTATAATATATACAAGATAGAGATTATGACACGTTTTCTTCGTTTAAACATGTGTTAGTCCAATTGTTAACATTGTTAAGAGTCGTATGTCAAGAGTTTTTTTTTCTGTAACAGTTTATAATTAGAAAGTACAATATCATCAGTCAGACACATCAGTTTAGATACATTAACTTGTGCACTGGTACTGCACCTTGGCACCTGCAATAGTTGCATTTATTTATGAATAATTGTCGCCATATCAAACACTTGAAAGTGGAGAAGTTGTATGATTTTTGTAGGAGAACGGTTCAGCTAGATTTAGAATACAGCTGAATAAATGTATATTCTTATTTTTAAAAACATGGTTATATAGATTGCGTCCTAATAATGAATATATTTGTTGGATTGGCAATTTCTCTATTTAGTTTGGATATTATAAATATCAGTAATATTCGTGGATAAATTATTAAGTGATATATCCAATTAAACCCTTTCTTGGTAGCTGCACAAATACTTAGGTATATTAAGTATACTTATTATATCGTAGTATTTTTACGCAGATATTTATTAACTCTTCCCATCTATTTGGAATTAGTAAAATTTTATATCTGCAAGCTATTAGCTGATGGTCGATAGGTGTATTAAGTACTTGGTAAATAATACTACCATGTTGATTTTCCTTATTTCTTCCACTGACTTTCTATACTCCCACCAAACGGAATAATTGACAATAAAATCCATCGAACTTCCAGCAGTACCAAATATCTGTTTGAATTGTTAATTTAGAATTTTTAACACTATTTCTGTCGCTATTTATTTTTTCCATTTTAGTCCTTGTTGTCATGCACTGTTAAATCCGTTTTTAACACTTTTTAAGGCATATATTGGGAAAAATTGTTACAATATTAATTAATAAAACTATTTCGTCGAACTTTTTTACAACTTTCTGGTACCACGGTGATAGCGTGATAAAAGAACGATGTTGATTTGACAGCGGTCTAATCTTCGATCCACTGTTGCCCTCTTTAGCATTTCCGAAACGCTAGGTGCGGCAGAACTGTCCACTAGAAGTGTAACAGTGTTCTATTTCGTAATTTTTGCAAAATAACTTGTCCTTGCTGTCTTTTTTGCCACGGTACGCCATTCCATTTGTTTAATTGATGCCGGCAGATATCTGCAGCAGTAGCTTTGCTTTCAGTTTGCAGTTTTACCGCTTTATAACACACCCAACCTTGCTGATGAACCTATGGGTGATTTTCCTGGACTGACTCCAGAATCTTTACACTTGGGATTACCGTGGTGATGGCAATCAGTGATATTTAATCATCCCTGATATTAACATGATTCAAAGTAGTATATTGCAGTTAATTTGGATTTTTTTCATCGCATGTCAATGTATGGAAACTGTTGAATAATGAACTGCTAAGTTATCTGAAAGTTCTTTGGGAGATTAAGCTAGGTTTTCATCTTCCAATAAGTAGTGCAATCCACTGCCTTTAATATTTTCGTGCCAAACCAATAGAACAGTGTTTTAAGGGCTTCTTGGAAGACATTGTTTATTGTTTGTTAGTAACCCGGAAAGAAAATTCAACAACAGTTTCAAGGACTGCAAAAAGTTTAATATAAATTAATTGCTGGTACAAAATAATTTCAAATATACACAAAATAAATATGAAACCATAAATAACTCGAGTTTGCCTTTATTTTAAAAATCTAACTAGGTATATTTAGAAAAAATTAACCTTTTTCAAAATACCTCTCATGATCCGGTGCCGTACTCAATCGTAACCTTGGTGAAACTGCATCGATTACCAGGACAATGTGGTTTATGTTGTCGTGCTCCAGCCCGGTGCAGGACGGTCGTAAACCACGATAACGTTAAATTCTATAAAACCCCCATAACCGACACGTTGCCGTTATCTGAAACGCTATAAATTAATAAAACGAGATGAAAGCCTAATTATAAATATTTATTTCCAGATACTTGGTGTTCTGTAAGGCGCATTTTTCATGTTTATTTTTGTCAGTACTTGCGTGCTCGCTCTGGCCTACGACATAAATTATCAGCCCTTGTTGCCGCCTATGATTTGTTTGAAGAAAACTACATGGCGGACGTATTGTTCTTGGGCAAATATCAAAAGAACCCGGTCTGCGATGGCCTGATGATTACTTGTAGATAGTTTTTTGACCTAAGGGAAATATTATCTTCTTGTATTTTTTTAATGTATGTAACGTCTACTTCGATGTAGGTGACGACCAAGATTAAGTCGAAGACAGTGAATATACTTTTAACAAGTTATCATGAAAATGTCCGAACAGTGATTCGTTGGATGAAGATGATGTATTCAATTATTCCTAATCTCTTAATAAATTTTTTTTCGTTAACATATTCAGGTTCATTGGTATCATGCATAGTTTTCCGGATTTCTCAATTATGATCACTCTCAAGCGATCACTCTCCTACATCTATATCCATATGACCGTCCTTCATGGAAAACCTCTTAACATACCTGAGGTTCCCTAATGTTATCGCAATATTTGGTGATATAGATGTTGAAAATTCTCATATAGACAACAGACGTATTGTCAGTTATTATAAATCTCAACGGGTCAAATATTAGTAGTACAGAAGAAGACAGTGGCATCTACTGCTGAAATAAGCTGCATCGGCCAATTCATCATTTAATTCACTGATTGAATATCATTAAGAATTTGTAATATTGATGTGTTATCATTGATCTAGTATTTGTTTATTGTCAATTATTGTACATTCAAATGTTAAGTTGTGTATGACATATTATCGTTATATATTATATCGTTATGTTCGAAATTTTTTCAAAAATTAAAAAAAAATATTCGAAATGGAATTATGAATTGGAGAACACTGAAGTATAAGTTTTTGCCATGGCTTATTATTACCTAATTTATCGGTATTTTTCAGTATTATCAAAATTTTTAAAATTGCGTTAATATTTCGAGACGAATGAAACTTGGACATATAATTGGACAGTTCTTTGTTCTGCACATTTGACAATAAAGCTTTAAATTTACAAAAAATTACTCCATTAAATTTAATTCACACCCTATACTATCGAGAAGTAGATAAATTGCTTTATTAATGTCACTTAAAAGTTATTCGGTCTGAGATTAAATGTTGTCTAGCTCTTCTAACAAACCAATTCTGACGATTTTTGCTCAGTTAATACAAATTAGTTCATTATTGCCACAGGCAAAATCTGATTAGAACTAAAAAACGACTGAATATTGAGATAGATCGGTTCAATTCCAGGGATTAATTGACAAAACAATATTTTGTGGTATTGTCAGAGAATTTGTGGGAAAATAATAATAATTTAACCCCAACTAAGGAAATGTGTATGAAGATAACAACATCCTAAATACATTTTTAAGAAATGACGTGTTTAAAATGAATTCCAAAAATTTGACAATATATAGTTTTCTTCATGCCATCACGTAACTAACTCCTAACCTAAACTCCTGACCTAATGTCAAATTTTATTGATAAAAAAAATTAAACGAATTAGTCTTTATTATGATTTAATCACGAATAATTAAAATTCTATTTTCTCGGTGGTTATACGATTGGCTAGGAAAATACTATCATCGGTATTGGCAGAGAGCTGTAAAGTCATCTGGTTTTCTACAAACTAGTTTCTAATTGAAAACAGTGTGTAAAATATTCAGAAACCATGCAATAACAGGTCAGTTGAAAAGTCCTCAGCCTAACACATAGATGACGCTACTAGAATTAAATCCACATATTTTTTTGGTTAGCCCTAACACTTAAAAGATGCGTGTATAAATTTGACAGCTGTCGGATTATTAGTTTGTGAATTAAAGCGTTTCGAGTCAAGCAACGTTTGAAAGGAATTTCGCGTGTTGAAAAATATTTCTTTCTGAAAGGAAAAAATACACTTGAAGCAATAACTTGGCTTGATATCGAGTTTGCGAACACTGCTCCAGGAAAATCAACCATCAAGTATTGGTATGCTAAGTTTAGACGTGGTGAAATGAGTACCGAAGACGGCGAACGCAGTGGACGCTCAAAAGAGGTTGTTACCGACAAAAACATTAAAAAAATCTGCAAAATTATTTTATTTATTATGACCGTAAATTGAAATTGAATGAAATAGCAGATATTTTAAAGATATCAACTGAACGTGTATATCATATCATTCACGAATATTTGGGTATGAGAAAACTCTGTACAAAGTTGGTGCAGCGCGAGCTCACTTTTGACCAAAAACAACGACGAGTTGATGATTCGGAGCAGTGTTTGAAGATGGTCAAGCGTAATAAACCCAGGTTTTTGCGTCGATATATTACAATGGATGAAACATGACTCCATCATTTCACTCCGAAGTCCAATCGATATCCTAGTGGACTGCACACGATGAACCCGCTCCAAAACCTGGGAAAACGCAAGACTCGACAGGCAAGGTTATGGCGTCTGTATTTTGAAATACGCATGGATTAATTTTCATTGACTACCTTGAAAAGGAAGGACCATCAACAGCGACTATTACATATATTAGCGTTATTGGACCGTTTGAAGACGACATCGCCGAAAAACAGAAAGTGCTGCTTCACCAAGACAATGCACTATGTCACAAGTCAGTGAAAACGATGGCAAAAATCCATGAATTGGAATTCGAATTGCTTCATCAGATCTGCCCCCTCGCGACTGTTTCCCGTTCTCATATCTCAAAAGAATACCCGCTGGGAAGAAATGTTCGTCGAATGAAAAGTGATCGCCGAAACTGAGGCCTATTTTGAAGCAAATCACCCTTGAAGGGAAAAACTAATTTTGGCAAAAAATATGTTTTACTATAGTAGGCCGGGGAGTTTCCAATTGACCTGTTAAATGATAACCTCGACTAAACACAAAATTTAGGAACTCTTATACATATTCAGATAAATTAGTGAATCCTCAATGATTAAGTGAAACGCTATATTAGTCAAAGTAATTTTCACATTGTCGAAACAGAATCCGAATCTAACGAAAGCAAAAAAAAAACGAAAAAAAAGGGAAACGAGAGCGTCGAAACAAACAAAAAAAAAACGTAAAACGGTTTTATATCGCTTATTTATTTTATTCCGTAGACGTAACTGGAATGCATTTTTATTTTTATTGGTCGGAACGGAACGTATAAAAACGAAATATTAGCATTTGAGAGTTATATTTTAAGAGGTATATGGTATACGGGCGCGCGGGCGCATCGCCCAACAAATATAAAGGCAAATCCTTTGAAATTTATTTCGCCATATACCGAATATGATAAAAATAAAATAAGTCTTTTTGCATCGAATTTTTATATTTTTGCATTTCTATGCGATTTAATGTTGAACACAGAACGAAGACAGTGGCGGATCCCCGTATCGCTTTGTCGGTGTAATTCTATGCATTGCCCGAAGACATAAACCTAAACTCTCTTCTGGCATTTGAAGTCCAGCTCTGGAAACCACTTTTCTATTTTCACCATCGTAACTTTATTCGTACGTTGATAGATATTAGAGAATTAACTAAAGATGCTGAACTAGTGTTTTCCGATAATATCTTGATCATGACAATCTACAAAAAAATATTTTTAACAAAAAAATTGAATCAACTGCAAAAAATAACTAAAGAACTCAGTAAAAAGTAAAAAATGATCAAACTTAGATTTTTAACACAAAAAAAACGCTTTAAAATAAAATATGTACATAATAATCGTTGTAATAACTAAATATAACGTGTGGCAAAAGTCCCGGTACTACTTTGAAAGCCTATAACTTTGCTCAAAGAAAAGATAAGTAAGTTTGGTTTTCACAAAAAGTTTATATGGTCTTTACGTTGTTTTTTTTCATTATGATTAAAATAATATGTCGGTTTAATGGTGACTGCGATTCACTATTGCAATTTTCGCTTCTTTTAAGGCATTTTTCATGACACCCTGCAACATCTGAGGCTGAATTTCTTCAATTTAGTGACGAATATTGTCTTTGTAGAAAACCCCATAAGAAAAAGTCTGGTGTTGTTAAATTCAGAGATCTGGCTGACCATGCTAAATCGCAATTTCTCGAAATTTGTATGCGTGGAAAAACCTTATTCAACAATTGAATTATTGAATGAGCTGTGTGTGCTGTGGCTCCATCTTGCTGAAATCATATGTCCTCTAGTCCTTGCTCTACCATTTCAAATACAAGAAAATTTTGAATCATGTCTTGGTACCGTTCAGCAGTAACAGTAACTGCAACACCTTGGTCATTAAAAAAAAACATTACGTACATTTGTTTTTAGTGGATACAATGATGTTTAGTGAATTAATAGAGGATTCTGTGTTCCCCAAAATCGACTGTTCTGTTTATTGACGTGGCCACTGAGAAGAAAATGAGCTTCATCGCTGATCATCAATTCAAACAAAAAATCTTCAATTTCACCACACAGTCTTAGATTTGCATTACTGTGATCAACGATATGATGTCTCAGTAGCAATTTTTGGACTAATAGAATTTTTTACGAGAACATTTTCAAATCAGTTTTCAAAATTCGCGTTGAAAAAAACGGTGTTGACTTTTCGGTACACCAGTAAAGCAAACAGATTGACAAATTTCCAAATTAATCTAAGTATATAATGATATGTGATTTGTAGTCAAGTGTTGTCACGTTGAAAAGTAAAATTGTTATGTCTTGTAAAAATTTCGCTTTTTGACCCTTTTTCTGGCAGTTATATAACCAACTGCGATCCCCATTAATAGTTTCATCGACTAATAGGTTTAAGTCATCTTCCTCATACTTCTTTGGTTGTGCAAAACGCTGCTTGTTTTCGGTGTTAAAATCATGACTTTTCAATCTGAGTTCCCATAAGGTTCAGATTGCATTCGACGACTTTCAGCCGCTTCTTTCTTTAAATTAAATAAAAGTGTACAACTTTCCTCAAATACGACTTACTCGGTAAAAATTAAGACATCTTCAACTAAAAAATGTCCCTAAAAATATTTTGATGGCACTTCGACGAAATTATATATACTGATAAAAAAATTTGACAAAAAAATTGAACCGACTTCAAAATATTAATAAGGAACTAATCACTGATTATTTAAAAATAATCAAACTCAAATCTTTATCACAAAAAAAACATTTTGAAGTAAAATATGTACATAATAATGGTTGTAATAGCTACTTAACTACCAACTCACTACTTTGAAGTCGAGTACGAGTACGACGTCTTTTATACTATAGTTAGTGCTTAAAAAGCAAACTGAATGGCTTTTACACTAAACGACTTCCGATTTTCTAAAAAAAATATGTGAAAACTTTATACGTGCCTTTGAGATTTGAGCATCAAATCAGATCCTGATTTGGTTCCAGTGGGACCACCTCGGACCCTCTTTCGAATAAAAAACAATTTTGAAAATCGGCCCACTATTGACGGAGAAACCGGCGAACATGCATTAAAAAAATGTATAGCCGAACATAGAACCTCCTTCATTTTCGAAGTCAGTTAAAGGGTGAAACTACTCAGGGAGGATTCCACACGAACTTGGTTAAATGTACCCATTGCGATTTAATACAAAGTAACACAAACTTGTGATTAGTCATAAAAGATAGAAAATTAGATGTATCAATAAAATTATTTCAAACATTTTCAAATTTTAATGATTAAACCCAATTAATTTCATTTGACTATTTTGTTGAAGTAAAACATGTCTGTCTATGGCACTGGCCTCAACAATAAACTTTCTTTTTCTTCGCTATTCTATTAAATATCCTAAATACATGCATACAGTATGTTTTACCCAAAAGCGAAAGAAAGAACGCGGTCAAAACAATTTTAAATTACTTACTATTTTTATTGTTCCCATTTGAATTAGTTTTTGACATGTACACTTTTATGACGTTCCCATAAAAGGATATATATCAATGCCGTAATAACAGTTCGTCGAAAACATACACTTAAAAATGAATAAGTACGACTATTGTTGGGCAATTCGTCCGTATTAATATATATGTTGGCGCATAAATTAGAAAATTATGTAAAATTTTCATAATTTATGTTGTCTGATAAGGTAAACTAGTGGAATTGTACTATAATACTGTAATTTTGATAATAAAAATTAATTCATTGATGCTAGTTAACGTTTACAATAAAAAAAAACAAATATTAATGCAACAACATCCACAATAATTTAAAATACACCCAAAAAAGCTTACGTAAAACTATCAATAACATGAATTAGAATTGGAAAATACATAAAGCATAATCTTGAACTCATAATCTGGGGTGCAAGAATGTACAAAAAAGGGTATTATTATTAATATAATTAATTTTTGCTAAGTTAAATAACAGTGAAGGTCTCTAAAATGCAAAGCTTTAATAGTTTGTTAAAAAATCCCATATTAAAATTATTATATGTTGTTCTTTGTACATATTATTGTATAAAGGAATACATACAACACTCATTTATAATAAATAATTAATTATACCAATTAATATTTCAAAATTTAATTTCTTATGTTACCAGAAATGAAAATGCGTGACTCCCACAACCAAAAGGATTTAAATTGCAAATATGATATGAAGAGTCAATAAGAAACTCATATGTAACAAGAGATAGTCATCAGTATCAATATACAATTAATTCATCAATATCCGATATCAAGAAGATGATTTATCCATAATATATTAAGCGTCCGAACATGTATTAAATGCTACAAATGAATAAGTATCATTAAATATTATCTTGCTAACATTTTTGTGCCTATTAATAGCTAAATATTTGTAAAAGGTGTGCGTTTTTATATTCAAGAACTTGTGTAAAAAACATTAGAAAAAACGATATATTGGATAAATGTTTGGGCTTGTCAACTACTAACAATATTTTAAAACTTTCACCAATATAATCGAATATATCAACAATATTCAAGAATAAATTATATCAGCTATGTTCTATAAGAATATTCAGTAGGTTAAGTCTTTCGATAATATAATATGTAATTTTCGTTCCTGATTTTATGGGTCTGCAATAAAATAGTCTTAGTTTTATTGTTTAAAAATTACAGCCAAAATATTGTTCACACTATTTAATTAGAATACCCAGAGCTTCGATTACTCTTAAATATCTAATGGATATATTGTTTTACTATGTTTTAATAGCTACCTCTTTTTCATAATGTAAGATTACAAAAAAGGTCCATTATTCATCTCAGATCAATAATCATCCGTACTGAAATTCTTTTAGTCACAAAAATGATTTAATTAGATTGAAATGTTAATATATACACATATTTTCGACATTTATTACTTTTGTAATAAAGTTTCCAACACAATTGTTTCATCACTTCTCAAGTAAACACAAGTACTTTTGGTGATATATTCTGACCGTTAATGAAAACTGGGTCAACTACAACAACCCCAAGCAAAAAAAGCAATATGGATTAGTCCAAGTGAGCTATCCACATCGACATCACAGTGAATCATTCATGACCATAAATATTGGTGTTCATATTAATGAGATCAAACAGATGTCGTGTATTACTATCTACTAAAAGCGAATGAAACTATTTGTGCAGATGTCTACTGAGGTTATTTGAACTTCTTGGTCTACCAATTTCTGCACTGCTTTGTGGCATGACTGCTTCTTATTATTTCTTATTAATTACGTCTCACATTAGATATCTTTAGTACAATCTTAATTTACCAATTAATTTATTACTACTGTTCTGTTGTACTTGCATTAATACAGGAGCAAGGCAAGTACGGGATTAATGCACCAATATGTATTTCCTAAATTAAGTGAAACTAATCTACTTAAGCTAAAGTTAAAACTACACTTATACACTAAACAAGTTCGCCTGGTTTGGGTCACTTCATTCTCCAGTCCGCTAGCTGTAGTGCTTCCACGTCTCTGTGGAAGCTGTAGTGCGTTGGTTGCGGTTCGTTTTGTGCGATTTTACTAGTTGGTTTGTTGTTTTAGTGCAACCATATATTTGCACACTAAAGGTCCAAATTGGCTTTATCGACTGATAAACCGATCTCTTTGGTATTAGGTCAAGTTGAGAGTATCTTTCGACTAAGAAGTAATACATTTGCTGGACTTTGAGTCTAATCTGCTCTGCTTTTTGTCTATCATGATGCTTCTTAAATTGTAAATATTTTATAAGTTATTCGAGCTGCTACTTTACTACAAGTTCTAAGACTTTTTTATAATATTGAAGTACATTGCCGATCCGCAGTTGTTTGTTTTTCATTTAATGGAACTTCTACCTTCTTTTAACGATGACATGATGTATTTTAATATTGTTGTTATTCCCTCCATCGTTTCATTTGTTCTTTAGTTCTTCTTTTGTAATATAGCGAAATTCTTATCATATATTTTATTTTATGATGGATGGTATCATGTGTTGAATCATAATGGATCTTCTCAGCGTAATATTTTAATTAAACCTCAAACTTTAAGCCACTTAACAAAATTATTGGGCCACTGAAATGTATTTATTGCTTTAATTTTAAAATGCCTGCATCACCACCCAAAACGTTACTAAACATTAATAAAGCCAAAAAACTATACATGTTTATCTTGTAACCTAACACCGATTTTATTACTTCTCGCTGGCTCTTACATTTGTTACAAATCGCCCGTTTTACGACTATTAGGAATCTTATTAATTATAATTATAAAAGCATCCGTATAAACAACTGGTTTCCTATAAAGCTAATTGATGAAATCGAACACAAGACGAAACAGTGGCCAGGCTTGTCTGAATTGTAAATAAAATATAAATAATGATAATAATAACGAGTGGTTTATAGTTATTTTTATTAGTTAGATATACCGGAATTAATTTTTATAGTATCGCCGTTAACAGGTTATTAAATATGATGAATATTAGAAAGCAACAAATGGTAATAAAAGTAATAATTTCTATAATTAACGATAAATTAATAAATTAAAGTGAAATGTTTGTTTTAAAATATGTTTTAATTTTTATTTATTTTGAATTACTAACAATAGATAAATCTTATCGGGCAGTAATCTATAGTAGAACACTAATTATAGTAGATACTATAAAATGAATGGTATTACCAAATATAGGCTTCAACTGCAACATACTATAT
Organism: Rhynchophorus ferrugineus; assembly: GCF_030347505.1. NCBI lineage: Eukaryota > Metazoa > Arthropoda > Insecta > Coleoptera > Curculionidae > Rhynchophorus > Rhynchophorus ferrugineus. Next base: position 8,402,182 of record NW_027472582.1, on the reverse strand, counting down.
TGTCTCCATATGTCTAGAATATGAATAAGTGTAGTAATGCTGATGAATGGTTTCTTATGATAAAAAAATGAAATGTCATCAGGTTTATCAAGAAGTTAGAGTAGAAGGTAAATAATGAAAAGGAAGATAAAAGTAAAATAGTAAAGTAAGAACACAAAAAGTAATCATTTTTATGTCAGTGATAAAAAAGGGACCAAGAAGATTGAAGACAATGAATTTCAAAGCTTATTGATAGAAAACTCAACTAAACGTTTTAAAAATGTTCAGACCGCTTAACAGATATAACAGATAGATAGCAGATGGTTTCCAAACTTTTTCACGCTATGATTAGGACCAAAAGGAAGGAAAATACCACCACATGAATATAGTGAAAATGCTCTTTCCACAGTTTTAGTACCACGGCATCATTGCTTCCATGTAGCATATTGTGATTGGCGATAAAAACTGAAAGTGAAAAATGATCAACAAGACATGGGTTAGTCCAGAAGAGTCACTCAGATCGACACCGAAGCGGAATGTTCATGCGCACAAAGTCTCACTTTCAACATGGTGGTATCAGCAAGATTTAATGTATCACAAACTGCTAAAACTGAATGAAACTGTTGCAAAGGGAATAGCCGGTGATAGACGCAAAATTATTCTTTTGCATAACAACACTCGAACAAACGTTGTAAGAGTGGTAAATAATATAGTGCTGCAGATTGAATGGGTTATTCTACTGCACACAATATAGTAACAGACATTTTTATTTAAAGGTTTATTGTGAAAAATCGGAAAGTATTGTCCATCGACAGACGCTACTATCTTCTATTTTCTACTATTTTCTCATCTTTCAAGCAATTTACAGATTACATCTCGAGAGAACGGAGAAATCTTTTGAATGATTGATTTTTTGTTTTTTTTTTTAGTATTTTTTATTTATTTTTTGTAGCATTGGAAACTATTGACTGACTGAAAACGACTTTCGACTGTTTAGTTATTGACTACTTCTTATTATCGACTGTTTCAGTCGCTGTTTTCGGTCCGACTGATTTTGTTACTATTTTTTTTAACATTCTGGCTCTGTAGTCCTAGCCGCGACATTGACAAAAATGTACCCAATTTATGCTTACATAGATTTATATATAATGTATATAGTTTTATGATTTTTTGGTAGTTTGCTTAAATCACAATATATTGTATATTAATATAGCAGCGTTTTGGAACGATATTTTTCAAGATTGTTAATGTAATAGGGTAAAAAATTTAAAATTGTGAATGGTAAATAATAAAATAATTTAAAATTAATTTTAATAAAATAAATAAAATAATCAGAAGGAGCAAGGCCTGGAGAATACAGTAGGTGGATTAACACTTCCCATTTTAATAATTCCAGTTATGTTTTCACCGCTTTTGAAATACGTTTTCTAATAACATTGTTGTCACTTTGCTGGTATTGGTAGCTTCAGATCTACATTAATGGTATCATGAAGTATTCTTTTAGATATTCGTCTTCAATTTTTTTACTCCCCAGAAAGCTATTTGTATTCGGTGTCAAAATCACCACTCTTAAAACTTCGAAACCCGTATTCATGTGTAGAAACCGATGGATCATGGTGACCATAAGCTTCAGACGGTATTAGAAAAAAAGTAAAATTAGAAATGTTCAACGCCCTGAAAGAATTGTTGTTCGAACCCCGACGAAAAGTGAAGGTTCAACATGAAAATAGTTACAAATGGCCTCGATGGGGTTAATACATCATCTATTGTAAACCTATTAAATTAGTTTGTAGACCTGATGAAGAAAAAACTTTGGTTTCGTCTATCAATCATCAAAATTGATATATATGTTTGCGAGAACATACGCGCAAAAGGTATCAATTTTATCGCCGCGGTCAGAAAGACATGTGTATCCTTAAATGAAATTATTAATATGGAACGAGTACGTTTATCTCTGGTCGGTCTTGTTAGTGCGCAATCAATAGGAATCAAGTTCTGAGCGAGCTGCCCGGCAGCGTATAAATAACTATTTTCTTATTTTAATTATTCTTTTTCTTTTCTTTTTTAATGTTACTACATGAAGGAATATGTACATCTTTGTTGCAAAATATGAACACATATAAAATTAACCTTTCCAAGCAATTATCTCTGTCCTTTCCTCTCTCACAATTTATACAGGAAAGGGTTCGTATATCTTTGTCTGACATCACCAATTGAACAAAACAGTCGAATCGTGTATTATTTTCAGTCGCTAGTTTTTTGACAATTGACTGTTTCAACTGTTTTGTGACTATCGACTGTTTCCAACGCTATTTTTTTGGTAATAAGTAAAGTGCTGTTTAGACAGGTCACACTCGCCTGTCGAAAAAAAAGTAGTCAGAAGGAGCAAGGCCTGGAGAATACGGTGGATTAACACTTCCCATTTTAATAATTCCACTTATGTTTTCACCGCTTTTGAGATACGTTCGCTAATAACATTGTTGTCTCTTTGCTGGTATTGGTAGCTTCAGATCTACATTGATGGTATCATGAAGTATTGCCTTTAGATATTCGTCTTCAATTTTTTTACTTCCCAGAAAGCTATGTCAAAATCGCCACTCTTAAAACTTCGAAACCCGTATTCATATGTAGAAACCGATGGATCATGGTGACCGTAAGCTTCAGACGGTATTCGAAAAAAGTAAAATTAGAAATGTTCAACGCCCTGAAAAAATTGTTGTTCGAACCTCGCCGAAAAGTGAAGGTTCAACATGAAAATAGTTAGAAATGGCCTCACTGGGGTTAATACATCATCTATTGTAAACTTTTTAAATTAGTTTGTAGACCTGATGAAGAAAAAAACTTTGGTTTCGTCTATCAATCATCAAAACTGATATATATATATATGTTTGCGAGAGCATACGCGCAAAAGGTATCCATTTTATTGCTGCGGTCAGAAAGACATGTGTATCCTTAAATGAAATTATTAATATGGAACGAGTACGTTTATCTCTGGTCGGTCTTGTTAGTGCGCAATCAATAGGAATCAAGTTCTGGGCGAGCTGCCCGGCAGCGTATAAATAACGGCGAAGACGCGGCGGCCAGATATACCTGATGTACCTGCGAATCAAAGCCACAGATCTTGCATGGTTGCACGTAACAAACTATAGGACGCAAGAAATAAAGAAATACCATAAAACACAAGGAATAACATTATAACCTCTTACTCAGGTATTTATTTTTCATATTTATGGGCGGAGATGGGATCTCGCACTTCTTGGTTGGAGGCAATTATGTGCCTGAGTTAGGGCCGCCGGTACCAGTGTAAGAACTTTGGTTTGGTGTCGTTCTGCTACCTGAATAGAATTGTTTATTAGTTCGAAGGCTGCGTTCGGGATTTCATATCGTTTCTTGGTTTCGTTTGGTCGCACGACCGTTTATAGGTTTCACGCTAATTGCATTGATCACTTAACATTTTTTTTTGTGCTAATAATTTGTTGATTTTATGTATTAGATTGCTATCTGCCAATAAGATAGTGTCACAGAAAATATTTGTATACCCTTGAGAACCATTTTGCAAACAGTATGTTGAATCAATTCAATCAATCTTTGAACTGGGTTTAACTCCAACAGTGCGTTTAATTCGTTATCTTTAAACATTTTTGATGGGGCGGGGCATCATTTATCATCTTTATCACAACAAATACACATGTGAAACTATACCCAACATCCAGAATATACTGAGATAACATCATGATATGTAGTACGATTTGTCCTTTGATTCAAAATAGGATTCAGGTTCAGCGATCACCTCTTCATTCGACGAAAATTTCCTCCCAGCGAGCATTCTTTTGAGATCTGAGAACAGGAAATAGTCGTTGGGGGCCAGATCTGGAGAATACGGTGGATGAGGAAACAATTCGAAGCCCAATTAATGGATTTTTGCCATCGTTTTCACTGACCTGTGACACGGTACATTGTCTTGGTGAAGCAGCACTTTCTTTTTCTTCAAATGCGGCCGTTTTTCGGCGATTTCGTCCTTCAAACGGTCCAATAACGCTATGTAATAGTCGCTATTGACAGTCCTTCCTTTTTCAAGGCAGTCAATGAAAATTATTCCACGCGCATCCCAAAATACAGATGCCATAACCTTGTCAGCCGACTGTTGCGTTTTCCAATACTTTGGGGTGGGTTCATTGCATGCAGTCCACTCGGATGACTGTCGATTGGACTTCACAGTGAAATTATGGAACCACGTTTCATCCATTGTCACATATCGACGCAAAAACTCGGGTTAATTACGCTTGATTATCTTCAAACACTGCTCCGAATCATCAATTCGTCGTTGTTTTTGGTTAAAAGTGAGCTCGCGCGGCACCCACTTTTCACAGAGCTTTCTCATACCCAAATATTTACGAATGATATGATGTACACGTTGAGTTGATATCTTTAGAGTGTCTGTTCATTCAAAATAATTTTATGGATTTTTTAAATGTTTTCGTCGGTAACAACCCCTTTTGGGCGTCCACTGCGTTCACCGCCTTCGGTGCTCATTTCGCCACGCGTAAACTTAGCATACCAATCCTTGATGGTTGATTTTCCTGTGGCAATATCTGGAAACTTGGCATCAAGCCAAGTTTTTGCTTCAACTGTATTTTTCCCTTCAAAAAGTTGCTTCATGATTCACAAACTAATGATCCGACGGCTATTATAATTATACGCACATCTTTTTAGGGTTATGACTAACTCAAAAACCTATGGATTTAATTCTAGTAACGCCATCTATGTGTCAGGCCAGCGACTTTCAAATTGACTTGTTATTTTATACTCAATTTTTAATAACTTGATATAATATTAGATACTGATGTTATGCATTCGCTTAATGTTTGCAAGATGTGACTAATATTTTGATTCACCACCGTTATACAAGAGACTACGCCAAGGGAAACCAGAATTTTATATGTCGAGGCAAAAAACATTTGTCTACTATTCTTTATCATTACGTTGAGACCAGTAGTCGCTATTTGCGGAAGTGGAAGTCCTGCCGGGCGAAGGCTGATACCAAATTTTTCAAGAACTTGACCACCCATTTAGTGGTAACTCAACCAATTATTACCGATTTAAATATTTGAGGATGCTTCAGATACAAGAGCATTGGCTATCATTTCAATTAAAAAGAGTAGTGTAGTGGGGTGCATGTAACAGAAAATCGGTATACTCCATTACACTAGAAACGACATGTAAGATATGGCCGATGGCCTCTAGATATATAGCTAGATTTATATTAATGTACAGACAAATTGTAGGTTAGTCGGCAACGACTAGTAACAATGTAGTAAATAAATTTAAACATTATATCGATTAAAGCCTAGGCTGCTTCAACGACTAAAATGGAACATTCTACCCTAACTTATAGAACATGGTCTAGTCTAGTCGCTAATTAAATTCCGCCCCCAACAAACACTAATAATATTTCTCTATAATAAAGCTTTAAAATTTGAAAAATAATGATGGTTTTCAACTTGTAATACTAATATTTGATAACATATTTTAGCCTTTTTATCTCCCATGATGGCCTAGTTGAGTTAAACTCGTTAAGTCTACTTCCATTCCCGATTCTGCTCTAAAAACTCCAGTAGAAGAAAAGACAAAGATGACTAATAACTGAATGTAAAGACAGTAATGTTACCATATTGTCTTGGGTATAATATTGGTTTGTCTCATACAAATATTTTAATCATGATAATTGCGAACGAGGAAACTATTTTTCAGTTAAATTAGCATTGGTAGTTTTTAGTTGATAGAAAATTGAGAAGATATATATCAGTATTCGTTATAATCCCACACTCTAGTAGTTTATTATTACCACTACGAAGAAAAATTTGCAGATAATATCAAAACTAATAATAATGCCTATAACTAGCAATAAAGTACTATTAGCTATGAATAATTATGTTAATTGAAGGGCAATTATATATTATTATAACATATATAACACCTAGTTGTGTTATTGAGACGTGATATAAATAAAATCGTTGCTTACTCTGGTGTTGTTTACGAAGAACATAATACAAAATATTCGAACGCAACATTTCGGGCGTGCTTTATGGCAAAGGAAAAATGTAATAAAGCAAAACATTAAGTTCTTGCCGATGAAGATGTTAAAAAATTGAGGATTTGTGTGACGGTCTTATTGTTTACGACGAAGGAATGAAACTGAAAGCAGTCAGAATTAAGAGGAGTGAGCATATGATAATTAATTTCGCACAGATTTACTAATACATCCTTGGATAAACTTCGGGAACTGTAAATTCACATCGGAAATAACTTGAATCATTATAAGTTTGTTACGATTTTTTATTTACTATTAATTCATTTTCAAAATTGGACAAGTATGGTTTACACAAAATGTACTAAAAAATTTAAGATCTATTTGCAATTACGTTGATTAGTTGTCAAATATTAGATGCTTACATTTTTTCATTTTTCATTGCATTTTTGATCTTTCATCTTTCCGTACTCTTGGCAAAATGGAGATATCGTATCGAAAGAACGATGTTGGTCTTTCTTACTTCTTCAGCATTTCGAAGCCGTCTGCAATCCATGCTAGGCTTTATTCATATTAATAAGTGGTAATCAGAAGATTCTATATCTGGAAAGTACGTAGGGTGCTGCAGAACAACTTAAATTCCAGTCAATCATACAAATACAATAGGCATGTCTACTGGTATCCCCTAGAGGCCTAATCCACCTAATTATCGAATGTATATGGAAATAATGTATTTTACTTCCACTAGAGAGCATGTTTAAATTTCTACGTTTAGTTCTTGTTTCCTTCGATGATGCCTTTCCTTATCAAGTCATTTTGATATTATCCTAATTTTTGTTTCTTCTGTTACTACCTGTATACAACATTCTTGATAAAATGAATCATTGAATGGACTTACCATATATACAAAACAGTTAGCATTCTTCCTGTCATTATACATCCTAATCTAATGTTCATCTATAATTTTGAACAATTACACTCATAAATCGTTAATACCCTACCATACAATTTCCAACAGTTATTAGATATTAATTATATATCTTATATATAAAAATGAATCGCAAAATATGTTCCTAAGCGCATAACTCAACAACGCCTGGACCAATTTGGCCAAATCTTTTTTTAAAATGTTCGTTGAAGTTCAGGGATGGTTTTTACGGCGAGAAAAATTAGAATTATTGCTGGAAAAACCCTAAAAATAGCCCTTTTTGTTTGAATTTGTTTCGTGTATCAGTTGACAATTCATCTGTCATCTGTCAAAAGTCATCTGTAACAGACAACTTTTTTTTTTTAAATTTGATATGAATTGAACTCAAATCCTTTTAATCCGTACGAATTGTTTTATTTATTTAAAATTTTTTATTTGTTTAAAATTTAATTCAAATTTTAAATAAATAAAACAATTCGTACGGCTTAAAAGGATTTGAGTTCAAGTCATATCAAATTTAAAAAAAAAAGTTGTCTGTTACAGATGACTTTTGACAGATGACAGATGAATTGTCAAGTGATACACGAAACAAATTCGTATATCGTGTTTTGTGCAGAGTGTTTAGTTAGTTAGTGTTTGTTTAGTTCGTGATTAGTGAAAAAATAATTTATATTTGATATGCCTCCTATAAGACGAAGCAATTTAGGTAGAAGAACCAGAAATGCTATAAACCAAACTAATTACCGATCTAATCGTACTGCACAAGAACGTGACGACGGAAATGAACGTGAAAGAATTCGGATATCACAAACGCGTGAAGCGCGAGCGCGACATTCAACTAATAATCGCGCAAGTTTGAATCCAGCTGCTTTCAGTTACGATGTGTCAATTGACTACAGTAACTACCAATGTGTTGTTATTGGTTCTATGAACTTGGTTTGCTCACACTGTAAGGCATTAAAATACAAAAACGAAGCCAATGGATTGTGTTGCGCAAATGGTAAAGTGAAATTGATACAATTGGATCCACCACCAGAACCATTGTACTCATTGGTTTCAGGAATAGGAACAGATTCTATACACTTTTTGACACATATTCAACAATATAACAATTGCTTTCAAATGACTTCATTTGGGGCAACAAATGCAGTTCGGGAAAATTTTATGCCAACTTTCAAGGTATGTATTATAGCAGTTACTCATAATTATTTTAGCGAACAAAATTTTCTGTCACCAAAGTTAAGATGTGTTACTAATCTTCAATTTCTTAATCATTACGAAATATATCACTTAGTCATCATATTATATGGTGATTCAGTTTCAGTGACACTTTTATTATATTTTATATTTGATAGATATTAGTTAAAACTAAATATATACTTTTTAAGATCAAATATTATTTAAGTTTGATCATTGACAATCCATTAATTTATACCACACCATAATATTTTTTTTATTTACAGATACAAGGGCAAATATATCACAGAGCAGGTTCACTGTTACCAGTGTCAGATAGCGACAACAAATTCCTGCAAATTTATTTTATGGGCAATTCACCACAAGAAATTGATCTGCGTTGTGCACATAACAATTTAGTAAAAAGGTCTATTGTAGAACAATTACAAACTTTATTTCATCAACACAATCAATTGATTATATTGTTTAAAACTGCCCTGGATCTGATGCCATCCGATAATCACAAAATTGTAATCAGAGCTGATAAAACACCTGCAGGTCAACATACAAGACGTTTTAATGCACCAACTATTGATGAAGTTGCTATCGTTGTAGTTGGAGAAAACTTGGAATCCCGTGATATTGTTTTACATCGTCGGAATTTTCAATTACAACCTATAAAGGAAACACACCGCTCATATGATGCACTGCAATATCCCATTATATTTTGGCAAGGTGAAGATGGCTACGATTTATCAATAAAAATGATAAATCCCATTACAGGTAACTAAAATATTAGTTTAGCTATGGCGATAATATCTCAGTCACTATATTATGTATTTTAATTTTATATTTGAATGTTATTAAAACAAAATCTGTTTACAGGTTCTGAAACCAACAAAAAAGTCAGTTCAATGAACTATTATTCATACCGCCTAATGATTCGGGAAAATGCAGATAATCACATATTGAAATGTCGGCGATTATATCACAAATATGTTGATGACATGTATGTTAAAATTGAAACGGAGAGATTAACATTCATCAGGTTGAATCAAACCAAACTCCGATCTGAAGAGTATATTCACCTTCGAGATGCGATTAATACTGATGGAAATGCACAGAATGTCGGTCGGATGACTATTCTTCCAGCAACATACATCGGAAGCCCTCGGCATATGCACGAATATGCTCAAGATGCCATGTCGTATGTTCGTCATTATGGTACAGCAGATTTGTTCATCACATTTACATGCAATCCGCAATGGATAGAAATTAAGCAGGAGTTATTACCTGGGAAATCATCCATTGATCGTCATGATATTACAGCCAGAGTCTTTAGACAAAAGTTGAAATCTTTAATGAATTTCATCGTAAAACATAATGTGTTTGGTGAGACACGCTGCTGGATGTATTCTGTGGAGTGGCAGAAACGAGGATTGCCACATGCACACATTTTGATTTGGTTGGTTGAAAAGATAAGGCCAAATGAAGTTGATGCAGTGATATCAGCTGAAATCCCTAATGTACAAGTAGATCCTGGATTGCATGAGGTAGTTATCAAAAACATGATACATGGTCCCTGTGGAACTCTTAATCAAAATTCACCGTGTATGATGGATGGTAAATGTTCAAAACGATATCCACGGACATTAATATCGGAAACAATTACTGGTAATGACGGTTATCCATTGTATCGTCGCAGATAGACAGCAGACAATGGAAAATCAACAATTGTCAAATTAAATTAACAAGATATTGAAATAGATAATCGTTGGATTGTTCCATATTCACCCATTTTATCAAAGACATTCAAAGCACACATCAACGTTGAATCTTGCCATTCAGTGAAATCGATTAAATACATTTGCAAATATGTAACCAAAGGGAGTGATATGGCTGTGATTGGAATTGGTGCAGAGAATTCTAATGATGAAGTTACCCAATACCAAATGGGCCGCTATGTCAGTAGTAATGAAGCAGTTTGGCGAATATTTTCTTTTCCTATTCATGAGAGACACCCTTCTGTTGTTCACTTAGCTGTGCATTTAGAAAATGGACAAAGAGTGTATTTTACAGCACAGAACGCAGTACAAAGAGCTGCTCAGCCACCATCTACTACATTAACCAGTTTTTTTGAGACATGCCAAAACGATGATTTCGCACAAACATTGCTATATTCTGAAATGCCAAAATATTATACCTGGAATCAATCCTCAAGGAGATTTATACGACGGAAACAAGGAAAACCAGTTCCAGGATATACAGATGTATATTCCACCGATGCGATTGGCCGGATTTATTCAGTACATCCAAGCAATGATGAATGTTTTTATTTACGACTGCTATTAGTCAATGTACGTGGCCCAACATCATTCCAACAGTTACGAACTGTTGATGGTGAATTGTGTGGATCCTACAGAGAAGCCTGTCAACGTTTGCAATTGCTTGAAAATGACGCTCATTGGGATCAAACTCTCAATGATGCTGTAATATCATCACACACTCATCAAATACGAACATTGTTTTCTATAATCATATCTACATGCTTCCCATCAAACCCAATTGATTTGTGGATGAAGTACAAAGATTATATGTGTGATGATATTTTGTATCAAATACGGAATAGAATGGGAAATCCAAATATACAAATCAGTGAAGAAATTTACAATGAAGCATTGATTTCAATTGAGGACATGTGCTTGATAATGTCAAACAAACTATTAATTCAATTAGGCCTGACCGCGCCCAATCATCCAATGCATGACGCTTTTAACCAAGAGTTGCATCGAGAAAGACTGTATGATCTCAACGCTTTGAAAGAATAAATTCAAACAAATCTTCCACTGTTAAATGAACAACAGAAGTATGTATTTGAAACTCTTATGAAAGTAACAAATGATGAAACTGGAGGGATTTATTTCTTAGATGCACCTGGTGGTACAGGAAAAACTTTTTTTATTTCATTAATATTAGCAACAATTCGCTCACAAAATAAAATTGCACTTGCACTCGCTTCGTCGGGAATCGCAGCAACTTTGCTTGAAGGTGGTCGAACAGCCCATTCAGCACTAAAATTTCCATTAAATATGCAAAGCAATGAAACTCCAACCTGCAACGTTTCGAAGAACTCTGCAATGGCAAAGGTTTTGCAGCAATGTAAATTGATTGTTTGGGATGAATGCACGATGGCACATAAAAAATCTTTGGAGGCTTTAGACAGAACCTTAAAAGATCTACGTAGCAATAATAACCGATTTGGTGGTGCAATGATTTTATTAGCAGGAGATTTTCGTCAAACATTGCCAGTGATTCCACGATCAACGCCAGCTGATGAACTCAATGCATGTCTAAAGTCCTCCAATTTGTGGAAACATGTTAAAGTACTTCATTTAAGCAAGAATATGCGTGTCGAGTTGCAAAATGACCAATCTGGAAACATATTCTCTAAACAACTCATTGACATTGGTAATGGCAAATTTCCTATAGACATGTTGACGGCTTGCTTTTGCTATGACTATAAACAAGTCCCAGGGGCAATCATTAAGTGTTTGTGGTATTAATCTAGAAAACCCATGTTTCTCACATGGTCAATTGTATGTTGCCTGTTCCCGTGTTGGAAAACCATCAGATTTGTTTATCTATGCGCCAGGTAATCAAACAAAAAACATCGTATACCACAAAGCAATATAATGATAATAATAATAATAATTATGATTCACATGATTAACAATAAAGCGATTACTTACTTTTCAATCCTTATATATGTTTTATTTAATTATTTTTTATTCACAACGCCCTATCACCAGGGTGATGGTTCTGTTCAGGAGAATTTTTTAAAATACGTAGGCACAAAAACTGCCACATTACAAATCTTTTTGACAGGACGAAGTCTGTCGGGTCAGCTAGTATTGGAATATAATATTGGAAATTGTCAGCATTGAATCATAACCCCACATTCAGACAGATTAATTCAAGTGAAGAACTAAGTTGTTAATTTCCAATATCTCTAAAATTTGTTCACGATTTCATCTTTTGTCAATTTCTTCTTCAATGTGTCTGCTAGAGTTTATTCAACTCAAAGGTATTATTAACCATTCCAACCCCAATAATTCTAAGAACATAAATAATATATCTACAATGAGTTATTAATAAATGTTATGACTAATATGTTAACACCTAATCATTTGTTATTCACATTTACATTTTTTCATCAATTTTGTTGTCTTAAAATTTTTTATTATTATTTTGTCACGAGTGACCCAATGTCCCATTATGAAATATCAATGTCTCGTCTAAATACACAAACTGAAATAAAAACTTCCTTGATTTTATTATGTGCTTTTAAAAATTGTATTCTGTTCCAAACCATGTCTGTAAGTTCCAATAGACTTCTTCGTCGTTGGTTATCTTTAAACCATTTAAATCAGGGTACAAAATGATGAACTTCATATCAAAAAGACTATATCTCACAGCTTTAAACTATGTATGGATACTTTCCTAACATTTTTCTTTGAAATAATTGTATTAAATTATTCTAATATTGCAAAAACTATTTTTATACGTTAGATACATATTTTTATACATTTCATATATTATAGGTATATAATAGAGGTAGCATCAAGCTGATATTGATTCGTTACCTGCCTCGTTCGATAACCGTTTCTTTTCGGTGATTCTAAGATTATATTTTTAATTTTTTGAGATATTTTAGTGACCGCGCCCATACTAACATTCAGTGCAGCTGCAGCATGCTGAAAAATAACTTCAATAGAAATCATTGCAACTTAATATTCAAAAATAAAAATAACTACCGAATTTTAGTGGCAACAGCCTCCATTACATCGTTCCTGTCCGAAATAACTGATTAGAGACGTAATCTGTTCTGCCTGGCTTCGACATTTTCAATCAGAATAATAAAATTTATCAAACAAGTAAAACGTTAAAGTATATTTGCTGTTTCATAACCCGTGGTTGCTATAACTAATATTTTGAAGAATTTTGTAGATATTTGACAACCGGACGACTTTTACAGGCTCATTCGTTTACATGTCCGAACGTTCAGATAGCATTGTGTCTATTTTTAGCTGGAATAAAATGAGAGCCAAAATATTGTCTGATTCTGAAACGAATTTATAAATTGCAGCAGGCAGTACATTAAATATCTTGGTAAGGTATGTTCACTGCTTCTTTCTATTGACTAGATGTTTTCCTTCGATTATATGGAAGATAGTGCTAGTAAATCAGTACAATGATTGGACAAATACAGTTCTAAGCAACACCACGATATTCTTTATAAAATTTTACTCTATTATATTTGCTATAAGTTAAGAATTTCAGTATTTTTCTGATTTGTATATTAAAAATCGAAACAAAAGGACAAAAAAGGGGAAGCTGTTGTACTCGCAGGATGGCCTGCGGCAGGAAATGAACGAGAATCTATCATCAATTCCAATTGAGGCGAGATGCGCGTCAGGGCGTGCTTCTAATGACGTCGGCCGTCGTTAATAGTGACGTCTTAAGAGCGGAGAAAAATGAGCGAATTTTATGGAGGATGCCTCTTAAAGGCGATGTCGCAAAAAATCAGACAGTCGTTCGTCTAATGGTAACAGCGTGCGTTCGAAGAAATAGATCGCGAACCACGGCCCCCCCTTTGATGATAGTTTTTCTCGAACTTCTCTAATGACCACAACACTATATATATATATATATATATATATATATATATATATATATATATATATATATATATAATCAATATAATATAACAGATTAATGAAAAAGTAGGTAGATATATAGTAGACACATAGATGGCGAACTCTCAAAAGATGCGTGTAAAAATTTGACAGCTGTCGGATCATAAGTTTATGAATTATAGCATTTTGAGTGAAGCAACTTTTGGTAATGTAAAAAAAAATGGATAAAATAGAATTTCGGGTGTTGTAAAATATTGCTTTTTGAACGGAAAAATACAGTTAAAGCAAAAACTTGGCTTGGTGCCGCGTTTCACACTGTCCCAGGAAATATAACGATCAAGGATTGGTATGCTAAATTTAGACGTGGTAAAATGAGCACCGACACGGTGAACGCAGTGGATGCTAAAGAGGTTATTACCGACGAAAACATTTAAAAAAGTCAGAAAATGATTTTGAATGACCGTAAATTGAAATTGAATGAAATAGCAGACACTCTAAAGATATCAACTGAATGTGTACATAATATCATTCACGAATATATGGGTATGAGAAAGTTTTGTGCAAAGTGGGTGCCGTACGAGCTCACTTTTAACCAAAAACAACGACTAGTTGATGATTTGGAGCAGTGTTTGAAGATTAATAAGGGTAGTAAACCCGAGAATGTGAATTGATATGTGACAATGGATGAAGCATGATTCCATCATTTCACTTCGAAGTCCAGTCGACAGTTATCCGAGAGGACTGCACACGATGAACCCGCTCCAAAACGTGAGAAAACGCAACAGTCGGCTGGCAAGATTATGGCGTGTGTATTTTGAAATGCGCATGGAAAAATTTTCATTGACTACCGTGAGAAAGGAAGGACCATCAACAGCGACTATTACATAGCGTTATTGAACAATTTGAATTAAGAAATCGCCGAAAAACGACGGCATTTGAAGAAGAAAATACTGCTATACCAAGGCAATTCACCGTGTCACGAGTCAGTGAAAACGATGCCAAAAGCCCATGAATTGGGCTTCGAATTGCTTCCTCATCCACCGTATTCTCCAGATCTGGTCCCCAGCAACTATTTTCTGTCCTCAGATCTCAAAAGAATGCTCGCTGAGAAGAAATTTTCGTCGAATGAAGAGGCAATCGCCGAAACTAAAGTGTATTTTGAAACAAAGGACATATCTTACTACAAAAATGGTATCGAAAAGTTGGAGGGTCACCATTGAAGGGGATTATGTTGAACAATAAAAATGAAATAATTTTGCCAAAAAAATGTATTTTACTATGGTAAAACTTTTCAATTGACCTGTTATGTTCATGCCTCAGTGTTTTAATCAAGATATTAACGTAAAAATGCTTCATAATTTGTTATTATTAAAATCAGAACTGACTCAAACAAAAACCGTCAACGCAACCAAAAATAACGTTATGGTAAAGTTAGCGGCGGCGGTCGATCTGGAACCGGAGTGCCAGAGGGCCGGGCAAACATACACGATGGGGGCATTGTCTAAAGACATCGGAGAGGCTGCGAGCGGGGGCCAACAGTTAATAATTAGCCGAAAATCAGAAGGTTGGGGCCCCCGAGGCCGATCCGTTGGACAAGACTACAAAGGCCATACGCAAAGGCCAGGAAATTTGACGTGGGGGTCAAAGGTGCGGCCCCGCACAGCTTTCGGCTTATTATAGGATACAAGGCTGTGGATAGTATCGAGTAAAAGGCCTACTATACCGTCAGCATGGATATATCAACACATGTTATCACTACATAGTATAAAACAAAGTCGCCTTTTCTGTCCCTATATCCCTATGTGCGCTTAAATCTTTAAAACTACGCAACGGATTTTGATGCGGCTTTTTTCAATAGATAGAGTGATTCAAGAGGAAGGTTTATATGTATAATACATGCATAATATACTAAGGCAACATTGCTAATTTTAGAGGTTTCTAACGTGATGTCGTAAATTAACCTATTTTTTTAGGCTTATTTAGCAATTAACAAAAACGCTGCCTAACCCTACGAGTTAGATCAAATTAATGTACTACAGTATTGTACACCATGAAAAGGTCTACAAAAAAATCCCGGATGGTATATGTTTATCTTTTAGGGATAACCCACATTAACCATTTTTATTGTTTACTTTTTACGTGAGAAAATGGCTTATTTACGAAGCTATTTTAAGCAATACGGCATTAATCCTTATCGAATTAAGTACCTTAAATACAGTGTGCAATTAATATAGATCAATATGGTTCGTTACAGCATGTAAATTAAACAAATATTTTCGGAGATATTACAAATTTAAAATTTGCGTTTAAAAATGTGTAATGTAATAAAAATTTTATGAATTTAGATATTCCAAAGATAGCAGGAAATCTTCATAGTAAGTATAGGTGAAGAGGAATTGTTTTACTCCAAATTTAATGCGTGCAGGCCAAGGGCAGTAATGAATGAACCAAAAATACTGGATCGATTTTAATCATGTTTTCATTGAGTGACATAGGCATATATATTTTATGCCCGTGCAAAGTCGGAGCGGGCCGCTATGTTTTTATATACAACGTTCATATTTTTTCTGTAGTGTATTTAATTTAGTATCAGCATTGCACCCGTGCGAAGCCGGGGCGGGTCGCTAGTTTCTAACAATTTAGACATAAGACATAAACAAATATATTTACCCTCTCTGTCTCTCACTCTGTCTCTATCTGTTTCTCTCTGTCCCCTTCTCTTTGGATTATTATTATTTTATGAACAGAAATCTTTAACTACTTTAACTGCTGGAAATTTTTTACACTATAGCAAGAACCCTCAATACTTTATAAGAGAAAATAATATAGATAACAAGCAGATTTTAGTTAGAACATCTAGGATTCCTATATTAACAAACAAATTCCCTTGGAATAATAAGGCTAAGATAAAGGAATATACCCTCTTCGGTTAAAAATAAAATCAAACAAAAATTATCATGACATTTTGATGCAATGAAAATACTACATGTAGGTATATATATAATCCTGTCCATTCTCCCGTCGACCACATGTATCAATTATAAGTCGAAATAAACAAGTATTTCTTCAAGCAGTGTTTTTAGTTCTCGTGCAAATTCCTTCCAAAAATAGTAGTGATTGTTCGGACAAATAATCGCATCGACAGCCACACATTTCGACCGATTGACCGACTTGATGAACATTCCTATAATAAAGACATCAATAGATGGACAAAAGAATGTATTCATTGCCAAAAATCCAAGGTAACAAAACACAACAAAACACCTTATAAACAAATAGATATGCCAGATAACAGATTCGAACATGTGCATGTGGACTTTGTCGGACCTTTATCACCATCCAACAATTACATATATCCTCATAATTATAGATTGATTCTCTAGATGGCCTGAAGCAATACCTATTAAAGATATCGAAGCCGAAACAGTAGCACACAAATTCAAAGAGCACTGGGTTGCAGGATTTGGTGTGCCAACAAAAATAACAACAGATCGAGGTAGACAATTTGAATCAAATCTATTCAGACACCTCACGAACGCTTTAGGAATTGACTATGGTGACGTCAGGCCTCTTCTTATCGCGATCTGGCCACAGAATAAGATTGATCAAAAACGATCAAGGGCACGCAGAAAAATAAACAGCAGATTCGTTCATCTTTCGACGTCCAAGCATCTTACATTCACTCAACAATCATCTATTCAATAATCAAACATTCCTACATTTTCATTAGCTAATTAATTGTATAAGAGTTAGTGTTATTAATAAAGTGTTAAGGGAAACATAGTTTCATTCAGTAAATTACAGCGAAGGCCTTCATAATATTATAATTTTAGGGACCTGCATGTACTTTTACTAACGACATCTACTGGTGAAAATGCTACTGGTGAAGTATCAATGTATGACACCTGTTAATCTAATTTAATCTACCTAACATATCAGGTTTGCATTTGGTATTAAGGGGTTATTCGATGGTTCATCTCGACACATATAGTTTATCAAAAGTAGAAGTGAACAATGAACTACAATGTTAAAATAAATAATATTTTCTAATATTATGGTTTAATAATTTTGCTTGCATTAGAATAGAATTTGCATTGCATAGAATGTAATTTATAAAAGATAAAATAAACTAAAAGTTAAAGTAAAAGCCTAGCTCAAACTTTTAAGGTCATTTAGACAACTTTTCTGAATCAACTGTTTCGTGATGTTTAGACGGAAAAGATCCAAAAAGAGGGAAAATATGTACCATACCAAATGACTGAAAATGCTATTTTAACCGTTAATGTGAATAACAAAAAAAAGTAGAATTTCCGATAACGTATTGTGTCCGACGATGAACAGTGGATCTACTATGACAATCTTAAGTACAAATATAGGTGAGGTACGACGAAGGCAAGTAGATAAAACCGAATTGAACTCTTACTGCAGCCATTTACTAGCATCTATTAAATAACTTGAACAAATTAATGCCTCAAAAAAGACAAGTGATGGCCAAGTCGTTGGCCAAGTCGTATTGGCAGCGAATCATCATTGTTTGCACGAAGTTTGTATCAATTTTTTTCAATAAATGCCTTTTAAATCAAAACGTCAACAATTCGCCCGTAGGCAATAAGTGTTATTGTTTGATTTCCGTTATATAATATAACCATCCTAACAGTAAGTGATCTGCTGTACAATTTGTATTCTAAATCTTATTCTAGATACTATTCTAACTTATTCTAAAATATATCCTAATTTATTCTAATGACTATTCTAACTTAACTTATCTTAACTAAGCCTACGCACTTCACTGTCATCACGCACAATTAACTGTTTGGCAAGTGCATTAGGATGCACTGATAGTCTTTCAGAGTACTTCGCAATCACACTCGTTATGTGTTCTATGTGGATATCGCGTTGAATCAGTTTGTTGGACACTTAATATGGGGCATCGACGATGACTGGCTTTATTCAGGAACCTCTGCAGGATATCTATGTTAGATTTGCTAGTAGTACCCCACAGTTCAATACCATAGGTCCAAATGGGCATAAGTATTGACTTATACGGCACAACCTTGTTATCTAAGGATCATTTAGATTTACGCCCTATCAGCCAATACATTTGGCTTAGTTTAAGCTCAAGCTGTTTGCGTTTTGTCACTATATGTTTTTGCCATCAGTCAGACGTCGATTAAAATGCATTCCCAGATATTTAACGCTGTCTGGCAAGCACCTAATATAAACAACAATCTCTAGGAAGACTCTCTCGTCGTCTTTTCCTGTTCAAATAGTATTTTTGTGCTTTATTAAAGTTAATGCGAATATTTTTCAAGCATAAATCGATTCAAAGAACAAGCGAAGATGAATCGATCATATCGTAAATCTTCATAAAAATAATATTTATTACTAATGAAACTGTGTTTAAATTTCCCTTTTTAACAACGTTATTAAATTAGGTAAATAAACAAACTAATAAACCTGTTAACAATATTCTTCAATAATATTCCTTGATATTTATGACACTTGTCGAAAGATTCTCAGAAAATATTCGTTTGACCAGAAATCGGTGTTAATGTCGATGTAACTCTAAAAAAATATCAACATAAATCTTCGGAATATGGAAAGAACAGTATTTTATATTAATCGTTCTTAAATATTAGACAGGGCATCCAAACGGCTTCCCGTGAAATTTAATTTGATTGATATATTCTGATCAAGATATTCGCGTAATTTATTTTAATTTATTTGCAGACTGTGAGTTTTATTGAGTATCGTCGAGATGGTTGATTGTCGTGTCATAGAAAAAGCGTTGCTTTTTGTTCCTTTGATATATAGCTGTTTCTTTATATGTTGTTAAAAATATCAGTATCATCCTTGACTCTTATTGAATACGATGGAGATTTTTAAATATTATTTTCTAGAAAAAAATATATAGATGAAATATTAAACAAATATTGAATATTTGGTAATTGTTGAAAATTGTGTGCCATTCAACACAGGGCAACATACCTATTCTGTTTCGATTTGTAATAATAATTTTGATGTTGATGGTAAAGAAAAAAGTATAGATCCAAATAAAAAGTAACAAAAGATATGGGTATTCCATTAACAAATATAATTTATGTCACTATATGTAGGCATTATTATATTATCTATATATTACATTAGTTGATAACCTCTTGCTACCCTGAGCAAAGGGATGATGGTTGAATCTATGTATGAAATATGAGCAAAATTCTTAATTTCAAATAATAATAAAGATACATTTAAATTATGAATGTGCTGAGTGTGTGTAATATATAGTCTATTCAATTTTTTTAGTAATACGTCATGGATATTTGTGACGTCGAAACATTGCAATGTTACCGCATCAAGTCTGAGTCTTAATTCAGTTTGGCTGTAACATTCAAGAAAATTCTAATCTAAATAAATTATTTGAAGAAAAATGTTATCAAATATAATTTATTTTACCATTATAGTACATCTAATACACATATTATCGAAGGGCATAAAACTACAATTAAGAACACAGGTATAATAGTTTGTAGGTTAGATTTGTTTTGTTTACTTTGAACTCTTTTCCACACCACCCATGAGGTAGAGTTTCCAGGCGTGTTTTTTTTATGTAGTGGTATCCCCTTAGAGGCCTAATCCACCTAATTAACAACTGTATACAAGAGAAACGTATTTTACTTTCATTAGAGAGCATATTTAACTTTTTACGTTTAATTCTTGTTTCCTTCGATGGTGTGTTTACTTGTCAAGTCATTTTGGTATCACTGTATATTTTACTTCTTCTGTTACTATCTGCGTACACCATTCTTCATAAAATTAATCACTGAATTATGTCTAATGTATTTACCATATCTACAAAACAGGTAGTATTCATTCTCTCCTCATACGTTCTTACCTAATGCTCATGTTTAATTTTGAACAATTACAATCATATCTGTGCATACAAAACTTTTACGCCCTACAATGCCATATTCCACAGTTATATTCAATTAACTATGTACATAACTTTAGTTGTTTACACTCTCGTCACTCTATTTCAGGAATTTCCAGCATTGCGCAGCATTATAATATATCCTGAAAGTTTCCTTCAGTCACTTTCACTTTCCGACTCACTGTTCAATTCAATCTCTAAACTGTTAATTTCTAATCTGTCTAAAACATGTTCACCACGATTCCACCATTTATCAATTACTTCCTATGTATGTCTTATCGAGTTTATCCAAACCGAAGTAGTTATGGTTGACAATCCTTCCTTCCACACATCCAAACAGTTTTTGATGGAGTATCCTTCTCGACCAGCAATACATCTGCAATTAATTATTAATAAATATAATGACCAACAAAACCTAATCGAATGCTATTGTAACTTTTATCTTTTTTCATCAATTTTTATTGTCTTTACACTTTCTTTGTTACACTCTTGAAAAGAGTGCCACAATGAACGATTTTGAAATATTCAAGTTGAATCAAGATACACAAATTCAAATAGTTAGGCCTTTAAAAATTGGATTCTTTTTAAGGCAATATCTGGAAGTTCCATTAAACTTCTCCGAGGGATATCTTTACACCATTTAAACCCTATGCCCTGTAAGAGTGCATGAAAACTATGTCCCTAACTCTTTTATGTATTCTTTCTAGACAGGAAATTTTCTCTAAAGTAATTTTAATAAATTATGTTTATATCGATAAAATAGCTTGTGTACTTACTGTTCTTATACATTTCGTACATATTGGGTCTCAAATAAAGCCAATATCAAGATAGTTAAGATTCTTCACCCACTTTGTATGTAGATGGGTTTTCTTGGGTTATACCTTACCTATATATTATTGTGGCTGTATAATTAACTGTAGTTTTATCGTAGTTTAACAGATATACCATAATGTTAAAGTAAATTATTTTTGATACCATTTTTGTTCAATTATTTTATTTAGATTAGCATTTTCTTGTATGTTAAAGCTAAAATCAACTAAAACTCCGAATTTACAAGCCAACAATGCAATGTTTTGACGTCACAAGTGTCCATGAGGCATTACTAAAAAAAACGAATATACTATAGTTGATACTACTACAAGGCAGGGAGTAACATAAATACATTATTAGTGACTGATTATATTTTGAAGTAGGTTGTTTTAATTGTTTATTAACTATAGTTGTACGCATATTTAATCAGAACAAACCAGATGACTGGACAGTCTGGGCCGTATTATATAACATGTATCTATCTATATATATCTATATATGTTTTCCTTCGGTAACATTTTCTGTAGCTTGTGAACAAAACCGTCATGCTAGACCCTATCTTAGCCCTGGTGTAACAATGTTTATTTATTAACACTGCTGTTTTTCTATTAAATGTATCTCATTACACTTCACTAGAAAAGATCAAATGTTTGATTCTTTTGAGTCTGGCTCCTGTTCTGGTGTTAGAGTCGCGGTGTAGAGTGTTCTGGTAGCTATCGTGATATTTTCCATTTTTGGTATATCACATCTGTATAGTAAGTAAAGCATTGGTCCCAATACACTTCCTTGTGATAAACCTGCTTTAGTTTCTTTTATTGTAGAGTAGGCTTCCTCTTACTTGACTCTAAATATTCTGACTGTAGTGTAAAATTTTAATAGTTAGGTGTTAGGTGTAGTAATAATCTTTATAAGAAAGAGAAGCATAAAAGAAATTATAGGATTTTACTGCAAAAGCTATTACCTCTTGAAGGTTATATTATCAACGCTCATTTTTAGATTGACTCGATTAAATAATAGCATTTTCTTTTGTCCAACGTAAGAGACTTATTTCTGTAGTAATCGACAACACAGTGAAATTCATCAAATTCAATAAATATTAGTTACTTAACACTAAGTATCGGTCGATTTTAATTATAGTAGGCCTCCCCCTCGAGCGTATTCATTCGCACGCCCATCGTTTCTCCCCATCCGACGCCCGAGACTCGCTCTCCCCCCTCTCCACACATCCAGGTCCCTCCATGCAAAACCCTGTGTAAATTTGTTACTCGCGCCTTTTGATTCCTTATTGAGGATACTCCAAACAGTTTTGTATGTGTAATTATCCCACAAACAATTACAGCGCCTTCCGACATCAAAAAGTCGACGGGGACTCCCCTGCTTGCGGCCTAGACCGGCGCTAAATTGGAACCGATGAGAGAACCGTCACTGTTGCTAGCTGTTTCTCGTATTTGATACTTGTTTAGGTTCTTGGTTTTATGTTTTAAAATGGTTAAATCGATATTTGCTTGCCCTATTATTAACTATGCGATATTTTTGTGTGTTTCATAGAGAGAAAAAACGAAATACCAACGCACTAGTTTGGGTTTATTAACAAGCACTCAACAATTGACCACGTCCACAGAATAAAAGTTGTTATTAAAAAAGCCTACGAAAGTAAAAAAGTATGGTCAGTTATATTCTTAGATGCAATACAAGCATTTGATAAGATTTGGCATGAAGGCTTTGTACATAAACTACAGAAAGTGCTACCAAAACAACACACCGAACTATTAAAATCGTACATTACTACTAAAATGTTTAAAGTCAAACAAGAAGAAGCTTACTCTACAATAAAGGAAGCTAAAGGAGGTGCACCACAAGGAAGTGTACTGGGACCAAAGCTTTATCTATTCTACGCTTGTGATATACCACAAATGGAGAATAATACGATGGCTACATTTGCTGATGATACTGCGATGAGATCTCGAAGACAATAGTGAAGAAGCTTTACGAAAATTACAACAGGCAAGTGACAATATAAATAATTGGACACAATAATTGGAAAATAAGAATTAATGAAAGTAAATCTCTACATGTGCAGTTCACCTAGAAACAGACCGTACAAGCATCAATAACATTAAATAATACTATCATTCCATATAGCAATAACTCTAAATATCTCGAAATGAATCTTGATGCAAAACATCACTGGAAGGAACATATAAAGAAGGAAAAGAACTGGAAATGAAATATAGGAAAATGTACTGGCTAATTGGAACAAAATCACAATTATCAGTACATAAATACAAATTTTTCAGAAAAAAGTCCTGAGAGGTATTGTGGGCGCACCCAAATACTATAGGACTGACTACCTACATCGAGACCTTCAGATACCCACAGTCAGTCAAGAAATCAAGAGAATCGCAAGGGGCATGAGGAAAGACTCTACTCTCATGAGAATATTAAAGTATTGCAGCGTTAGGATACCACCAGAATAGGACACAGACTCAAAAGAATCAAACCATCTGATCTTGTGTAGTGTTTTGTAGTGAGGTGTATATAATAAAAAATACAGCAATGACATGTATAAACATTATTTCGCCAGAGATTGAGATAGGGCCGATGGGTCCTCCTAGTTATATACCTAGATTTAAGTTATCATAAGGACAAATTGTAGGTTAGACGGAAACAACTAGTAACAACTTATTATAATAATTATATAATATATAAAAATTTTTGTGTGTTGTTAAAATTACGAGATGGAGGTTTGCCTGTGGGATCTAACAGAGGATTAGGAAATAGTCTATTCACTTTCACTAAGAAGCTCGCTAAGAATTTAAAACGATTACATTTGCACAATCCAACTATATAAGACCTAGGGAGAAAAGTGACATCAATCCAAGAAAGCACCAGGCTATTATTTAATAACTGGACAACTTCTGGAAAATCTACCAAGAAAAGCAATAATAACATTCATCAACTTTTTTATAGCATTCGGATTAAGACAAGTTCCGTATGCTTGGAAATAGATGAAATTATTATGATTCCGAAAGCATAGTTACCAATAATATCCAAAGTATTTAAAAAAATTATATTGAAAAGGTTAAAAACAATCATGAATAGAAAAAATTAATTTGGTTTTACAGGAAACAGACAGATAGACATTATTGAAGAGCCCACGAACATAAGGGGTTCATTTATAAACTTCATAAAAGGTTATCGAAGCAATATTTTGAAATATTATACTCCAGTACAAACATCACAATAAAAAATATATTGGTTGTTTGGAAGAAAATCTAAATTACCCTGTATAGTAACTTGCTGCTGTATAAAGAATATACGGAATATAGTTATGGGGATATTCTGCAAGAAGTAATGCAATGTGAGGCAATAGTCTCGCTACTATTTTGATTGCCTATAACTGGGCTCAAAGAAAGGATAAGCAAGTTTGGTTTTCATTTCTTCAATTTCGTGACGAGTATTATCTTTAAGATGTTGAATCGTTTGGGGCTTATCCACATAAACTTATGATGTTAAAAAACCCCATAAGAAAAAGTCTGGTGTTGTTAAATCGGGTGATCTGGTTGGCCATGCTAAATCGCCATTTGGCGAAATTAGTCTTCGTGGAAAATGTCATTCGATAATTGAATTGTTGAACGAGCTGTGTGTGCTATGGCCCCACCTTGCTGAAACCACATGTCATCTGGTCCTTGCTCTTCCGTTTCAGGCACAAGAAAATTTCAAATCATATCTTGGTACCGTTCAGCAGTAACAGTAACTGAAACACCTTGGTTACTTTAAAAAATATAAGGACCAATGATGTTTCCAGCATGAACACCACACGGTACATTTGTTTTAGTGGATGCAATGATGTTTCATGAATTAATTTGGGATGCCGTGTCCCCCAAATCGACTGTTCTATTTATTGGCGTGGCCACTGAGAAGACAATGGGCTTCTTCTTTCACTATCAATTTAGACGAGAAATCTTTAATTTCACCAGACAGCCTTAGGATTGTATTACTGTACTCAACTTCTTGATCAGGATCTATCTGTAGCAATTTTTGGACTAACTGAATTTAGTACGAGAACACTTTCAAATCAGTTTTCAATATTCGTCTTAAACTGCCACATTTTTAACGTTACGAGACTCACTCAAGTCTGCTGTTGTACCGTACTGTTGACTATTCGCATGTAAACGATAAATTGTGGTGAGGCACTGGACGGTTAGGATGTTTTCGACGCAATTTCCGCTGAATAGTAATAATTGAACGATTATTTTCTGTAAATATTGTCACTATTTCTACTCATTCCTGTAGCGTATATTTATCCATAATAAAATTTGGACCTCTACACAATGGTTAAAGAGAAATCGAGCTAAACGTCAGAAAAACAAGATGGCGCGTAAATCAAAATGTTAGCTGGACTTTTGCCCCACCTGTTCCTTGTCAACACAGATCAAATACAATATTTTTTCCACAAATCAGTACGGCGGGAGCTCTTTATCATGGAAGCCAACGTCAAGCTACGAAAGTACTGCAACCATCATAAAATCTAGATATTTTATGACTCGAAGAATGTGGTATGGTCTAATGAATAACCGTTTACGTAGTTTCCTACAAATGACCGGGTTTATGTATGGAGAATCCAAAAAGAAGTTTACGATCCGCACTGACTGCTTTTTACAGCCAATTTAGTGTAAGGTACATCAGAATATCATCAAACATTTTCTCTAGCATGTACAATCGCTCAATCTCAACACAATTAAACCGTTAGGGAACTTCAAAGTAATGAGTGAAGAGTAGGTTTCAATCTCCAAAATCATTGAAGAAATTGGCGGATATTTTGGTGCAGGTCTGCGAAGAATTGCAGCTGTTTTAAAAGAAAATGGTGTCGCATCACCGTATTAATTAATAAATATTGTATTTAGGTTAATTATTTACATTATCTTGTCTAGACTCTGTATAATGTCTCAAAATTATAGTAACATTTTGTAACGAAAGCAGCAACGGCGATAACAATACGAAAAAGGATAAACCGGGCGGGGTTCGAATCGACTACGCCGAATTCGCATCAGCTGCTTAATTAATAACATAGACAACGGAGGAATTAGATGTAGTTTATAGAAGACAGTCGCAGGACTATTCGGCAATTGGAAGCCGCGTTTCAGACGGCGTACTCGAACGGGGAACGAACTGCGACGTGACATTGAGAAGTTAAGGCCGGCAGGATTAAACTGTACGGCTGCAAGAAGGACCGTGGCGGATTGAGTCGTCGGCGCCAACGTATGACACGTGTCGGATACTCGTCCTGACGGTCGAAGAAGAAACGATCGCGTCGTAAGCCTCTGGCCCGGACCCAGATTAGAGTTGAGAGTTTTAATTGTTCCGATCGGTTCTTCCTTCAAGTACGATCACAAAAAAAAACAACCGTTTGTTTGGGTAAAACTTTGACATCCAGTCTAAACCCCTTGCTTTATAGATGGCGACTTATTATCAACTGAAAATGTAGAAAATATGAATTGACAAGTGAGATTTACCAGTTTAGAGTAACATGGCTATGATAATAATGCTTTGTTAACTCTAGCTTAAAGAGTTACATAAAAAGTACCTTACTTGATATAATTTTATTTTAATTACCAATTTAAAAATGATTACCTGCTTATTCAATATACCAAAAAATCATTGCCTTTTTTTTCGGAAAATACTACATCATTATCAAGAAGATGGAAAAATAATTTTATTCAAAATATTGCCCATTTGATTCTATACATTGTGGCGACCATCAACAACTACAAAGGTTGGCAACGCCGGTAGATTGGTACCATGCAGTTCCAGGATATAAAAGACCATCACGACGATGTCTCGCTCTCTTTTCTTTTCTCCGTCCCCTTGTAACAGTACCACTTCCAGAGCGTTACTGTACTTCCTCTACTTAACCTAATATCCTGTCAATTCTCCCATCGACCACATGTATCAATCGTAAGTTAAAATAAACAACTTTGATTCAACCAGTGTTTTTAGTTCCCGTGCAAATTCCTTCCAAAAATATTAGTGAGTGTTCTGACAAATAATCGCAGCGGCAGCCACACATTTCGACCGACCGACCGACCCGACGAACATTCCTACAATTGGTGACCCCGACGTGATTAAAGTGCCTAACAGGTAAATCAACTCAACATAAGCCACTCGACAGGTGCTTGGCACGTACATGGAAGGATAGCACGAAGAACGGAACCCATCAACAACACGTGGTCGACGACATCCCACGAGACTAGCCTGATGGACGAAACCCACAGAAGCCCATCATGTATACCAGCAATACATGAATACCCTCGCATCACGAAACGGGACACGTAACACATTTACAGGTACCCTCAAACAAAGCTAAACGCCCCAAGACGAACGACGTCCTGCTACAACTCCGATGGCAGCTGATCCCGTAAAACTCCTCGCTCAGGTTGGGATCCCCATCTCATCAGCAGTCCCCGGGCGCTGGTTTGCGTGATTGCGGGTGCATTCCGGAACTTGCACCACATATAGGTACGTTCCACGGCAGCTCCACTAGGAGGGGAGTTATGTGGCGACTGCCACGACCCTTTAGGCCACCACCAATTCACCATCAACAACTACAAAGGTTGGCAACGCCGGTGGATTGGTACCATGCAGTTCCAGGGTATAAAAGACCATCACGACGATGTCTCGCTCTCTTTTCTTTTCTCCGTCCCCTTGTAACAGTACCACTTCCACAGCGCTACCGTACTTCCTCTACTTAACCTAATATCCTGTCAATTCTCCCATCGACCACATGTATCAATCGTAAGTTAAAATAAACAACTTTGATTCAACCAGTGTTTTTAGTTCCCGTGCAAATTCCTTCCAGAAATAGTAGTGAGTGTTCTGACAAATAATCGCAGCGGCAGCCACACATTTCGATCGACCGACCGACACGACGAACATTCCTACAACATATTGCCCACCTTTCGGAACTGTTTGTCCTTTGAGAAAAATCATTCAACAAGCCTTTGTTCTAACTTCAAACTTAAACTCGCGAAATTCTGCTCTGCAAGCGCGTGTCCCATTGATGCGAAAACTTGATAGTCGGAAAGGATAAGAAGAGTAAGGTTGATGTGATACTATTTCTGACCCAAGTGCTTTCAATACTTTCTTGGTCGGTTTTGCTTAATGAAATCGGTCAAAGGGACCGGCTTTTGGAAATTAATTTTTTTAACTTATGTTAATGCTATGTAGTGTTTATATCTAGCTGTCTCAAAAGCTTATAATAAAAAATTGGGTTTGTTATCTTTCTGATATCTGGCTTAATTTAATTTAAGTCGTTTAATTTACAAGTACGATCACAAAAAAAAACAACAGTTTGTTTGGTTAAAACTTTGACTTTACATCCAGTCTAAACCCTCTTCTTTATAAATGGCAACTTATTATCAACTGAATATGTGGAAAATATGAATTGACATGTGAGATTTACCAGTTTAGAATTATGGCCATGATAATAATGCTTTGTTAACTCTAGCTTAAAGAGTTACATAAAAAATACCTTTCTTGATATAATTTTATTTTAATTACCAATTTAAAAATGATTACCTGCTTATTCAATATACCGAAAAATCATTGCCTTTTGTTTCGGAAAATACTACATCATTATCAAGAAAATGGAAAAATTATTTTTTTCAAAATATTGCCCATTTGATTCTATACATATTGCCCACCTTTCGGAACTGTTTGTCCTTTGAGAAAAATCATTCAACAAGCCTCTTTTTCTAACTTCGAACTTAAACTCGCGAAATTCTGCTCTGCAAGCGCGTATCCCATTGATGCGAAAACTTGATAGTCGGAAAGGATAAGAAGAGTTGATGTGATACTATTTCTCACCCAAGTGCTTTCAATACTTCTTGGTCGGTTTTGCTTAATGAAATCGGTCAAAGGGACCGGCTTTTGGAAATTAATTTTTTTCCCTTATGTTAATGCTATGTAGTGTTTATATCTAGCTGTCTCAAAAGCTTATAATAAAAAATTGGGTTTGTTAGCTTTCTGATATCTGGCTTAATTTAATTTAAGTCGTTTAATTTACAAGTACGATCACAAAAAAAAACAACCGTTTGTTTGGGTAAAACTTTGACCTTACATCCAGTCTAAACCCCCTTCTTTATAAATGGCAACTTATTATCAACTGAAAATGTAGAAAATATGAATTGACATGTGAGATTTACCAGTTTAGAGTAACATGGCTATGATAATAATGCTTTGTTAACTCTAGCTTAAAGAGTTACATAAAAAGTACCTTACTTGATATAATTTTATTTTAATTACCAATTTAAAAATAATTACCTGCTTATTCAATATCAGGTATACCAATCATTGCCGTTTTTTTTCGGAAAATAGCACATCATTATCAAGAAAATGGAAAAATTATTTTATTCAAAATATTGCCCATTTGATTCTATACATATTGCCCACCTTTCGGAACTGTTTGTCCTTTGAGAAAAATCATTCAACAAGCCTTTTTTTCTAACTTCGAAACTCGCGAAACTCTGCTCTGCAAGCGCGTGTCCCATTGATGCGAAAACTTGATAGTCGGAAAGGATAAGAAGAGTACGGTGGATGTGATACTATTTCTCACCCAAGTGCTTTCAATACTTTCTTGGTCGGTTTTGCTTAATGAAATCGGTCAAAGGGACCGGCTTTTGGAAATTAATTTTTTTCCCTTATGTTAATGCTATGTAGTGTTTATATCTAGCTGTCTCAAAAGCTTATAATAAAAAATTGGGTTTGTTAGCTTTCTGATATCTGGCTTAATTTAATTTAAGTCGTTTAATTTACAAGTACGATCACAAAAAAAAAACAACCGTTTGTTTGGGTAAAACTTTGACTTTACATCCAGTCTAAACCCCCTGCTTTATAAATGGCAACTTATTATCAACTGAATATGTGGAAAATATGAATTGACAAGTGAGATTTACCAGTTTAGAGTAACATGGCTATGATAATAATGCTTTGTTAACTCTAGCTTAAAGAGTTATATAAAAAGTACCTTACTTGATATAATTTTATTTTAATTACCAATTTAAAAATAGTTACCTGCTTATTCAATATCAGGTATACCAGAAAATAATTGCCGCTTCTTTTTCCGGAAAATACTACATCATTATCAAGAAATTGGAATAATTATTTTATTCAAAATATTGCCCATTTGATTCTATACATATTGCCCACCTTTCGGAACTGTTTGTCCTTTGAGAAAAATCATTCAACAAGCCTCTTTTCCTAACTTCAAACTTAAACTCGCGAAATTCTGCTCTGCAAGTGCGTGTCCTATTGATGCGAAAACTTGATAGTCGGAAAGGATAAGAAGAGTACGGCGGGTGTGGTAGTATTTCTCCCTCAAGTGCTTTCAATACTTTCTTGGTCGGTTTTGCTTAATGAAATCGGTCAAGCGGACCGGCTTTTGGAAATTAATTTTTTTCCCTTATGTTAATGCTATGTAGTGTTTATATCTAGCTGTCTCAAAAGCTTATAATAAAAAATTGGGTTTGTTAGCTTTCTGATATCTGGCTTAATTTAATTTAAGTCGTTTAATTTACAAGTACGATCACAAAAAAAAAACAACCGTTTGTTTGGGTAAAACTTTGACTTTACATCCAGTCTAAACCCTCTTCTTTATAAATGGCAACTTATTATCAACTGAATATGTAGAAAATATGAATTGACATGTGAGATTTACCAGTTTAGAGTAACATGGCCATGATAATAATGCTTTGTTAACTCTAGCTTAAAGAGTTACATAAAAAGTACCTTACTTGATATAATTTTAATTTAATTACCAATTTAAAAATAATTACCTGCTTATTCAATATCAGGTATACCAAAAAATCATTGCCGTTTCTTTTTCCGGAAAATACCACATCATTATCAAGAAAATGGAAAAATTATTTTATTCAAAATATTGCCCATTTGATTCTATACATATTGCCCACCTTTCGGAACTGTTTGTCCTTTGAGAAAAATCATTCAACAAGCCTTTGTTCTAACTTCGAACTTAAACTCGCCAAATTCTGCTCTGCAAGCGCGTGTCCCATTGATGCGAAAACTTGATAGTCGGAAAGGATAAGAAGAGTACGGCGGGTGTGGTAGTATTTCTCCCCCAAGTGCTTTCAATACTTTCTTGGCCGGTTTTGCTTAATGAAATCGGTCAAAGGGACCGGCTTTTGGAAATTAATTTTTTTCCCTTATGTTAATGCTATGTAGTGTTTATATCTAGCTGTCTCAAAAGCTTATAATAAAAAATTGGGTTTGTTAGCTTTCTGATATCTGGCTTAATTTAATTTAAGTCGTTTAATTTACAAGTACGATCACAAAAAAAAAACAACCGTTTGTTTGGGTAAAACTTTGACTTTACATCCAGTCTAAACCCCCTGCTTTATAAATGGCAACTTATTATCAACTGAATATGTAGAAAATATGAATTGACAAGTGAGATTTACCAGTTTAGAGTAACATGGCCATGATAATAATGCTTTGTTAACTCTAGCTTAAAGAGTTATATAAAAAGTACCTTACTTGATATAATTTTATTTTAATTACCAATTTAAAAATAGTTACCTGCTTATTCAATATCAGGTATACCAGAAAATAATTGCCGTTTCTTTTTCCGGAAAATACCACATCATTATCAAGAAAATGGAAAAATTATTTTATTCAAAATATTGCCCATTTGATTCTATACATATTGCCCACCTTTCGGAACTGTTTGTCCTTTGAGAAAAATCATTCAACAAGCCTTTGTTCTAACTTCGAACTTAAACTCGCCAAATTCGGAAAGGATAATAAGAGTACAGCGGGTGTGATAGTATTTCTCACCCAAGTGCTTTCAATACTTTCTTGGCCGGTTTTGCTTAATGAAATCTGTCAAGGGGACCGGCTTTTGGAAATTAATTTTTTTCCCTTATGTTAATGCTATGTAGTGTTTATATCTAGCTGTCTCAAAAGCTTATAATAAAATATTGGGTTTGTTAGCTTTCTGATATCTGGCTTAATTTAATTTAAGTCGTTTAAATTTTTAATAAATTCAGTTTCAAATATTTTCATACAAAATTTTTAAATTTACTCAAAAATCATGATCTTTTGCAGATCAAATATTTTTTTAGTGAATTTGTTTAAAACTCCAGGAATCCTGGATCACTTTAATCTCTCACCTTATGGAAAGTTTCAAATTTGAAGTACAAACAGTACCTTGACCAAATATTAGATTTATATTTTTAAAGAAAATTTTGTGATTGTTTTTGATCATAATAAGATTTAGTGTACTCTTGAGAGCCTTTTCGTTTCATCTTTCGGATTTTTTTCATACGTAAAGTGTGGAATACGAATTAAATCCTTAACCTCATTCTGGTCATGTATATCATTATACGAATCACTATATATATTTTATCGGTTCACAATAGACTTTCAACTTTTTCCAACCGTACCTATACTTTAATAATGATATCCCATACATTTCTTGGGTCAATTTTTTTCGATTGAATATATTTTTCCGTAATCAAGAAAAATTTTTATTTTTCAGCAAACGCTAATAATATTTTGGTCGAGTTTTGAACAGCAACCCACTTCCAAGCTGCAGATTTGGGTCAAAATCACCTCTCAGACCCTTTTGTTGATTTAGAAATAAAGTGGTAAAGTAAGAACAAGGTCCAAGTGTTATTACATAGTAGCGAAACTATGCACACCTTTTTATCCTGATTATAATTGCACTAGAACTTTTTTATATAGAGCTAGTCAAAGAGGAACTCATTTTATGCACATGCATTTCTTTTATATGTAACAGGTCAATTGAAAAGTCCCCGGCCTAATATAGTAAAACACATATTTTTGGCAAAATTAGTTTTCCTTCAAGGGTGATACGCTGATTATAGCGGCCCTCCAAATTTTCGTACCATTTTTGTAGTACGATTTGTCCTTTGCTTCAAAATAGGTCTCAGTTCTCTTCATGCGACGAAAATTTCTCCCCAGCGAGCATTCTTTTGAGATCTGAGAACAGGAAATACTCGCGGGGGGCCAGATCTGGAGAATACGGTGATGATGAATCATGTTGAAGCCCAATTCATGGATTTTTGTCATCGTTTTCACTACCTTGTGACACAATTCCTTGTCTTGGAGAAACAGCACTTCCCTTTTCTTCAAATGCGGCAATCTTTTCGGCAATTTCGTCCTTCAAACCGTCGTTGTTTTTATTCAAAAGTGCACTGATATAATGTATACGTTCAGTTGATATCCTTAGAGTGTCTGCTGTTTCATTCAGTTTCAATTTACCGGAATTTAAAATCATTTTGTGGACTTTTTAAATGTTTTCGTCAGCAACAACCTCTTTTGGGCGTCCACGGCGTTCACCGTCTTCGATGCTCATTTCACCACGTCTAAACTTAACATCCTTGATGGTTGATTTTACTAGGACAGTGTCCGGAAACTCAACATAAAGCCAAGTTTTTGCTTCAACTGTATTTTTTCCTTTCAAAAACTTCTATTTTATCAACACGCGACATTCCTTTCCATCCATTTTTGACAATAACAAAAGTTGCTTCATTCAAAATGCTATAATTTACGAACTAATGACCCGACAGCTGTTAATTACACATTAACAAACAGTTAATTTATTAATTTATTCTCTTTTATTGTTTTTTAATAATTTAATTTATCTGCGAACTTTCTCTGTCATTTCTGAATCGCGTAGCTTACGATTGCGGGCAAATTATTTGCTTTAATCAATCGTTTCCAATGGGTAATCGAAGAAACCGAAACCGAAATTAGCAATTATCTGGGAATTGGTCGACGACGCGGTCGAACCGATCGAACATGGACGAGACGAAAAAGAATCGGGACGTGATTGTGGCCCATGGCGGCAGCAAAGAAGCAAAACAAACGAGCAATAAGCGAAATCGCGGACGATCGTGGTACGCTGCCGTTGGCTGCCCTGTAATTTGCCGGTGCCGCTGAGTAAACGCCGCGGTCACGTGTCGACCGCCTGCCACTTGTCATTATCCTTCAGGGAGCGCGATCATCGATTCTCGATGACGATCGCTTATACGGGCACGTTTTCTTTTCTGGGCCTGCAAGTCCAGCAGTATACGCAACGAATCATTATGGGACGCTTTATCCATCGTCCCCAGTGATCGCCATGACTTAGAACAAAGATGTACAGCAATTTACTGTACATGTAATGATATTGTAACAAATAACTAAACTAATACATTCAAGTCAACAGTTTAAATCATAACATGTTTAAAAATAGCAAAATAGTAACCGCAAATCAATTTGTGTTTAACGATTTTACTTGGTCTTGCCCAAAGTAATAAATAAATTGGAAAAATTAGTGCGTTCATCATGACTTAGTGAGTTCATTAGTGCAGTAGAAACTAAAATTCGATGCCATTTTATTATTTCATCTTTCACAAAAGCAAATGCAAAATTTTATAGTTGAATAATAAAGAATGTGTATCAAAAATATTAAGCAAATTATGTAACTAAATTATATTAATATTTTGAACGAATTTCATGCAAAATTTTCTTGATTAAGCAAAGAAATGTTCATCCAACAAATTTTCAAGAAGTACTTGCAAATACAGATCAAATACAGCGTTGCTAGTGATTTGGAATAGAAATTGCTTCGATATCCAGCATATGTGCCTTCTTCTGA
This sequence comes from Rhynchophorus ferrugineus, assembly GCF_030347505.1. NCBI lineage: Eukaryota > Metazoa > Arthropoda > Insecta > Coleoptera > Curculionidae > Rhynchophorus > Rhynchophorus ferrugineus. Next base: position 8,366,959 of record NW_027472582.1, on the reverse strand, counting down.
CTTCAGTTTCATCTCAGACCTCAAGAAATTTTTCGTAAAAACGCAGATATTTTCCAAGCGTTCTAGAAAAAAAATATGGTACTTGGTATAGGAGATAATAGTGAAGAAGCAAACAGAAGATAGCAACACGCATATATTATTATAAAAAGTGTACCCTGATATGGAGAATAAACGTTAACAAGTAAACAGTGCATATTGAATTCACATTCAACCAAATTATTCACATTCCATTAAATATATATAATATTATCAAATCATAGCATATCAAAAAGAATAGACAAGAATTGAAATTAAACTACAAAAAATTTATTGATTATTTGGAGAAAAATGGTCGGTACATAACAAGTTACTGATATGTAAGTAAATACTAAAGCATATATAGACCTATGGAATTTAGTACTGGAGATATTCTGCGAGGAGTAATATAAACATTATCCGCGTATTTCAGTTTAAAGTATTTGCTGATGACATGACAATAATTACTATTGGAGACAATAGCAAAGAAGCAGCCATTAAGTGAGCCCAAACATGAAGAATAAAAGTCAACGAGAGTAAATCAGTGCATCTTGAAGTCGTCTACAATGAAACTGTTAAAATACTAATAAATATATGAGGTAACGGTAATCTTGAGGCAAAATTTCGTTGGAATGAACATTTTATAGGAACGATGATGCTGAAGAAAATAATAGAACCTCAATTAAAATACAAAAAAAAAATTAATTCGGAATAAATCTATTTATCCATCATACATAATAAGTTGCTACCGTAATAGAAAATACTAAAAGCTATATAGGCCCATGAAATTCAGTTACAGTGACTAAAATCAACATAATACAGGTATTTCAGAATTCCTAAGAAATATTGTGGATGCTCTACTAGATATACCTAGATACTACAAAAAAAAAATTTGTAAATAATCGTCGAGCATTTTCATCGAGAGATTCTAACTGTCATGGAAGATATTCTAAATCCCAACAAGACATAAGGGAAGTCTCCATGTCCATTTTAACACCGAAGTGCTGCTACTCTTATAATACAAAATAGAACACATAATCAAGAGAACCAAACTATGTGATTTTGCGTAGTGAAGTGAACTAAATTGAAAGATGCTGAAAAGTGGTGCTAACTGTTATGTTATTTCAGATTAAATAAGAGTCAATAGGTGTATAAGTACCTAATTGTAAGTTAGAGGGAAACGATTATTAATAATATATTAAGAGATTTAAACAAAAATGGAAAACTAAAAGATAAAATCGGATTTTCTTTCGTTCTAGCAGTTGAGAACCATTCAACAGAAAAACAAAAAAAACAACCAAATTTGCAACTAATGAACTAATGAGGACACGGATAATATTAATAATAACGAACCAAGCCACTTAACGACGAAATGATGCTGAGGGATTATCGAAACTCCACGGTTTGTTTACGACAAACACAAAAAGGTAATAGTAGGAAAAGTTCCGGAGTGCCGGAAAATATCACGCTGGGCTTGTTAGAAATTAAAGATAATATAAGTTGGAGATGTATACGTCATGAATATTCAAGAGCGGGGGGCTACGGGCCGCCTAAAGCGTCACTTTTAATTATCTTTCGAATATTGCAAAATATCTCCGGCGCAAATATATTTTAATCTTATATGCATGGAAAATAGATGAAGGGAAAATATTTTCGTGGAAGTCGGATGACGTCGGCGCCGAGTGCTGGAGGTTCTGTTAAGGTTACGGTTACTGCTTTTAAGCTGACTGTATATTTATCTTTTCCTATAGACAAGAAATATTGCGCTAGAAACTTCTATAAAAATTATAATCATAGTTTATTTTCGTCAATATAATCAGATGATAAAAGCGTGTACCATCATAGATATGAAGATAATTTCACTTAAACATTAGTGTTTTGGGCCCTGTTCTTTACCTAATCTATACACGGCTACGTTTGCCAATGACACTGCTATACTTATTATTGGAGACAATAGCGAAGAAGCAACCAGAAAGTTGCGACATGCTACTAATAATATTAATAAGTGGACCCAAACATGGAGAATAAAGTCAACGAGAATAAATCAGTATATATTAAATTCACCTACAACCAAACTATTAAGATAAAATAAATATGAATAATATTAATAACATCCCATAAGGCAGCATTACTAAATATCCTGAAATGAATTTTGAGGTAAAATTTGGTTGAAGGAGCATATTAAAGAGGACAAAAAAGAACTGGAATGTATTGGTTATTTGGATGAAACGCTAAATTATCCATACATAATAAGATGCTGCTAAATTAGCAGATACTGACACCTATGTGATATTTTGCCACAAGTAATATTATTATATTGTTTCAGTTGAGTCCTGAGAAGTAATGAGGGTGCACCCATATACTACAGTAACTTCAGATTTCAACTGTCATAGAGAAAATGAGGAAATTCGTAACAAGACGTGAATGACAACACTAAAATGGGATGTAGACTCAAGATAATCAAACCGTGTAATCTTGTATGTTATAGTTGTGTAATTAACTACAATAAATAGCAAAAAGCTTAAAAAATGTTATAAACTTTTATTTTATTGGAGAGTAAATAAGGGCCAATAGGTCTTCCTATATAGGTACCTAGTTTTAAGTCATTGTAGAGACAAATTGTAAGAAACAACTAGTAATAATATGTTAATAAATAAAACATATCTAGACATTGGTCAGTCGAACTTCTACAAGAACACATTGAGAATCCAGAAGTAACCTTAGTAATCACACGACAGTTCACTCTAAGAAAAGCCACATGGATCATCCTCCAATAACTTCCTCACAAATAGCTCAAACAATCAGAAAAAAACACACAAGCAAAAATTTCACGCCAACATTCACTTAAATCCTTGTGTATCGGGTAAAGATGCTGTTCCCAAGTATGGCTTGGTTTCCTCAAGCCACCAAAATCTGATATTAAAAACCAAGAATCTCACATTTTTACACAATTAAAAGCAGATAATCACTATCAATTATCTATGAACAACAAAATACAATGATATTAAGGGATACCATCAATATCTAAGCCATCCAGAAGCTGTTATCACTGGATGGATAAATGGATGAATGATTATGATAAGATTTATAGCTTCAAAACAGTTAGTAAACTACTTTAAAATTATGCTCTATATTATGCTCCGGTCGATGTATATTATGAAAAATTATGTGTTATATATTTCTTTAAATCATCTGAGCATTTACACCTAATGGGATATATTCAAACACTGGGATTACATAGCCTGAATGATACTTTAATATGCCTTGGTTGTTCGAAAGAAACGATGGGTTTACGTTTGACTATAGGATGTGATGAATTGGAACGCTAGTATTGTCTGTACAGTTATTCTAGTAAATTACTTATTTTCGTTAAAGTAAAGTAGTTTTTTAGAAAATTAAAAGTTTCCTTTAAACCTTACGCGTTTCATAAATGGCGCCACCACTGGTATTCCCGAGAGAACATAAGAAGGTTATTTTTTGGATTAATTTATTATAATATAATATTTTTGGAACGCTATTTTTCAAAATTATTAATATAACAGGACAAAAAGAATAAAATTGTGAATGATAGTTCTATATAGTACTATAATACTTTTTATTGTTTTAATGGCGGTAATATGTAATATTTTTCTTGATTAACTTTTTCATTTCGATCGAACATTCTCTTTTTTTGTTCAAGTCTTTTGATTATCAAAAGTTCTTTCCTAAGATCTTTCCAAACTTAATTTGGATTCCAAAAGTTCCATAAATTGCATCGATTCCAAATGGTTTGAAGAAGTCTTTACGGTGGCAGTAGTTAAATTTATTACAAAAATACGTACATCTCATCAATCGCCTATACAACCTATTAGCTCCGTCCATTCCTCTCTCACAATTTATAATGGCAGGAATTCGTACATATTCATGGTCTGATATAACGAATTGAAAAACAGTTGAAGCGTAATTAGTATTTTCGGTCGCTAGTTTCTTTGACTATCGACTCTTTCAGTATTTTCAATCGATAGGTCCCAACACTAATACAAACATTGCAGTTCAGAATGTAAGGCCATCAAGACTGAACTGAAATTGCTATAAACTAACCTAGTCTACTGCAGTGTAAATAGAAACTACCAGTATCTCACTTGCTCAGCTGTTAACTCTTGAAATTTGGAAACCCCTAAACTAAAGCAACTATTCCATACAGGATATACCAGAAAATTATCAAAGCAAAACTGGCATATGAAGGTACAAGCAATTCGCACAAAGAATTCTACCGCAATAATAGGCTGTCAGGCAGATCAACGGCCTCGTACGAATCTTCAGTAAGTAGGTGTTACAAATCAAATGATGAGTCTGTGAGATGATGAGTGAAGTATTTAGAATTAACGGTGCAGTTCATATTAAATTAGTACTGAAAGAGAAGTACTGTCTAAGTCACCACTACTTTCGGTTAATATAAAATAGTTTTCAATTAAAATAAAATATATGACCTTAAACCCTATACGTTTCATATCACGTATATACGTAGAATTAACGATGTTCTAGTTAAAGATCAATCACAACTCGACACTCATGCATATAGATTCGACGGCCCCCTCTTGTTTCCCCCCATACCAACGGGAGAGATAAAAGATCGAGAGGGGGCGCATGAATGGGACTCGGATCTGTGTTTTTTTCGCGATTACGAACTACCCCCATTGACCGGTATCGGGGTTGTTTTTATGGCCGCAACAACCGATCGAGGGGATTCTTTTGCCGGCTGAAGTGGATCAGTCTGGCGGCTCGTGGGGTTCGAAAGTGGTCAATTTGCGATCGTAAAAAAAAGCCGACCCCGAAAGGAAGTTACTGTTTTTCTGTTTCGACGATTTTTGCGCGCAACCCTTATTTGATTTTACAGTAATGATTCTATTATTGCTATTGTCTCTTCTTATTGTTCAGATTTCTAATAACTAGGAACTGTATTTCATTTATTTATAGCTTTGTGTTTACTGCTGTCGCCACAAAAAAAATTTTAGACACTAACAAGTCAACTGAAAAGTCCCCGGCCTGACACATATATCGCGCTACTAGAATTAAATTAATATGTTTTTTAGTTAGTTCTAATCCTCAGAAGATGCGTATATAAATTTGGCAGCTGTCGGATTATTAGTTTGTGAATTATAGCCTTTTGTGTGAAGCAACTTTTGTTATTGGGAAAAAATGGATAAAAAGAAATTTCGCGTGTTGACAAAATATTGTTTTTGAAGGGAAAAACGCAGTTGAAGCAAAAACTTGCCTTGACGTCCATTTTTACATCCATCTCTTCAAGGATTGTACAAATTAATAATATATAAAAACTCGATAATTCACATGATTTACTTCACATTTCTTTCAAATTATTATACGCCTATAAACTGTCTTGGAGAAAGCAATATCTATATTTGTCTCCCATAAATTATCTTTTCAACACGAGAAAAGACATTGATTTCTAACAAAATGATTTCAGTTAAACCTAATCATCTTTTTACCAACTTTCTACAACAATTAGCTATCCTAAACTAGTACTTCTTACATACTCAGATGTGTGTATGACTTCCTAATGTCTGAAACAATTTAAATAATTACATTGTTGCTCTGGTTATTTTATTTCGGATGCTTCTGCGGGTGCTATATGTTGGGGTGGTATTCCATCCTGAGTTCAGTTCGTGTAACGAGAAATGGAAGATTAAAGCCAAGACCTGAAGATGGCCAATGAAATTCTACCGAAACGTTGTCTAATAAGTATAGATTCTTCTATACATACAGATTTTCGAGTGAACATCTTAAAGACTACTCTAGAACATTAGGTTTTACACTCCCTGTAAGATTTTACATCTATTATTGTTCTTTCGTCCAGTGGCCAGCGCTAAAGTTAGGTATAATATCCAGGGCCATTCGTATATACTTCTACGTTGAAATGTTAAGTAACATTGTTTTTATATCCGTAATAAGTATCGTTGATCCTGGTCAATAACTTTTCGGGAATACGGCGGATATCCGAAATGCGAATGGCGGAAGCGGCAAGAGACAGGCAAAAACTAAATAATTATTTAGCATTTTTACGGTCGTAAAGTCGGTCGCCATATAATTATTAAACGGCAGTTAAAAAGAGCTTTTCAGCAGGAATTATCCTTTGCAAAAGGACTACTCAAAGGACATTAATATGCATAATCAGGACGCATAAAAAATCCATTAACTTTTATGGACTGCGCCATGTTAACGAATGACTTAAACCAACCATTTTTCACTTATATCAACACGGACGCGGACTAATGGCCCCCGCCACGGAATCTGGACTTGCCGAATCGGAATATTGACGGGAAATTTTAATCGCGCCACACGTTTTTCCATACACACATGTCCTGTAATATTTAAAAGAAAGCTAGTTTCGGTTGCCCTTAATCTTCGCACACCATCATTAGTCCTGGAATTGGAGTTTTTAATCAGAAAATAAACTAAAAAGGGAAAAATAAAACCTTTCTAAAGCTAAAAAACTAAAGAAATTGAAGCGGCTTCAAAAAATAAGAATCTTATCAATAAAAAACGTTTTAAAATAAAATATGTACATAATATTTGTTATATTAAATGAATAAAAATAAACAAAAAACTTATTTAACCTATCTACTACTCTACGTATTTTATACTCTACTATATACACACAATCTGGCTTAATACCTACCTAAACCTATTACATTTATTTATTTACAATATTATGTTAACTACTACCAACTGATCACTTTGCAGACGGTGCCACACCGTTCGATTTGTTTTGTTGGTAATTTAATTTTTTGTATATATCACAAAATTATATTATTACTTTCTTATTGTTTGGGCTCAACATAATACGTACATTGGTGATAACGGGACCAACTCGGAAGTGCACTTTTTCGACTAAAATAAGATTTTGAAAATCGGTTCATAAATGGCGGAAAAATTGGCGAACATACAATAAAAAGTATATATATACAGCCCAACATAGAGTATCCTCCTTTTTTGAGGTCGGTTAAAAACAGCTCTCATCGGTTGTGCTTTTCTTAATTCTTTATTAATTAAAAAAACTACTCACCGTTTTTATACATTTCATACATTTAATCTGGAGTAGAGCTAACATCAAGGTAATAATGTAGATATGTCCTTTTCGGTGACTCTAAAATTTGTTTGTCTTAATTTGCGAGATTCTATTTATATTAACCATACCAATATTTAGTGGAGCTGCAAGATAATAGAAATATTTCCAATAAAGTGCCCGGCAGCTTAATATTTAATAACATTAATAACACGTACCACAATATTAAATGTATCAAATCAAGCAAAGTGCTAAAACAACAATTATCGGTTTATTACCTTTTATCACTAATATAACGTTATCATTAAAAAATTCTGCAGACATTTGACAATCGACGATTTTAACAGCCTGGTATGGTTACATGTTCGAATTTATCAGAGCATTGTATCTGTTTTTAACTGGAACAAAATATGAAGGAGAATATTGCCTGGGTATTAAAACGAATTTACACACTGCAATAGGCAATACCTTATACATATTGATGACGTAAGACTTTGGTACTTTGACTAGACTTATAATACATCACTTGGATATACAATTGTTGACGAGGTCAATTACTACTTTACTTTATTATGTGAAAAGAAACTTAAAATCGTGGTCGAATTTGGATACCTTTCGATATATTTGTAGTAATACATCTTCCGATCTATCACTACGTGTAAAATACAATCCAATTGATGTGGAGTGTGGAAAATAATTATTACAATATGTAGGTCGAAAAAAATATTGAAACAAGAACAGTCTGGATAGGTGAAAAGAGTATAGCCTACAGTAACACCCTTGGATGAAATCCATTCGATATACTGAAGAAGAAATTGACAAATTATGAATCTAAAAATCGAAATGTTAGATAGATTGAAAATTAACAGCTTGATTGTTCACTTGAATAAAACTATCTGAACGAGGATTATGATTCAACGCTGTCAATTTCTAAGACAGGGTATTGAGAATGGAAATAAGTAAAGGTGTGTATATAATTAATAATATTATACTTGTAGGAAATCTTATTGTAGAGTGTAAAAGATTCATGTCCACAGATATATGTGTAATTGTTCAGAATATACCTGAGCATTTGATTAGAATGATGATTAAGTTTAGTTTTATCAAGAAAGATCTATACATGTAGTAACAGAAGTACCAAAAAGTACAATGATATCAAGATGACATGACAAGGAAACATTGGAAAGACGGAAACAAGAACTAAACATAAAGATAAAATATGCTCTCTAATGAAAGTAAAATACGTTACTTGGATATAAAATTGTCTATAAGGTGGATTACCACTTCACTTTATTATATCAGAAACGTAATAAACGTAAAAAGCACTGGACGGTCACTACTTAAACATTAATATCTGACTTGAATACAATGTTACATTAATTTCGGGAAACAAAACGCCGTTTTCCTAAACGTAAGGAGGGTTTTCGCTTGGAGAATCATTATTGATTCCATCCCGAGATCGGTTATTTAAAATTTAACCAGAAAACATCGGAAAGCAAACACACAATAATGATCCATTATGCTGTCGCTATTATCCAGCGGGAAGAAATAACCCTAACGATGATCGTTCCTGCTCGATCCTGATACGGACGTCCTGTGAAAAAGCTCTTAAGCTTTCGGCGGGGATTGTCATCAATATTGCAGCGGGCAAAAGGGCCACACAATGCCTTCCAATATATATTAATAAGGATACCCCTTTTCTTTTATGTGGCCGGGGCGGTATCGATTTTTTAGGGCGGTGGACGTGACGACGGGGGGGTGGGATGAGGGCGGCGGCGGCAGTAGGTCGATTGGATATTTAAATTGGAAATGTGGTGCTTTCGGAAGCCCGGTCCGGTTTCGAGGGGGGGTGGGCGCTTTACCGCGAATTTTGAAATATTTATTGGTATTAGCGATATGTTAATTAATATTCTGACAAGTGTTTGTGTGTGCGTGCATCGGTGGATTAGTTTTTGTTTATCCAGTTAGGGTGATACATTTCATATTTGTGCATTTGAATTTTCAGTTTCAACGAAAACGTGATATATAAGTATCGGGTGATAAATTTTTGGTGAATTGGATTATACTACGGTCATTATATTCAACAATCATATTTCTTAAATTTCGTCGATTTTCGTCTTAAATAAAGTCGAATCTTACGGGCCTATTTCGCTGGTACCTGCCATATCAAAACTAATAATTAAATATGTTAAAAAATTTGTAATAATACCAGATTTCCAGTTTGGTTTTCAAAATCACAATTCAACAATCAATCAAGTGCACAGAGTAACTGCGACTATTTAAAAAGCATTTGAAGAAAAGAAATACTGCCCTGCAATATCACTGGATGTTTCAGAAGCTTTTGATCGGGTTTGGCATTTGGGATTAATCTATAAGATGAGCAAATTGTTACCGCGTAATTATTGTCAATTGCTGGAGTCATATCTTTTCGGAAGAAAATTTAGAGTATCGCATGAAATGGTGTTCTCGATATTTAAAACTTTTTCGGACGGAGTTCCATAAGGTAGCGTCTTAGGACCTCTCCTATATCTGCTCTACACTGCTGACATTCCAACAACAAAAGAAACACTACATGGAACCTTTGCTGATGTCACAATTATTATCGCAAACGATATATGGCAGGACAGTAAAAAAAGTACAAGTGGTAGTCAACAAAATCTACAAATGGATGAAAGATTGGAAAATTAAACTTAATAGCTCCAAATATGTCCACGTTAATTTTGCATTGCGGCGAAATAATAAAAACTTAGTTATATCACTCAATGGATGCCCGATTCTTCAAGCCGAATCAGCTAAACACCTTGGAATCCATCTTGGCGGTAGATTAAATTGGAAACAGACAACAGATATTAGACAGAAAGCAAAACACATTAGCACCAAAATAAGACAACTATACTGGTTAGTCGGAAGATACTCTCAACTTGATCTAAAAAAGAGAAGATTTATAGAGAGGTTGATTTATCTGGACCTATAGGGTGCAAATATGAGACTGTCGCTGTTAAAATGTCGTCAAAACGCTGTCAAAACAAGGTTCTTCGATTGATTGCCAATGCCCATCGCTATGTAACTAAAGAAGAACTGCACGATGACCTGGAAATCAAATGGATTTGCGAAGTTATCCAAGATTTCGCCTTGAAACACGAAAGAAGATTACTCAATTATACTAACGTGGAAGCAATACAACTGCTGGACAGCGCGTAGGATGTCAGGAGATTGAAGCTAACCAAACCATACGAACTTATATAAAGTGTATACCTTTAATGTAAACTATAGCTATAAGTTATTATCACTACATAGTATAAAACAAAGTCGCCTTTTCTGTCCCTATATCCCTATGTGCGCTTAAATCTTTAAAACTACGCAACGGATGTTGATGCGGTTTTTTTCAGTAGATAGAGTGATTCAAGAGGAAGGTTCATATGTATAATACATGCATAATATACTAAGGCAACATTGCTAATTTTAGAGGTTTCTAACGTGATGTCGTAAATTAACCTATTTTTTTAGGCTTATTTAGCAATTAGCAAAAACGCTGCCTAACCCTACGAGTTAGATCAAATTAATGTACTACAGTATTGTACACCATAAAAAGGTCTACAAAAAAGTCCGCGATGGTATATGTTTATCTTTTAGGGATAACCCACATTAACCATTTTTATTGTTTACTTTTTACGTGAGAAAATGGCTTATTTACGAAGCTATTTTAAGCAATACGGCATTAATCCTTATCGAATTAAGTACCTTAAATACAGTGTGCAATTAATATAGATCAATATGGTTCCTTACAGCATGTAAATTAAACAAATATTTTCGGAGATATTACAAATTTAAAATTTGCGTTTAAAAATGTGTAATGTAATAAAAATTGTATGAATTTAGATATTCCAAAGATAGCAGGAAATCTTCATAGTAAGTATAGGGGAAGAGGAATTGTTTTACTCCAAATTTAATGCGTGCAGGCCAAGGGCAGTAATGAATGAACCAAAAATACTGGATCGATTTTAATCATGTTTTCATTGAGTGACATAGGCATGTATATTTTATGCCCGTGCAAAGTCGGAGCGGGCCGCTATGTTTTTATATACAACGTTCATATTTTTTCTGTAGTGTATTTAATTTAGTATCAGCATTGCACCCGTGCGAAGCCGGGGCGGGTCGCTAGTAATTGTATAATTCAGGAATACATATTGATGTATTTTCTCGTACTCATCTTGCTTGTGAATTAATCCAAGTACAAATGAAATGTAGTAATAAATTAATTTTTAAATACATTAATGTTATGCGAATTAAGTTCAGTTTAGCTCGACCTCTCAAAGATAGAAGTTCTACATTTTATATTACAAACACTATATCAATTCAGATTATATTTAATTCATTTTACATATGGCATCCACCATTATTGCAGCGAGTATCAAGAAAGTATCACTCTGAAGGAAATAAAGAAGTTGAAACAAAAAATATTGAAAAAATAACATTGGAATACTACCGCAGTCAGTTTTCGATTGTTATGGTGGCTATGAACCATTCTGGAGTCCATATAAATACACACAAACACGCTCACTCACTACAATTACTCAAATATTTATGGGTTATTAATATTCATCGAAAGAATATCCGAGGTTTAAAATTCTTAATTTAATCCAGTCAAACCGAAAATAGCCCGTTTCGATCTCCGAAGATCCTAAAGAAACGAAAAAGGGGGATGGAGAGGCAATAAAGTCTTCATCAAACTCTTTTTTATCCCGTTTATACACCGATAAAATAAGGAAAGCCCGACCCAGAATGCCAACAACTTACTTGCGGCCCGAACCGATCGAGGGTTCTTGACAGGGGTATTTTAAGTATTTTTAAGGGCGGTCAGGCGATTTTAAAAGAAGTGATCGGGGGAGGATCGAGGATTGAAGGCGTTCGACTGGAAAACATTCTGTAACCATCGCCGACCCGAAGCGATTTCGGGGTTTTCTTTTGTGGGTTTATCGAAAAGGGTGAATTGTAACACGATTTTTTTATATTTAGTTGATTTCTTATGTTATTTCTATGATAATTTATGTATTTGTATCTATAGACAGATTTTATGATTCAACACTTTATAAAAATTGTTATTTTTAGGTAATTTTTTTCTGATACTTCTTCAGTATATGAATTCCGTAGCCAAATTTTTTAAAATTATTTAATTATTACATTGTTACTAGTCGTTTCTAACTAACCTACAATTTGACTTTATGGTAACTTATATCTAGGTATAAAACTAGGAGGACCCCTCCGCTCTATCTCAGTCTCTGGTGAAATAATGTTTATACATGTCACTGCTGAATTTCTTAATAAATACACCTCACTACACAATACTACACAATATCAGATAATCTGATTCTTTTGAGTATGTTTCCTGCTATGGCGGTATCCAAAAATTGCAATACTTCGATATTCTCATAAGAATGGAGTCTTTCCTCATGTAGGTCTCAACATAGGTAGTTAGTCCTGTAGTATTTGTCCACAATACTTCGCACGACTTTGTACTGAAATATTTGTATTTTGTTTATGTTAGTCTTTGCAGAACATCCCCATAATTTAACTCCTTATGTCCATATAGGTTTCAGTATTTGCTTATTACATATAATAGAAATTTATTATATACTGATAATTGTGATTTTCTTTCAATTAGCCAATGTATTTTCCTATATTTATCCAAAAATTATATTTTAATTATAATATTTTTGAATATGTAGAAAAGTATGTGGTTATCATTCAAGCATATGAATACAAAGTGAAAATACAACTTGTTTAAATATTACAGAAGAGCTAAAATACTTATATATTAAGAATTACTGGAAGGTGTTACATACCATTGATTTAGTAAAATATCTTGGCTTCTTAACCACAGCCGTTCCTTTTTATAGCATAGAGGTAGATTTTTACTCAAAAAAATATTTTATTCCTCCTATTAGCTCAATATGTTTAGCCTAATATTATTGTTCCTTCCAAATAATAGGTGTTCAATATACGTATTTGTTTCAATGATGACCTATTTATTAGACACAAATCCCTAACCACCACACCATTCTTTCATGTTTGGGAATAGGAAATAGTTACGGAGTGCTAAATCTGGAAAATACAGTAGTTGAGGCTGCAATTCGTAGGATTATGGATTTATGGATATTTTGTTCTTCAAATGTAATCGTTCTTGCTTCAAATCAAACTCAAACCTGCTCAAAAGAATAGAATTTTTAACAAAAAAGTGTAACTTTAATTATTATTTATAAAAACCTTAAAATTTTTAAACCAAAAACCTTTTCAAAAAAGACTCGGTCTCCCATATATTAGAAATAAAGAAAAACAAATAACCATATTCTCGAAGCCACTTTTGTTAGGAAGAGGAAATGGTATTTTTTTGAAAGTTTAAAAAAATTAAGGAGTTTAAAATTATCGAGAAAGATGATTTACTGAACTCTGTCACTGCTAATTACCTACTACTATGTATGCTAGTGTCTATTTTGAAAGTTTTACATTAAAAATTGTGTGTTCTAGTAAATAACTACTTATCATATATTAAATCTCATATTAGTCTAAATGGCACTTATACTAAATTCATCCAAACCCAAGCATTGAAGTTAAACATCTAAAATAAAGATTATAATAGCTTCGTATAGAGCTAATAACACCTAACTCACCTTAAAAATTAAAAAGAAAAAAATTACAGTTACAGTTACAAAATCGCCAATATTTAAAGGCTATATAGTCCCTTTCTTAAGCGCCTGAAGATATCAAAGTATGGTGGTATTCGATATAGTATTTTCAAAATGGTCTAATTTCATATGAATACCATTACAGTCATTTAAAACCATCATTATAATTAACTCAAATTAAATTAGAAACAGAAAGTGTGACTTACCTGTTATGAAACAAGCATAGAAGACCGACGCTACATAAATATTTGGAGAAAACCACAACAAACTGTGAAGTAGACCACATAAAAATGCGCAACAGAGTTATGGATAGATGCATCCAAGATAAAGCCGTCTGTATCAGATTGGAATTATATATATATAGTATGTAAAACCTCCTCGAGATATATCTCCAAAATATCAAATTTCAAATATACAATATAACAGCGGAAATGCACATGTAAATAAGCTTAACGATATATGGATGAGGATATCCGACGTAATACATTTCAAGAAAGTTGAAATTTATTTAGTAGACGTTGTATTTCATAATATTTTTTTAAAACAGCTATATATATAATTAAACTTGACTGAACTATTGGTTTTGTAACTGAATTAATAAGATATATAAGAAAGTATATACCACAAATAAATATTCACTGTTGTAATAGAAAAACAGCATCTGTAACTCAAGGAAGAACGAAGTTTGTTTGGTCGCTAATCAGAATACATGAAAGCAACCAGACCAGCAAGTCACAGTTAACCTCGAATAATGTAAAACCAATAACAGAACATAAAATATTTCTTCTTTTGAAATTGAAACTTCTTGCAGAAATTTCAATTGAAAAAGAGGAAATGATGAAAGAAGCAATTTAATTGCATCCAACCTCATTAGGAATGTTTTAGAAGTAGGCTGAGGAAGATCTTTTTATAAAAAAAATAGATACAAATAATATTTCATGATTTCAATCTCAATAATTTTAATATATGACTTCAAACGAACTAGAGACAGAATCATTCATCATATACATCCTAATCAGATATTCATGCAAAAAAAATGAAAATAAAAGATAGTTTAGTAACACCTACTACATTAGATTAAATATATAAAATAAAACCTTAAACAATTCGACATATCTGTTTCTGAATTTCGAACTAGTTCCTTTCCATCTAATAGTTCCCAAATAAACATTCTCATTAACATATAAATAGAAATAGATTATAAACAACATCTATATAAAAGATGAGATTAATATAGAATGACAAAACTATTAAGAAAAACAACTAAAGCGTTATCAATGTTATATAACATTACGTGTTACCGAACACAATTACGACTAGGACCTATACGTCGCAACATAAAGGCTCTGTATCTTATAAAAAAAGTTCCACGTCGATGACAGAATCCTTGTCCTAGGTAGCCATAAAACTCCGATCCATTGTAGTCAACTTTTTTCACTAACACGATCGAAAAGAAGCTTCTTGAGACGTAAAATTGAAAAAAACGTCCCATCCACTCGTTCGTTTCTTTTCATAACCATTCGGGTTCTTATATTGTAACCACCTGTTAACTCCCGGAATTTATCACCTATTGAACACGTATTGGTACCACGTTGCCATTCTTCTACATAGATAGATTTTTGTTGTTTTTTTTTTTTAGAAAAATATCATCCTAACATTACAGAATTGTCACAGTATAGTTTGTCGTTTTATTTTCTTTAGCTAATTGATGTTGCACACCTTCATCAATTATCTGCAACAATATTTATTGTGTTTAAAAAATTTTTTCGTAATGCGCTACAATTTAAAGTAAAATCAAATTATAGGCTAAATAAATAAATTTTAAAAGACTTAGAACCGATAAGTCTTAATGTTTTAACTAGCATCAGGTACAATTGTAACCAACTTCATGTTGAAGCCACATTTTTTCGCTGCGTTATTGTTAATTTGTACCGAGTAAATCGCATTTGCGGGAGGTTTGAAGAAAAATATGGCTGAAGGTCATCGAATACTATGTGAAGCTTATCCCAATCAAGCTCTATCGATTTCAATATGTGAATACTGATTTTGATATTTTAAAAGTGGTGATTTTGATACCGAAGTCATAGAAAACAATTTGAAGATGAGGATTTGAAGGCATTACTCGATGATGATTCATGCGAAACTCGCGAAGAGTATGTTGAATTGTTGAGAGTAACAATAGTCGGAAGTAACAACAGTTAAAAAACATGGGAGTGATTTAGAAGCTTTGATATTTTGTGGCATATAAATTGAAACCAACTAATATTGAAAGGTTCTGTATAAAATGTTGCTCCAACGGCCATATCGGAGATGATTTTTGCAACATATTATTACAGGTGATGAAAAGTGCACCTATTACGATAATCCAAAGCGAAGAATATCATGAGTGATGCATCAAGATCAACGACAAAGCCGAATATCCGAATGGCTCCAAGATAATGATCTATATATGGTGGGATCTGCTTGGGATGATACACTATGAGCTACTAAAGCTTAACGAAACCATGATGAGGAATCGCTATCAATTACAATTCACGCATTTGAGCGCTACCTACCCGCCGTATTCTTCAGACCGTGCTTCTTCTGATCACTACTTGAAGCAGCGCTTCACTATATTCTCCATGGTATGGAGATACCAAAAATGAGTAGATTCGTAGCTTCGAGAGATACATCTTAACTTCGAGATGAAATTCTTAAACATCCTGAAAGATGGCAAAAAGTAGCAGCTATTGATGGATAATACTTTGAGTAAAATAAGTTGTACCGATATTTCGCAATAGGCTTCAAATTAAAAAAAAATATTTAAAACTAATTTTTAGGCTCATATAAAACGTGGACATCTTCCAATATCAGGTGTTAACCCATGATATTATCAGGCACAATATATTCCATAACCTAAAAATGTTCCATAAACATCATAAATGAATGCCAAGACAATGAATAATGGCGACAATAATTTTCCCGATTATAAGGATATCTAGACATATGGCAACACCGCGCGTTCATAGATCTCTGTCTCGATTCATTGGACTGATATTTATTCGAATTTGATTTTTTCGAAAGGCCCTCATAGGACGTCTTTCTTTTAAGGGATAGTCAGGTCGTATCGGCGATCGGGGAGTCCTTTCTCACGGATCTTTTCCGAGTTTTTTTTTCCTTTTACTTTATATATATCTATATTTTATCCGTGCGCGTTCTTTTCGCACCTTCTTATCCTTATTCTGACACTTGTGTGATTTGGAAGCGTACGGTTCGGTAGAATTCATTGCTTTTCGATGGTCGTGAAATTCGGGAAAGAATACGTAGGGGGAGAGAGAGGATTAGGTTTTATAGCCACAATATTTCTTTTAAGAGACGTAGAGAAATGGTCGAAATGCCCGACAATTGCTTTGATAAATCTATCGAACTGTTTTTAGTATTAGGTGCCTGCATGTATTTTCATCAGCGATATCTGTTGGCTAATATGCGAAATTTCGTGTAAACAACCTAACTTAACTGTTAAATTCGATGGTTTCAACATTCATATACAAAAATATTGTTCATAACCTCTTATCACTAGTGTTTTGAAGAAATTTGCAAACATTTGACAACCGAGCGACTTTGGCAAGCTGATTCGGCTACACATTCGGACGCATCAGACAACATTATGTCTCTTCTTAACTAGAATAAAATGTGAATAACAGGTCAATTGAAAAGTCCCCGGCCTACCATAGTAAAACGTATTTTTTTGGCAAAATTAGTTTTTTTTATTCAACATAATTCCTTTCAAAGGTGATTTCAAGGACACTAATTATAGCGACACTCCAACTTTTCACTACAATTTTTGTAGTACTATTTGTCCTCAAAAAGTCAAAATAGGCCTCAGTTTCATCGATCACCTCTTCAATCGACAAAAATTTCTTCCCAGCGAGCATTCTTTTGAGATCTGAGAACAGGAAATAGTCGCTAGGGGCAGATCTGGAGAATACGGTGGATGAGGAAGCAATTCGAAGCCCAATTTATGGATTCTTCAAACGGTCCAATAACGCTATGTAATAATCGCTGTTGACGGTCCTTCCTTTTTCAAAGTAGTCAATAAACATTATTCCATGCGCATCCCAGAATACGGACACCTTAACCTTGCCAGCCGGCTGTTGCGTTTTCTCACGCTTTGGAGCGGGTTCATCGTCTCCAGTCCACTCGGATGACTGTCGCTTGGACTTCAGAGTGAATTAATGGAGCCATGTTTCATCCATTGAGACTTGATATGTCTCAATGGATGAAACAATGATGTCACAAAAACTCGGGTTTATTATGGTTGATCATGTCCAAACACTGTGCCGAATCATCAACTCCTCGTTGTTTTTGGTCAATGGTGATCTCGCGCGGCACCCACTTTACACAGAGCTTTATCATACCCGAATATTCGTGAATTATATGATCTACACGTTCAGTTGATATCTTTAGTGTGTCTACTATTTCATTCAGTTTCAATTAACGGTCATTCAAAATCATTTTCTGTATTTTTTAAAATATTTTCGTCGGTAACAACCTCTTTTGGGCGTCCACTGCGTTCACCGTCTTCGGTGCTCATTTCACTACGTTTAGTCTTAGCATACCAATCCTTGATGGTTGATTTTCCTGAGGCAGTGTCCGAAAACTCGGCATCAAGTCAAGTTTTTGCTTCAACTGTACTTTTTCCCTTGAAAAAGCAATATTTTATCAACGGGCGAAATTCCTTTTTATAAATTTTTTTCACAATAACAAAATTTGCTTCACTCAAAATGCTATAATTCACAAACTAATAATCCGGCAGCTGTCAAATTTATACAATCGTCTTTTGAAGGATAGAGGCTAACTAAAAAACATATAGATTTAATTCAGGTAGCGCCATCTATGTGTCAGAGTGGGAACTTTTAATTGACCTATTATATTCTCTCATATTAAAACGAATTTACAAACTGCAATAGACAATACATTATACATCTTTATGACGTAAGTTAACTGCTACTTTGGATAGACTATATTTTTCTTCTATGATTATTAGTACATAATAAAGACTTTAATAAAATTGCCTATCCTAAAATCTGAAGTTTTCTATTATAAAATTATATGCAAAATAAGTTACAAGGTGATTTTTATTATTATTATAGATGAGAATCAGTTTTCAAAGAACTTGAATCAAATAAAATAGTTAAAGCTACTGGTCATAAATCTACGTCTACTGCTTCCTGCCGAACAAGTAAAAAATATCTCCCCCTCATGAGAAATAGGACGTAGACATAAAAAATAATATCATTTCTAACATATTATCACCGTATCAGCCAACTTGAAACAATGTTAATGCTAATGGAGTTATGAAAGACTCATTTTGCTATCCACCACATCAATCAACAAACCATAAAGTCGTAATTCATCCGCTCGCGCAGCCTTATATGCAAAACAATAAATCGTGGCTTTTCCTTCTTTCGTTCTCTAGCTGATACGTATTATTATAATCAGAGTAAGCCGGCCAATCACCATTATCTGTTAATCTACTCGTCAGCAATGATACAAGAAACAATGCCTTTCCATGCCCGGCCGTAAATTTTCACGCTAACAGTACCAACCCAGATAGATGGTAGTACGCCACGTTATAAAGTCTGTATTTT
Organism: Rhynchophorus ferrugineus; assembly: GCF_030347505.1. Lineage (NCBI taxonomy): Eukaryota > Metazoa > Arthropoda > Insecta > Coleoptera > Curculionidae > Rhynchophorus > Rhynchophorus ferrugineus. The sequence goes on along the minus strand of NW_027472582.1, from coordinate 8,347,568 downwards.
TTCTCTAGGATCTATGCATGGAATTTTGACCAAATAAAAACTATTTCTGGTTTAGTATCTTGTTACCCTAAGGTCTAGTGTGTGGATTTTTGCTGGCTTTTTTTACTGCTTTATTCATTCGACGTTGTTTGAATAAATTGAAATGGATATAACATTAAAAGTAGTACCATTTAAAGTACGGACGCTAGTTAATTGGTCAAGCATTTTAAGGCATATATATATCCTATAAATTTAAATAAATTGTTACTGTTGATTATGAATAATCAATAAGGTTCCAAGAAATATAAATTTCAAAATGAAAAACAATTTTGTATAGTCTCAGCAGGAAGGCGCTGAGAACGTCACTTCGCTGAATTCCATTGGTTAGCTTAAATTACCATTACAGACACCTGTAAATAAAATAGTTTAATAGGAAAGCATTTCATTGCTCGAGGACATTATACGCATAACGTGACCAACCTCTGACGCCGCATTCTACTGACCAATTAAATTTGAAATAAAACTCAAAAGTAATTTTTAAAAATAATTTATTCAAATAAAATTCTGTATAAATACAAATATTATGAAATATCATAAAGCTAAAATATAAGTATATAATGAATATAAATAAAAATAATTAAATTTGACTATTAGAAAGGCTACAATCTAACTGAATACATAAGATATCTCCTGGCAAATATAATCAAAATTGTCTATTCAAATTGTCTAGCGGCCCGCTCCGACTTTGCACGGGCATAAAATATATATGCCTATGTCACTCAATGAAAACATAATTAAAATCGATCCAGTATTTTTGGTTCATTCATTACTGCCCTTGGCCTGCACGCATTAAAATTTGGAGTAAAACAATTCCTCTTCCCCTATACTTACTATGAAGATTTCCTGTTATCTTTGGAATATCTAAATTCATACAATTTTTATTACATTACACATTTTTAAACGCAAATTTTAAATTTGTAATATCTCCGAAAATATTTGTTTAATTTACATGCTGTAAGGAACCATATTGATCTATATTAATTGCACACTGTATTTAAGGTACTTAATTCGATAAGGATTCATGCCGTATTGCTTAAAATAGCTTCGTAAATAAGCCATTTTCTCACGTAAAAAGTAAACAATAAAAATGGTTAATGTGGGTTATCCCTAAAAGATAAACATATACCATCGCGGACTTTTTTGTAGACCTTTTTATGGTGTACAATACTGTAGTACATTAATTTGATCTAACTCGTAGGGTTAGGCAGCGTTTTTGCTAATTGCTAAATAAGCCTAAAAAAATAGGTTAATTTACGACATCACGTTAGAAATCTCTAAAATTAGCAATATTGCCTTAGTATATTATGCATGTATTATACATATAAACCTTCCTCTTGAATCACTCTATCTATTGAAAAAAACCGCATCAAAATTCGTTGCGTAGTTTTAAAGATTTAAGCGCACATAGGGATATAGGGACAGAAAAGGCGACTTTGTTTTATACTATGTAGTTGAGCTCATCTTGTCGACCGACAAATTGTATAATTTTATTTTGTATTAATGTATTTTTTATCTTATGTATTTTTATCTTTAGTATCTTAAGCAATATAGATTTTTTTCAAGTAAATGAACCTATTCAAAATAATTAAGTTTTCAATTGGTGGCACTTTACAAGCAACTTTTTAAAAGATAACAAAAACTTTTCATGTAGTATAATCACATTTATCTTCAATGTAACTTGGATACATTTTGATTTTAAAGGATGGGTAATATTTCATGATTTCTTCTGTTGTATTCCTATGAATAAGAATATATATGAATACAAATGATCAACAAATTCCTACGCATAACAATATATATGAAAGCAATACTGAGTCACACACACATCCATAATATAGCAAACTTGGGTTGTTTCTTCCTAGGAAAACGACGCCTGGTTGGTTTATTTCCGCATTATACTGGATACACAACACTTGTTCGTGCTGATCATACCCAATGTCAGACACACAAAAATGGCGTCCTACACAAACCATAGAAACAAACAATCGGGTTATAGAAATTGGACAATCAAATGCTTTTTAAGGAAATTCAAATGGACCATTAAAATAAGTGGTCTCAGAGCCAGCCTGGACCACGCAAAACATTTCCTCGATTTCTCCTTGGACCACGCAAAACATTTCCTCGATTTCTCCTATTTAAGTAAAACCTCTCTATATACTCTGAGTTAAAAACGTCGTTGCAGATAGAATTTGTTAAAAATTTCTGTCTACGAATTGAATTCCGATATTTCTTGATTATGTGTCAGCCAGTCAGTGTTATTTCGCTTCTATGTTTAGTTAAGATTTTCTAAAATATCTAACCCAAATCTGTAAATCACTTTACTAACCGACGAGATAAATTCACGCAATGGATAATACTTTATTAGTGGAGATCAAGTCGAATTTACTCACGTCCGACAAATTCGAACAATTAAAGGCTGTTAAACTCAGGGATACAGTTAATTGTAAAAATAATATTCTTTTGTTTCTGAGCCCACTTAACAGGTTGGTTTGCACAATCTCGACTATCTTGATTTGCTCTGATGGCACTTTTAACGTGAAATATTGAGCAATAAAAATGTTTTCATAACATCGACGGGATCATTGTTTTTTTCTCTTCATTCTCGTTTTTTTTTCGTATCTGGGTAGCGGCGTCGAAAGCTTGCTCAACAAAAGATTTGTTCTATTTAGGATAGTTTACAATAAACAATGGCGTTCTAGCGATTCGCTTATTTTAGGAAATGTGCGGTGGAATTTATTTATTTTAGAATTTAATTAACGTCAGGTGGTTTGATTAGAAATACTAAATTTTATGATTTGACATATCTTTTGAAACACATTTATTATACCAGCTCATCAACTTGGTTTCAGATATCAATATTCTACGATTGATTTACAAAATCACGAATGTCATGGAAACATCATTAGAGGAAAATATTTTTTTTTAGGGTAAATTAGATGGCTCGGTGAAAGGAGGAAAAACGAAATGAAACAGTGGTGTTTACATTAAGTGACCGTTATTTATTGGCAATATAAAAAATGTGCAAAAAACAAAATAGATAAAACGGATGGCAGCGGTGTTACCTGGAGACGAGGCTTGGGCAGTCGATGATGGCACGTCTAAACCAAACGAAGGTCGATTACTGAATGATGGAAATACCCTTCAATAACAACCCAGTTAAACGTCTCGGGGTTTTCAGCGTTATCGTGTTCTAGTTGGCGCTGCTGGCACCCCGCCCGTGTTCAACATCTGAGAAGATATTTCTAGGTATTTTGTAGACCCTTGTTCCACTATGTAAAATTCGACATGCGTCAAGGTCGCTACAACTTGTTCTGCAATATTTTTCGATGTTGCTCAAGTTTCCGATAAAGTTTAGGAAGGGTATTGGGATCTGTCTTTTATCTGCTGCACACTCGGGATTTGCCTATATACAACGAAAATGTTGTTGCCAAATTTGCAGATGAAACTGGAATCCTAACAATTGGAGATAATAATACTGAATCAACTGATCAGTTACAAATAGATATTGCCAAAATACAATGCTGGATAGAAAAATTCTGTTTCTACCAACAAAAGTATCAGGTAGAAGCCAGTATATATAAATCAATCTTAGTATGCCTCTTGAGCTTAAACTCCAGTGGAAGCCACATCTTAAGAAAAATTGTAAAGTATAAAAAAGTATAAAATAGTTTACAGATTATTGGGTTGATATTCAGCCTTGTTATTATATAATAAGGTTTTACTTTACGAACAAGTTTTGAAACCTGTGTGGCCTTATGGCTTTCTTACAACAACAGAGACCCCATCAGTATATCAAGGTTCCGTTTCTTGAGCTCCTAAATAGTAATGGCTTGTTAGGAATACTAAAGAGAGTAAAACCGTAGATACTTTCTACCCATGACAATAAATTGCACAATATTCAATTAAATTTGCAATTCCTGTACGACTCAGGCAACTCATATAAGATCAAACACATTCAAAATGGTATTCTTCTTGTCCTTCCATTCTTGAAATATTTGGTAGCTTCAATCATCATTTGTTTATCAATTAATATGAATTAATATTGTTGATTGATAGTTTAACAGCATAACAGCGCCCTATTAAAAGATAAATTTGTTATTGTACCTGCAATTATTTAAGATTTTGTTAAATTATAATAATAGGGCGAACAATAGATGCATACTAATACAGACTAATACTACAAAACAGAATAATAATGTAAAAAAATAAGACAAAAAATGTTAAACAGTATGTTAAATCGTGGAATGATTACTTTATAATTTTAAAATTGTAGCAAATTAGAATAAAAACAAATAGCTTATTAGTGTTAGATTATTATAACATATCATTTCACGGCTGTTGTTACATTTTTGTTCAATAAAAATTACTTTCAACTCATTTAAAATATTGGTACTACCAAAAATTGCTGTTTTGTTATGATAAAAAATATTATTTTAACTATTACCAGAATTGTAATTGGAATTATTGTAGTAATTATACTAATATTTTAATCATTAGGTTTCTTAAAAAGCCGAAGTAGACTACACATGCTTTTGATTAGGTAATTATTATGATAATACGTATAAAGTAACAAAACAATTTTTCAATGTTTGGGAATAGGAAATTTTAATCCGATATAATGGCTTTCAAAATCTCGTCGGATATATACTTCTGTCAGCAGTTTCCAAAAAATAATAGTTCTCAGATGTAGGAATCTGCTTCCTCCCGGCATGTTTGTTTTAGTTTGAGTTAACCTGTCCAAAACTGTGTAGGTCATTTCTCGTCAAATCTTAAACCCATCTTATACACGACATTTCAGCACCTAAAAAGTATATTTTGTTATTTTTCATATTCGCATGATCATTCAGCTGAATTCTACTTTTTTAATTTAATATTTGTAAACGTTTAATAATAATGTTATTTATTGATCAGATGCACCTTTGCCGCTTCATCAGGTATCACATCCTCTTTTATGCTAGAAACAGCATTTACTTAACTCAATTCTACGTCCCAACAGGATGACATAATTTGCCACAACAACCACAAATAAACCATAACCATGTTATCACAGTTGGTTTGGGCATATTCACTGAACACCATACAGCTAAAATGTAATGCTTTTGGACTATATTATACTCCAAGGCATGTTAAAGTTCGCTACTGCAACAAACCACAATCACCTTTTTGTAATAAGTAAAATATTCATTCTATAATCACTTATCATCAAACAAGAAACGGAAGCGAGGAAAGAGCCAAAATATCCGAGAATGATATCTGTCATCATATATAATATAAGTGAAACGTAAGGAAACCTGCCTCTATATAATGAAAATAACATAATATACCTGTAATATTGTAGATTGATTGAAAACCCATCAACTGTGATGGGTTTTAGTTGAACATGAGAGGAAATAATAAATTCTCACAACAGAAACGTAACCAAGTTATTTGGTGCCATGACTATATTTGACAATATGTTGTAATCCTTGTGAAATGGTTCATGGGAACGTTTAAAGGGAACGTTCCACCATACTCCCTTTATTTTCCAGATATTGTACCTTCTGATTTCTAATTATCTAGCAGGAGTATCTTATATTTTGTGAAGATATCAAAAATTGTGTTGATTTGATTTGTATATAGCTTCAAGGAAGTATTAAGCAAGTAAAGAGTAAGTAGTACCTGAAGAGGGCAGATCTATTCTTAATAAAACGTGCATCCATTACTATACTGAAATGCAGTGAAGAGACACATATTTTCATACAGCTAATGGAACCGTCTTAATTATTTTATCCATTTACATCTAATAAATATTCAATCCTTGTAGGAATCAATTCTTCAGTATATGTATATAAATTCATATAATAATAAGGAAAAAACAAAATTAATGATAACCAGCTACTTTTAACGAGCAATATGATATTTTTCGAACTAAAACTACATAAAAGCAGCCTGCGTACTAATTATTATAGATATATTTTCGAAACATTATCTGCTATTATGCTTTGACAAAGCTGCAAACCATGTTTCCCTCTGTCGGAATTACTGTACCGCCAGAAACAGTTACAGATATCATTTAATAAGACCACGGACGAGACAATTTATCAAGCGCGATTACGGATGTACGACAAAAAGAGGCCTTGTAACGCTATATTTATTATAACGCATAATGTATAGGTTACTACGTGATTACCAGGGTATGATACCTGAGAAAAAACTTCGATGACTGTCAAGACAACCGTCCTGATGTCCTCATTACTTCGGAAAGACTCGATTTTCTCACGCTATTAGCGGACAATGACGCTTTTTTCCTATTTTAATGTTTGACGAAAACCCGGTACGTATTATCATTACCCATAATCGCTGGTTACCGTAGATATAAAATCGTTTCAGTTATAATGAGCAACGAGACATAAATAAATATCGGAAACATTATTGTGACAAATTAATGCGACGTTGTTTCTGATTTTTTTTCATAAAAAATACTAGCGTTGGGAACTATCGACTGAAAATAGTCGAAACGGTCAATAGTCGCAAAATAGTCGATAGTTAAAAACTAGCGAACGTCAGGTGAAGATCTACGAACTCTTTCCTGTATAAATTGTGAGAGAGGAAAGGACGGAGATAATTGCTGGAGCAGTTAATTTTATATGTGCTTATATTTTCCAACGGTAGTATAAACGAGATGGAGATGTACGTATTTATTCGCGTACTAACTTTAAGAAGGAAAAAGAAAGAAATAATTACTGATTCCTTTTATTTTAAACAAAGTAGAATTCGATTTATATCTGAATGTTCTTTGGATCTGTAAAAAGGAATGGAATTTTTCTATGGAGCAGAATAATACCCCACAGATGTTTTATCTTACATTAATGCGTTAATTGTTATTTTCAAATAATATATATATATAGACAATATAATAGAACTTAAACAAAATATTTTAAACGAAAAATGTACAATAACAATAAAACTAAATAAAAATTAAACATATTCCTAATCCTAGAAAAAAAACTAATTCATAACATAATTAAAAATGATTGCACAATAACTACTAGAGCTTTTTCGAATAAAAAGTAATTGCTTTATTTATTAATGCACACAAATATATTTTAACAAAAATCGAGAGAGTAATCGAAATATTACCTATTATTGCTATAAAAATAGTGAACAGTATTTTACTATTTATCATTCACAATTTTATTCTATTTACCCTATTACATTAAAAATTTTGAAAAATATCATTCCAAAATACTGCTATATGAATAAATAATAAATTGTTATTTACAAGCAAATTCATAAAACTATATATACATATATATTACATATAAATCTATGTAAGAATAAATTGGGTACATTTTTGTCAAGGTCGTGGCTAGAACGACAGAACTACAACGTTAAAAATCAGTCGAATGAAACTAGTAGAACTAAAAATAACTGAAACAGCCGACAGATAGTAAATAGTAACAAAATAAGTCGGACCGAAAATAGCGACTGAAAACAGTCGACTAGAACAGTCACTGGTAAAAAGTAATAAAATCAGTCGAACCAAAAATATTTCAAAAGCAGTCAAATAATGAACAGTCGATAGTTGATTTCAGTCTAATTTTAACGATGTAAAGATCTAATAACCAAAGAATTTAAGGAAACAATATAATTCGCAATTATAGCCGAAATAAATCAATAAATATTCTGTTCTAAAACACTCAATATTAATTTTAAAGTTGCACGATAGACAAAATAAAATATATTATATTACCAGGGGCCTATTTCACATAATTTAATAGTTAACTTGTAAAATAGTAACTAAAAATACACGACTGAAACAGTCGATAGTAAATAGCAACAAAATCAGTCGGACCGAAAATAGCAACTCAAAACAGTCGACTAGAACAGTCACTGGTAAAAAGTAAAAAAATCAGTCGAACCAAAAATATCGATTAAAACAGTGGATATTCAAAAGTAGTCAAATAATGAACAGTCGATAGTTGATTTCAGTCGATAGTTCCCAACACTAATTTTAACGATGTAAAGATCTAATAACCAAAGAATTTAAGGAAACAATATAATTCGCAATTATAACCGATATAAATCAATAAATATTCTGTTATAAAACACTCAATTTTAATTTTAAAGTTGCACAATAGACAAAATAAAATATACTACATTACTAAGGGCCTATTTCACATAATTTAATAGTTAACTTGTAAAATAGTAACTAAAAATACACGACTGAAACAGTCGATAGTAAATAGCAACAAAATCAGTCGGACCGAAAATAGCAACTCAAAACAGTCGACTAGAACAGTCACTGGTAAAAAGTAATAAAATCAGTCGAACCAAAAATATCGACTAAAACACTGGATATTCAAAAGTAGTCAAATAATGAACAGTCGATAGTTGATTTCAGTCGATAGTTCCCAACACTAATTTTAACGATGTAAAGATCTAATAACCAAAGAATTTAAGGAAACAATATAATTCGCAATTATAACCGATATAAATCAATAAATATTCTGTTCTAAAACACTCAATATTAATTTTAAAGTTGCACAATAGACAAAATAAAATATACTACATTACCAGGGGCCTATTTCACATAATTTAATAGTTAACTCGGGTGAAACAATTTTTTAAAAACTGGTCGACTAAAGCAATTAAAGTCAACCAAAACCTTTTTGTGATGTTAAACCAAACAAAGGAGTTTTTTTCTCTTTCATTTCAAAAACATCATCATTCGAACCCACCAGCGATCTCTATTAGGGGATGTAAATCGACCTGACAAACTCGCCCCGTCCATAAAGAACAACCCTTCGCCTCGACCTCGTCTTAGCTTACCCCTTTGACGAGGCAAAAAGAGCCAACGAAGCAATGCAGAAGGAGATTTCGAAAAAAAACATAAACGTATTGAACAAACTGGATTATCGCATGGACAACGGCCGCGCATCGGTTAAAACTGGACTCGGAACAATGGGAAGACTTTGAACTAATCATTTTTAAGTTTCGATATGCGCTGCCTGTCTCTCTTCGGCGATTCTTTTGATTTGATTGTGCGATGGGGTCTTGGGGTGAGACATCGACCTTGGACGATAATCTATAACGGTCAGAGTGAGATGGTTGAATGGGAGTTCATATTTGACCGTTATTGGCAGTTACTTCGATAGCTAGGTGTATGACTCAACTTTTTTTTGAGCCTTAATATTGTTTGGTGATCGTGTTTTGGTCTAAATTTGTCCACAATTTATAAATTTATCAATTTTTTTCTCATAATAGAGTAAATAGAATATATCGACTGAAAACAGTCGAAACAGTCGATAGTCGCAAAACAGTCGAAACAGTCGATAGTCGTAAAACAGTCGAAACAGTCGATAGTCAAAAAACTAGCGACTGAAAATAGTAATTACTATTTTCAGTCAAATGCACGGTTCGGCTGTTTTTTTTTAATTCGTGATGTCAGACGAAGATATACGAATTCTTTACTGTACAAATTGTGAGAGAGGAAAGGATGGAGATAATTGCTTGCGGCAGTTAATTTTACATGTGGTTAGCAATCTTAAAAAATATCGCACCAAAATGCTATAATATTAATATACAATATATTGTTATTCACAAGCAACCTACCAAAAAAATCATAAAACAACATATATTGCATATAAATCTATGTAAGCATAAATTAGATAAAATTTTATCAAGGTTGCGGCTAAAACGACAGAACCAGCACGTTAAAAATCAGTCGAATGAAACAAGTAGAACCAAAAATAGTAACTAAAAGTACGACTGAAACAGTCGATAGTAAAGAGTAACAAAATCAATCGGACCGAAAATAGCGACTAAAAACACTCGATTGAAACAGTTACTGGTAAAAAGTAGTAAAATTAGTCGAACCAAAAATAGTGACTGAAACAGTCGATAGTTAAAAGTAGGCAATTACTAAACAGTCGATAGTTCACAACACTATTAAAAATGATATGGTAATAAGTGATTGGTAAGGTAAAAGTTGTTTTGACAATGTTCTCAACATAAAATCAGAAATATAGTGCATATATAACATTAATTACATTTACAAATGTTTACATATTAAAATGCACACATACTATCTCAAGAACTAATAATAACTACTGGCTATATTTTTTTAATTGCATTTAAATAAATTTAATTTATATTATGTTTTAATAATCAAAAAAGTATTAATAAGTTTAAATTACTACATCACTGAACATTATAATAAAGGTATTACGGGAAAGATTATTTTCAGAACTTTTCGAACTTCAATGACATCAAATATAAGTATATATGATTTTATATACTTTTATGTTATAATCATAGATACTGAATATTAAATGAAGTAATACAATTAGGCCCTTTATTTTTTACAGTAGAAAAATTAAATTAAACTAATATATTTATAAACATTAAATGAACTATTGACTTTTCAAAAGTTAGATATATAAAATAAATAAGTAAAATAATCGATAAAAGGTTCAAATAAGAAATGGTCATATAGTTACTTATTTTTTTATTAATCTCCTAGAACGTCAGCAGTCTGTCCGTGGGCAATAAGTATTATTATATGATTTCTGTAATATAATATAATAATGCTGTCATGTAAAAGATTACTTCCGTAAGTGATCTACTATACAATTTATAATCTAAATATCATTCTTGATACTCTTCTAACTTATTTTAAAGTCTATGCTAACTTATTCTAAAAACTATTCTACCTTATTCTAGATATAATTAAATCTCACTCAATGTGTCTCACTCAATCTATATAATTAATTCTTTATAATTCTATTACAAGTAGCCAATATGAATACCAGAATAATATTCTATAATTGAATTTTGACAAGGTAATAGGGAATTATATATTTAAGTAATTTCAATTATTCGTCCAGTTAATAGGCATTGCAGAAGTGTAGCTATTTAGGGAAGGATTGTACTTGCTACAGCTGTATGATTCTTGATAAGGAAGAGTAATCTGTCAAAGTATCAAAGAAGAGAAAAGCAGACCTAAGAAGAAATAAAAGAGCTTTCTTCCAAGGTATACTAAAAAATACACCAAATATTAACATCATTGAGTTTTTAGGTACTTGAGTCCTTGATTTCTTTAATTATGGTGGTGTTTTTTAGAAGGTAAGCTATGAAATATATTAACGTACAATTTTTATTGTATTGCAATTAATTATAATTAGTGTGACATGTATAAACGAATATACCTACAAGGAAGTTGTTATAAAATTTTATTTATATATAAATACATTAATAGTATTATATATCCAAACATGTAGTACTTTAGTAAATGATTTATGGCATAGTTAAGGTTCATTGTTTTACATCCTTTAATTTATAATTAAAATTTTAATATTATACTGTATTTTTCTTTTTACCTCCTCTAAAATGTTTCGTAAATTAATATGACATCTTACTGTTTTTTTTAAATCCGAAGTTTGGTTGTAAATAAGATGCAGAGTGACTCACGGCGCCCCAAGCAATACTGAGAATTTTCTGACGATCTACCAGACCACGATGATGTTTAATGTATCCTAATAATGAGCATCTAAAATTAATAAGCCTTTGATAATTAAATATTGTCGCTCACGTGTCCGTGTCACACTCAAATATATTTCCGTCTATCCGAATCTCAGCACTACATCATTTCCGAGTCTCAAAGCAATCCAGCGCGCGATCGACAACGAAAAATACTTAGGACCGAAACGCGGAAAGGGATAAATGGCCGTCGTCGTTAGCGACATCTGTTTACGTAAAAGTCGAATGAATTCCGGTGTCGATACGGAGAGGACGGTCGCGCCGTGGGTGGCCGATATATTCGTGGCCGACGAATCAAAACAAATCGATACGAAGGCGATTTAATGACAGAATTCCGCGGCGACGGCCGAATTAATCCGTCCAATGACAAATTGGCCCCTTGGCTTTCGGAATATCCACCGGACAAACAATTCGGTTCGGTTATTAATAGTTGGCCGGGATTCGGTCTTCGGCGTGTCGCGTTTCGAGAGATATCGTTAGTCTTTTGTCTCATATTTTTATCGGGTTCCTTAGAAAATCATTTCGCTCTCGTAACGTTATTCTTGATGTGAGTTTTTGGATTTTTAATGCTTTGATTTGGCATAAAAATCATTTAACGTTAATAATTATAAGTATGAAATAGAGTTGGGAGTAGAGAGTAAGTTACTACTTTTTATCAAATAATGAAATATTCGGGTATTTCCTTAGCGAATAGTTCATTGGAATGATAAGTTATTTTATACATTGTAGGTGAGGGTTGTTTTTGCTTATATATATTTACATCGAACTCTTTTCCATACCACTAGTGGTTTACAGTTCTAGGCGCGTTAATAGTTTTATACCCTGGAGGCCTAATCCAGATAGTGAAAAATTGTATATCCAAGTTATATATTTTACTTCCATTAGAGAGTATATTTACCTTTTACTCATAGCTCTTGTGTCCTTCTGTAGAGTGTTTCCTTGTAAAGACCTTTTTATATCACTATGTTTCTCCTTCGTTTATTCTGTTAATACCTGTATATATCTTTCTAGATAAAACTAAGGCAAATTTTGAAAAACTGATTTGAAATTGTTCCCGTAGTCCAAAAATTTTAGTTGAGTATAATAATGAAATCCAAATGCTGTCTGGTGAAATTGAAAATGGTCCATCTAAATTCATCACGTCAATACACAGAACAGTCGGTTTTGGGAAATACAGAATCCTCAATTAATTCATGAAACATCACTCAATCTACTAAAAACAATTGTATGGTTGGATATTTACACTGGAAACACCATTGGTCCCTATTTTTTTGAAAATGGCCAAGACGTTGCTGTTACTGTTACTGCTGAATGGTATCAAGGCATGATTCGAAATTTTCTTGTGCCTAAAATGAAAAAGCAAGGACTGGAGGACATTTGGTTTCAGCAAGATGGGGCCACAGCACCCACAGCTCGTTCAACAGCTTATTATTGAATGACGTTTTTTCACAAAGACTAATTTCACAAAGTAGCGATTTAGCATGGCCAGCCAGATCTCTGGATTTAACACCACCAGACTTCTTATGGGTTTTTTTAAAATCAAAAGTTTATGTACATAAGCCCCAAACGATTCAACATCTTAAATAAAAAATTCGTCACGAAATCGAAGAAATTTAGCGTCAGATGTTGCAGGATGTCATGAAAATGTCTTAAAAACAGCCGGAAGTCGCTATGTAACTTCCCGCGGTCGCCATTTAGCCGATATATAAACGAATAAACTTTTTGCGAAAACCAAACTTATTTATCTTTTCTTTGAGCAAAGTTATAGATAATCAAAATGGTAGCGGGACTTTTGCCCCATGTTTTACATTATTTTGTGCATCAAGAGTTAAAATACTAGGCAAAGTAAAAAGTTTATTGATTAAAAATGTATTTTAAACGATAATATCGTCTTTTTCTTATTGTTCAACGTTCATATGGCAAAGTTGTATATTTAGTTAGTTCGCAAAAATCGTTATGAGTTCGTAAAAAGCGAGTTCCAGATTTCGCCCAGCTGATTCCATTCGAGTACGAATAGAGACATGCATTTTCATCAGCAGACGGACGAAGCCGAAGCGGGATGGGAGACGATGGAAAGGGAAGAGAAACAGAGAGAGGGAGAGAAGGGAAAAAAGCAACCTGCAATTCTTAATTAAATAAACATTATTTGAAACTATGGAAATGTGAAAAAACTGGACCGTATTTTTCTCGACGTACGCCGACAGTTGGTGCAAACAGGCCGGCCTGAATTTTTCTATTGAACATTTCTCGTGTTCGTAAAGGACCGTGATAAAATAAATTGAAAATTTGAGATCGTTTAGCTGCAGTGATTTCGGAATGAACAGTACTCATCAGATTTTATTGGTTGACCGAATTTATGATATAGAAAGTGTACATTATACCAACTATATATAAGGATTAACTCATAAAACGTTGAACAGGATTTTCATTGGATTTTTTTCCATAATTGTTTTTAATTAATATTAATGTGCGTCACTAACTAACCACTTTTTTCCCACCTTCTGGATACGTTACGTATTCCACGTCTAAGACACGTAACTACAACACAATCCATCAAAATCTCAAAATTTCTTATGTTTAGAATTTTAGTATTAAATCAATTTTTGTAATATCCCCAGTAAGATACAGATGATTGAGTAAAAAGCAGTATCTCAATATCTCTAGGCTAGAATTTGTAAAGAATATAGTAAGGAACTGATATTCTATTATTAATATCACATCTCAAAAGAATGGCGTTCATTGACGTACCAGTGAGTTAAAATAAAAATAGTTATAATATCTAGCTGAGATCTTGCCACGTAGACCTATTTGAATTCTGGCACTTTTTCTTAGTCCAATCCATCAAGAAGTACACTTCTGACTCATAAGGCTTCGCTTTAGGAAATACCCGATGGACTCTAAAGGTCAAATAAGGCTTCCCATATGTGGACGATATTCGTGCTCAAAATTTCTTAAAATTTCTATGTTTAGAATTGTTGTGTAAAATCAATTTTTGTAATATCCACAGTAAGATGCAAATGATTGAGTAAAAAACAGTATTTCAATATCTCTAGCCTAGAAATTGTAAAGAATATAGTTAGCAACTGATTTTCAATTATTAATATCGCATATCAAAACAATAGCGTTCACTGACGTATCAATGAGTTATATTAAAAGTGGTTCCAATATACAGCTGAGATCTAGCCAGATGTGACTAAGTAGAAAATAGAAGCATATTCAGCTGCAAGACATCTGCAATGTCACTGCGAGTGAATCTGTTCATTTAATTATACTGGACAATAATTTCTTTGGCTTATTTTGAGTGGCGATGGAAACTAGATCTGCTACGGCCATCCTAAGGGGAAAACATCAAGGGTTATTCGAGAAGAGTTAATAACATCGACACCGTGGTGGAATATTCAAGGCCTGCTCAGCATATGGTGGTATCAAGTGTAATATGTTACGAGCTACTGATGGGAAACAAAAATGTGACGGCAGATGTCTACAGACGTTAATTAAACGATGTGAATCAATGACGGCTTCTTGCAAAAAAGACTAGCGATAGCAATAAATAGGAGCAAAGTCATTATCTTGCGTGACAACGCTCATACACATGTCCTACAGTACCCAGCGTACTCACCAGACATAGAGCCCTCTGATTCGACATTCTCTTTTCAATAAGGTATCGTCATATTGCCAGAAAAGTGGAAAAAATATAGAAAATTATGTAGAATATCTTGATTAATCTATGTTGAAAGAATGTTTCTCAATAAGAGCCCTTTTAAAGTGAAAAAATGATCAGAATACATGCAAGCCCCGATTATATGTGATTTTTTTTCGTTTCTGCAAATAATATCTATATAAATCATTAATAAAGCTTTGTTCACCCGATCTGGCCAGCAGACGTGAAACTATCAAAAACTAATTAGGAAAATCTTTACATTTTTCCGATGCGGAAAAATCCTGCTGTGTTCAACAAATTAAACATACATTTTAGCCAAACAGGAAGGAAGGGGATGGAGAAGGTACGGCAATTATTGCTCTGAAACGAAAAGAAATACGGAAGTTTAATGTTTGATGTGGTTCTCTCTCTGTCTCTGGCTCCATATGCCGGTCGTAGTTCGGACCCTTATGACTGAAGAGTGGATTTATACCGATTTAATTCTCACCGTGGAAAATTTAAATTAATTAATTTGCAAAAATGGTGGTGTCTGTATGTATTCTGAATTTTTTTTCAGTTTAAAAAGACATTCATTGAGAACAATTGAACTACATTATATGTTAATCAAAATATTTTCCATAAATTTCTACAAATTTTTCCAACTTTCTGGAAACATGGTGGTACTGTATCGAAAGAACGACGTTCGATCTGATCAAGGATCATAAGGTGCTATATCTGGTAGATACGCTGGTTGAGACTGAACTTCTAATGCCAGATCCAACAGCGTATCCTTAACAACTCCTCCAAAATGTGACCAGGTGTAGTCATGCAAAAAGATAACTCTGCGTCTATTGCTCGCTTCCGTCGATACTTTATGCAATAATACAATACTGAATTTGTTCAACTGACGCCGGTAGATATCAATAGTAACAGCTTCCTTTTGGTATTAGCACCTTATAATACTTTACAACTAACTGATCTCATCATATGCACGCCAAGACTTTACGTCCATGTATCATTAAAAAGACATTCATTGAGAACAATTGAACTACATTATATGTTAATCAATATATTTTCCATAAACTTCTACAAATTCTTCCAACTTTCTGGAAACATGGTGGTACTGTATCGAAAGAACGACGTTCGATCTGATCAAGGATCATAAGGTGCTATATCTGGTAGATACGCTGGTTGAGCCTGAACTTCTAATGCCAGATCCAACAGAGTATCCTTAACAACACCTCCAAAATGTGCCCAGGTGTATTCCTGCAAAAATATAACTCTGCGTCTATAATTCGCTTCTGTCGGTACTTTATGCAATAATACAATACTGAATTTGTTCAACTGACGCCGGTAGATATCAATAGTAACAGCTTCCTTTTGGTATTAGCACCTTATAATACTTTACAACTAACTGATCTCATCATATGCACACCAAGACTTTACGTCCATATATGACTGAAAAGACATTCGTTGAGAACAATTGAACTACATTATATGTTAATCAAAATATTTTCCATAAATTTCTACAAATTTTTCCAACTTTCTGGAAACATGGTGGTACTGTATCGAAAGAACGACGTTCGATCTGATCAAGGATCATAAGGTGCTATATCTGGTAGATACGCTGGTTGAGACTGAACTTCTAATGCCAGATCCAACAGCGTATCCTTAACAATTCCTCCAAAATGTGACCAGGTGTAGTCATGCAAAAAGATAACTCTGCGTCTATTGTTCGCTTCTGTCGGTACTTTATGCAATAATACAATACTGAATTTGTTCAACTGACGCCGGTAGATATCAATAGTAACAGCTTCCTTTTGGTATTAGCAGCTTATAATACTAACTGATCTCATCATATGCACACCAAGACTTTACGGCCAATGTATCTTCCTCTTCATTGTCTATGTGGATGAATCTCTTAGACTAACCCATGTCTTTTTGCTTTAGGGGTTGTATTCTTTTTTTGTCTGACAAACAATAAAATCGCCATTTCGGAATGGTTCGAAGTAATATTTTCAGTTAATTTGTGTATTGAATCATTGCTTGTGGATATCAATGTTGCTATTATTCATAATAACTAAGAATGTCAGTGGTATAGAACAAGGATAATATTAGTCCAAAAAATTCCCTTACAATATAGCTACAGCAATTCCAGATATTCTATTTTAATTAATTTATCAGCTGGAGATTAAAAAGGTTTTAGTAATCTTAGAGAGTAATTGTGTTGCCTTTATAGCCCATGCCTGACAATGGTGATGTACTAGTATTTACAATCGGCCCAAGTATTGTTGAAAAATGTATTTGATCATTTGATCTTGATCCGCATCCAGTAAATGCGTACCCATCTTTAGCAAACCAATTCCTAATTCTCCATGGAAGATTACACAGTCTCAGTCATCTCACTCACTTACCATGCTCTTTTTCAAAAGTTTTAACCATGATATTCAAGTTTATCCATTTTCATACAAATACCCTCGTAAGTTGATAGAAATTATATTAAAACAAATGACTAATTTACAACTGTAAATCCATTTTTCCAGAAATGTCTGTTTCAAGTCCACAGACTTATTCTAGGTTTTGAATCTTTCTTTTCAGTGTCTATGTGGATGATCCCTTGGACTAACCCATGTCTTTTTGCTCTTGGGGGTATCGTAGTAGGTCTACTTTTTATTGCCAATCACAAAACGCTACAGAAAACTTTTCTTTTTTGTCTGACAAACTATAAAATCGCAATGTCGAAATGGTTTAAAGTAATATTTTCAGTTAATTCGTGTATTGGATCATTGCTTTATAATAACTAAGAATGTCACTGGTATAGAACAAGCACAATATTAGTCAAAAAAACTCCCTTACAATGTAGCTACAAGAATTCCAGATATCTTATTTCAAATTAATTTATCAGGTGAAGATCAAAAAGATTTGAGTAATCTTAATTGTGTTGCCTTTTTAAGAGCTCATGCCTGACAATGGTGACGTACTCGTACTTGCAATCGGCCCAAGTATTGTTAAGAAAATTATTTGATAATTTGCACTTGATCGACATTCAGTAGATACGTACCCATCTTAAGCAAAGCTCTTTTTCGAAGATTTTAAGCATGATATTTGCGTTTATCCATTTTATCCACTTATACCCAGACAGGAAATATATATTTTTGCTGATTGGAAGGATAATTCTTCATCACGCCGAGAATTTGTCCCATTACCCTCGTAATTTGAGAGAAATTATATTTAAACAAAAGTCAAATTTACAACTGTAAATGCCTGTTTCATGTCCACAAACTTATTCTAGGTTTTTTTGCTATCAATAGCACCTCATATTACTAAAGATTATATAATCTGAATAATATTTGTTCCATGAGTAATATGTCGCAGTCTTAATTACTTAAAAAATTAAGTATTTTAGAATTAAACTCTCTTACACTAATATTAATGTGCACATTAGGACTGTGCTCTGCTTAACATTAACACCACACCAGTTCAAAAGTCCTAATCGTGTTAAGTTCTTCCAATAGATGCCGTCGGGAAGCCCAACTGCTCCACCATTGATATGATGGAGGCATTTTTGGCCGTGATTCTGGGCAAGTTATTAATGCTTTCGTTAAGAGTGTCAATTTCTAAACCTCTATGGAGATCGTTATTTCTGTACCACTGTGTATTAACAGCGCTCAATGCTTTGTAGTGCAACCACTAAATTATGTCTATATTGCTCTTCTTGACGATACAATGCAGGGAGCAGGGGACACTGGGAATTGGGGAAACATTTTTTTCCTTTCATAATATGGGATATGTGTAATATAGTGATTAGAGTATCTGTATTTAGCTGATAATGGTCCCCTGTTCTTAAATTTTTACAACCGAGGCATTCGAAACTGGCAGTATCAGCAGCAAGGACATCACAATTTCTACGTGTGGGAACAAGTATTCTCCCGCAGAGTTTTTAAGGTGAAATACTTTACTCTAGTAGCATTCAATATCAATTATCATCATGAAATTCAAACCTATGTTGATCAAAATCCAGCATAGTTGAGCTCGCCACTAATTTTTGTATTGTACAGATTTATGAAGGACTGGAAATTGCTTCAGCACTGGCACCCGTGATTTTATTTGTAGCTATGATGGATTTACAGCAGATAAAAAGAAAGTAAAGAGTCGCTGAAATCAAATATCTTGAAAATGTCTGATCTTAATGTAATATAGAAGTTTTGGCACGTTTTATAGAAATCTGCAATAGCAGCACGAGGTATATTTTCATCTAATCTCAAATATTTCATTCTTTCTCCAGTTTTTAATTCAATGTATATTTCGTCTAAACCATCTAACAGGTTAATTGAACAGTCCCCGGCCTGACACATAGATGGCGCTACTAGAATTAAATCCATATATTTTTTAGTTAGCCCTAACCCTCAAAAGATGCGTGTATAAATTTGACAGCTGTCGGATCATTAGTTTGTGAATTATAGCATTTTAAGTGAACCAACTTTTGTACATGTGAAAAAAAAATGGATAAAAAGAAATTTCGCGCGTGGATAAAATATTGCTTTTTGAAGGGAAAAAAATTCAATTGAAGCAAAAACTTGGTTTGATGTCGAGTTTCCGGACACTGTCCCAGGAAAATCAACCATCAAGGATTGGTATGCTTAGTTTAGACGTGGTGAAATGAGCACCAAAGACGGTAAACGCAGGAAACTCCCTAAAGAGGTTGTTACCGACGAAAACATCAACAAAAAATTCGCAAATTGATTTTGAATGACCGTAATTTGAAATTGAATTAAGTAGCAAACACCCTAAAGATATCAACTGAACGTGTACATCGTATCATTCACGAATATTTGGGTATGAGAAAGTTCTGTGCATAGTTGTTGCCGCGCGAGCTCACTTTTGATCAAAAACAACGAGTTGATGATTCGGAGCAGTACTTGAAGATGATCAAGCGTAATAAACCCGAGTTTTTACGTCGATATGTGACAATGGATTTCACTCCGAAGTCCAGTCGACAGACATCCGAGTGGACTGCACACGATGAACGCGCTCCAAAGCGTAGGAAAATGCAACAATCGGCTGGCAAGATTATGTCGTTTGTATTTTGAAAAAGAAAGGACCATTACCAGTGACTATTACATAGCATTATTGAACCGTTTGAAGGACGAAATCGCCGAAAAACGGCCACATTCCCACCGTGTCACAAGTCAGTGAAAACTATGGCAAAAATCCATGAATTGGGCTTCAAATTGCTTCCTCATTCGCCGTATTCTCCAGATACGGCCCCCAGCGGCTATTTCCTGTTCTCAGATCTCAAAAGAACGCTCGCTGAGAAGAAATTTTCGTCGAATGAAGAGGTGATTGCCTAAACTGTGGCTTATTTTGAAGGAAAGGACAAATCGTACTACAAAAGTGGGATCGAAAAGTTGGAAGGTTGCTATAATCAGTGTATCACCCTTGACGAGAATTATATTGAATAAAAAAAACTAATTTTGCCAAAAAATGTGTTTTACTATGGTAGGTCGGGGACTTTTCATCTAGCCTGTTATGTTGCAACACAGGAAGACACCAGTTCATATTAGGTAAAGGACAGGTCTCTGTGACGCTCCTGCTTTATATTCTTTAAACTCCATGTTTTGGGTTGTTCAATAACTTCTGTAAGGTAGAAAAGAATAAGGGCAAAGACTGCTGAATATCCAGGTAGCGATTGACCGAACTGATTGACGTTAAAAAGCATTAAATCGTATCGGCGTTATCCATACATAGCAAAATGATTACCGGTCTCCACGCGATATATTTGATTTTCCTCCAATTCACGTCGTATTTCGTGAATATCAACGAGCCGATGCGGACCTCCGGCCTGGCTTGAGTATTAACGATTGAGTTGCGTGAAAAATATAAATCATAAATATGGAATAAGAACGGCATTAGCATTCGAAAAATATTATTGAATTTCGTATGGGCGTTTTAATAGGCAAATTATAGGTCGGTATTATAGGCGAATGGAGAAACAAAAGAAATTTGAAATTTAATTCCGAATTTGATTTATTCCTTTCGCGGTTATGCATATTTTTATGGCTGTTGCCCGGGTCGTTAGGGAGGGAGTTAGTTTCACCTTTGTTTGTTTTGCCCTATATTGATTTAAACGTTCAGTTCACCTGTATTATTAGAAAAAAAATTTGGACTATCTTTGCTTTATTTTGTTATTTTTTCTATACTAAAGAAATAGTTACTAATAGTCAAATGTTATAAAAAAATATCTGCGACAGTTCATATCTGAAATGGCTTGTATTAAGTGGTTGAACATATTTATTTGGGGGTTATATGGTTCGGTGAAAGGATGTAAAAAGAAGAAGTAATGATTACATTATGTGACTGTTATTTATTGGCGTTATATATAATTCAAAATACAACAGATAAAAAGGAGCAGCGCAATGTTATCTGAAGTGATGCAGAGCAATCGATTGTGGACCGTCTGAACAGAATGACGGTTGGTGACTGAATGATCCAAAGTACTCTTCAATCACATCCAAAATCATCGTCCTGCGGTTGTCAGTTCTTCGTTATCGTTAACTGGACGTCGCTGCTGGCACCCCATACGTGTTCAATATTTGGGATAATATTTTCTGGATATTTTGTAGGTCGCTATATTAAGATGTAATATTCGACATAACTCAGAGTCCCTACATTATAATTATTAGGTATTTATTAAGAAAACTTGGCACATTATATATTTTTCTTTTGTTCAGTATATTTTTTTAGAACGTTCAATCGTGTCAATATGTCGATACCGTGGCGAAAGCAACTTGTTGGTTTGAAACCATGCGCCAGCCAAGTCATGTTGCATCAATCTGAACAAGTGGTAATCAGAAGGTGTTATGACTAACAAGTATGCTGGGTGCTGCAGAACTTACCTTTCGAGCTGGAAGTGTAACCTTGCAAAGTTCTCTTGAGAAAGGATGACTTTGCATCTGTTAAATGTTATTGCTATTCTTTTTTGTACAAATAATTAATTTAATTTGTTTAATTGGATTTGGTAGAATCTGAAATAACACATTAATTCGATTTTATAGACCCAGCAACTATTGGCTACAACAAAACTCTTGGGCTAACCCATGTCAATATCACCGCCATTTATAATTCGTCATAAAATTGTTGCATATTTTACCAATCAAGTAATAAAACCACGATAAGGAAACGGTTTTAAATCACAGTATCATTCAATTCGTCTAGCATCCATTTCTCGTCTTTTCAGTAAAGAACACCCGCACACATATTGCCATCAACTACTAAGCTGTCTGAGAATAGACTGACCGGTTGAGCTAACTTTTCTGCGAATAAGTCCAAGTTGATTGTCTTCAAAATCTCTTAGATATACTATTGAATAAAGATCAATGTCAAGCATACGAAAACTTTTTTCAGGGTTCTGGAAGTAAATCGAATAGAAATAGATAAAAATGGACTTGGATTTTACATGAAATAAAGCCGAGAATGAATTAATTGCTGAAAATGAAGCCATTTTTCCATCGAATTTGGACTAACCAGAACAACGAACGAGAACGTTGAACGAGATACAAGAAAATAATAAGATGAGAATTGCCGTGTCATCCACCATATAGCCCAGATCTAGCAACGTCCGACTTCCATCTGTCTCGTGAATAATATTCCTATTGATAAACACTCTACTCGAACACTGACTATAGATGATGGTGATGGTAATGAAGAACTTATTGAACAAGTCTCGTAGTGAAACCACGGCAGCAAGAATAAGGCTAACCACCGGCAATAAAATGTTATTTTTACGATTTTGCCGCTCCCTCGTTAACTGCACCCGCGCTAGCCACATGCATCTATAACGAACGTTAACCAAATCCATATTATTACAATTTTAAATCTGCATTTCTATTAGACATCGGGTTTTTCTTATTTTCAGTTCGGATCGTAATTTCGCGGTTCTTTCTGCGCTGGACCCGACCGTTCTTTCTCCTTCCTCCCTCTCTCTCTCTCTCTCTCACTAGCTTTCGACTCGAAGTTCCCGACTAATTAAAAATAAACAGCGGAAAAAATATACGTGCATAATTTTCCCTTTAGCAAAAATAACATTCGGCCGGTTTTTTAGAAATAAAATTATCGTATGAACCGTCTTCAGAGGCGTACCGTACCTTACCGCGTAAATAGAGTTGTTCATTCGATAATTTAGATTCAGTAATAAATATTCAGTCCACATTAAGTCTCCTCGACTCCCATTCAGCTTCAACAAAATTTCTGTCTATGCCTTTCTGCCATCACTAAGACCTAACAAAGTTAAGAAATGTAGTGTAGAATTAAAAATTCAACATTAAACTTCTTACAAAATTCATTACATTCTTATAAAATCCGTGAATCAGTCTTTCTACCTTATTTACGAGATTTTAATCATTCCGTCTCCTCTAATCACTCTAAAGATGCCAACTGAACGTATACATCATATCATTCGCGAATATTTGGGTATGATAAAGCTCTGCGCAAAGTGGGTGCCGCGCGAGCTCACTTTTTACCTAAAACAGCGACGAGTTAATCATTCGGAGCAGTGTTTGAAGACAATCAAGCGTAAACCCGAGTTTTTGCGTCAATATGTGACAATGGATAAAACATGGCTCCATCATTTCAGTACGAAGTCCAATCGACAGTCATCCGAGTGGACTGCACGTGATGAACCTGCTCCAAAGCGTGGGAAACCGCAACAGTCAGCTGGCAAGCTTATAGCGTCTGTATTTTGGGATGCGTATGGAATAATTTTTATTGACTACCCTGAAAAGGAAGCACCATCAACAGCGACTATTACATAGCCCGTTTGAAGGACGAAGTCGCCAAAAACCGGCCGCATTTGAAGAAAAAGAAAGTGCTGCTTCACCAAGACAATGAACCGTGTCACAAGTCAGTGAAAACGATGGCAAAAATCCATGAATTAGGCTTAGAATTGCTTCCTTATCCACCGTATTACTATTTCCTGTTCCTAGATCTCAAAAGAATGCTTGCTGGGAAGAAATTTTCGTCGAATGAAGAGGTGATCGCCGAAAGTGATGCCTATTTTGAAGCAAAGGACAAATCGTACTACAAAAATGGTAACGAAAAGTTGGACGGTCGCTATAATCAGTGTATCATCCTTGAACGGAATTATGTTTAAAAAAAATAATTTTGCCATAAAATGTGTTTTACTATGGCAGGCCGGGGACTTTTCAATTGATCTGTTATACTTAATCTAATTACTATTCTTCGCTGTTCTAAATACTATTTTATGCGTCTATTAATCAGGTTTAGTAATAGTAACCGTTTTAACCTGTATACATTAAAAAGAGAAGAAGAGTTAGAAGTTCGAAGAAGAAGTGCATACTTTACTGACATCGCGCACATTTAATTGTTTGGTGAATGCATTCGGGTGCACTGACACTCTTTTGGAGTACTTTACACTGGCCCTTTGGATCACGCTTTTTATGCTTTCCGAGGGGATATAGCCCTGCAATTACTAGTTAATAATTCGGTTATTACTGACATAATATGGGGCACTGAAAGGCCGTAGCACTTAATTTTAGAATATCTGAAGGATGGCATATTGGATTTATTGATGGTACCCCACAGTTCGATAGTATATGTCATATGAGTGTAAGAACTTATACAGCAATAACTTATTATTCAAAGATAATTTGGGTTTATGCCCTCTAAGCCAGTATATCTGGCTTAGATTAAGTGCAAGTTATTTACTCTTTATTAGTATAAGTTTCTTCCAAGTTAAGTATCGATACTAATGTTGTACTTGCATTAATATACAAGCAACGCGAGTACGGAATTAACATATTAGAATATATTTCACTAATCCAACTAAAACTAAACTACATAAACTAAAGTTAAGAATAGACATATACACTAAACAAGTCAAGTCAAGTTGACAGTGTCTTCCGACTAGACAATAAAGTTGCTTAACTTTAAATCCTATATGCTCTGCTCTAATGGGCCTAACACGATGTTTCCAATGTATCTACCATCGAGATGTATGCCGAGGCATTTAGCTGATTTTGATTGAGAAATCGCGCATCCGTCAAGTGGTATAATTACGTTTTTGCGATTTTGCCGCAACGCAAAATTAACATGGACAGATTTGGAGCTATTAAGCTCTCTGATGTTTTCCAGTCTCTAGTCCATTTGTAGATCTTGTTGACCGCTGCTTGTACTATTTCTATAGGTAGTTTGAATTCGGTACGTCAGTTGTA
This sequence comes from Rhynchophorus ferrugineus, assembly GCF_030347505.1. Classification (NCBI taxonomy): domain Eukaryota; kingdom Metazoa; phylum Arthropoda; class Insecta; order Coleoptera; family Curculionidae; genus Rhynchophorus; species Rhynchophorus ferrugineus. The sequence continues at coordinate 8,322,140 of NW_027472582.1, read as the reverse complement.
TAGAAAAGATATGACAATGGGCCAAGGTCACCTGAATATATTGGATGTGGTTCAGTGTAGATCTGACTTTAATAGTTGGAAGTGCGGATGGAGCGGTCCACTATATCACATATTTTCAAAAGCTTGATATATATATTGAGACATTCAGCTCCAGACAATTTTCATCGTTTAAAGTTTTTATTTATTTAATTAATTGTTACGTGATTGTTGCGGCAACCAATTTGCTGGTCTGGTATAGTATTTCTTTCTTCTGTGATTACTTCTAATTGAACTATGCAGAGCGCTCTGCTATACATTGCAATAGTTGTAAAAGGTACACTATTGCAGCTTGAATGCTAAATCCCGAGCTTGTATCACTACATAGTATAAAACAAAGTCGCCTTTTCTGTCCCTATATCCCTATGTGCGCTTAAATCTTTAAAACTACGCAACGGATTTTGATGCGGTTTTTTTCAATAGATAGAGTGATTCAAGAGGAAGGTTTATATGTATAATACATGCATAATATACTAAGGCAACATTGCTAATTTTAGAGGTTTCTAACGTGATGTCGTAAATTAACCTATTTTTTTAGGCTTGCAATCAGCAAAACCGCTGCCTAACCCTACGAGTTAGATCAAATTAATGTACTACAGTATCGTACACCATAAAAAGGTCTACAAAAAAGTCCGCGATGGTATATGTTTATCTTTGAACAAGTGTTATGTATCCAGTATATGTGCGGAAATAAACAAACCAGGCGTCGTTTTCCTAGGAAGAAACAATCCAAGTTTGCTATATTATGGATGTGTGTGTGACTCAGTATTGCTTTCATATATATTGTTATGCGTAGGAATTTGTAGATTATTTGTATTCATATATATATTGTTATTCATAGGAATAAAACAGAAGAAATCACGAATATATTACCCATCCTTTAAAATCAAAATGTATCCAAGTTACATTGAAGGTAAATGAGATTATACTACATGAGAAGTTTTTGTTACCTTTTAAAAAGTTGCTTGTAAAGTGCCACCAATTGAAAACTTAATTATTTTGAATAGGTTCATTTACTTGAAACAAATCTATATTGCTTAAGATACTAAAGATAAAAATACATTAATACAAAATAAAATTATACAATTTGTCTGTCGACAAGATGAGCTCCACTACATAGTATAAAACAAAGTCGCCTTTTCTGTCCCTATATCCCTATGTGCGCTTAAATCTTTAAAACTACGCAACGGATTTTGATGCGGTTTTTTTCAATAGATAGAGTGATTCAAGAGGAAGGTTTATATGTATAATACATGTATAATATACTAAGGCAACATTGCTAATTTTAGAGGTTTCTAACGTGATGTCGTAAATTAACCTATTTTTTAGGCTTATTTAGCAATTAGCAAAAAAACTGCCTAACCCTACGAGTTAGATCAAATTAATGTACTACAGTATTATACACCATAAAAAGGTCTACAAAAAAGTCCGCGATGGTATATGTTTATCTTTTAGGGATAACCCACATTAACCATTTTTATTGTTTACTTTTTACGTGAGAAAATGGCTTATTTACGAAGCTATTTTAAGCAATACGGCATTAATCCTTATCGAATTAAGTACCTTAAATACAGTGTGCAATTAATATAGATCAATATGGTTCCTTACAGCATGTAAATTAAACAAATATTTTCGGAGATATTAAAAATTTAAAATTTGCGATTAAAAATGTGTCATGTAATAAAAATTGTATGAATTTAGATATTCCAAAGATAGCAGGAAATCTTCATAGTAAGTATAGGGGAAGAGGAATTGTTTTACTCCAAATTTAATGCGTGCAGGCCAAGGGCAGTAATGAATGAACCAAAAATACTGGATCGATTTTAATCATGTTTTCATTGAGTGACATAGGCATATATATTTTATGCCCGTGCAAAGTCGGAGCGGGCCGCTATGTTTTTATATACAACGTTCATATTTTTTCTGTAGTGTATTTAATTTAGTATCAGCATTGCACCCGTGCGAAGCCGGTGCGGGTCGCTAGTAACTGATATAACACAATAAACAGCAAAAAACTAACCTTTAAAATTAACTCACAAAACATTATATACATACACTAACGAGTTGATAGAATAAATAGGACCCGAGATAAATTTTTCTATGCAGTTTTACGGTTATCTTAACTAGTCGTGTTGGAATTAAATGAAAATCCATTAAATATTTTAAGTAGATCCCACAGCCGGGACGCTGATTTATATATTTCGAACGCATTGTATGGAAATCGCGTCAGGAATCAGATCAAATTAATTATTGCTCGAGCAGCGTTCGGTGCCGGCTGAAAAACGTCTTAAATACGAACGAAATAAGTGTAAAATCGCTGAACCGAAGCCCGCGGTGATGGTGGTGGCGGTGGCTGATTTGAATTTCCTCGGAGGAAGTGAGCTGCAGCGTTTTTATTTCGATTTTATCGCGTCTACGAATTATATGCGCCCGTAACGTGTGTGTGGGGAATTCGATGCGATGGGAAACTGCCAGCTGATTAACATTAATTAAGAGACGTTCAGTTTAAGATGTCGGTCAGTACTGGAGACGTTGATGACATCCAACTGTGTTGTTAGGGGCGATATCTCGATCCTTTATGTGGAGTAAATATTTTAGGTGCGGTACTTAATAATAACTTGATCTTGCAGCTAATTCTGTTTGCAACTAGTGGTGAGAGTTTTCAGCCCGATGCCGAAAGTCCTATCTTTTTCGTTTAAAAGCAACAAGTCCCAAATAGAAACACGTGTAAAAGGGTTTGAATTTGTAAGAAAACCAACTTTCTTGTTATCATTCACAATGGTTTTAGGCATTTTCTTACTACGTCAAAGTAGTTACTAAATCAAAATTATATTCAATAAGTCAATATTTATTAAGACATTCTCCAATTTATTCTTATCACAAAATTTTGTCAGATGTTTGAAATATTCTTATGTTTGCAAATCTTAATAATCGCTTCCAAAAGGGTCAAACCATTTTAGGCGTGTGTTCTGAGCTAGATGATTGTTATTCGCATATTCCCTGCAAAAATCCATGCCCCAAAATTTACACTATATAAGTGTTTTGTTTGTCATAAAAATAAGAGAATATTGTTTGAAAGTTAAGTTATTTTTAATATTTTCAATAACAGTTCTACTTCTACGTTATTTTCATTATTCTGTCAATATAAAGTGTTACTAAAAGTCATCGCTCACTACTAAAATTTATTATAGATGGTAAATTTCAACATATTAGTGCTTTTTTAAATATAACAATTAATAAGTAGAATATGCGGATAATCTATAGATACAAATTCTATGAGCTACTCCTGCAATTCAACAAAAGAATATGACTGAGACCACAGGATCAAAAGATGACACTTCTATTGTCATTTCACTTTATTTGAAAGTCGATTAAGAAGCACAAAATAATAAGGTTTACATTTCTTGTTACCATACAAATTTGCTATCCTTATATGAAAATATAGAAAAGGTAAAATAACAAAGCCATATCGAAAAACAAAGTAATTTTTACAATATAAACATTTTTCATGTACAGTTTCTACGCTTACGGAAATTTTCTTCCAGTTTTTTCTGCAATAGTAATACTACTGGTACATTTCCTGAGAGCATAAAAATCATCCTATCATAAGAAAAAATCCCGGAAAAAGACAAGAAAATTCTCAAACAGATCTATGGTTTGCAAAATAAAAAAGTAATTTTGGAATTTTTTTTATACAATTTGTAAAGACTTTTAATGGTAATTCATCAAGATTCAAATGTCAGCAGGATTAGCAAAACAAATTGGCGTCAACCAGTATTTAAATGGTAAGTACAGAAGAAGCTATTTTACTAAAAACTTCTCGTCTCACAATATATCTATAATCTATAAAATGTTTAAAAAAAAATTGAACCGACTGCAAAAAATAAATAAGGAACTCACTAAAATATAAAAAAAATTCAAACTTAGATACTTAACACAAAAGAAAGGTTTTAAAATAAAATAAGTGTATAATAATCGTTGTAATAACTAAATAAAAATAAACAAAGATCTTATTTAATCTATCTACTAGACGTATTTTATATTCTACTATATACGCACAATTTTACTTAATACCTACCTAAACCTATTTATCTATTCCTAATATTATTCAATTCGGTTCAATTTTTTTGTTAAAATTATTTTATTTTTCTCTTTTTAGTGTTAAGATATTTACTAAATACAGTACGCTGTTTTTTAAATATTACAATGGATAATACAAGTAAAAGTGCAGATGTATGAATAACAATAGGAATAAAGAAATAATGATTGAAAATAAGGAAGGCGTCCGAGGTCCGCTGCCTAGTCTAGATGATTTGACAACAATTCCAACCAAACTAGAACAAACAAGTTTCTGCTCCCGTTGGGAACCGAACCCACCACCTTCCCGTGTCAACTGAGTGTCAGCGTAACAGCTACACTATAGGAACAGTAGTCTCCAATGGTTTTCCAACCTCTCATATAATATAGTTAATACTTAAAAAGCAAACTGAATGGCTTTTTCACCGAACTGCTTGCCATTTTTCGTCACATAAGTTCAGCAGTAACGTGATACACAAAAATATCTGATTATTTTAGATAAAAAATTATGTGCAAACTTTGTAGATGCTTTTGAAATTTGAGGATTTCCCTATATTTACCCCCCTTGCCCACATCTGATCCCGACCCTCGGAGGTGCAGTCTTTCGAATAGAAAAAGAATTTTAAAAATCGGTCGATAATTGACGGAAATTCGATTCATACTATAAGTTGAACTGAAATTGTGTGTTAACATTTTGTGTTTTATTAACAAATTTCGTGTTTTTATATAAACTATACATTTTTAGGTCTATTTATTAAAAATAAAATATGTAAATAGGGTTATCATATCATTGTTTTAAGATTTTGTCTCGGTAATTTCACTGAGATCAAAGGGAAATCATATAGTGAATCTGACAAACCTAATTGAAAATTTGAGAAAGACCCGCAAGATATTCTTTCGTCATGTTATCGGACTATTTCGATCTGAATCTACTTGAACTGAATTGAATCCGAACAATATCAGCCCCAGCCCGGAAAAGAAAACCGAAAAAACTTAATCTCTAGCGTCCCGGAGAAAAGGCTAATTGCTTATTTTCCCCATCCGTCGTCTGTTTTTCTTAATTTTCATGGCAAATTACATCCGAAAATATCTCTCGATTTCCCTAACAAGACAATCCGTCCAGCTCCCGATCTCGTTTGCATTATATTCTTTTCAATTCTTTTCCGTCGGCCATTTACCGAAGCCCCCTGCCGCCCCCCGGACCGCGCTCTACCCTGGCACCACTACCTCGGTCTCCTCGGTCCCGTACACCGTCCCTCGCCAGATCGCTCTCTCTCTCGCTCATCGTGCTCCCCCTCCCCCGTGTAGCCACCGCCCCACCGGAAACGTCCCGGAACATCAAGAATTAAATTTAAATTAAACATTCGTCGGAATATAAAAGTTGTTTCCCAATTATTGCAATGTCAATGCAAGAGACAGTAAGATAATTGTTAGCGGCCAGTGACGTGACGCTTGATATTTTCCTGCTACAAGTACTGCGGTGATGGTAATACTGTACGATTCGATTTTTAAAATATTTCGACGACAAAAGTATAAAACAACGAACTCAGCCTATATGTATGCGAGATGGTTTTAATTCATTCCAGAAAATTGCAGGTGGTCAAGATATTGAACTGTTGATCTACTTAAACCTGCTGCGTTAGCTAGAAAAAAAGAGAAGTCGGATGGAGCCAAGTCTGGTGGATGTGGGAACTTCTCACTGTTTATCTCTAATACCAAATTATTATTTTTCATTGGCCATTTATTTTATATTTTAGTTTAACTAAACTGTTATATAATAATACCAATTTGATACTGTCAAAGTAAAATTTTAGAGACATATTACTCGATATGCTGTATGTCAGTGAGAAAATCTAATAAGAAACCTTTAAATTTGACTCGATTGTATAGATTTTGGAATATGGAAATATATTCAAATTTTCTTCCACACTTCAAACGTTTTTCTTTACGTTCAGGTAGTGTACAACTAATACAAATGAAGAAGAACATGAACAATAAATAAAAAGAAAAGGACATGAAAATGACTTGAATTCTATAGGACGTGTAACAAATGCGATGTTACAAGTGTTAATTGCGTATTAGTTGCTTGTATAAATTTAACAGCAGTCGGATCATTAGTTTGTGAAGTATAGCATTTTGAGTGAAGCAACTTTTGTTACTGTGAAAAAAATGGATAAAAGTAATTTCGCGTGTTGAAAAAATATTGCTTTTTGAAGGGAAAAAATACAGTTGAACCAAAAACTTGGTTTGATGCCGAGTTTCCGGGCACTGCCCGAGGAAAATCGACCATCAATGATTGGTATGCATCAAATTTAGACGTGTTGGAATGAGCACCGGAGATGGTGAACGCAGTGGACGCCAAAAAGAGGAGGTTGTTAACGACGAAAACATTTAAAAAATCCACAAGATGATTTCGAATGACGGTAAATTGAAACTGAATGAAATACACAGCAGACACTCAAGATATCAACTGAACGTGTACATCATATCATTCACGAATATTTGGGTATGAGAAAGCTCTATGCAAAGTGGGTGCCGCGCGAGCTCACTTTTGATCAAAAACAACGACGAGTTGATGATTCGGAGCAGTGTTTGAAGATGATCAAGCGTAATAACCCCGAGTTTTTGCATCGATATGTGACAATTGATGAAACATGGCCCCACCATTTCACTCTGAAGTCCAATCGACAGTCGTCCGTGTGGAGGGCACACGATGAACCCGCCCCAAAGCGTGGGAAAACGCAACAGTCAGCTGGAAAGCTTATGGCGTCTGTATTTTTGATTTTTGATTCAATTTAAACCAAGAAGGATTATACAAACTTTCAATAAATATGAAAAATGTTGACTCTAGACATGTAATGATGTAGATACCCCTAGAACTTTACATTGCTTATAAAAAAACAAAGTAATAATTTGAGCGATATTAGATAGTTTCAGTTAGTTTTTTAACTAACTTTAACTTAAAAGCATTTACAATCAGACAACAGTACGGAAGGGAAATCTTTGAATCTTTGGAAAATATATTAAAAATTGAAGGTATTAGTGTATGTCGTTTTCCGAGCAGTTTGGTGTATCATCAACCAAAAGGTCGATTTCTGAATGTCCGTTTATAATTTCTTTAAATTAATAATTTCTTTTCTTGTTTTTTTTTGTCGTTAAATTTCTTCCTCAAGTGTGTTTCTAGTACTATCTCGGAGAAAAACATTTATAATTTGCCATTAACATCGCATTTCCAAGACCTCAAACTTACAAGTGTCGAAACCATACAGAAGGATTGGCAACATAAGCATTCGAAAGAGACGCATTTTAATTTTGATTATAACATTCAGAAGAGAAGCAAAAGCTACTGCAGCAGCTTCGAGCTATATCGTGAAGAATGTTAGAAGTCTCAACATCTGTATCAGCGATTGTAGTACTGTCAACAGCTAACATTAGACCGATCAAGGAATTTGTAGCATTATATTGAACGCCATCCCTGATTTTTAATACTTTTCGCATCACATCCACTACTACTTTGGCGAACACCGGCTCGTAACTGATATTAATAAATTCTTTAGTATTTAAATAATTTTTTTTATATCTCACATCTTCCTTGATATACGCTGAAGGTCAGTCTATTATTATTGTACTCATTTTTTATCTATTCTATATCAGACAGGTCAAAGTCGCAACAGATAATCTTTTAGATGTCCAATTTTGTTCCTAAAGAGCGTAATTTTATTCTATTATGATTACTATTCTTTGTAAAACTGCTGCAGATAGTCTATTCATTTGTGGAGAGCTCACTAAAGGTGAAGTGAGTTTTCCAGATTGGCTTCGTAACTTAAGTTGACAGACAATAACGTTGCGGACTTGCCAATTATAACGAGTGTTTGCGGATTTATTACATATTAATCATCACATCCACTACTACTTTGGCGAACACCGGCTCGTAACTGTAACAACGTAAATATTAATTTGAGAGATCATTTTGCACTCGAAATGAATTAATAGAATCATTTTAAGGAGCATAATACAGAGGCCATAATCTTGCCAGCCGACTGTTGCGTTTTCGCACCCCTTGGATCGGGTTCATCGTGTGCATTCCACTCAGATGATTGTCGACTCGATTTCGGAGTGAAATGATGGATCCATGTTTCATCTGTTGTCACATATCGCCGCAAAAATTCGGGTTTATTACGCCTGATCATCTTCAAATACTGCTCCGAATCATCAACTCGTCGTTATTTTTGGTCAAAAGTGAGCTCGCGCGGCACCCACTTTGCACAGAGCTTTCTCATATCCAAATATTCATGAATGATATGATGTACACGTTCAGAGTGTCTGCTATTTGATTCAATTTCAATTTACGGTCATTCAAAATCATTTTGCGGATTTTTTTTATGTTTCCGTCGGTAACAACCTCTTTTGGGCATCCACTGCGTTCACCGTCTTCGCTGCTGATTTCACCACCTCTAAACTTAGCATACCACTCCTTGATGCCAAGTTCCAAGCCAAGTTCTTGCTTCAACTGTATTTTTTTCTCTTAAAAAAGCAATATTTTATCAACACGCGAAATTCCTTTTTATCCATTTTTTTCACAATAACATAAGTTGCTTCACTCAAAGTGCTATAATTCACAAACTAATGATCCGACATCTGTCAAATTTATACAGTCATCTTTTGAGGGTTAGGGCTAACTAATTATTTTTTTATTTAATTCTATTAGCGCCCTCTGTGTGTCAGGCCGGGGACTATTCAATTGACCAGTTAATAAATAAATATTGTTATTTAAATAAAATTAATAAAAAAATATAAAGCGAAGTTGTACCGCCACTGAACGTTACTTTTCATAATGAACCGATCTTTTTGTTGTTCGAAATGGAAAAATAGGAAAAATATGCCGCCGCTCTCCTCTCCGCTGATGGAATACATTTTTCTGCTAAAGGCAGATTTCTAAATTAAATTACAAATAAGACGTGTGCTTAATGAGATACAAAAAGTCCGCGGACCCGTCTATTTGCTCCGCCGTTGCCGCTCCTTATTAAAATATCTCGTGGCTTATTTGTCCGCCTTTTTTTTTGTTCGATCTTCTCGGACTGTATAATTAACAACTTATGAGAAACGAAAATAGAAACTATAACTACAGTTCTCCGTAGATTTATCAGTTTATTATGTTTTCTTGTACTAAATTCATTATTTTTAATTGATAATTATGTTATGTGTGGCTGACTTAACTGAGGAATTAATTAAGACAATACCATGAAGATGACAGTTGAAAAATTATAAAACATGTAAGATATTAATTAAAAATATACTTCATATTCGCTTGTTGTTAAGTACGTTCGCAATAATAGAACTAAAATTAGACGATTAAAATTTCATCTTCTATAAGGACATAAACAAAATTTCATAATAAAATTGGATTTAATTTAAACATTTTAAAAACAAATAATGTTCTGTACTCACAATCGATACTGTATTTGCGAACAATGGAGTAAAACAAATGCATATAAGACTTTGAGTGGAGTTTGTTAATTGTTTTATCACCACGATTGACACCAACGCCTCAACGATGGAATGTCAATGAATCTCAATGAAGAGTAGTATAAAACGAGCTTATGTTGTGCAAACTTTGTTAAGAAATATTAATTTTTTACCAAAATATAAGGCTTTTGATCAAACAAACATAGTTAAAAGTATTGTTTTAACTGATATAAATCCTCCACTTCAAACTTCCATCATACCTCAAGAATATAATATAGTATCAATCGTTTTTATCAAATCAATACAAGTCAGGATACGAGAAAAGCTTCTTCTGCAAAATATCGACAAAAAACTGAAGTAATTATTAACAATTACCAAAACAAAGTGTTTATTAGCCCATAAGAAAGTTGAAATAACCAAAGATACTTTTATTACATCGATCATCCTAATTTACAATTGATTATCTTTTAGTTCTAAATCTTGAATACCTTCGTAGATCCAATTTATTTTGCGATCATCGTGCAGTCCTTCGTTGATTGCGTAGCGATAATCATTGATAATTAATCGAAGAACTTTGATTTGGTCGCGTTAAATTACTAGTTGTTTTGATGTTTTAGTGCAGACCCATATTTGCCCCAATTAGACTTCATAAAAATTAACGGAAGTAAATCTGTGCATGTGCAGTTCATCTACAATCAGACCATACAAGCACCTATAATATACAATAAGTATAATAAATAATTCTATCATTCCAATACAACTTCACTGGAAGGAACATATAAAGAAGAAAATATAGAACTGGAATTGAAATATACGATAATGTATTGGCTAATTAATATATAAGCAAAAATATATATGAAACTTATATGGACATACGGAGTTCAATTATGGGGATGTTCTGCAAAGAGTAACATTAACAAAATACAAATATTTCAGAACAAAGTCCTGAGAGGTGTTGTGGGCGCACGCAAATATTATAGGACTGATTACCTACATCGAGACCTTCAGATACCCACAGTATGTCAAGAAATCAAGAGAATTGTAAGGGGGTATGAGGAAAGACTCCATTCTCATGAGAATATTGAAGTATTGCAGCTTTTGGATACCACCAGAACCCGACACAGACTCAAAAGAATCAAGCCATCTAATATTGAGTAGTGTTGTGTAGTGAGGTGCATATAATAAAAAATACAGCAGTGACATGTATAAACATTATTTCACATAGACTATATGTATCATATTAACATAAAAATTAACATAACTTTAGAAACTTATGGCTAGTGAAATATGTTATACAATCCGGAAAGTAATTATCGACACACCAGAAACATTAACAAATGTTTTTGAAAATGATTTTAAAAGATTAATAGAATAGAAAACTTTTTGCTAACATGATGAGATTACGAATAATCAACGATCCCTGATGACCACCTGACTGAACTTACATATCACGCCCTTTTATTCGGTTCACGATGGCTTCAAGCCAAAACACCATCTCCTACGTGCGCACGGGGTCCGCGCGCCATTCGGCGTTTGCTTAATGATGATGGCGTTTTCTGATTGATACCCGGGAGGAACCGAAAATAGATTAAGTCGATTTTTAAGAATCGACTTAATTTCAGACGCCGGCTCCGTGGCTAGTTGCTCGCATTAGGCCAGCGCCCTAATGACAGGCCATCGACGGGCCGTGAGAAATCCTTGATTAGACCTGAAATTGAACGTCGAAGAGTTCCTTTGACGGGGCTATTGTTTGATGGATGTCTCCCGTCCATAACGTCTGCGTCGTTTAGTTTTAATCAAGGATGGCCGTCGGAAAAATCTTGTCTAGGTATTGTTTCGGTAGATTTGGTGGTTAATGCGCATGTCATATAGTTATTTTAACATTGTTGATCAACGAACTCTCACCCGAGGATAAAAGAACAATAAAATTCTCAGAATAGGTATAAGAGCAGCGTTGCCAACTTGTGGGTAATTCCCCAATCTGAGGGGAATTTCGTCTTGATTGGGAATCGCCATTATGATGAATATATGCGAAGATTTTAACATATGATCGTCCTGTGTTCATTGATGTAATTAAAAACTGAAAAAAGGATGGAACCAAGTAACTATCAAACTACAAAGATACACTCATTTTATGGATCCATAATTTTATTAGTTGGAACGTAAATCCCTACATATATTTCAAAATTATTGACCATATGCTATTACATTATATCCAATTATTTATGGTTTCTTGAATAATTTCAGTAAATCTACCGCAATTACGTTAAATCAGACAACACCGCTCCCCAATCATTTCACGTAATTAAATATAATTTTCGATTTTCACAAAGTCATTTTACACGAGTTCAACACTCGATCAATCATTTCGTCGCCAATGACGGAAAAATTCACACAAACACAGACACACAAACATACACGTACGGTCCGATAATGACGATCAATCATGTTGTGTCAATTGAACGCGACGTAGGGATAAATGTAACTCAATTGAAATATCATCAATACCAATTTTCGATCGACGTTTAACGAATGTCCTGATTGAATGTTTTTTAATTCATTTATGAATGGCATCACCCGTATATCACGCCGCAATAAAAAGTTGTCTTTTATTTTTGGCTTTCTAGGATGATCAGGTAGATATCAACAGATAATAAAGTCGTTAAAAGATTTAGACGTAGGTTTTTTTTATAGTTATTTATGTTTGAATTTATACAGATATTCAGTAGTAATAGAATATTTTTAACAAGAAATTTGAACCAACTTCAGAAAATAAATAAGGAACTCACTAAAAATTAAAAATTAATCAAAGTTTTTCAATAAAGATTTTTAACACAAAAAAAAACCTTTAAAATAATATATGTACATGATAGTCGTTGTAATAACTAAAGAGAAATAACTAATTAAAAACCTTATTTAACCTATTTACTACACGTATTTTATATTCTAATAACAGCTCAATTGAGAAGTCCCCGGCGTGACACACAGATGGCGCTACTAGAATTAAATCCATATGTTTTTTAGTTAACCCCAACCCTCAAAAGATGCTTGTATAAATTTGAGAGCTGTTGGACCATTAGTTTGTGAATTATAGAATTTTGGGTGAAGCAACTTTGGTTATTGTAAAAAATGGATAAAAAGGATTTTCGCGTGTTGATAAAATATTGCTTTTTGAAGGGAAAAATACAGTTGAAGCAAAAACTTGGCTTGATGCCGAGTTTCCGGACACTGCCCCAGGAAAATCAACCACCAAGGATTGGTATGCTAAGTTTAGACGTGGTGAAATGAACACCGAAGACGGTGAACGCAGTGGACGCCCGAAATTACATCATATCAAAAGTGGGTGCCACGCGAGCTCACTTTCGACTAAAAACAACGGCGAGTTGATGATTCGGATCAGTGTTTAAAGATGATCAAGCGTAATAAGCTCGAGTTTTTGCATCGATATGTGACTATGGATGAAACATGGCTTCACCATTTCACTCCGAAGTCCAATCGACAGTCATCCGAGTGGACTGCACACAATGAAACCGCTCCAACGCGTGGGAAAACGCAACAGTCGGTTGGCAAGGTTATGGCCTCTGTAATTTGGGATGCGCATGGAATAATTTTCATTGACCACCTTGGAAAAGGGAGGACCATCAACACGACTATTACATAGCGTTATTGGACCATTTGAAGAACGATATCGCCGAAAAAACGGCCGCATTTTTACAAAAAAAAGGTGTTGCTTTATCAAGACAATGCAGCGTGTCAAAAATCCATGAATTGGGCTTCGAATTGATTCCGCATCCACCGTATTCTCCAGATCTAGCTCCCAGCGACTACATCCTATTCTCAGATCTCAAAAGAATGCTCGCTGGGAAGAAATTTTCGTCGAATGAGGAGGCAATCGCTGAAACTGATGCCTATTTTGAAGCAAAGGACAAATCGTACTACAAAAATGGTATCGAAAAGTTGGAGGGCCGCTATAATCAGTGTATCTCCCTCAAAGGGAATTGTGTTGAATAGAAAAATAATAATTTTGCCAAAAAAAATTTGTTTCACGATAGCAGGCCGGGGACTTTTCAATTGACCTGTTATATACACACAATTTAGCTTTATACCTACCTAAACCTATTTATCTCTTTACAATACTCTTTGTAACTCCTACTGATCACTGTGAAATCGGTGCCGAGTCCAAACAATACAAAAATAATAATATAATTTTGTGACATATACAAAAAATTAAATTACCAACAAATCAATTCTAAATTAATAAAACTGTTTGGGTCATACGTGACGCTTTTATGTCACACTTCGATCGAAGGCTTTTGCTACATCCAAGAATGTAATACCTCTCTGCTTGTCAATCTAGAACTGTCACTATGCATATTGTTTAGATTCGTCATAGAAATTAGTGATGATTCTCTAATGGGTAACTGATCTAGGTTTCCACACTAGCTTTGATGTTAGCCTCGTGCGACCAACCGAAATCTAGTTGGCGAAAAACAAATACGCCTTTCGCCCGATGTTTCTCGTCCGGTTCAATAAAAACGCGACGATAAAAAACCGTTTATTAAAACGGAACGGAACGGGATAGAAGGAAACGAACACATCGCAGAGCGAAAGCTTCACAGTGGCCCGTTCTTTGTCTAAACAAACGCCCGGCATGAGGATACGCGTATATTTTATTGCCCTGTATAATTTTATTGTTCCATTATAGAGTTTCAAAGAGATATATTAGTATCTCATGCGTATTCGCCGCCGGCGATAATTAAACCTGTTCAACGTTCAACTGTTTGTATTATAAAATGACAGCTCGTTATCGAATATCACTACGGCAACTATGCCGCCGCCGCCTGCTTCGTTCGTATTGTCTCTCTGGCGAGCGATTACAGTATTTCAGTTGTTTTTACATTGTCCGTGGGAAACGTCTCAGCTCGAAATGCAATTTAAAATCGATGAATTTTACAGGAACAAACGACGTTTACAGCCCTCTTGATCTAAACTAGCGTTGGGAATAATCGACGGAAAATCGTCGAAACAGTCGATAGTTGCAAAACAGTCGAACTAGTCGATAGTTAAAAACTAGCAACTGAAAATAGTAATTACTATTTCAGTAGAGCATATTTATCTTCTAAGGCGTCTTGTGTACTTGTTTCCTTCTCAAGTCTCCAAATTTCTACTGAGTTTCTTCGATAACTGCCTGTATATATTTTCTCTTAAAAAATTACATTCATTCACTACGTTCTCCTTAATACATTTATCATATCTGCAAATTATTTAGTATTCATTACCATATAAATTCTAACCTAATGCTCATGTATATTCTAAACAATTATACAAATATTTAAACACGTAAATGTTTTGCACTCTACACTACATTTTTTTATATTGATGTTAATTATATATCCATCTATAGTTGTTTCTGCTCTTATTACTCTGTATTGGTAATTATCAGCATCAGGCCATAAACCCACAACAAAAAGTTTCGTTCAGTCTCTTCCGTTATCAGAATCATTCTTCATGTCAATTACCAATTTGTTAATTTCTAATCTATCGAACACTTAGTCAGCTCCAGGAATTTATTATTGAAAAACAGTAAAGTAGCAAAACCAATTTTATGCGAACTTTTACATTACTTTAGAACTTTAAAGTCATTACATGATATTAAAAATAATAATATTGATTAATAATCTTAAATGGTAACTAAAACAAGATATATTCATATACACAATAAACAAAACAAATCAGACAATCTCAAATTGTATCGATGGTGTTATTGATATTATTTTTATGAAGCGTTAGGCATAGTTAAAGTTAACAAAAATATGAAATACAACAAAATGGTTTTCACAGAAATAAATTACCGATGTTGAAGCTATGATTTGCTAAGATGATGATCTGCTGCTTCTCACCTTGCTAGATTTACGCTGCTACGATAACCTACTTATTTGTAGTTTTTACCGATATGTAATTAACAGGTCAATTGAAATGTCCTCGGCCTGACACATAGATGGTGCTACTAGAATTAAATCCATATATTTTTTTAGTTAACCCTAACCCTCAAAGGATGCGTGTATACATTTGGCAGCTGTCGAATCATTAGTTTGTGAATTATAACATTTTGAATGAAGCAGCTTTTGTAATTGTGAAAAAAATGGATAAAAGGGATTTTCGCGTGTTGTTAAAATATTACTTTTTGAAGGGAAAAAATACAGTTGAATCAAAAAGTTGGCTTGATGCCGAGTTTCCGGCCTAAATCTAAGGATATATATTGAGTCAAAGGACAAATCGTACTACAAAAATTCGTATCGAACAGTTGGAGGGTCGCTATAATCAGTGTATCACCCTTGAAGGGAAATATGTTACATGACCTGTTACATTGAGGAACCTTACACCATCCATATGCATTATAATGGTTATATATAATACTATAATATTAAATGATGTATCAATAGGACTTGCAACTATGCAAACGTGTTTAGAATTATATGATTTCAAATTTCGGTTTTTCTTTTAAGTACTTTTCTTAAGAAATAATGGCAATTCTGGGTAAGATAAATTCGCATAATAGTCGCAAAGTAGTTTTTCAAAAGAAATCATCATACTCATTATCAAAACTATTTAATGTACAATGGATGAGCTATTTTAGAACAAATATGTTTGAGTTAATATTATTTCCTCTTTTTTTTGGAGCGGGGGGTACTTAAAATATTCTTTCAAATTATGATTGGATATC
This sequence comes from Rhynchophorus ferrugineus, assembly GCF_030347505.1. Classification (NCBI taxonomy): domain Eukaryota; kingdom Metazoa; phylum Arthropoda; class Insecta; order Coleoptera; family Curculionidae; genus Rhynchophorus; species Rhynchophorus ferrugineus. Next base: position 8,305,837 of record NW_027472582.1, on the reverse strand, counting down.
TCTAAAATATGTGATTGTTGAATGGGTAACTCCAACTTTGGCTACTATAGCCACGAAAACCCAATATATTGTTAAGATTTTAAAATATTTTAAATTTTTCTTCAACAACTGTCCAACAAATATAGTAACGTGGGTCATTTCATAATTATTTGCGTCATTAAAAAGAAAAAGGAAGACAAGGCATCTCCTAAGAAGGGAGAATCGATCTCGATCTATAATTAGTCGAACATTAAGGCCCCCGTGGTCTTTTCACGCGCGCACCTTGCCGCACCGTCATATTTCTCGTCGCTATCATCGTTCATTTCGGTCCCATGGGCCGGACTATGAGCAATCAATAATCTGCCGCTCCTAATTCGATTATAATGATACAGTAAAAATATTGATAATTTCTTACGTCATCAATCAAAACCCTCCGTTGCGCCACCGGCCTCTTCTCTCCGATATTTCTCCGTCTTCGGGCTGTCAGGCCGGGAGCCGTCCGACGACGAAGCCACCGGTGTCCGTCGTGTTCTTTGCAGCCCTTTCTTGTTTGAACCTAAATGTTGGAAGTTTGGTAGACGACATGTCGAATGATTTTTGATTCCCTTCCCTTAAACTGCTCTTCGATATAATGATATTTCCAGCCTTCAAATGAATGAATGAATTTCGTTTAATCCAGTATCTTCTTTTGTTTCGGTTTTAATCTCATCACTCAACTCAAAATAATGTTCTTGAAGTATTTTCTTATTTAGGACATAACCAAATGTCTGACGGGGTTAAAGAAGGCGGTTGAAAAATGATATGAGCTAATATGTTTAAAGAAAAACATACAAATAAACCATGCTATGTAGTAATCTACATTTTGATTATGAGAAAACAAGAATTTTAAGCCATTATTCTACCAAGGAGCAAATTAAATCATATCTATATTTTAAAGGGCATTTTCCAAATATTATTAGCAACTTTTTATAATGAAGTGTAATTGTTTGTATTAACAAGTGTGCTAAGAGTGCTTTCTTGAGGAAAGAGCATGCTAAAAAAAAGAGCAGAACTCGGCTCAAGGCTCAAAACAACTATTGTAGTTGTTTGGAAGACAATCCCAATTAATATTCCTCAATAAAATGTTCCTATATTAAGAAATTTTAAAATTAGTGTGAACCTACTATTAACATAATCTAAATATAGCGAAAAAAACATTTTTCGCAGCATTGTTAATATCCTGTGGTATATTTGAAATAAAGACATTTACAAAGATCTAAAGGTACCAATGATAAGCGAAAAACTTAAAAGGTTTGCGAAAAAACATCAAAAGAGGTCGCAGTACTGCAACTGCTCGACAACAGTGTACTTACCCGATGTTTGAAGAGACGATAACATAGTGGTTCCGTGGAAGTCCACCCATTAAATGCTAATGAAAGAAAAAAGACTAAATAGTGGTAGGTTATAACTAGTTATAACATATGTGTCATATACATTTACATTAAAAAGTAGTTTAATAATTAATACTTTTAACTATAAGTATTTTGTATACTGCCTAATGGTTTAGTAAAAACATGATCCTTTGAATTCTTTACAATATTATCTGCTTTGCTAGAATTTGCTTCGTTTAAAGAGAAATGGACAAGGTCTCCACCAAAGTGCCTTGGGAAGACCAGACAAAAAGCAAAATAAAATGAAAAAAATATAGAACGGTTCGGATAAATCAGTATCAATAGTTATTTCAGGTGTTTTCGAGAGTGTTATATGTTGAGGTGCTGATATACTGGCCTTCACCAGAGTTTTTCTTTCCGTTTTCAGCTCCTGCAACGACAAATGTATAAACTCATCCAGATATAGAACGATAGATGTAAAATTACTCAAAAGCTACTCAATATCCAGTAATTTTTGAGATGTTACAACATGAAGTCTCATTCATATAGAATAAGTTCAGGTTATTCTCATAAAAAATTGTATTACTCATTAATCGAGCTCATTAGCAGATCTTAAAATTGTGCATTTTACATCTAGGTACATAATGTTTTTATATTAATGAATAACATGGGAAAACGGCAATCTAGACAATCTCTCTTTCTTTACAAACACTAATACAACAAAAACATATTACATATTTACCAGCCTTGTGAAATCAAAATTATTAGGAATAGGTGATTTTTCATTTCACCAGACTACGCCAAGCCAAGCGTAATCATAAATTAAATCCGCAACATTTTCCACAATTATATATGTAATTCAACTTGTCGATCAATAAGTTGATATGATACTTGAGTTTTCTGAATAATATGGTACCAATTTACAGAATATACGATTCTAAATATGGATTTACCAATAATACAGTTGAGTCGTAGGGAAAATCATTTCCAGAGTAAGTGTAATTGCAATAAATATATTAATTTGTCACCAGGATAATGTGCTTTGATGGTGATTGGCGATCGATCACAGCTCTTCTGGTCTCAGGCAATGTCAGTTTCCTATTTTTCAGACCGTTTTCGTTAATCTTAATCCACGTCTATTTCAGAGCTGCTCGCTGAGTCTTCCACCCAAAAGCTCGACCCACTAAAGAAATTTATGAGGCCTGTCATTCGACAGACGTGCCCAAACCATTACAATCTGCGTCCTTGAATTTGTTCCTCAACTGTGTCTTGTTGTCGTATCTTAACCAGATTGCTTAATTTTTTAACATAATGTGACTATAAAAGAGTCAAAGTCTCGGAGCCAAACAGAGACATTGGCAAGATAAGTATTCGAAAGAGACGGATGTAGGTCTTGATTATAATATACCTTCTCTTCTATAGGCACCATCTTAGAGAATTAGAAGCTACTCCGCCCAAGGTGAATTACTTCGGTTACGCATTCGGCGATATATTCCGGCTTTTCTCCTGTATCTCAAGTACTGCTGGACTTACCCCCACTGGATCCTGTTGAGATTTACACTAGCAAACGATCTGTAGGTTGTCAAAACTTCTCTGGCTTCTTCTTGAAGTTGTCTTCATGAATTATCAAGTCTTATGGTTCTGCGGTGCGAACCAAGTCATGAAGAATGCTAAAAATCTCAGCATACCTATCAGCAAATATCAGATCAGTTAAGGAGTTTATAATATTAAATCGAAAACCATATCTGTTTATAAACCATGGCGTGATGATAAGAATTCGAAAGAGGCGGATGTAGGTCTTGATTATAGTACACCTTCTCTTCTATAGGCACCATCTTAGAGAATCAAAAGCTAATCCGCGTGGCGTTAGTCATTAAGATAGAAAGCACCACTTGTAAAACATGTATACTGATATTCACAAGTTTGGAATTAATTCTTACGATTAAAACTACATTTCTTTGTTAGTGGATGGAATAACAATGCTTAACATATAATTTAAATATAATTTTAATATAATATTATATATATATATATATATATATATATATATATATATAATATTATATATATATATATATATATATATATATATATATATAATATTATATATATATATATATATATATATATATATATATATATATATATATATATATATCTGTTTTATAATATTTATAATAAGCTTAAACATCTAATATTGAAAATGTCTTACATCTTGAAATATAATCATGTCTCTCTTGTCAAACGACAAATCTTATTGAACAATCTAGTCCGAATAAGTGGTAAACTTTTTTCCTGATCATCAATAACAGATTAAGCGTTAAGACGCGACTAATAACGAAATTACTTTCGGCTGGAATCGGAAAAGCAAACTATAAAATTACTGGTCGAGAGATGACCCATTCCGGACTAGATATCCCGTATTAAACTAGCCGTTATCCTGGAGGACTTTTGAGGATTATTATCTTAAATCGGATCCCGTCGGGTCGGTAGCAGGGGGCTGGCGGCCCGTGTAATCCCGTTTCCGATAAAGGATTCTTACACTTCATAAATTCTGATATGGTCAGCTAATATAGTGTTCGGTCAGACGAAGGAAGTTCCGCCCGGGTCATTATTGAGTGCTAGTCGGGATTAGGAGTAGTTTACCGTCATCGGCGGGACACTTATCCCCGCGTCGATTTACATGTAAACGACTGTGCACAGGTCCCAGTTCGAATTTAACTGACGCTTGTCTCATGTGATGGAAATATTTTTATATTAGATGTATGACTCAATTTTTACAGATTATATCAGAAAGGAAGATATTTTCCCGGTCTTTTATTGCTTTAGAAGACAAAGTTTCCATAGAAACTCATAAATAGGACATTCAGTACTGTATTCTATACGTTTACCAGCAAAGAAATGTACTTCTAATCATAAGAAATAATTCCAAACTTGTGAATATTGATATACACGTTTTACAAAAAAATAGATATGGAATTCGTTATGATACTATAAGCTCCTTGACTGAACTGATATTCGCTTAAACGGATGCTGAGATTTCTAGCATTCTTCATTACTTGGTTCGCACCGCAGGCTTGAGAATTAATGAAGAAATGTCCAAAAAGAAGCCAGACAAGTCCTGATAACTTACAGATCGTTTGCTAGTGTAAATCTCAACAAGAAAAACTGGAACATATCGCCGAAGTAACAAGCCGAATCTGTAACCAAAGTAATCCACCTTGAGCGGAGTAGCTATTGTTTCTCCGTCTGCACCATCTACCTGTGGAAGAGAAGGATAATCAAAATCTACAACCGCTTCTTTTGAACTCTCATCTTGCCAATTTATCTATATAGCTCCGAGACTTGGACTCTGTTATAATCATATTATATTAAATTGAAACAATCCGTCTGAGATGCTGCAACAAGAGCACAGATGAGAAATACATGCAGGGACGCAGATTTTAATGATTTTGACATGCCTGCCGAATGACAGGTGAAGAAATTCCTCGAGAGGTCAAGTTTTTGGGTGGAAGACTCCGAAAAAGAAGACCAAAAAAGACATGGGTCAAGATTAACGAAAAGTACTACAATTTACTACAAGTTGCCACATTTGCAGATGACACTGCTCTGGCCATAATACAATGCTGGACAAAAAAATGGCGCATCGAAATGAACCAAAATAAATGAGTGCATATTCATTTAACCAACAAAAGAATCAAGCGCAAGCCACTATAAATAAAATAGCAGGTAGTCATGAATATCTTGGTATGACCCTTGATGTTAAACTCAAGGTGGAAATCACATGTTAAGTATATAAGTGAGGGCTTATGGCGTTCAACTCTGGGGTTAATAGAAATATAATAAAAAAGATCCCAAAACAAGGCACTGCGAGAGGTTTTTCATAATCTATGGCTTTTAATCACAAACTGCATAAGGCCCTGAAGGTAGGAAATTCCGATAACGTTATCGAGGACTATATCCAAAGACAAGAACAGATATATCTTTAACTGAATGGTGCACACGTTGATGTCCTCATCTAAATCATCATCATTTTATGGCATCTGTATTTTGGAACGCGAATGGAATAATTTTCGTTGACTATCTTGAAACAGGAAGGACCCCTAACAGCGAGTATTATAAAGCGTTATTGGACCGTTTGGAGGATCAAATCGCCGAAAAACTGCCGCATTTGCAGGAAAATAAAGTGCTGCTTCACCAAGACGATACACCGTGTCAAAAATCAATGAATTGTGCTTCTAATTGCTTCCTCATCCACTGTATTCTCCAGGTCTGGCCCCCAGCGACTATTTCCTGTTCTCAGATCTCAAAATAATAGTCGCTGGGAAGAAATTTTCGTCAGATGAAGAGGTGATCGACGAGATTGAGGCCTACTTTGAAGCAAAATCGTACAAAAGTGGCATCGAAAAAATACGACGTTAAATAAAAAAAAATGTTGGCAAAAAAATGTGTTTTACTATGGTACGCCGGGGCTTTTCAATTGACCTCTTATTTACTGTTTGTGGCGAAATAGAATATGGTGCCAAGGAATATTGAACCTTTCCATCACCACATCATTGTTGAGGTCTCCTCAATGATGGCTTAGTCAGAATGTTAAAGAGCGTAAAACAATTTATATAGTTCAGTGAAAGTATTAGTAAAACAGTGCATATTAATAACAGTGATATAGCTGTTAATTATTGTCGTTTCCAAAATATCAAACTACTTCAGAAATCAGTTGCAAATACTCTAACAACTTTTTCGTGGCAAACCTGTGCAATATATAACTTCTATCTAAAAGAAATACGTCTTAATGTACGAAACCGTTAATCCAGTCGAAGATATTCGATCTTAAATGCCGCATAACATATCATCACGTATCGGTGAACCCGGCGTCTGATGTGCCATCTATGCGCGAAACAATTAATAGCGGCAATTGTTTTTGTTCGGTAGTCGGGAGGTAGACGTTATAGATTCTGCGGCGTGTGGCCGCGGGTTATTGGTTTTAATTTTAGTCGGAGATGGGGCAAGAGGATGCCGTAACGTGGAACGGCGTATCGTGGGCCCGCAGCGGTATCGAAGGTAATTCTCCTATTTTCGATGATTAAAATGGATGTAATGAGGTTTTGATTAGGTTAAAGGGGCCCCGGCAGGCATTCGTTGCTGCCTCGGTCGACGGAAGTGGGAAAGCACCCTTGCATGGAAAAACAAGAAGAAGGGACTGGTTCGCTTCTTCCGTCGCGCGATTGGATATTTTGTGTTATCGTTTGATGCGTTTTCTGAAGAATAATACTGTACTTAATAATAACGGATTTTGATGATGCGATCTTACAATGCCTCTAGGAACTTATGTAGTCCATCCAATAAAACAATTAACTTACGTGGTCTCAGTTAATGAAGATAAATTCTAGTTCATTTTGGAATTGACAAAGTTCCAATCTAAATGACATAACTAAACCAAAATACTATCAAAAATATAATTTATTTTAACATTATAGTACATCTACAGCTCACTTTATTGAAGGACTTGAAACTACAACTGTTATACAGTTATAATAATTTGTAGGTTAAGGTTGTGCTTTATTATGTTTACATTGAACTTTTCCATACCACCAATGGGTCAGAGCTTTAGGAGCGTTTTTTTTATATAGTGACATCTCGTGGAGCCTTAATCTACCTATTTAACTATTATGTATCCAAGTAGTGTATTTAGTTTCATTAGAAAGCATATTTGCCATTTACGCTTAGTTGTTTCCTTCGACACAGTGTTTCCTTGTAAAGTGATTTTAATAACACTGTATTTCTTCTTAATTTATTCTGTTACTACCTGTAAACATATTTTTTGTTAAAATTATATTTCATCGCTGAATTCCCCCTAATACATTTGCCATATCCGCAAGACTGTTAACTAAACTATTAATTTCCAATCTATCTAATATTTATTCATGATTCCATCATTTGTCAATTTCTTCTCCAATGTGCCTGATCAACCTCACCGATCCCGAAGGAGTTTTTAAACATTCCTGTTTTAAGCATCAATAACAATATATCTGCAATGAATGAATTATAACTAATAAAACCTTGCTATTCCAACGTCTACCTTTTTCTGTTAACTTTTGTTATCTTGATACTGTTTTTATTATCATCTTGCTATGAGTCACATTTAGATATATTGGTCCCATTCTGAAATAAAAATGTCTCATCTAAATACACAGTTTGAAATAACAAGTATCCCTTGATTTTATTATATGTTTATAGAAATTGTATTCTATTAAATGCAAGTTCTGAAAATTTCATTAGACCTCTTCCTGGCTTATATTTACATCACTTAAATCCTATATTAACCAACAATCTATGAAGGAATGTTCTATATCCCTTAAGGAGCTGCATATCTCTAAGATTTCTCAGGATACTTTTTCAGACTAACAGTTTCCTATGAAATAATAGGCTTATATTATGTTTATATTAAATAAACTACTCACTTTTTCTATACATTTCGTAAATTTGATCTCTGATAGGGGTAACATCCAGGTGATCTTAATTAATCAACCGCTTCCAATGAGAACAGTTTCTTTTTTGTGAATCCAAGATTATATTTTCCATTTTTTCAGATATTTCAGTCATTGTGTGCATAATAATATTCAGCGCAGCTGCAACACTAAAAATACTTTCAGTAAAGGTTGCATCAACTGATTTCTTATAATCACCATCATTTCAGGTTTACATTGAACAAAGTCTGGTGATTTTAACATTTGAACATTAGTTTAGGAATCCTTATTTAAGTGTATAAAATAAAGATCATTAGCACGAAAATCATTGAACATCATAAACTCAACACATACCCAAGATATATCCAACAGATTAAAAAAAAATTACGGAAGAATGAATATTTAGTTACTTCTATTTTTGAATGCTATTTTTTATTGAAAATAAGGAATGCTTCAGGCCCAGGGTTCCACAATCTAGTCTAAATGATTTGAAAAATTTTTGAAAAAAACAAAGGAAGTTGCTGTCCTCGTTAGGTACCGAAGCCGCGACCCCCGAGTTTTTGAGCTCAACGTTCTAACCGTTACACTACAGAAACGGCTGCGTGAAATATTTCTACGTCTCATATGATATAATTAGTATTTAAAAAGCAATCTGAATGGCTTTTACACTGAACCATTTTCGATTTTTCGCTACATCAGTTCATGAATAAAATTATACACAAATTATGATTATCATAGATAAAAAAATATGTGAAAACTACGTATGCGCCTTTGAAATTTCAGGTTTTCCCTTGATTTTCCTCCTTCCCCCAACAGATCTCGACTTGGTTCAAATGGGACCACCTCGGAAGCGCACTCTTTTGAATAAAAAATTAATTTTGAAAATCGGTCCATAATTGACGGAGAAATCGGTGAAGAACATGGAACCTCATCCTATTTTCAAGTCGGTTAAAAATAATAATGTATCCAATAATAATAGTGTATACTAATAACTAGTGAAATATATTATGAAAATCGGAATACTATCGAATCGGTAATTAACGGCATATGTTGAATTTAAACTGAAATGAATATATAACAGGTTAATCAAGTACCCGGCCTGGCCCATAGATGGCACTACTAGAATTAAATACGTATGTTTTTAGTTAGCCCTAACACTCAAAAGATGCGTGAATAAATTGTATAGCTGTCGGATAATTAGTTTATAAATTATAGCATTTTAAGTGAAGCAACTTTTGTTATTGTGATAAAAATGGATAAAAAAGAATTTCGCGTGTTGATAAAATATTGCTTTTTGAAGGGTAAAGTACAGTTGAAGCAAAAAATTGGCTTTATGCCGACTGTCCAGACAGTGCCACAGGAAAAACACTCATCAAGGATTGATATGCTAAGTTTAGACGTAGTGGAATGACCACGGAAGGCAGCGAACACAGTGGACGCCCAAAAGAGGTTGTTACCGACGAAAACATTACAAAAATCCACAAAATGATTTTCATGCGAAAGCTCTGTGTCAAAGTGGGTGCCGCGAGAGCTCCCTTTTGATTAAAAGTAACGACGAGTTAATGATTCGGAGCAGTGTTTAAAGATGATCAAGCGTAATAAACCCGAATTTCTGCGTCAATATGTGGCTCCATCGTTTCACGCCGAAGTCCAATCGACAGTCATCCGGAGTGGATTGCACACGATGAACCCGCTCCAAAGCATGGGATAGCGCAACAGTCGGCTGGCAAGGTTATGGCGTCAGTATTTTGCTTTGCGCATGGAATAATTTTCATTTACTACCTTGAAAAAGGAAGCACCATCAACAGCGACTATTGTATAGCGTTATTGGACCGTTTGAAGGACGAAATTGCCGAAAAACGACCGCATTTGAAAAAAATTAAGTGCTGCTTCATCAAGACAATGCACCGTGTCTCAAGTCAATGAAAACGATGGCAAAAATACATGAACTGGGCTTCGAACTTCTTTCTCATGTTCCGTATTCTCCAGATCTGGGCCCCAGCGCCTATTTCCTGTTCTCAGATCTTAAAAGAATGCTCGCTGGGAAGTAATTTTCGTCGAATAAAGAGGCGATAGCCGAAACTGAGTCCCATTTTAAAACAAATCGTACTACAAAAATGTTATCGAAAAGTTGAAGGGTCGCTATAATCAGTGTATCACCCTTGAAGGGAATTATGTTAAGTACAAAAACTAATTTTGCCAATAATAGTGTTTTACTATGGTAGGCCGGGGACTTTTCAATTGAACTGTTAGAATAAAATTATTAATTTGTGAATATAAAGACTATTACGGATTAAAAAATATCGCCGAATCAAACAGGTTCAATTCTTAATTAGCTTCCAACCGAAGCCTAAGTCAATTATTTCCCGGTATATACCGAACGAACAAATCACAACCGCAATGATAAACAAACAAACGAACGCTCTCGTTCGCATGCATCCGTCCAAGGTAGGTGGTAATAATAATAACAGCGCGCGGTGACGCTTCCCCGTCCATGAACGAAATCTCGCGACTCCTTATTGCCGGGAAATGTGGTCGATCATTTCTCGAAATTAAAATGGCCCGGGGCGGGGGGACGGACCGCCGTGCCGTACATTATGCAGATGCGTAATTTAAAAATCGACATTTTTGTTGCCGGGACTGAAGACGGAAGACGAGCCGAGCAGGAGAGGGTGGTGGTGATGGAGGAGGGTGCGGGGACGGTTGCAGGCAGGAGCGACGAATTAAATTACAGAAAGTCGTTGTTCCACTAATTGTGTTGTAGGTATTAGCATTGGAAGTGTGTCTTTGATAGAAAGCTATTGTTTCGTTTTCTGTCTTATTAGAACTACAGCGCCACAGATTGACAAGAAAGTCGATAACCGTGGTGTGGAAACGTCAAAGGCAACTCTGCCGATGTGAGAGTGTCAGATTCAAGCTGTAAGGAAAACGTCTTTAGAAGATGAGATGTGATAATTGATGTTTGTGTTTATACAATCTATATTTCTATATAACAAAATTCTAATCTGAATAAAATAATGAAACAAAAATCAAATATAATTTATTTTAACATTATAGTAGATCTAATGCATATATTATCGAAGAACTTAAAACTTAGAACTTAAAACGAAAAACTTAGAACTATAGATAAAAACACAGTTAAATACACATTGTTTGTAGGTTAGAATTGTTTTATTCTATTTACATAGAACTTTTTTCCATATTAGTAGGAGTTCTAGGCGGTTTTTTTATGTATCCCCCGAAGGCCTAATTCACCTAACTAACAATTGTATATCTGAGTAATTTATTTTACTCTCATTAGATGCATATATATTTATGTTTTACGCTTACTTCTTGCTTCCTTCGATGCAATGTTTCATTGTAAAGTCATTTTGATATTGCAATATTTTGCCTAAGTTTATTCTGTTACTACATAGATGTATGTTGCTTGATAAAACGACATTTAATTACTGTATTCTCCTTAATATATTTGCCATATCTGCAAAACAGTTTAAACAAATGTTCATGTATATTCTGAACAATAACAGACATGCTCATAAAGCTTTCGCCCTCATTAATACAAGTTCCTACAATCAAAGTACATTAATTACATACTAATCTTTAGTTGTTTGCTCTTTTATCACCCTGTCTTGGTAATAGTCAGCATTGAATCTTAAACCAACATTTACAAGTATTATTCAACCACTGTCACTTTCTAATTCAGAAATAACTAAACAACAGTCAGTTTCTTTTTCAATGTGTCTGATCGAGCTCATCCAAATAGCCCCTTTGGTTATATATACTTATCCTTTGGAATTATCGACAATGCCTCTTTCCATAAATTCAGACAGTTCCTCCTCGACCTGAATGTCTATTGTAATAATTCTTTGCAATACCCCGTATCAACTCAATTATATTAAATATGCAGTGATATGGAGGAAGGCAAAATACCTGTGGCTATAACGTTTAGCAATCTGATCTACAATGTATCTTCTCTCAAGCTTATTTAAAAAAAATAATACATAAAATGCAATTAAATATGTAATTTAAAACTTATTTCATGTACTTTAGGCCATTCCTTACTTGCAGCTTTAGTTAGTGAACTTGTTGGCATCCTCTCCACCATTGTACTACGATATGGTACATTGTCCATAACAATAACTGATGGTGCTTCCAAGTTCTTTAAATACTGATTTTCAAACCACTGGAAAAAGAAGTTATGGTTCATTTCTCCATGGTAGTCACCCTTGGACGTAGAGAAAAACTAATTCTGCATCAGTTTCATTTCTGTTTCCACCATGAAGAACTATATGTTTGCAATGAATTATTAACAAATGATATGACTAACAAACCTAATCGATAATTGTTCCAATGTTTACCCCCTTCCATCAACTTTTAGCCTTGCCATGAGTGACCCAATGTACGACTCTGATATATCCATGTTTTATCTAATTATACAAATTGATTTTGTTGTATGGTTTTAAAAATTGTATTCTTTTAAAAGCAATGTCTAGAAGTTCCATTAAACCCCTTCCTGGATTATCTTTAGACCACTTAAATCCCTGAAATAGCTGTATATCTTTTGGCTTTTTATGTATACTTACGGACTAACATTTTTCTCTAGAATAATTGTATTTAGTTATGTTTCCATTGGATAAACTACTTACTATTTTTATACATTTCGTATATTTGATCTCTGAGATCTCGACATCGAGCTGATTTTGATTCCTCGCCAGTTTCGCATAAGAACGGTTTCTTTTTGATGAATTTAAGGTTATATTGTTTTTTATTTTGTGAGATATTTTAGTGACCGTGCCGTAATATTATTCAGTGCAACGCAGAAAATAATATTTTCAAAAAAACCTCGGCTATTTGAGATGTATTAAAACAAAGTGTTAAAACAGTATGTATGCGTTTGCCACTTTATAACTCATAGTTATAATATTTTGAAGAATTTTTCAGACGTTTGGTAAACGAACGACTTCTGCTGGCCCATTCAGTTACATGTTCGAACTTGTCAAAGAGCATTCTTTCTCTTTTAAAGACAATAGAACGAGAAAGAAAATAGTGTCATACACATATTGATAAAGTGCGTCACTACTGTTTTGAATAGACTATACGTTGATTATGTAGCGATTTTAATGCAAAGACTAATCAAGAGAAAACCCCAGACCTGTTGGATTTCTTCATAGTAAGAAACATAACATCCAACTATATAAAAGTCGAAGAACATTTTGAGCTAAGTTCAAATCATACGCCAGTGATTCTGACGTTGAGCGAACATGTAATAAGAAAAGAAAGAAACCCAACGTTAACAAACAAGAGAGCAGATTGGGAAGGATTTGCTGAAGAATTAAACAAACGAATTCAACTAAATGTACCCCTCAAGATAATTGAACAATTAAATCTTGAAGCAGAAATATTCGTAGTAGATATTCAACAAGCTGCTTGGAATAATACTCCAGAAATGAAAAGTACAATTAAACGAATTAATTATCCAAAAGAAGTGAAGGAAATGGTAGCTGAAAAATGTAAATTACGAAAAAAAGAGCAACAAAACGGAACACCTGAAAATAAAAATAGTTTAAACAATATAACCCAAAGACTGAAAAGAGAAATACTGGAGAAATTTAACAGAGGATAAAGAAACTGATTACTCACTCTGGAAACATACAACATATCTAAAGCGCCCATGTCTACACAGTCCACATATAAGAGGCCTATGTGGGAATTGGGCACGTGACAATCGCCAAAAAGCAGAAGCATTTGCTGAATATCTAGAAAAAACTTTCAAACCAAACGAAACTAATATTGAATATAATTTGCCGGACATAGAAGCTGAAAATTCGATGTTTGAATTAGTCACGCAGAAAGCGTTAACTAAAGTTATTAAAACTGACATTAACCGCAGGAAATCACCAGGCTACGATTTAATAACAGGAGAATTACTGCAAAAACTACCAAGAAAGGGAATTACAAAACTCACCAACTTGATCAATACAACATTTAGATTAAAATATGTCCCAGACATTTGGAAGACGGCGGAAATTATAATGATCCCTAAACCTGGGAAGTCACCAAACGAAATAAAACCCTATAGACCTATATCACTGCTGCCAGTAATATCTAAGGTTTTTGAAAAACCCCTGTTGAAAAGAATAAAACTGATCATAGAGAGAAAAAACCTAATACCAACACACCAGTTTGGGTTTATTAACAAACACTCAACAATTGACTTATTTCAGCGACTTATTTCAGCTTCCAAAGGAAAACAATTTTTCATTGAATCCAATTGAACCTTCCTGTCAAAAATACGAGCTTCCCATCCACCTCATTCACTCCCCTACCCTTTACAGGCCACAAAACTACCGATATCCACAGAATAACAGATGTTATTAAAAAAGCCTACGAAAGTCAAAAAGTATGCTCAGCTATATTCTTAGACGTAGCACAAGCGTTCAATAAGGTTTGGCATGAAGGACTTGTTCATAAACTACAGAACTGCCAAAACAACACACCGAACTATTAAAATCATACATTATAACCAGAATGTTTAAAGTCAAGCAAGAAGAAGCTTACTCTACAATAAAAGAAGCTAAAGCAGGTGTACCACAAGGAAGTGTACTGGGACCAATGCTTATCTACTTTAGACTTGTGATACACCACAAATGGAAAATATCACGATGGCTACATTTTCTGATGATACTGCGATTATAGCTGTCGGAGACAATAGTGAAGAAGCCTCACGAAAATTACAACAGGCAAGTGACAATATAAATAATTGGACACAAGCTTGGAAAATAAGAATTAATGAAAGTAAATCTGTACATGTGCAGTTCACCTATAAACAGACCGTACAAGGACCAATAACATTAAATAACACTATTATTCAATATAGCAACAACGCTAAATATCTCGGAATGAATCTGGATGCAAAACTTCGCTGAAAGGAACATGTAAAGAAGAAAAGAAAAGAACTGGAATTGAAATATAGGAAAATGTACTGGATAATTGAAAGAAAATCACAATTATCAGTACATAATAAATTGCTATTATATAAGTAAATATTGAAACCCATATGGACATACGGAGTTCAATTATGGGGATGTTCTGCAAAGAGTAATACTAATAAAATCCAAATTTTTCAGAACAAAGTCCTGAGAGGTATTGTGGGTGCACCCAAATACTATAGGACTGATTACCTACATCGAGACCTTCAAATACCCACAGTCAGTCAGGAAATCAAGAGAATTGCAAGGGGACATTATGAGACTCCATTCTCATACCAATATTGAAATATTCCAACTTTTGGATACCACCAGGACAGGACATAGACTCAAAAGAATCAAACCGTCTGATCTTGTGTAGTGTTGTGTAGTGAAGTGAATATATTAAAAAATTCAGCAGTGACATGTATAAACATTATTTCACCAGTGACTGAGTTAGGGCCGATGGGTCCTCCTAGTTATATACCTAGTTTTAAGTTATCATAAAGACAAATTGTAGGTTGTAACAATAATTATATAGTATAATAGTAACAATATAGTATAATAGTATTAATTAAATAATAAAAAAATGTAGCGATAAGCATTAGTAATTAACAGAATAATTTTGTTTTGGTAGTACTGGTTTATTAATTGACTAATAAAGAACCTCTTTGAGATTTGTTCTTTTTAACTTTTAGATCTGATCTGCTCGGGTTTTTGCCTAACATAATTTTATAACGAAAAATTGACATGAACATAGAATATTTGAATTCCCCACGCGACTTATTTCAGCTTCCCAAAGGAAAACAATTTTTCATTGAATCCAATTGAACCTTCCTGTCAAAAATACGAGCTTCCCATCCACCTCATTCACTCCCCTACCCTTTACAGGCCACAAAACTACCGATATTTATAAACCCAACTAACCGACCCGGTGGGGAAACCGAAGTGGTCTTGTTGGCCTCCCCGTCGCCTCCACTTCGTTATTTTCCTAAGAGAAAAATCCGATTCGAGCAATTGACCGGAAAATCGGGCGAAAGGGCGACCGCGAAGAAAAATTGACTCGATTTTTCCGAATGGACGGATGCCTTCAGCAGTTTATCTTTTAAAGGAGATTGCCGAAAGAAAAACGAAAAGGATTGATTGGGTTTAGGAGCAGAACACCTGATGCTCTTCTGTGCTCCGATATTGTTTGATGAAGATCCTCGATATATATTGGTTGACACCGGGAAAATGTAATGATTGTGGTAATGTTGTCATAATCAATTCCTAATAATTAATATGAATAGAATATGAATAAAGACCTGGTTTTGCGATTCCTGGTCTTGTTTTTGTCGATATGATAACTTAATATGAGTTTACATACAACTAGGTTAGTGTTAGCAACACTGCATTCATTTGTAGATTAGATATTCATTATTATATTCGATATTAGATAAATACTCGTGTAGATCCAGCTTCTTAATTTCAATTAATTACTTTATGAGGGTCTTGTTCAAAGCAAAACATCTATATCTATTTTTACTATTACCTAAAAAAAATGTGTCAGGTATTCATATTATTTTGTCGATAGCCTGCATATTGTACCAATATTCCTCAATTAATATAGTTCTAAAGTGAAAAACTATCAAAGTACATAAAAGCAAGATCACACTATTAGGTTTACGTTATTTTCAATTATTTGTTTCTGTGATTAATTGAAATCATGTGCTCCGAGCAAAACAAAAACATTATGGCTACGTGGTCGACAACCGGAAAAATCGAGACAAAACAATAAAAAAACGAATCGGACTTTCGTCCGCCCCGCCGCGTGAGCTATTTCGAACGCGGCCGAAATTAAATATAACGGGCTATTAGTTATTTGCGCCAGAACAGAATTAGAGCTCGGCAAATGAGCATTTATCTTCGGGAAAACATCGATTATGACAAAATTCCGATGGCGAGGACCGCGAACGTCGCGGGCCAACACCGCGACGACCCGCAACGCCCGCATTCCGTCGCCGATGGATTTATCCCGCGCCACTATTGAAAATCGAAATTATTGCCAACATTTTCGAAATTAAATTGAACGCGCCTCGTAAATTCGCCTCGATGGCAGCGCGCCCAGTTTTACACAATACCGACCAATTACTTACAACCTTTCTGTTTTTCTCATCACCCAGTACCATTCGACACATAAATCACTTCCCGTTATATATATATATATATATATATATATATATATATATATATATATATATATATATATATATATATATATATATATATATATATTATTTAATTATTACATTGTCACTAGTCGCTTCCGACTAACATACAATTTTTCTTAATGATAATCTTAATGATTAAATCTAGGTATATAATTAGGAGGACCCATCGGCCCTATTTCAATCTCTGGTGAAATAATGTTTATACATGTCACTGCTGTATTTTTGAATATATGCACCTCACTACACAACAGTACACAAGATTAGATGGTTTCATTCTTTTGAGACTGTGTCCTGTTCTGGGGGTATCCAAAAGCTGCAATACTTCAATATTCTCATGAGAATGGAGTCTTTCCTCATGCCCCCTTGCAATTCTCTTGATTTCTTGACTTACTGTGGGTATCTGAAGGTCTCGATGTAAGTAATCAGTCCTATAGTATTTGGGTGAGCCCACAATACCTCTCACGACTTTGTTCTGAAAAATTTGTGTTTTGCCATTGTTTTTTTTGTAGAACATCCCCATAATTGAATTCCGTATATCCATATAGGTCTCAGTATTTGCTTATATAATAGCAATTTATTATGTACTGATAACTGTGATTTTCTTCCAATTGGCCAGTACATTTTCCCATAATTCAATTCCAGTTTTTTTCTTTCCTTCTTTATATGTTCCTTCCAGCGAAGTTTCGCATGAAGATTCATTCCGAGATATTTAGCGTTGTTGCTATATGGAATGCCGTTATTTATTTGAAATAGCATTTCACTAACAATTGTTCAGTGTTCGAATTCCCATATTTTCGATCTTTCCCTTCGTTTGTAACTATACACAGATCGCGACTCAGTTCACATTCAGCTTTTTCACTAATTTTCCTGTCAGGTCTTCATCCGTTAATGCTTTAATGCATCGTCGGACATTTTCGGCTTACCAGGACGTTATTTGTCTTAAAAGCGAGAAAATAAAATAAAGTTTACCTGAAAACCACATTTTAAGACACAATACTTATTATTTTCAAGATATTGTATAGTTTTGATGTCATTGTCTGTAGACTAGTGAATAACCAAATACCCAAATGTAATTTGTGGACACATAATGTAACAAGAAAAATTAAAAAGACACATATAGAAACTATTCTAGCTTCCTTTCTAGACACGAGCTAATGTAGTTGGTAAGGTATACGACCTTACCAATGTTCCAATGCAGAATATACGAACTTGAAGAAATTAGAATTGCAATTGGAATGCTCTAAAGTACCCTTCGTTATCATTTAGTGGACGTCGCTGCTGACATTCCGCACGTATTCAACATTTGGTATAATATTTCTGTGTATTTTGTAAGCAGTCATTCTAATATGTAATATCGGACGAACCTCAATGTCGTTACAGAAAACTAGTATCAAAGTGTAGAAGAATTATAAGTATACTAGCGACCCGCCCCGGGTTCGCACGGGTGCAATGCTGATACTAAATTAAATACACTACAGAAAAAATATGAACGTTGTATATAAAAACATAGCGGCCCGCTCCGACTTTGCACGGGCATAAAATATATATGCCTATGTCACTCAATGAAAACATGATTAAAATCGATCCAGTATTTTTGGTTCATTCATTACTGCCCTTGGCCTGCACGCATTAAATTTGGAGTAAAACAATTCCTCTTCCTCTATACTTACTATGAAGATTTCCTGCTATCTTTGGAATATCTAAATTCATACAATTTTTATTACATTACACATTTTTAAACGCAAATTTTAAATTTGTAATATCTCCGAAAATATTTGTTTAATTTACATGCTGTAAGGAACCATATTGATCTATATTAATTGCACACTGTATTTAAGGTACTTAATTCGATAAGGATTAATGCCGTATTACTTAAAATAGCTTCGTAAATAAGCCATTTTCTCACCTAAAAAGTAAACAATAAAAATGGTTAATGCGGGTTATACCTAAAAGATAAACATATACCATCGCGGACTTTTTTGTAGACCTTTTTATGATGTACAATACTGTAGTACATTAATTTGATCTAACTCGTAGGGTTAGGCAGCGTTTTTGCTAATTGCTAAATAAGCCTAAAAAATAGGTTAATTTACGACATCACGTTAGAAACCTCTAAAATTAGCAATGTTGCCTTAGTATATTATGCATGTATTATACATATAAACCTTCCTCTTGAATCACTCTATCTATTGAAAAAAACCGCATCAAAATCCGTTGCGTAGTTTTAAAGATTTAAGCGCACATATGGATATAGGGACAGAAAAGGCGACTTTGTTTTATACTATGTAGTGATTGAGACGCTTTGAAATTGTTATCAAGAATTGGAAACAATTTACATTTTCAATTCTTTCCATATATATAGCTCAAACCAAACAAAAAGAATCATCAATTTAAGAATTCTAATATTTACATCAGATTTATTATTTTACTCAATCTACAACTAAGCTGCAAAGATAAATTTTTGGAATTAACTTCGGCATTTTCAATCGGAATAATAAAACTATTAAACAGTGATGTCAAATTTTCCGAAACTACTAAAAAGCCAATACAGTGTTTGCTCTTTTATAACATCTAATTATTATCACTAATGTTTTGACTACCATGGAGTACCATAACGAAGTGTACTGGAGCCAATGCTTTATCTACTCTATACTTCTATACTTGTGATATACCACAAATGGAGAATATTACGATGGCTACATTTTCTGATGGTACTGCGATTATAGCTGTCGGAGACAATAGTGAAGAAGCCACACAAAATTACAACGGGCAAGTGACAATATACATAATTGGACACAAGCTTGGAAAATAAAAATTAACGAAAGTAAATCTGTGTATGTGCCGTTCACCTACAATCAGACCGTCCAAGCACCAATAACGTTAAAGAATACTATCATTCCATAAAGCAACAACGCTAAATATCTTGGAATTGGAAGAAAATCACAACTATCAGTTCAAAATAAATTTTTATTATATAAGAAAATACTGAAACTTAAATGGACATACGGAGTTCAATTATGGGGATGTTCTGCAAGGAGTTACATAAACAAAATACAAATTAATAGAACAACGTCCTGAGAAGCATTGTGGGCGCACCCAAAGAATACAGGACTCACTACCTACATCTAGACCTTCAGATACCCGCAGTCAACCAAAAAATCATGCCAAGAGAATTACAAGGGGGCATGAGGAAAGACTCCGTTCCCATGAGAATATTGAAGTATTGCAACTTTTAGGTACCACCAGTGCAGGACACATATTGAATAATCAAACCATCTGGTCTTTTGTAGTGTTGTGTAGTGTGCATATAATAAAAAATACAGCAATTACATGTATAAACGTTATTTTACCAGAGACTGAGATAGGGCCGATGGGTTATGTACCTAGATTTAACATTCAAAAGACAAATTGTAGGTTAGTCGGAAACGACTAGAAACAATGTGATAATTAAATAATAAAAACTAATGTTTTGAACAATTATGCGGGTATTTGGCAAGCAGGCAAACTTTATAGGCTTATTCGGTTACAAATTGCGAAGCACCAGGCACCGTTGTATCTCTTTTTAGCTAGAATAAAATGAAAAAGATCAATCCGGCCTGATTTTAAATTTTTTATAAACTCCAAAAAGTAACACATTCAACGCCGTGATTAGGTGATGCCATTTTGCATAAATTATACATCTATTTGTTTATTTTTTGATTATATAATGTAATTCTTTATTGGTATTAATTCACCAAAAATTAGTAAATCGCTTACGCATAAGGCGTCGGCTAATCAACCCGAATTTATTGCATCACAATCCCATAACAGGTTGGGTACGGAGCAAGGCCGACCGAGAAACAGAACAAAACGCATCGACAAATAAAAGGAATATATCGAGAATGGGTCCATATATTAAAAATGCATCGAAAAATAAAATACAATGTATTAAACAGCCACAAATCTTCAGCGGTAGAACACCCGGTGTTCAAGTCAGCAGATCATAAAATATGGCGTGTGTCGGTTTCAAATTTACGACTTTTTCATTGGACATTAATTACGAATTTTAAGCTGCTGTCTTCTGCGATTCTGACCGTTCCACCGGCCGTGGCGGAGAGCCTCCTCACCGGGTCCCGGGGTATCGTACCGATTCTCGAATTTTGACTCGTTAAAAACCAGGTACGCTTTTTTGGTTCTGAGTAAATAATATCGTGTTTTATTTATTATCATATCGTCATTATCAATTATTCGATTGTTGCATTTTTCATTACTATAATACTACTTTCCTTTTTGATTTAACTAGGGGCGTATATTAGATTTTTGTATTTCACCGGCTTATGGAGGAATGTATTAGATGTGGAACACTTGCCGTTTTCATTGATCTTTATTTTGTTATTGAACTGTTCACTGCCACTTAGTTTGAGCATCCTTGGACGCTGACCGTGTTACTATAATAGTGATATTTTCCAGCTCAGTTGAGAAAACCAGGTACATATGAAGATAAATATATTTTTATAATGAGATATTCATCAGGCATCATTACAGACAGCGTTCATATTAAATTTTGGCATTTCATCATTCTCGAACAGACTTTTACTGCATGAAATTGTAATAATTAATATATTAATCAATATATTTTCCACCATTTTACGCAACTTTTGGAATATGGGAATATTCTCATTGCGAAGGCATAATATTGGTTCATTGCATATTTATGATTAATCTGTTGTTTTGGGCTCCATTTTCTAAATTCAGGACATAAGTCTTCGTGTCTAAATTAGTTCGTTATAACGCATCTTTATTCTAAAATATATTGTATAACCTGATGCACAGAGAGCAAATAAATGAACCATCGCCTTCCTTTCAAGAAGTTTCTTACTTAACATAAATAGTATATACACAAAACATTTTATTTTTCACCAAGAAAACAAGAAATTGGTTAATGTTCAATGTTATGAAGGTAAGTGTGACTATATTCTTAAACTTTTAATCTTTTTTCATCGCAAAAAGTAAAAGTTGTTTAAGACAAAGTTAATCAACATTTAAAATATGATAATAATTAATGATAATAATTAATTTTTAAGGGATTAAGTATGTATCCAAATCAAAATATTGTGGCTTACGGCATATTAACCAAGATAACTGGGACTTTTTTGAATGTTTTAGAATACTATATACCACCAAGCTGAGATTATATTGATAAAGGCAAGGCAGCAACTCTTTTAACATTGCTTTATTATATCCTGTATAGGCTTTTAATCTATTTTCTTTATTTTATACCTAGATTATGTCATGTCAATAACTTAACTATAATACTATGACTGTAAATCTAAGTTATATATTGAAAACCATTCCTTAATTACTGCCTTTGTCGATCTGCTTGTTGGGATCTTTTCCACCAGAGTACTATAGTATGGTACCTAACAAAAACTGATGGTTGATCCTAGTTCTTTAAGAGCTGATTCTTGAACCAGGACAAAAACATATTATGGTTAATTTCTCTAGGGCAGTTACCCGTGTACTTGCAGGAAAATATTGACTGTGCGCTAGAAATAAAACCATTCCTATTTCCACAATGAATGACAATATATCTGCAATAAATTATTAATAAATATTATGACTAACAAAAACCTAATCAAATTTTATTCTAGGGTTTACTTTTTTGTGTCATCTATTGTTGTCATGTTTCATTTTGAAATGCCCATATATTATCTGAATACACACATTGAAATAACAAGTCTTCCTTTGGTTATATTATATGTTTTTATTGCAACTTTTATTCAATTAATACAATTATTTCATAGGAAACTGTTAGCTTGGAGAGTATCCATAAAAAACTTACAAAAATGCAACTTTTTGATAAATAACCCTTCATACATTACCGTGAAACATAGAAATTAAATGGTGTAAAGATAACCGACGATTAGGCTTACAAGATCTGCTCGTCATTGATTTTAGGAAATAACATTTTTTAACAATGTGTTATGTATATTGGAATTTAACAGGTTGTTTATATTTATATTAATTTACAATTAATATAGGATAACTCTGTGCACGTGTGTAATTGTTCAGATAGTGCATACAAATTTGGTTAAAATGTATGAAGAGAAAAACAATACTGACATACATACATTAAGGAGAATGCGGTGATTAAATCTAGTTTTATCAAGAAAGATGTACACAGGTAGTAACACAAGAAACTAAGGAGAAATAGAGTTATGTGAAAATGATCTGACAAATAAATACTACAACGACGGAAACAAGAACTATTCGTTAAAACTGCATCTATACAAATTTAATATAAAAAGAAAATATGCTCTCTGATGATAGGAAAATAAATTACTTCGATATACAATTGTTAATTAGGTAGAATAAGGCATCTAGAGAATATCACTACATATAAAATGCGTCTAGAAATAGTTCTAGAAGGTATAGACCTGATAGTAGAATATATTTCAATGTATAATAAACACATGGGCTGAAAATTTTCAGGCGTAATAAAGAAAGCGCTTTTTTGTTCAAAATTGGCTTTATCAATCAACGTAATTTCCATCAAGAACCACACAATCATTTCAGCGCTTCTCTAATACTTCAATACCAGTTTTGTAGAACGATTTATATTTTGCCTCAAGATAGGCATGCAACCGGTTGCTATGCAATCAGAAGACGATCGTTTTCATTCTGAAGTGAAGTGATGGATCCGTGCTGCATCCACTGTCACATATCGATGCAATAATTCTGGTTTGTTACTTTTACACGTGGCCAAATACTGCTCAGAATAATCAACGGTCTTATTTTTATTCAACAGTGAGCTTGCGCTGCAGCCACTTTGAACAGACCTTTCTCATAGACGAATGCCCATGTAATGTAAAACCAACTTTGATATAGCAATGATATATAGCAATAAAACTAGGGCCATTTAACAGCCTAACACATAGATGGCGCTACAAGAATTAAATCCATATGATTTTAGTTAGCCCTAACCCTCAAAAGATGCGTGTATAAATTTGACAGCTGCCGGATCATTAGTTTGTGAATTATAGCATTTTGAGTGACGCAACTTTTGTTATTGTGAAAAAAATTGATAAAAAGGAATTTCAAGTGTTGATAAAATATTGCCTGTTGTAGGGAAAAATACAGTTGAAGCAAAAACTTGGCTTGATACCCAGTTTCTGGACACTGCCAGAGGAAAATCAACCATCAAAGATTGGTATGCTAAGTTTAGACATGGCAAAATGAGCACCGAAGACGGTGAAGGCAGTGGACGCCCAAAAGAGGTTGTTACCGAGGAAAACATTAAAAAAATCTACAAAATGATTTTGAATGACAGTAAATTGAAATTGAATGAAATAGCAGACACCCTAATGATATCAACTGAGCGTGTACATCCTATCATTCATGAATATTTGGGTATGAGTAAGCTCTATGTAAAGTTGGTGGTGCGCGAGCTCACTTTTGACCAATAACAACGACAAGTTGATGATTCGGAGTAGTGTTTGAAGATGACCAAGCGTAATAAACCCGAGTTTTTCCGTCGATATGTGACAATGGATGAAATATGGCTCCATCATTTCACTCCGAATTCCAATGGACAGCTGTCCGAGTGAACTGCATACGCTGAACCCTCTCCAAAGCGTGGGAAAACGCTGGCAAGGTTACGGCGTCTGTATTTTGGGATGCGCCTGGAATTTTCATTGTCTACCTTGAAAAAGAAGGACCATTAATAGCGACTATTACATGGCGTTATTGGGCCGTTTGAAGGACGAAATAGCCGAAAAACGGCCGCATTTGAAGAAGAAGAAAGTGCACCGTGCCAAAAATCCATGAATTAGGCTTCGAATTGCTTCCTCATTCACCGTATTCTCCAGATCTGGCCCTCAGCGACTATTTCCTATTCTCAAATCTCAAGAGAATGCTCGCTGGGAAGAAATTTTCGCCCAATGAATAAGTGATCGCCGAAACTTGGCCTATTTTGAAGCAAGGGACAAATCGTACTATAAAAATGGTATAGAAAAGTTGGAGGGTCGCTATAATCAGCGTATCACCCATGAAGGGAATTATGTTGAATAGAAAAAACTAATTTTGCCAAAAAATTATGAATTGCAATGAATAAGATGACTTTGGTTTTGAATGAATTCAGTTGTTGACCCTCGTGACGTACGCCACTGGCATATTTTTGCGCAACCATCAAATCAGAATTTATGAACTCGCAATGTTGCACTTCATGAATCAATATGTTTATTGTGGAATCGGGAGATAAAGGCAGCGGGTTCAGTGTGGGCCGATCTCTGTCCGACATTGTCCGCTTGATGCATGGCCCCGCGCCGGAGGTTTTCTGTACTTATTTGTATTGTAAATGTTGCTGTTTGACTTATGGCGCTGGCCGCCCGATTCCGTGTCCCTTTTCTGCTTTGCTGCGCCATGTCCAACGACGTCCACGCCGACAACCTCGTTTTTTATCCGATCCTCCGGAGACCTCGTCGTTCTCCACGCTGATTACATTTATTCTTTGCCCATCAACATCTGTCTAGAGCGGAAAACGTGCGTATTTTATATTCAATTGATGAGAGGTACACTTGTAATCACTTGTGACTAATTAGTTACAAACAGTTCGGATGTTTTATATTTTCGTTTCATTTATCAATGGTTTTCCTTGCTTAGACGCACTGAATTAACGGTTTCATCCTTAATCGTCTTTTCTTCCTAATTCATTTATAAAATTGGTTTACAAACTGATGCTTGTCAGAAGAATATTGAATGTCTGGCTTAAGTGAGAGAAGTTGGTGAAAGCAGTTTTAGAAATTTTATAGCAGTTAGTTTAATGTAGAAAATAATGAACATGGCATAGCATGGAAGTTGAAACCAACCAATCTAAACAATAACAGTTGCTGTACTATATGTTTTTTTTCAGAAAACAAGTCTGTGCAAAGTGGGTGCCGCGCTAGCTCACTTTTGACCAAAAACAACGACGGGTTGATGGTTCAGAGTAGGTTTGAAGATGATCCAGCATAATTAACCTGAGTTTTTGCGTCTATATGTGACAATGGGTGAAATGTGGCTCAATAATTTCGCCACTAAGTCCAATCGACAGTCATCCGAGTGGACTGTACACGATGAACCCGCTCTAAAGCATGGGAAAACGCAACAGTCGGCTGGCAAGGTAATGCCGTCTGTATTTTGGGATACGCATGCAATAATTTTCATTAACTACCTTGCAAAAGGAAGGACTATCAATAGAGAATATTACATAACGTTATTGGACCGTTTGAAGGATGAAATCGTCGAAAAATGGTCGCATTTGAAGATAAAGGAAGTGCTGCTTCACTAAGACAATGCACCGTGTCAAAAATCAATGAATTGGGCTTCGAATTTCTTCCTCATCCGCCGTATTCCCAGATCTGGCCCCCTGAGATTATTTCCTGTTCTCAGATCTCGCTCTCAGAAATTTTCGTCGAATGAAGAGGTGATCGCCAAAACTGAGTCCCATTTCGAAGCAAAGTAGTACAAATCGTACTATAAAAATGGTATCAAAAAGTTGGAGGGTCGTTATAATCACCCTTGAAGAGTTTTATGTTCAATAAAAAAAAAATTGCCAAAAATATGTGTTTTACTATGGTAGGCCGGGGACTTTTCAATTGATCTGTTAGGTATTAGCATTCGATATGCATCGATAAAATATTTACAACGAGATGTTAAAATCACCGCAGATTAGGAAATTTTTCACGAGTTGGCAACGATGACTAGCACCTATAGCTCTTAGTAGTGCAAAAAGTGCAAACAAGACTATCAAATAGGTAAAGGTAATAAGAAGCTTCTTCATATTTAACCACTAATCAAACAAATAATTAGGAAATCTCTTAGAATGAACCGGGTAAACGTTCCATCATCTCACGTCGCAGGAAAAGCCACCATATCTCAAGAAATAGAATCGTAACGAGTCCGAATCGACTCGAAGTCGACAATCCGAACGTACCCGTTCGGGTTCGACCCGCGGCGGACTATCCGTCTCCATCCCACACTTCACAGTGCAAAACTGATCAATAGCCAGCCTACTTTGATTTACGCGCCTTGTCCGCGACACTAAAATACTCTTAAGAGGAGATTTATTAGACGAGCCCGCGCGAGCCCGTATCTCAGCCGAGCAGAGTATCCGATGTACACACACACACAGTATCGACTCCGCTAATATTCTTGAATTTGCGCGCCCCGTCCGCCCCCCGTGATCCCCTCTGGGTGCGATACCGTCCTTTGTTCAGAGGCAGTGGCGTCCACACTACCCAATTAAAAATATAAATGATGGAATTTCATGATATATTGTGTATTCAATAAAACACTGAACTTAATAGGTCAATTGAAAAGTTCCCGGCCTAACACATAGATGGCGCTACTACAATTAAATCCATATATTTATTAGTTAGTTCTAACCCTCAAAAGATGCGTATATCATTGACCGCTGTCGGATCATTAGTTTGTGAATTACACCATTTTGAGAAAAGCAACTTTTGTTATTGTGAAAGAAATGGATAAAATGCAATTTCGCGTGTTGACAAAATATTGCTGTTTGAAGGGAAAAAAATACAGTTGAAGCAAAAACTTGGCTTGATGCCGAGTTTCCAGATACTGCCACAGGAAAATCAACCATCAATCAATCACCTAAGTTTAGACGTGGTGAAATGAGCACCGAAGACGGTGAACGCAGTGCACAAAATACAGAAGCCATAAACTTGCCAGCCGACTGTTGCGTTTTCCCACGCTTTGCAGCGGGTTTATCGTATACAGTCTACTCGGATGACTGCGATTGGGCTTTAGAGTGGAATGACGGAGCCATGTTTCATCCATTGTCACATATCGATGCAAAAACTCAGGTTTATTACGCTTGATCATCTTCAAACACTGCTCCAAAACCACTCGTCGACCACAGAGCTGTCTCATACCCAAATATCCGTGAATAATATGATGTACACGTTCAGTTGAAATCTTTAGAGTGTCTGCTATTTCATTCAATTTCAATTTATGGTTATTCAAACTTATTTTTGCGGATTTTTTAATGTTTTCATAGGTAAAAACCTCTTTTGGGTGTCCACATCGTTCGCCGCCTTCGGTGCTCATTTCACCACCTCTAAACTTAGCATACCAATCATTGACAGTTAATTTTCCTGGGGCAGTGTCCGGAAACTCGGCATCATGCCAAGTTTTTGCTTCATCTGTATTTTTCCCTTCAAAAAGCAATATTTTATCACCACGCGAAATTCCTTTTCATCGATTTTTTTCACAATAACAAAAGTTGCTTCACTCAAAATGCTATAATTCGGAATTCGGAACTAATTATCCGACACCTGTCAAACTTATAAACGCATCTTTTGAGGATTAGGGCTGACTAAAAAAACATATGGATTTAATTCTAGTAGTGCCATCTATGTGCGATGCCGGGGACTTCAATTGACCTGTTATATAAGAAAAGCTAATGTGGTAATCAAAAACAAATAAACAACACTCAGTAGATTGCCGTGACTTCACCTTCCTCGTCCCAACGATACGTAGCTAATATTTAACAGCTCCAGACAATAACAACAAATTGATAAATCATCTACCTCGTTCGAAATTTAATCGGAAACCCGTCCATACGTCTTGCTATTTCCAGCATCCTCCGGGTCATTCGTTGACAGTGATGTATCCGACCCAATCAGTCCTTCAATTCTCTCACCACATCCCGCCACCCCAGAGAGGAATCCCGTACCGCTCCTCCTCAACTACGACCGCCCCCCCTCCCCCACTATCCTCCGACCCCCCTCGTCGACCGACCTCGTCGTTCCTTTCCAATCCGCAATCTGCGAGACGTTCGCAAGCTGTCTCAGAGTCAAAATATGACACGGACCGCTGCTGAATACTAATTGTCCTTTCTCAATCAATTATATCGGATCTGTTGACTGTTTAGCCTATTTAGCGAACGCACTGCCTACGATCTTGATGTAGCAGCGTCATTTGTCAACACAGTGTGGGAACGCTAGCGCTAAATCGAAGCCGTGAGGGGGGTTTGTCGGTAGTTCGGACGGAAAGGTATATCATTACGGGAATAATGAACTGTGAATTTGTTTCTTCGTGCCAATAAAACTGGCTTTGTTATGGCATTAATAACGGTTAAGATAAAATTCAAATGTTCTTGTATTTTAACACTTAATAAGCAATAATTAGAAGACTTTTTCTGAAGATTATCCCCACTATTGAGACGTCATAACAACAATCTGAAAAAATAGGGCGAATATGGTTGAGTAAGCGGTGCAGCCCATCGTTTTCATGAAATAAAACATTTTTGTGACTCTTATGGAAACTGATTTAATATTTACTCATTAAAATTGGCTGATGATATGCCAGTCCTTCTGGTCGATGGTTATAGCTCATAGTCTACAGTACTTGTTGATTTCTTAGTCCCTGGTATAATAATATTCATATGTTAATACTGCTGTTTTTCCATTAAATACACCTCACTACATTACACCACACAATCTCTATCCGGTTCTACTATTATCCAAGAGTTGCATTACTTCGATATTGCTTCAATTCTCTTAATTTCCTGAGTGACAGTCGGTCTGTGAAGGTCTGGGTGTAAATAATCATTCTTCTAGGACTTTTTTGGAAAACTTGTATTTTATTTTTATTAGTTTTCGCGGAACACACATTGACACGACGAATTCTGACGAATTCCGTATGTCCATATGGGTTTCAATAGTTACTTATATAATAGCATTGTATTATGTACTGATTAATGTAATTTTCTTCCAGTTATCGAATACATTTTCCTAAATTTTCAACCCAAAACATGATCTTAAACTTAAAATACCAGGGCAGCAGTTCCATCATTGAATATAAAAAAGAAGTCCTTAAAAGTCCCCGGCCTACCATAGTTAAACACATTTTTTTGGCAAAATTATTCTTCTCTATTCAACAACAATCACTCTTCAAGGATAATACACTGATTATAGCGACCCTCCAACTTTTCGATACTATTTTTGTAGTACGATTTGTCCTCTGCTTCAAAATAGGCCTCAGTTTCGGCGATCGTCTCTTCATTCGACGAAAATTTATTCCCAGCGAGCATTCTTTTCAGATCTGAGAACAGGAAATAGTCGCTGGGGGCCTGATCTGGGGAATACGGATGAGAAAACAATTCGAAGCCCAATTCATAGATTTTTTCCATCGTTTTCGCTGACTTGTGACACGGTGCATTGTCTTGGTGAAGCAGCACCTTCTGTTTCTTTAAATGCGGCAGTATTTTGGCGATTTCGTCGTTCAAACGGTTCAATAACGCTATGTAATAGTCGCTGTTTATAGTCCTTTGTTTTTTAAGGTATTCAATGAAAATTATTCCAAAAACTCGGTTTATTACGCTTAATCATCTTCAAACACTGTTCCGAATCATCAACTCGTCGTTGTTTTTGATCAAAAGTGAGCTCGTGCGGCACCCACTTTACACAGAGCTTTCTTATACCAAAATATTCGGGAATGATATGATGTACACGTTCAATTGATATCTTTAGAGTGTCTGCTTTTTCATTCAGTTTCAAGTTACTGTCATTCAAAATCATTTGATGAATTTTTTTAATGTTTTCATCGGTAACAACCTCTTTTGGGCGTCCACTGCGTTCGCCGTCTTCGGTGCTCATTTCACCACGTCTAAACTTAATATGCCAATCTTTGATGGTTGATTTTACTGGAGCAGTGTCCGGAAACTCGACATCAAGCCAAGTTTTTGCTTCTTTTGCGTATTTTTTCCCTTCAAAAAACAATATTTTGTCACCACGCGAAATTCCTTTTTCACAATAACAAAATTTGCTTCACTCAAAATGCTGTAATTCACAAACTAATGATCCGACAGCTGTAAAATTTATGCACGCATCTTTTGAGGGTTAGTGCTAACTAAAATCATATGGGTTTAATTCTAGTAGGCTGGGGACTTTTCAGTTGACCTGTTAATGTAACTAAATAAATTACCCCTTCAAAGTAACTCTATTTTATAAAATTTCAATCATTACAAACGACGGTGAAAAAGAGACGGTGTAGATAAATGTAGAAAGATGTCTTCCTCCCACTGGACATGTGTCGATGGCTGTCGTAAAACCGAGACGAGGCGCATGAACGAACCGAACGCAATGAAAAACCTGCATCTCATTAGTAGAGCCTATTTCCAGTTTGTGCCCGCGCTAATTCGGTTTATATTTCAGAATCTGGATGATTATCTTAAATCAATAGTAATTTGGCACGGAGTGAGTCGCGACCAGACAAAAACAAAACCAAAAACCGAATGGGTATTTATACCCGAGCCGGGAAAGTCTGGTCAGTGGCGCGCCGCCGTCGTCGTTCCTCTACGTCGTTCCTGGGAATTTATGAACCGGAGACCCGGCTTTCGACCGATAGAACAAATAATTATTTAGTACTTACCGATTTTAAATTATACGGTGCGATACGCGAAAGGTTTCCGAGCCCTAGAGATAGCGCCTGATGGGCTTGGAGATTTGCTCGATCCGGGACCGGTATATGATGAATCGTTAATCGTTTTCTGAAAAATCATTCATTTTTTAATCGAAACGTCTGTGAAGATCATCAAAAATGTATATGAAGACTCTAAATTAAACAGCAGAAAAAGTAGGTCTTCAGATAATATTTGAAAAAACAGTGTCTATAATTGGAAAAAATTAGGATCAAATTTTAGAAACTAAATACGGCAAAATCCAAAGAGCTTTTCATTTCAAAGATTTGGCCGAAACTATTCATGAAACTGGACTGGAAAGGATCGCTAATATGATTTGCTATCAAAAAATTAATACAGTTTTTAGGGTTACGAAAGACATTTGCAACAAACAATGTACCTCTATATATATAAAACTGATGCATTATAACATCACATATTGAACAGAAAGCGGCAAAAATGGCAGAAATCCGAAAGAAAGAAAAATTATTAGAAAAATTTTAGTCCCAAAACACGCAGAAGAAAGAACATAGAACAAAGACAAAGAGCAAATAAGGAAGTGGAAAATTTTAGCAATATATATTCGGATTTAAAAAATACAGACTAAAATTTTATCGTCATACTAAATAAGAAAAGAATATTTATAACATTATATATAGTTTAATTAAATTTGAATTTTACAAGAACTATCAGAAAAGGTTAATCACGAATGTATTTAAGAAACTCTACGTAAAAAAGCTAAAATATAATATAGCAGAAAAAAGAAAAATTATTCCGTAACATAGTGCATAGATTTGTAAACAAACATGGACCTAAATGCCAAAAGATATTGTTAGTCTACTTTCCTAGACATATCTCAGGCTTTTGACAAAGTATGGCATACGGACTTGCCGGTTAAATTAAAGAAACATCTCCCTCATCCGGACTATCAGTTACTAAAATAATATCTCACTGATAGACATTTTACTGCAAAACAAGGCGAGAAACATACCGAATTACATCCAATATATTCAGTAATTCCGCAAGGTAGTGTACTGGGACCAATACTATATCTTCTATATACATCCGATCTACCCATCACAAAAATCACTACTGTGACAACATACGCAGACGATACAGCAATCCTAGCACCCCATGTAAATTCAGTCACAACATCAATGAATCTACAAACCCACCTGGAGCAAATACAACTATGATTGTAGACATGTCACATTAAAACCAATGAAACAAAATCCACTCATATAACTTTTACTCTGCGTAGAAGAACATGTCCAGCAGCGAATATCAATCATTGTCAGCTCCCCCAAGCAGAGGATGTTAATTATCTTGGTATGCATTTAGATCGACGCTTAACATGGAAAAGGCAGATACTCTAAAAGAAAACAACTTGGGCTTATCATTAGATAACAAGGTATTGCTGTAGGAGTCTATACTTGAGCCTATTTGGTCATATGGAATCCAACTATGGGGTGCCGCTAACAAATATAACATTTCCTTCATTCAACGATTCCGAAATAAAAATACGAAAGTTTCGCGTACCATTATTGACGCTCCGTACTATGTTTCAAATTAAGTGATACAAAGCGATATTCCTCTAGAACCTATAACGAGTGTAGTTCAACGTGTTTGTGTGAAGTACTTCGAAAGAGTATCAGTTCATCCCAATGTACTAAAACGTTCCTCACCATCTGATCTGATTACTGGACATATGTAGACTTTAGAACAAGCTTTAGAATAAGACTAATTCATTAAAATAGGATTTTATATAAGATATCGCTTAATGAAGTGATTTTCTACATGCTATGCGTGTATATATATATATATATATATATATATATATATATATATATATATATATATATTAAACATAAGCATTAAAACATATAAACATTAACTTAAACATAAGAAATACTTATTGCCTATTGGGTAGATTGTGTAACGATTAAAAATAATTTCAAAAATTGCTTAAAATTAAATGTAATTTATTTTAATTTTTTAAATATTAAAATAATTGCCCAGGCCAAGATTAACACAATGAAATTGATCGCTGTGTTTAAAGAGGATCTGAAAGAAGCCAAAATAACATAACAAGAAACACAGAACAGAAGTATTTTTAGGCTGAAAGTTTGCGACTGAGTGTTGGACCAGAGGGAGAAGTCTAGAAAACCTGGAACCAAGTGGTCGGATGAATGAAAAAGGCCCCATTCCGAGATAATGAAAGCAACATGGTCCGGAAGAAGAGGAAAAGATACCGAAATGTTCTTTTGTTGTAATTAGCGTGCTCAAGTAGGGCCCAAACATAGATAACGTGTTTCTAATGTGAACTGAGTTTTACTTATAACTTCACTGAACTATATCAAATGGTTTTAATCTCTTTAATCATCTGAATAAGCCATCTTTTCCTGCCTGTTCAAGTCTTTGAACATAGTCCTTGATAACGACAGCTTTTATCTTCAGATCCTTGTGCAGATTATCATTGCGTATATACCATGGGGCAGCAATAATACCTCACAGTAGCTTGTTTTGGAACCCCAAAGTTGAACAGCATAAGTCCACCCTAATTTCAAACTTGATTGTGATATATTTTTCGTCATATTTTTCTAAAAATGTGGCTTCCACCTTTGATATATATATATACCTGAGATTTTGATATATATATATATATATATATATATATATATATATATATATATATATATATATATATATATATATATACACTGGCTTGTGCTTGATTATTTTGGTGGTGAAATCAATACACACTGATTTATTTTGGTTTAGCTTATTTTTCTTCAGCAATAGAAATTTTAACAATTTGTAACTTTCCGGTTGATTCAATGTTTTTATCTCATCTGGCTAGGATTGCAATGTCATCTGCAACTATAGCACACTATTGCAATATTTTCATTATATGTTGGCAAGAGTGTACAGCAGATAAAGAACTAGTCTAGTAACATATCTGATCGTATTTTCCTTAAGTTAATATAGGCATGTTCTTATTTAACCCTGAAGTACGGCTCAGTTATAGATGACACTAACATTTTTAGGCATGAGTTTTGAGCTGAGGTGAATATACATAAACAGCTGTAATTCTTCGCCGAATAAATTCTTAAAACCTCTGAATAGTTTCCAATGGAACGTTGTTCCTTTCTTGTACCAAAAATATCCGCCAATACTATCCATGATATAGGAGATGAAAATCTACTCCTTATTTTCTGCATTAAAAGTCTCCATAAAGATCTAACAATATTAAAATTATGATTATGCGATTATGAATTAAGGAAGATCTGAAGATTCTCTTCAAACTAAAACTGAACTGGCCTGTGTGTATAAGCATCATGTTATCATGATCATATCTACACTCCCTTCAACTAATTATTTCTGCTTAGTGCTCGATAGACAATAAAATACATTTAGAATCCTTAGATTTTTCTATTTTTAAGTTTTCCATGTTTTATTTCATTCTAATCATTGTTTCTGTTAATTTAATTAATTTTCATTTTATACTATTGCAGTATAACTTTGTTCGCAAATACTTCCTCTGACAATTATTCAAGAACCCCAATCCTTCACAGCATTTTCTTAATCTTGACGAGCACGTGTTTTTGTACAAATTGTATATGAATGACTATATAATCAACCAAACCTATCCATCCCCTATTTGGAAAATCATTCCATGACTTGGCACATAATCAACTTAACTATGAATTAATATTAATAGTGTTTCTATGAACATACTCATATCTTACCATAATTGTTAATTATTATTTAATTATAGTATTTATTGAACAAACAATGACTTGAATCAAGGCCTTTTATATAAATTATCCTGCTTTTAAAAACATAAAACATACAAAATGTTAATTTGCATGATGAATTGCTAAAATAGATTAGAACTCATGAGCTATTGCATATCCTAACAAGCAATATTTACTGAAAACTCTGTTCAACAGTTAATGAAAAATAAAAGTGCCAGTGAAGATTAATTATCATCATGAAGATTAGTGTTAAAGTCACTTAGAAAAGTCTTTAAAAAGAAACATATCGTCCAATATGATATAAACTTCCTAAAAACTTTCTATAAATATGAACACGATCCATTTAGAAAAAGCCCAGGAATTAAAATATTCAGTCGAACAAAGTTCCCTTTACTGTAAAGTAAACAAAAGCTTCTGCAACTAAACAGCTAATGCTTAGATAAGACTTATCTTGCCAATACTTCTGTATGATTCGGAGACTGTTACAGATACCCGAAAGTTTGAGGTCTCTTATATCGTACTAGAAATGAATTCATTCATCTAGCGACAATCAGTACATACTTGAAGAACAAAAGCAGATATCGAATTGCGATGGTTTGGACAAATCTGTTGAACGAATTCGTCACATGCTTCTGTCGAGTAATTGAGCTTCGTGCTGGAAACAGGAATTGTTTTATTCCTGGTGCGGATGTCCAAGGATGTCTACCATAAAGAAATGAATCATAACGTGTTTTTACAGTGGTTTGAAAATCAGCTTTTAAAGAACTTGGAACCATCAGTTATAGTTATGGACAATTCACCATCTCATAATACACTGGTGAAGAAGATCCCAACAAGTGCATCAACAAAGGCTGCAATTAAGGAATGGCTTAAAGTACATAAAATAAGTTTTGAAGAAACCATGTTAAAGAATGAACTATTTCAAATTGCTGCTCAGTAAATATAAATGAAATGTTTCTTTGCGATTTTTGCCATTAACCTTTTTTAGAAATAAGCTCGAAAAAAGACATATAGTAGATCACATGGCTGAACAATATGGTCGCATGGTATACAACTTCCTCCCTATCACTGTCAATTCAATCCAATTCCAGCAGGAGTTGATATAATAGCAAAAAATGTAATAGTGGGGTAGCAAAAAATTATTATAATAGACATGCTGGTCGAAAAGAATATTCCATCAAGAACTGTTTGGATCTGTAGTGTGTGTGGCTAAATGGTAAAGTAAACATGTTTAGACATATTAGGAATTAACAGTTTAGTAATTGACTTAGACAGTGACTAGGAAAGAGATAGTGACTAAAAGAAACTTTCGGGATATGTGATAATGCTGGAAATTCCTGAAAGAGAGTGATGAGAGTGGAAACAACTAAAGGTATGCACATAATATATAAATAGAATATAACTGTAGAAAATGGTACTGTAGGCTGTGAAAAATTTGTGTGCATAGATATGATTGTAATTTTTCTGGATTAAACATGAGCATTAGGTTAGAATGTACGAGATGAGGATGAATATTAACAGTTTTGTATGGAACAGGAATGATGTAGACAGGTGACAGCAGAAGAAATAAAAAATACAGTAATATCAAGATGACTTGACACACCATCGTAACAGATCGTAAACACACCATCAAAAGAAACAAGAACTAAACGCATATATATGCATTAGATGTACTATGATTTTGATATATTGATATGAACGATGAACTAAAACTCAGAGTTGATTCGGCAACATTACGACGTCACAAATTTAAATGACGTCTGTACAAAATAACTTTGAATAGACTATAGGGATAACCTCGATTTACAATGGACCAACCAACACATTTGGCGTAGTTTAACATCAAGTCGTTTTCCTTTAGTAAGTGTCTGGAAGAAACACATTAGGTGTCAGTCTAGATGCTTATCAACATATTTAGCATCCATCGCCACCGTCATAATTGTTGTTTATTAAGGTGTGCTTTGAGGTTCTTTGTTGTCATTGGCTCCTTAAAATGCAAAGAATGTTAGCGACCTATAAAATACCCAGAAAATATTATCCCAGTCAGCGGATGTGTGTCAGCGCGATGTCTAGTAGACGATAACGAAAATCTGGCAACCCCGAGACATTATTCTGGGAGATCATTGAAGAGCATTTTCGATCATTCAATCACTGACCATCGTTCAGTTCAGACGTGCCACCATCGACTGCCCAAGCGTCACTCCAGCTAACTCTAGCGCTCTTTGTATTTTCACCTTTTTGTATCGTCAATAAAAAACGGTCACATCATGTAACCATCACTGTTTCATTTCGTCTTATCTCCAAAATTATAAAAAGCAACCTGAAAAACAAGATACTATAATTGTTACTCAAACAACATCTGGTGAAGATTATTCAATATCTTACGCCACCATTGGCAGCATATTCACCAAGAAGACACTCTCACCAAACCCCAGCTGTGAGTTGAGGATAATGGTGATGTCAACAAAGACAGAGATAACTTACTCATTGGAGACAAGCTTAAAAGAACTAGAAGAATGTTGATCAGTAGTATCATTACATGTTAACTGGGAAGCTAAATATTTAAAATTCATGACTATTAATCAGATTATGTATAATTACCAAATCATGTAATTGAAAAAATATATCACTACAAATGAAAGGCGCTCCGAATATGGTAAAAGCTGCAGAATTATATGTTGAATTTTAGTTGAATATTTATTGAAAAAATGTTGAAGAAGCAATAATCTATTATGGAGTATATCCTTAAGTATATTTAGTTCTTTTCACGAAAAAAAAACAGTTTTTAAGAAGTAATTCATGAATTGAAATAAAAACATATATCTATAAACGAAAGTTTTTTCAATTTAGAGAAAACCATTAAAACGAAATAGCAAACTTGTATTTGGTCACCTCTCTGACCCTGCCCCTGGGTAAGAAAGAATTAAAATAACAGTAATTAAGTAAAAAGGAAACAATTAGGGATATCACTGCGAGGGCTTATTATATTTGCGGAAAAACCATCAGAAAATACTAATACATCGGCGAACTTCAAAATACAAATAGACATTCCGAATGCCATAAAACCGTCGAAAGATTTGAAGAAATAGTTTGAAGGAAATACGATTAGTAAAATTATAATGAGAATTTTAAGCGTTTGGTTTTCTTTCGTTAAAGAACGTCACTTAAACTCGATAACACCAATTATTACATTTACGTTCCGTAAATAATATAATGAATAACGAATAATGGTTAATGAAGAAATGTCTGTACAAGTAAAACATATACTAGGATTACGTATCAATCTGCTTTAGATATTTTTCATCATACATAAACTTTTAAAAACCGTAATGTGGAGGTTTTCGGAGAAAAAGCGGGTTTTCGTCCAATAAGTATTGGGATTCCTTGTCTTTCGTCTTTTTTACCATTCCAGACTGTCCTTCATCATTGACATCAAGATCGCCCTTTTTTGGATGGAATTTTCTAATTCATTTTCTTGATTTTTGTGACCAACCTCTATATTATACAGAAAAACTCAATAATACTAAATGAAAAGCTGTCTTTTTTGTAGACAAGTGTCAAAGCCATAGAATTTAACAGTTTGTTTGTTTGGCAGTTGTTTTTAGTTTATTTAATACTATAATTTACAATTTTGATAATTAAATCTGATTTTTAGTAAATCAGAAGAAAAAGATGCCCTTGGATACATTATAAAAATAAACTCCAATTAAAAACGTTAAAATCAAGTATAGATAAAGAAATATAAAACATACACATAGATAGAAATAATATAACACCTGTACATTATGTTGGATTTATGAACAAACACTCAATAGCTTACTTACGAAGAGAAAAAGTTTCTTCAGCATGGACGTAGCGACGTCTGGTATAAAGGACTAATGTATAAACTTTATAATATGTTACCGAAGCAATATTTTCATCTCTTAAACACATACACCCCAACAGAGATGATTAAAGTTAAACAAGAAAGAGGTTACTCAGCAATGAAAGAAATAATTCAATGAAACCAACAATGAAAACTAGCAATGAAATGAAATAAAAGGAGTTGTACGGCAAGGCACCGTGTTGAGTGTTGGTCTTTACTTATTTGGTCACCCCTCTGACCCTGCTCCTGGGTAAGAAGGAATTAAAATAACAGTAATTAAGTAAAAAGGAAACAATTAGGGACATCCCTGTGAGGGCTTATTAGACTTGCGGAAAAACCATCAGAAAATACTAATACATGGATATACTGACTTTCGAAATCGGACAAACCCCAACGAGCTCTAACTGTTGTCGTCGAAAGAGTCGAAAAGGTAAAAATCAATCGTATCTCTTGTTCCTGCAGCGCCGCGGGCGATCCGAACCCTTTCGGCCGCATAAATCTCCCACTTTCGACGTTTCGAAAACCGAATTTAATAAAATCCCCAACTTATCCGGTTTTATAAAATCGCCCCACGCCCCCCCCCCTCCAGCTCCACCGCCATCGCCCGGTTCCTATCGCCCCTTTCCGATCTGCCTCACTCGCCTCGCACCAGGTCCGCCGCCGCCGCCGTCATCAAGCAACCCCTTCGGAAAATGGAAATGCGATATTTCACCCTTGATTTTGTCTTTCGCCAATAATTAAATATCTTGATTAATGGCCGTCCCTTTCCTTTTAAAGTATTTCTTTTTTTTTCTCGTTCTCAGCGCGCGTTATCTTATCCCACTTCGGGATCTTTATTAGGGCGACGTATTTTTTCGTCGTGACGGACGAGGGGGGGTGTCGGTCGGTGGTCGCCGGCCGTATCTCGAAATTAGAATCTACCCCTTTTGTTTCGATTGCAAATTAATTTCGGCTAATGTGTTTTCTCGACTGAGATGGCCCTCTTTCTGACGGTTTCCTTCCAAATTATCTTCTGCCAGGACCAGAAGATTGACTACGGCCGGGCGGTAGTCGCTTTTTGTTCGGGAATGGCGACCATTTCTTTTTTTATTTCCGCCGAATGCCGGCGAGAGGCGCGGGGTGGTTGCAGTGGGGGGGACAGCTACAGATATAATAACAAATCGACATGTTTGAAGATTTTTGTGTTTAATATTGGGCGTGGCTTGAACATAACTGGCGTTGACTTAATTATCAGAAGCTGTTGTGGGAAGATAAACCACATGCAATGAAAAGAACACTAATAGACCAATTTTAAAAAGTTCCCGGCCTGACACACAGATGTAGCTACTAGAATTTTTATTTATCCCTAACCCTCAAAAGATGCCTGTATTTGACAGCTGTCGGATCATTAGTTTGTGAATTATAGCATCAACCATCAAGGTGAAATAAGAAGCGATGAAGGTGAATGGAGTGAGGTTGTTACCGACGAAAACATTTAAAAAATCCCCAAAATGATTTTGAATGAACGTAAATTGAAATTGAATGAAATAGCAGACACTCTAAAGATATCAACTGAATGTGTACATCATATAATTCACGAATATTTGGGTATAAGGAAGCTGTGTACCCGGCGAGCTCACTTTTGACCAAAAGCAACGACGAGTTGATGATTCGGAGCAGTGTTTGAAGATGATCAAGCGTAATAAATTCGAGTTTTTGCGTTGATGTGTGACAATGGTTAAAACATGGCTCCATCATTTCACTCCAAAGTCCAATCGACAGTCATACGAGTGGACTGCACAAGATGAACCCCCTCCAAAACGTGGGAATACGCAATTATGGCGTCTGTATTTTGGGATGTGCATGGAATAATTTTCATTGACCACCTTGAAAAAGGAAAGACCATCAACAGCGACTATTACATAGCGTTATTAGACCGATTGAAGGACGAAATTACCGAAAAACGGCCGTAAGAAAAAGGAAGTGCTGCTTCACCAAGACAATGTACCGTATCACAAGTCAGTGAAAACGATGGCAAAAAATCCATGAATTGGGCTTCGAACTGCTTCCTCATCCACCGTATTTTCCAGATCTGCCCTCCAGCCATTTAATTTGTTTAATATAATCCGCGGTATCGGCGGTGGCACAATGAAGATCTTCGCGACTTTTAACGAACTTCTGCGAGCCGTCGAGGCGGACGCGTATTGATGAAGGTCGGCCGAAACCGAACGGAGAAAAAAGCGACATTAAGCGAAGCAATCTCAGACAGAAAAATCGACGTAACAAATCAGCGCGAATAATTGCCGCGATGCCCGATCCGAAAGCGACCAATCCGATGTTGTTATATTGGCAATGTCAATCGGAGAAATTCGCCAAATGTTTGATTTGCAAAAAGCCTTTGATGTTCGCCGACGACGATACCCGATGCCGGTACCAAACCGCGTTTCCCACCCGCGTATCCAGTGGCGTGCGCAGCGATGTCTATCATTGGATAATAGTCAACTGGATCAAAACAATTTTCCTTGCATAAGAACATAAACATTAGGACAATAAAATATTTTTAACACAAAAATTGAACCGACTTCAAAAAATAAATAAAGAACTCACTAAAAATTAAAATATAATCAAACTTAGATTTTTAAACACAAAAAAAACTTTTAAACCAAATATGTACATAACAATGGTTGTAATAACTAAATAAAATAAACAAAACACTTATTTAATCTATCTACTACGCGTATTTTATATTCTACTATGTATACACAATTTAGCTTAATACCTACCAAAACCTATTTATCTATTTACAATATTATTTTAACTACACAATTTTAACATTTTGTAGTCGGAACGAGCAACAAATTAAATTTGTTTTCTTTTCGTAATTTAATTTTGTGTATATGTCAAAATTTTATCATTCTTTTTGTATTATTTCGACTCAGATAGACTCTATATAAATGGATCTAGCTAAGTATTAAGCTAAATTACGTGTATATATAAGAATACAAAATACGCGTAGTAGATGGATTAAATAAGTCTTTTGCTTATTTTATTATTACGTGTATATAGAAGAATATAAAATACATGTAGTAGTTAACGAAATATACTGAAAAATGAAAGCAATATATTTTAATTGTAAAGTATATGTATGAAAAGAGCAATACATGTTAACGAAAATGAAATTTCGAGTCTTACCCAATATGGATATTTGAGATCATTATCGAGAAAATGAGGGACAATATATATGAATCAAATATTTGCAACCATTTTTTACAGTTTTTACTCATTTCTCTGGCAACATAGCTAAAGAAAAATGTTGATTTCATCGTGTGCAAGCCAAGCCACGGAGAATCTAACTGAAAAAAATTAAGTACCCTCAACAGAGAGCTGCAACTGTGTATATTTCGCAACTTTTCCATCGTATAGCAAGCATTGTCATCTAAGACTATAACTTTGGGACTATTTATCAGTATTGCTGATCTTTTTGCAACTATACGTCCTATAATATATTTAGTTGACGTCTATAGACATCTGCAATAATAGTTTCATTGGATTTTAGCGGTTCCTTATACACTATACCTTGCTTATACCGCTATATACACAACAATACTTATCTGTATGGTTATCAATATGCTGCAATACCAATGTTACAGCGTCCCTTGGAATAAGCCATAACCAATTTCTTTTTGAATTGTTATAGTAGATCCATTCATTACACATATTATATCCCTTTATCACACTACACTATAGAACTAACATCTAATACATATATTATCGAAGGACTTAAAACTACTATTAAGACACAGCTATAATAGTTTGTAGGTTAGATTTGTTTTGTTTACATTGAACTCTTTTCCACACCATCCATGAAGTAGAATTTCTAGGCGCGTTTTTATATAGTTGTATCCCCTGAAGGGAAGAAATCCACACTCCAAATGAAAATGAACAACTGCTTTAACGAGTTCGACACGAACCGCACTGGACAATTTTTATTACACCCCATCGTTGATCTACAAATCGCAAACAACATCAGTTCGAGCCATTATCCGGCTTTGATTTCGACCGACCTGGCCTCGGCCCCGTCGAATTTGTCGATTATGTGCTAATTGGGCCGGCCGGTAATCCCAAACGTTTTTATCGCTTTCGAATTTTTCAGAAAACGGCGGAGCTACACAAAAATCTGACGGTTTATCGCTAAAAACTACCGGTTACCGACAAC
Source organism: Rhynchophorus ferrugineus (assembly GCF_030347505.1). Classification (NCBI taxonomy): domain Eukaryota; kingdom Metazoa; phylum Arthropoda; class Insecta; order Coleoptera; family Curculionidae; genus Rhynchophorus; species Rhynchophorus ferrugineus. Next base: position 8,262,585 of record NW_027472582.1, on the reverse strand, counting down.
ATATTTTCGGGCCCCGGATCGGGCCGTAACTCCCAAAACCAACACAAACAAAACGTTCGCCTTCTCGGACCTTTTCTTTCTCCTCGTCATTGTCGGTGCCGCGCATTCGCCATCATCATTCGAAACAAACAAACAAGCTTTCAATAAAACACAGTCTTTGTTTGTACGTATCGATCATAAAAACAAATTTTTTATACAAACTTATACACCCATAAACATTCAAATCATTACTAGATCACATTTTGTTAACTTCGTTAGTATTATCGAGTTTATAATTAGTAAATGAAGTTAAAAAAAGTTTTTGAAAAATGTTGCCGTAAATATATTGAATCTATCGGATACAAATTGGAGGATTTTTTCATTGTAGAAACGAAAACCCCATTAGAACACACAACATTAAAATTGCATTCCTATATCTGATTGTTTTAAATAAAAAAATAGGGGAAAATATTATACACACCTATTATACAAAGAAAACATGTTTAGAATATATTCAAGCATTGAATAACTCATACTTTACTTTAACATATCGCTAAATAATACAAAATTTGAATAGTGTACGAATTAAAATACTACTCGATGAAATGAATATATAGGCTATTCGAAGTTTATTTGTATCTGCTTCATCATGTTTAATGTATTGCCTGTCGCAATTTGTAAATTCGTTTAAGAATCAAACTATATTTTCCGTCTCATTTTATTCTAGTTGAAAAGAGACTAAATGCTGTCTAATTAGTTCGAACACATAAATAAATCAGCCTGTCAAAGTCGTCCAGTTGTCAGACGTATGCAAAATTATTGAAAGCAATAGCGATAAGTGGTTATAACTCTAACCTATAAACTATTGTGGCTGTATAATTAACTGTAGCTTTTAGATGTACCATAATGTTAAAATAAATTATAATTGATAACATTATTGTTCAATTACTTTTTATTTGAAGCCAAACTGAACTGAAACTGATGGAGCAACAAAACGTGCAATTTTAACGCCACAAATTTCGATTACGCATACACAAATAAACTTTGAATAGACCATAGGGATACAACATATTTATTATTAGGTATAGATCACAACATATTTCTCTTCTATTCGAATTCTTTAAGCTAAGTAAGTTTTGCCATTTGTAAGAAAAACAAAAAAGTTAAACAATGTTAATCGTCCCTACTACCAACAATTATAACAAAATTATACATCTGAATGAATTTAAAAATTCAACTCTTTGTTGCAAAATTTGATTAAAAAAATGTGCCAGTGGCAATTCAATCAGATTGAATTATTATAAGAAGATTATTTTCCGTAAATAAGTTATACTCTATTGAATAAATAAACAGTTAATTGAAAATAAGTATATTAAATATTCAAAGGAAGTCAAAGAATTACCCACCCTGTAATATTGTAGTGAAGAATATTGTACGATAAGTCTAATAGAAAAATATTCAACCGAGTGTTAGACCCCGGACTACCACAACGACAATACCATTACCATCCAATAACCATACCTCCACCGCAGAGGACCGACAAACACATGCCCATATATCCGTTTAATGACCGTTTTACTTCGGCGGCCTTATCGGGGCCGTGATCAAATTTGATATCGGGCTTCGTTCGCCGAACAAACGCTCAATATTTCTCAATAAAAATAGAAGCGTTAGTGGATACGGGGGCCACCGCCGCTCTCCTAAATAGCCGATCATCTATCAATGACGGATAACTCTATTGCCGTCTATTGTCTAGCGCGCGTCCCTGATGACTATTTTATACGGCTTCATCAAATCTGGAGATGGCCGAACGATGCTTATCGGCTGAAATATCGACTGACACGTGGTCTACGATGGATTAAATCGAACTGCGCGCTTATTCGATAGGAAATAACCTGGCGATTATTTAAGAAATCTTGGTTTGATACTGACTGATCTATATTATTCAGAGAAATATCTTCTGGTATTGGTTCCTGTCACAGTGTAACTAGTTTGGGGCTGCTACTGATAGCGGCCTATAAAATACCCAGAAAATATTATCCCAGATGATGTATACATGCGGGGTGTCAGCAGCGACGTTCAGTAAACGATAACGAAGATCGAAGATCTAGCATGAGGTGATCACTCAGTTACTGACCATCGCTCGGTTCAAACGGGCTATTATCCAAAGCGTCTTCAGGTAACATTGCTCCGCTTTCTCTTCTTCCTCAATCATATTTTCCTTATTTTTATAACGTCAATTAATAAGGGTTACAACTGTTTTATTTCCTTTACCTCCATTCATCGGCCCATAAATACCCTAAAATAGATTAGCAGTTTTAGATTTATCCTAACATTGATAACTATCGACTGAAAACAACCAAAACAGTCGATAATCCCAAACCACTGAAAAAAGTACTCGACTGAATGTAGTAATTACTATTTCAGTCAAATGAACGCTGCGGCTTTTTCTGTTCTTCTATTTTTCTATAACAGACGGCGATGTACGAATTCCTTCCCGTATTAATTTTGAGGGAAGAAAGAACAGATAGTCTATTCAAAGTTTATTTGTACATGCGTCATCGACATTTGTGACGTCAAAACGTCGCAATGTTGCCACATTAACTCTGAGTTTTACTTCAGTTTGGCATTGACATACAACAAAATTCTAATTTAAATAAGATAATTGAACAAATATGTCCTCAAATATAATTTATTAAAACATTATAGTACCTAATTAAGAACACAGGTATAATAGTTTGTAGGTTAGGGTTGCATTTGATTATGTTTACAATAAACTCTTTTCCACACCACCCATGAGATAGACTTCTAGGCGCATTTTTTTACGTAGTGGTATCCCCTTGGAGGCCTGATCCACCTAATTAACATTTATATATCAAAGTAATGTATTTTACTTCCATTCGAGAGCATATTTACCTTTTTACGTTTAGTTCTTTTTTCCTTCGATGGTATGTTTACTTGTTAAGTCATCTTGATATCATTGTATTGTTTTATTTATTCTGTTACTACCTGTGTAGTAAATTCTTAATAAAACTAATCACTGAATTCTGCCTAATGCATTTACCATACCTACAAAACAGTTACTCATGTTTAATTCTGAACAATTACAATCATATCTTTGCACACAAATCTCTCAGGTTCTACAATACCACCTTCTACAGTTCTCTCAGGAATTTCCAGCATTGCACAGCATTATTACATATCCTGACGATATAGTCGACAATGCTTCCTTCCACATATCCAAACAGTTCTTGATGGAATATTCTTCGCGACCAGCCTGTCTATTATAATAAGTCTTTGCTACCCCCCATATCAATTCGATTGGATTCAGTATACAGTGATAGGGAGGAAGTCGTAATACTATGTGGCCATATTGTTAAGCCATCTGATCTACTGTATATCTTTTTTCAGGCTTATTTCTAAAAAAAGAAATTTGCAAAAAAAAAAACGCAATGAAACATTTCATTTATATTTACCTAGTAACAATTTAAAATAGTTCATTCTTTAATAGGGTTTCTTCAAAATTTATTTTATGTACTTTAAGTCATTCTTTAAAGGCAGCCTTTGTTGATGCACTTGTTGGGATCTTCTCCACCAGTATACTAAGGTATAACGAATTGTCCAGAACAATAACTGGCGCCTCCTCCAAGTTCTTTAAAAGTTGATTTTCAAACCACTGCAAAAACAAATTATGGTACATTTCTTCATGGTAGTCACCCTAGGACTTCAAAATATTGAATTATTTCTTTTAATTCTTTTAATTTTTAATTATGTTTCCAGCATGAGGTAGTTCTTCATGACATACAGTTATGTCTGCAGTGAACTATTAATAAATGTTATGTTTAACAAAATGTAATAGATGGTTATTTCCACGTTTACCTTTTTCTATCAGCTTTTGTTGTCTTTACGGTATATTTATTATCATATTGCCATGAATGACCCATGTACCGTTCTGAAATACCTATATATACGAATTCTAAATATACGAATTGATATAATAATTCCTTCCTTGATTTTGTTGTATGTTTCCTCTTCGTTGGTTATCTAATATCACCGAAATCCTATATTACCCAACACTGTATGAAGGGACGTTCAACATTCCTCAAATAGCTGTATATCTTTCAGCTTTTTATGTATACTTTCAAGGCTAACCATTTTTTTCTGAAAGAATTGTGTTAAATAATGTTTCGATTGAAAAAAACGACTTACTGTTTTTATATGTTTCGTATATTTGAACTCTTATACAGCAAACATCAAGTTGATCTTGATTCATCGCCCGTTTCCAATAAAAACGGTGAATTTAAGGTTATATTGTTTATTATGTTTTGAAATATTTTAGAGACAGTCCCTGTACTGATATTCATTTAAAATATTGATGACGCATATACAAATAAACTTTGAAATTTGTTCTGAACAATTCAGTTCATTTTAAAAAAATTAAAGATGCAAGTGCTAATCAGCTAAAGGTGAGATATAATAGCACAGTGTGTACATTGCTGGCGCTATACGTTTATAGCGCCATCCGATCTGATTAATGTATATTTTATGGGTTATAGAATAAGACACATTACATAGGAAATTCATTAATGAACTGATTGTATACATTTACCATAAGAAGTTATCATAAGAAATATTTATTGTCCATTATGTAGATTGTGCAGCAAAACACCTATGGCCCAATTTTGCGACAACAATTTATCAAAACCTCGAAGAAGAATCTTCCGAAACATCTATTTTGAAACCAATTTGATCTAATTGCAACTAAACAAAACCTATTCTAAGTGGGACACGTAAAAATGCAGTTAAAGTTCTTGGGAACTTCGTCGCCTTACAATACCTCCTCGACTTCTCGGTAAGACGGGTCACTACCGACACTGACCGCGCTGTGACGAAGATTCCCATGCTCCCGGGTTAATTAGAGAAAAACGAAATGTCCCGAGATCAAACGCGAACATAAATCTCGTACCTAATATATCGTGAATAAAAATAACGAGACTATCCGTGAAAAAAAGTGTTAACATTGCCGAAAAAGAATGTCCATCATCGAAGGAATGGACTTTTCTATGAACATGTGTTGTTAATTGCATGATGAAGTGGTTAAAATGATGACATAAAGCTCTTCTACGCTTGATTGGCCAGAAAATTTGAATCGAGTCGAAATAACTTGAACATTCAACATATAAAACTTGTTTGCAGTAAATGTTTTTTAATTTTATTCCTGGTTACTGTTAGCTAATTACATGATGTATAAGGATATGCGTCAAAATTTCTTTTTATGAAGGTAAGACGTACGTATATTTTTGTGATTTCTTTTTATTTGTACAAAACACGCGCTGATTCTGCTTTGTTGATAGTTAGATAATTATTTCGATTTGTAAGTTGTGTTACAATTGTTAATTTATAAAGAAATCACTATTAAAATCCAATTAAGTGATTACTCTTAAGTCCAAAACTTGAAAAGCGAATTCAATACCATATCTTACTATTTATAAACCATAATAGCGCCTTTATTGATATTTCCTGAAGGGTATTATTTGTAAACCTTCCCTATGTTTACAAATCGCAGAAAGTGCTGAGTCTAGTTGTGGGAAACTGGGCTTGAGCAATCACTACACCACATTCCTGAAGGATATTTCCTATATTTTTATATTCGATTTATATTAAGAATCAGATAGAGTTTTTAGAAGCTCTATCTGAGCTCAAGGGGCTTAACTACATCGTTATTTTTTAAGAGTTATTACAATGTCCATATTCCGTGAAAAATATTGAAATGTTGAAATCCGTATGTCCATATAGGTTCCAATATTTGCTCGTATAATAGAAAATTATTTCTTTTATATAACTATATATTTTTTTACATTTTAACTTCAGTTCTTCCCTCTTTTTTGCATGTTCATTACAGCAATATTTATTCCCAGATACTTAGCGTTGTAGCTATATGGAATTATAGTATTTTTTTATTGTTATTGATTCTTGAGTTTATTCTTGGGATTATTATTGATACAGACTTACTTTCGTTAATTTTTATTTTCCGGTTTAAATGGGTCCAAATAAGTATATTGTCAGACAGCAATAATCGCAGTACATGTGTAGAGTAGGTATTGGTAAGTATTGGGCCTCAATATACTTCCTTGTGGTACACGTGCTTTAGTTTCTTTCATTATAGAGTAAGCTTCCTCTTATTTGACTCAAAAGATTCTGCAATTTAAAATGTTAATAGTCCATTGTGTTGTTTCTGTAATATTTTCTATACCTTAACAAGTTTTTCATGCCATATTTTATCAAAGACTTGTGTCACATCTAAGAATATAGCTGAACATACCTTTTTATCTTTATAGGATATTTCAGTTGCATCTGTTTTTATATGAACTGGATAAATTTTTAAATTTTTATTAATAAACCCATTCAAGTATGTCGGTATTAAGATTTTCTTCTCTATATATATTTTTTGGTGGCTGATTAATATATATTGCACCAATTTTTCTTAATAAATGTATTTTTAAATTGAGAAAATGACCATGATTAATACCACATAAACACGTTTAATGGTCATCAACTCAGAACAACAATAAGAAAGCACATTCGGTTATAAGTATCCGGTCAACGACACGGCGCAAAGTTTATCAATCAGTGTTGCTGTATTCCTCTGACAACTCATCCAGCAGTCGGCCGATAGCTGAAACGATGGACACGGTAACGCATTCCTGTAATATCCTGGCAGTTGACTGAACGATTTGTTAGGGATATCAGGACAGGTTCTTGATGTGAAACACGCTCCGGTAATAAGGAGCGTCGTCCTGAGAGAGGCAGGTCCGCGAGTGTCCAGGAAATTCGACCTTAAACGAACGGACGTCCATCTGACAGCGGGCATTATTTTGCGCGAGGAAAAGGGGACCGGCTTCAAATCATATTCAGGATCCCCTTCGAGTGGTGGAAAGCAAATATATTGCAAATGAAAAATGTTCCAGTAGTTTTGGCTTCGAAACATATCATATTCGGATTGTTTAATGTTCAACTTTCTAAATTATTATTTCAGATATAAGAGTATTGTTAAAAATTAATGAAACTTCACACTTAAGGCGTGGTGTTGTTCTTTTTGAACTTCATTCTTTACCTCAAACTATCAAGAAGGAATTTTGTTTTTTTTGCAATGCCTATCAAGCAATGGAACCGCGACGTTGAAACAGTTTTTCTTTCTGTTGGACCTTCCCGTTGCATATGAACAGTTGATCCATCAACTGCTAAGCTGTCTACCTACCTACTAGACCTACTTAAAAGTGTCAGCTCTTGATAAAATATTTAAGGTGTTCTGCAATTCTTCAAAAAAAATACCTATTTTTTATAAATTATGTCCATCCTACGTTCTTCTCTGTTCGCAAATTGGGTAATGACTTTGTCATTCAAATTTTCTATTTCGAAGATAAACTGTTTTTCAATAGGTAGCATAAATATTTGGCCATTGAATGTCTGAGAAACGTTTAAATGCACTTTAGTATTGAGAAACACCTCTCGGACTCTGATGTTATCATGGGAGTTGTTACAACGATTTCTAATAATTGTCTAGCCTCCTTCGACTTATATCCTTGATTGTTTGCTATTCAAAATTTTAGAAGAGGTAGTGCACCATTTAATTTTCTGCAATCATTTCTTGAATAAATAACCGATAGTTTAGTTCGTAATCAAGTGTGAGATAAAGAGAACATGCGAAAATGAGTTTATACTCAGGATATTTACTGCACTACTTTCCAAACTATTCCGAGAAGAAAAGTATTGCAAACACTAGATGTTCTTTATATTGAAATCGATCTTTTATACAATTTATTATAACATCACATACTTCTAAAGCAGAATTCGGCGGTTAAATTCACTATTGCCTGGGCGGTTGCGTTTATTTTCTGGTGGCTCATGACTTATTAAATCTGATGCTTCACTAATGATGTTATCAATGTTATTTCCAATTCAAATAATACTGCATTCAAAATTATCTACAGTGTCTCTTATTCCAGTAAGTTCGATTTTTCTTTGTTGCAGTTGGTTAAAAAGGATCATTGAATGAATGTGTTAATGAGTGAATAAAGGCTGCTGCATTACAGACAGACTGTGTGTGTGCAGGAGAATTGATCTATTTCATCTATATACTCAATGAGATTTATTTCCGCTCACAAAATTAATAGTTTACATATTGAAGTTGCAAGTTCTCCTGTTCACAATTTTGTTCAACACTTCTTCTACTCGTTGGGGCGAATAGTTAACAAAGCCAGGAATGTAGTTTACCAAAATATACACGTACTGACTTATTGGCGCAAGCAACTTTAGATATAATCAAATTTAATTTGTGCGCATAACAGTGTACATAGCGATCAGAGGGATATTTTTTTTAAATTAATGCTTGAACACCTACATGTTGGCTGCTTATTGCCGCTGCACCATCATAGCTTTGTGTGATCAGTTTGTTGGGTGAATTTCGGATCAAAAGATTTAAAGCGCCTAAAATTGTTTCTGTATCATATTTTTCAGGAATTAAGTAGTTATTAAAAATAAGTACCAGTTGAGATTCTACCGCAACATCAGTTGTTTCGTCAGCCACGATCGCCAAAAATAAATAATTATTAATTTGCTTAGTTATTTATTCAAGACAAACTATTATACACTAAATATACATTATACTGTAAATAATTCTGCCCTACCCTATATCTCAAAAAGAGTTGAATATATAAATAAATGTTTAAATCAAAAGTTATAGAAAATTTTATTTCCTATAATATATGTAATAATTTTTTTTGATAACATCTTTTTTAGATATGCTTAGTACAATCTTAATTATAAATTAATTTATTACTACATTTCATTTGTACTTGAATTAATTAATTCATTTAATTACAAGCAAGACGAGTGTGACATAAATACATCAATATGTATTCCTCAATTATAAAATTTTATTAACTTCAGCTATAGTTTACACTAAACATACTTTATATAAGTTCGTATGGTTTGGTTCACTTCAATCTTCTGATATCCTGCGCGTTGTCCAGTAGTTGTATTGCTTCCACGTTAGCATGATTTAAGCTTCTTCATGTTTTAAGGCGAAATCTTGGATAACTTCGTAAATCCATTTGATTTCCAAGTCATCGTGCAGTTCTTCGTTGGTTACGTAGCCATAGATATTGGAAATTAATCGAAGAATTTTGTTTTGACAGCGTTGGATGACTAGTTGATTTGAATTTTTAGTGCCACCCCATATTTACACTCCATAGGTCCAAATTGACTTTATAATTGTCTAGTTTATAGCAGTCAAGTTGAGAGTATCTTCCGATTAACCAGTATAGTTCTTTTATTTTGTTTCTAAAGTATTTTGCTTTTTTTCTAACATGAGGTCATTTGTAAGAAAAATAAAAAATTGAATAAAAGCATTGAACCCATAGGAAGCCAGATTTAAAAAAAAACGATATCTGTGACATCTAACTTTTGATTTCTTGTGAGACGAGGTCATCAGATTTTACGAAGCTTTTGAGACAACATTTATAATTTAAAAATAAGGGCTTATAGGCACTTACAGCTTATTGTCTCTCAATCCGGTGTTAATTCCCTTATGTGGCTATTATAAATGGACTAGTTAGTAGGGAAGAAACTATATATATTTGCTAAATATTATAAAAAAGAATATAATTACTTTATATCCAATAGTATCCAATTTATTTATATAGAGACATTTTTATATGTCCTATAAATTTGATTTTAAGAACTACCGAAAATATTTAATTTTTGTGCATTATCGTCCAAATCAGCTATTCATATTTGATCAGCAATCAGTTCTAGGACCGTCAGCTCTACGACACCGTGATAATTTAATTTTTATGGATACTCGCTAATGAGATATAATCGTTATTTTTAATAAACTTTTTATATTGGTATTTAATTTTAAAAGGTTTGATGTAATTTTTTTGGTTCTTTATTATACATATTGTAAAAACATATCAATTTGTCTTCTCCGATATATCAATATGTCGATATTTTTTTAAAATATCAATGTTTTTCTCGGCGAGCCACACTTCTTCTAATTAGGTTAGGTAGTTTTCATTGATACTTCGCAATTTAACGTATCTGCAAGCACCCAATTTATTTATATAGAGACATTTCTATATTTCCTATCAATTTGATTTTAAGAACTACCGAAAATATTTAATTTTTGTGCATTATCGTCCGAATCAGCTATTCATATTTGATCAGCAATCAGTTCTAGGACCGTCAGCTCTACGACACCGTGATAATTTAATTTTTATGGATACTCGCTAATGAGATATAATCGTTATTTTTAATAAACTTTTTATATTGGTATTTAATTTTAAAAGGTTTGATGTAATTTTTTTGGTTCTTTATTATACATATTGTAAAAACATATCAATTTGTCTTCTCCGATATATCAATATGTCGATATTTTTTTAAAATATCAATGTTTTTCTCGGCGAGCCACACTTCTACTAATTAGGTTGGGTAGTTTTCATTGATACTTCGCAATTTAACGTATCTGTAAGCAGCCAATTTATTTATATAGAGACATTTCTATATTTCCTATCAATTTGATTTTAAGAACTACCGAAAATATTTAATTTTTGTGCATTATCGTCCGAATCAGCTATTCATATTTGATCAGCAATCAGTTCTAGGACCGTCAGCTCTACGACACCGTGATAATTTAATTTTTATGGATACTCGCTAATGAGATATAATCGTTATTTTTAATAAACTTTTTATATTGGTATTTAATTTTAAAAGGTTTGATGTAATTTTTTTGGTTCTTTATTATACATATTGTAAAAACATATCAATTTGTCTTCTCCGATATATCAATATGTCGATATTTTTTTAAAATATCAATGTTTTTCTCGGCGAGCCACACTTCTACTAATTAGGTTGGGTAGTTTTCATTGATACTTCGCAATTTAACGTATCTGTAAGCAGCCAATTTATTTATATAGAGACATTTCTATATTTCCTATCAATTTGATTTTAAGAACTACCGAAAATATTTAATTTTTGTGCATTATCGTCCGAATCAGCTATTCATATTTGATCAGCAATCAGTTCTAGGACCGTCAGCTCTACGACACCGTGATAATTTAATTTTTATGGATACTCGCTAATGAGATATAATCGTTATTTTTAATAAACTTTTTATATTGGTATTTAATTTTAAAAGGTTTGATGTAATTTTTTTGGTTCTTTATTATACATATTGTAAAAACATATCAATTTGTCTTCTCCGATATATCAATATGTCGATATTTTTTTAAAATATCAATGTTTTTCTCGGCGAGCCACACTTCTACTAATTAGGTTGGGTAGTTTTCATTGATACTTCGCAATTTAACGTATCTGTAAGCAGCCAATTTATTTATATAGAGACATTTCTATATTTCCTATCAATTTGATTTTAAGAACTACCGAAAATATTTAATTTTTGTGCATTATCGTCCGAATCAGCTATTCATATTTGATCAGCAATCAGTTCTAGGACCGTCAGCTCTACGACACCGTGATAATTTAATTTTTATGGATACTCGCTAATGAGATATAATCGTTATTTTTAATAAACTTTTTATATTGGTATTTAATTTTAAAAGGTTTGATGTAATTTTTTTGGTTCTTTATTATACATATTGTAAAAACATATCAATTTGTCTTCTCCGATATATCAATATGTCGATATTTTTTTAAAATATCAATGTTTTTCTCGGCGAGCCACACTTCTACTAATTAGGTTGGGTAGTTTTCATTGATACTTCGCAATTTAACGTATCTGTAAGCAGCCAATTTATTTATATAGAGACATTTCTATATTTCCTATCAATTTGATTTTAAGAACTACCGAAAATATTTAATTTTTGTGCATTATCGTCCGAATCAGCTATTCATATTTGATCAGCAATCAGTTCTAGGACCGTCAGCTCTACGACACCGTGATAATTTAATTTTTATGGATACTCGCTAATGAGATATAATCGTTATTTTTAATAAACTTTTTATATTGGTATTTAATTTTAAAAGGTTTGATGTAATTTTTTTGGTTCTTTATTATACATATTGTAAAAACATATCAATTTGTCTTCTCCGATATATCAATATGTCGATATTTTTTTAAAATATCAATGTTTTTCTCGGCGAGCCACACTTCTACTAATTAGGTTGGGTAGTTTTCATTGATACTTCGCAATTTAACGTATCTGTAAGCAGCCAATTTATTTATATAGAGACATTTCTATATTTCCTATCAATTTGATTTTAAGAACTACCGAAAATATTTAATTTTTGTGCATTATCGTCCGAATCAGCTATTCATATTTGATCAGCAATCAGTTCTAGGACCGTCAGCTCTACGACACCGTGATAATTTAATTTTTATGGATACTCGCTAATGAGATATAATCGTTATTTTTAATAAACTTTTTATATTGGTATTTAATTTTAAAAGGTTTGATGTAATTTTTTTGGTTCTTTATTATACATATTGTAAAAACATATCAATTTGTCTTCTCCGATATATCAATATGTCGATATTTTTTTAAAATATCAATGTTTTTCTCGGCGAGCCACACTTCTACTAATTAGGTTGGGTAGTTTTCATTGATACTTCGCAATTTAACGTATCTGTAAGCAGCCAATTTATTTATATAGAGACATTTCTATATTTCCTATCAATTTGATTTTAAGAACTACCGAAAATATTTAATTTTTGTGCATTATCGTCCGAATCAGCTATTCATATTTGATCAGCAATCAGTTCTAGGACCGTCAGCTCTACGACACCGTGATAATTTAATTTTTATGGATACTCGCTAATGAGATATAATCGTTATTTTTAATAAACTTTTTATATTGGTATTTAATTTTAAAAGGTTTGATGTAATTTTTTTGGTTCTTTATTATACATATTGTAAAAACATATCAATTTGTCTTCTCCGATATATCAATATGTCGATATTTTTTTAAAATATCAATGTTTTTCTCGGCGAGCCACACTTCTTCTAATTAGGTTAGGTAGTTTTCATTGATACTTCGCAATTTAACGTATCTGCAAGCACCCAATTTATTTATATAGAGACATTTTTATATTTCCTATCAATTTGATTTTAAGAACTACCGAAAATATTTTATTTTTGTGCATTATCGCCCAAATCAGCTATTAATATTTGATCACCAATCAGTTCTAGGAACGTCAGCTCTACGACACCGTGATAATTTAATTTTTATGGATACTCGCTAATGAGATATAATCGTTATTTTTAATAAACTTTTTATATTGGTATTTAATTTTAAAAGGTTTGATGTAATTTTTTTGGTTCTTTATTATACATATTGTAAAAACATATCAATTTGTCTTCTCCGATATATCAATATGTCGATATTTTTTTAAAATATCAATGTTTTTCTCGGCGAGCCACACTTCTACTAATTAGGTTAGGTAGTTTTCATTGATACTTCGCAATTTAACGTATCTGCAAGCACCCAATTTATTTATATAGAGACATTTCTATATTTCCTATCAATTTGATTTTAAGAACTACCGAAAATATTTAATTTTTGTGCATTATCGTCCGAATCAGCTATTCATATTTGATCAGCAATCAGTTCTAGGACCGTCAGCTCTACGACACCGTGATAATTTAATTTTTATGGATACTCGCTAATGAGATATAATCGTTATTTTTAATAAACTTTTTATATTGGTATTTAATTTTAAAAGGTTTGATGTAATTTTTTTGGTTCTTTATTATACATATTGTAAAAACATATCAATTTGTCTTCTCCGATATATCAATATGTCGATATTTTTTTAAAATATCAATGTTTTTCTCGGCGAGCCACACTTCTACTAATTAGGTTGGGTAGTTTTCATTGATACTTCGCAATTTAACGTATCTGTAAGCAGCCAATTTATTTATATAGAGACATTTCTATATTTCCTATCAATTTGATTTTAAGAACTACCGAAAATATTTAATTTTTGTGCATTATCGTCCGAATCAGCTATTCATATTTGATCAGCAATCAGTTCTAGGACCGTCAGCTCTACGACACCGTGATAATTTAATTTTTATGGATACTCGCTAATGAGATATAATCGTTATTTTTAATAAACTTTTTATATTGGTATTTAATTTTAAAAGGTTTGATGTAATTTTTTTGGTTCTTTATTATACATATTGTAAAAACATATCAATTTGTCTTCTCCGATATATCAATATGTCGATATTTTTTTAAAATATCAATGTTTTTCTCGGCGAGCCACACTTCTTCTAATTAGGTTAGGTAGTTTTCATTGATACTTCGCAATTTAACGTATCTGCAAGCAGCCAATTTATTTATATAGAGACATTTTTATATTTCCTATCAATTTGATTTTAAGAACTACCGAAAATATTTTATTTTTGTGCATTATCGCCCAAATCAGCTATTAATATTTGATCAGCAATCAGTTCTAGGAACGTCAGCTCTACGACACCGTGATAATTTAATTTTTATGGATACTCGCTAATGAGATATAATCGTTATTTTTAATAAACTTTTTATATTGGTATTTAATTTTAAAAGGTTTGATGTAATTTTTTTGGTTCTTTATTATACATATTGTAAAAACATATCAATTTGTCTTCTCCGATATATCAATATGTCGATATTTTTTTAAAATATCAATGTTTTTCTCGGCGAGCCACACTTCTTCTAATTAGGTTAGGTAGTTTTCATTGATACTTCGCAATTTAACGTATCTGCAAGCACCCAATTTATTTATATAGAGACATTTTTATATTTCCTATCAATTTGATTTTAAGAACTACCGAAAATATTTTATTTTTGTGCATTATCGCCCAAATCAGCTATTAATATTTGATCAGCAATCAGTTCTAGGAACGTCAGCTCTACGACACCGTGATAATTTAATTTTTATGGATACTCGCTAATGAGATATAATCGTTATTTTTAATAAACTTTTTATATTGGTATTTAATTTTAAAAGGTTTGATGTAATTTTTTTGGTTCTTTATTATACATATTGTAAAAACATATCAATTTGTCTTCTCCGATATATCAATATGTCGATATTTTTTTAAAATATCAATGTTTTTCTCGGCGAGCCACACTTCTTCTAATTAGGTTAGGTAGTTTTCATTGATACTTCGCAATTTAACGTATCTGCAAGCACCCAATTTATTTATATAGAGACATTTTTATATTTCCTATCAATTTGATTTTAAGAACTACCGAAAATATTTTATTTTTGTGCATTATCGCCCAAATCAGCTATTAATATTTGATCAGCAATCAGTTCTAGGAACGTCAGCTCTACGACACCGTGATAATTTAATTTTTATGGATACTCGCTAATGAGATATAATCGTTATTTTTAATAAACTTTTTATATTGGTATTTAATTTTAAAAGGTTTGATGTAATTTTTTTGGTTCTTTATTATACATATTGTAAAAACATATCAATTTGTCTTCTCCGATATATCAATATGTCGATATTTTTTTAAAATATCAATGTTTTTCTCGGCGAGCCACACTTCTTCTAATTAGGTTAGGTAGTTTTCATTGATACTTCGCAATTTAACGTATCTGCAAGCACCCAATTTATTTATATAGAGACATTTTTATATTTCCTATCAATTTGATTTTAAGAACTACCGAAAATATTTTATTTTTGTGCATTATCGCCCAAATCAGCTATTAATATTTGATCACCAATCAGTTCTAGGAACGTCAGCTCTACGACACCGTGATAATTTAATTTTTATGGATACTCGCTAATGAGATATAATCGTTATTTTTAATAAACTTTTTATATTGGTATTTAATTTTAAAAGGTTTGATGTAATTTTTTTGGTTCTTTATTATACATATTGTAAAAACATATCAATTTGTCTTCTCCGATATATCAATATGTCGATATTTTTTTAAAATATCAATGTTTTTCTCGGCGAGCCACACTTCTTCTAATTAGGTTGGGTAGTTTTCACTGATACTTCGCAATTTAACGTATCTGTAAGCAGCCAATTTATTTATATAGAGACATTTTTATATTTCCTATCAATTTGATTTTAAGAACTACCGAAAATATTTTATTTTTGTGCATTATCGCCCAAATCAGCTATTAATATTTGATCACCAATCAGTTCTAGGAACGTCAGCTCTACGACACCGTGATAATTTAATTTTTATGGATACTCGCTAATGAGATATAATCGTTATTTTTAATAAACTTTTTATATTGGTATTTAATTTTAAAAGGTTTGATGTAATTTTTTTGGTTCTTTATTATACATATTGTAAAAACATATCAATTTGTCTTCTCCGATATATCAATATGTCGATATTTTTTTAAAATATCAATGTTTTTCTCGGCGAGCCACACTTCTTCTAATTAGGTTAGGTAGTTTTCACTGATACTTCGCAATTTAACGTATCTGCAAGCACCCAATTTATTTATATAGAGACATTTTTATATTTCCTATCAATTTGATTTTAAGAACTACCGAAAATATTTTATTTTTGTGCATTATCGCCCAAATCAGCTATTAATATTTGATCAGCAATCAGTTCTAGGACCGTCAGCTCTACGACACCGTGATAATTTAATTTTTATGGATACTCGCTAATGAGATATAATCGTTATTTTTAATAAACTTTTTATATTGGTATTTAATTTTAAAAGGTTTGATGTAATTTTTTTGGTTCTTTATTATACATATTGTAAAAACATATCAATTTGTCTTCTCCGATATATCAATATGTCGATATTTTTTTAAAATATCAATGTTTTTCTCGGCGAGCCACCTTCTACTAATTAGGTTGGGTAGTTTTCATTGATACTTCGCAATTTAACGTATCTGCAAGCACCCAATTTATTTATATAGAGACATTTTTATATTTCCTATCAATTTGATTTTAAGAACTACCGAAAATATTTTATTTTTGTGCATTATCGCCCAAATCAGCTATTAATATTTGATCACCAATCAGTTCTAGGACCGTCAGCTCTACGACACCGTGATAATTTAATTTTTATGGATACTCGCTAATGAGATATAATCGTTATTTTTAATAAACTTTTTATATTGGTATTTAATTTTAAAAGGTTTGATGTAATTTTTTTGGTTCTTTATTATACATATTGTAAAAACATATCAATTTGTCTTCTCCGATATATCAATATGTCGATATTTTTTTAAAATATCAATGTTTTTCTCGGCGAGCCACCTTCTACTAATTAGGTTGGGTAGTTTTCATTGATACTTCGCAATTTAACGTATCTGCAAGCACCCAATTTATTTATATAGAGACATTTTTATATTTCCTATCAATTTGATTTTAAGAACTACCGAAAATATTTTATTTTTGTGCATTATCGCCCAAATCAGCTATTAATATTTGATCACCAATCAGTTCTAGGACCGTCAGCTCTACGACACCGTGATAATTTAATTTTTATGGATACTCGCTAATGAGATATAATCGTTATTTTTAATAAACTTTTTATATTGGTATTTAATTTTAAAAGGTTTGATGTAATTTTTTTGGTTCTTTATTATACATATTGTAAAAACATATCAATTTGTCTTCTCCGATATATCAATATGTCGATATTTTTTTAAAATATCAATGTTTTTCTCGGCGAGCCACACTTCTTCTAATTAGGTTGGGTAGTTTTCACTGATACTTCGCAATTTAACGTATCTGTAAGCAGCCAATTTATTTATATAGAGACATTTTTATATTTCCTATCAATTTGATTTTAAGAACTACCGAAAATATTTTATTTTTGTGCATTATCGCCCAAATCAGCTATTAATATTTGATCACCAATCAGTTCTAGGAACGTCAGCTCTACGACACCGTGATAATTTAATTTTTATGGATACTCGCTAATGAGATATAATCGTTATTTTTAATAAACTTTTTATATTGGTATTTAATTTTAAAAGGTTTGATGTAATTTTTTTGGTTCTTTATTATACATATTGTAAAAACATATCAATTTGTCTTCTCCGATATATCAATATGTCGATATTTTTTTAAAATATCAATGTTTTTCTCGGCGAGCCACACTTCTTCTAATTAGGTTAGGTAGTTTTCACTGATACTTCGCAATTTAACGTATCTGCAAGCACCCAATTTATTTATATAGAGACATTTTTATATTTCCTATCAATTTGATTTTAAGAACTACCGAAAATATTTTATTTTTGTGCATTATCGCCCAAATCAGCTATTCATATTTGATCAGCAATCAGTTCTAGGACCGTCAGCTCTACGACACCGTGATAATTTAATTTTTATGGATACTCGCTAATGAGATATAATCGTTATTTTTAATAAACTTTTTATATTGGTATTTAATTTTAAAAGGTTTGATGTAATTTTTTTGGTTCTTTATTATACATATTGTAAAAACATATCAATTTGTCTTCTCCGATATATCAATATGTCGATATTTTTTTAAAATATCAATGTTTTTCTCGGCGAGCCACCTTCTACTAATTAGGTTGGGTAGTTTTCATTGATACTTCGCAATTTAACGTATCTGCAAGCACCCAATTTATTTATATAGAGACATTTTTATATTTCCTATCAATTTGATTTTAAGAACTACCGAAAATATTTTATTTTTGTGCATTATCGCCCAAATCAGCTATTAATATTTGATCACCAATCAGTTCTAGGACCGTCAGCTCTACGACACCGTGATAATTTAATTTTTATGGATACTCGCTAATGAGATATAATCGTTATTTTTAATAAACTTTTTATATTGGTATTTAATTTTAAAAGGTTTGATGTAATTTTTTTGGTTCTTTATTATACATATTGTAAAAACATATCAATTTGTCTTCTCCGATATATCAATATGTCGATATTTTTTTAAAATATCAATGTTTTTCTCGGCGAGCCACCTTCTACTAATTAGGTTGGGTAGTTTTCATTGATACTTCGCAATTTAACGTATCTGCAAGCACCCAATTTATTTATATAGAGACATTTTTATATTTCCTATCAATTTGATTTTAAGAACTACCGAAAATATTTTATTTTTGTGCATTATCGCCCAAATCAGCTATTAATATTTGATCACCAATCAGTTCTAGGACCGTCAGCTCTACGACACCGTGATAATTTAATTTTTATGGATACTCGCTAATGAGATATAATCGTTATTTTTAATAAACTTTTTATATTGGTATTTAATTTTAAAAGGTTTGATGTAATTTTTTTGGTTCTTTATTATACATATTGTAAAAACATATCAATTTGTCTTCTCCGATATATCAATATGTCGATATTTTTTTAAAATATCAATGTTTTTCTCGGCGAGCCACCTTCTACTAATTAGGTTGGGTAGTTTTCATTGATACTTCGCAATTTAACGTATCTGCAAGCACCCAATTTATTTATATAGAGACATTTTTATATTTCCTATCAATTTGATTTTAAGAACTACCGAAAATATTTAATTTTTGTGCATTATCGTCCAAATCAGCTATTCATATTTGATCAGCAATCAGTTCTAGGACCGTCAGCTCTACGACACCGTGATAATTTAATTTTTATGGATACTCGCTAATGAGATATAATCGTTATTTTTAATAAACTTTTTATATTGGTATTTAATTTTAAAAGGTTTGATGTAATTTTTTTGGTTCTTTATTATACATATTGTAAAAACATATCAATTTGTCTTCTCCGATATATCAATATGTCGATATTTTTTTAAAATATCAATGTTTTTCTCGGCGAGCCACCTTCTACTAATTAGGTTGGGTAGTTTTCATTGATACTTCGCAATTTAACGTATCTGCAAGCACCCAATTTATTTATATAGAGACATTTTTATATTTCCTATCAATTTGATTTTAAGAACTACCGAAAATATTTTATTTTTGTGCATTATCGCCCAAATCAGCTATTAATATTTGATCACCAATCAGTTCTAGGACCGTCAGCTCTACGACACCGTGATAATTTAATTTTTATGGATACTCGCTAATGAGATATAATCGTTATTTTTAATAAACTTTTTATATTGGTATTTAATTTTAAAAGGTTTGATGTAATTTTTTTGGTTCTTTATTATACATATTGTAAAAACATATCAATTTGTCTTCTCCGATATATCAATATGTCGATATTTTTTTAAAATATCAATGTTTTTCTCGGCGAGCCACCTTCTACTAATTAGGTTGGGTAGTTTTCACTGATACTTCGCAATTTAACGTATCTGCAAGCACCCAATTTATTTATATAGAGACATTTTTATATTTCCTATCAATTTGATTTTAAGAACTACCGAAAATATTTTATTTTTGTGCATTATCGTCCAAATCAGCTATTAATATTTGATCAGCAATCAGTTCTAGGACCGTCAGCTCTACGACACCGTGATAATTTAATTTTTATGGATACTCGCTAATGAGATATAATCGTTATTTTTAATAAACTTTTTATATTGGTATTTAATTTTAAAAGGTTTGATGTAATTTTTTTGGTTCTTTATTATACATATTGTAAAAACATATCAATTTGTCTTCTCCGATATATCAATATGTCGATATTTTTTTAAAATATCAATGTTTTTCTCGGCGAGCCACCTTCTACTAATTAGGTTGGGTAGTTTTCATTGATACTTCGCAATTTAACGTATCTGTAAGCAGCCAATTTATTTATATAGAGACATTTTTATATTTCCTATCAATTTGATTTTAAGAACTACCGAAAATATTTAATTTTTGTGCATTATCGCCCAAATCAGCTATTAATATTTGATCACCAATCAGTTCTAGGACCGTCAGCTCTACGACACCGTGATAATTTAATTTTTATGGATACTCGCTAATGAGATATAATCGTTATTTTTAATAAACTTTTTATATTGGTATTTAATTTTAAAAGGTTTGATGTAATTTTTTTGGTTCTTTATTATACATATTGTAAAAACATATCAATTTGTCTTCTCCGATATATCAATATGTCGATATTTTTTTAAAATATCAATGTTTTTCTCGGCGAGCCACACTTCTTCTAATTAGGTTAGGTAGTTTTCATTGATACTTCGCAATTTAACGTATCTGCAAGCACCCAATTTATTTATATAGAGACATTTTTATATTTCCTATCAATTTGATTTTAAGAACTACCGAAAATATTTTATTTTTGTGCATTATCGTCCAAATCAGCTATTAATATTTGATCAGCAATCAGTTCTAGGACCGTCAGCTCTACGACACCGTGATAATTTAATTTTTATGGATACTCGCTAATGAGATATAATCGTTATTTTTAATAAACTTTTTATATTGGTATTTAATTTTAAAAGGTTTGATGTAATTTTTTTGGTTCTTTATTATACATATTGTAAAAACATATCAATTTGTCTTCTCCGATATATCAATATGTCGATATTTTTTTAAAATATCAATGTTTTTCTCGGCGAGCCACACTTCTTCTAATTAGGTTAGGTAGTTTTCATTGATACTTCGCAATTTAACGTATCTGCAAGCACCCAATTTATTTATATAGAGACATTTCTATATTTCCTATCAATTTGATTTTAAGAACTACCGAAAATATTTTATTTTTGTGCATTATCGCCCAAATCAGCTATTAATATTTGATCACCAATCAGTTCTAGGAACGTCAGCTCTACGACACCGTGATAATTTAATTTTTATGGATACTCGCTAATGAGATATAATCGTTATTTTTAATAAACTTTTTATATTGGTATTTAATTTTAAAAGGTTTGATGTAATTTTTTTGGTTCTTTATTATACATATTGTAAAAACATATCAATTTGTCTTCTCCGATATATCAATATGTCGATATTTTTTTAAAATATCAATGTTTTTCTCGGCGAGCCACACTTCTTCTAATTAGGTTAGGTAGTTTTCACTGATACTTCGCAATTTAACGTATCTGCAAGCACCCAATTTATTTATATAGAGACATTTTTATATTTCCTATCAATTTGATTTTAAGAACTACCGAAAATATTTTATTTTTGTGCATTATCGCCCAAATCAGCTATTAATATTTGATCACCAATCAGTTCTAGGAACGTCAGCTCTACGACACCGTGATAATTTAATTTTTATGGATACTCGCTAATGAGATATAATCGTTATTTTTAATAAACTTTTTATATTGGTATTTAATTTTAAAAGGTTTGATGTAATTTTTTTGGTTCTTTATTATACATATTGTAAAAACATATCAATTTGTCTTCTCCGATATATCAATATGTCGATATTTTTTTAAAATATCAATGTTTTTCTCGGCGAGCCACCTTCTACTAATTAGGTTGGGTAGTTTTCATTGATACTTCGCAATTTAACGTATCTGTAAGCAGCCAATTTATTTATATAGAGACATTTCTATATTTCCTATCAATTTGATTTTAAGAACTACCGAAAATATTTTATTTTTGTGCATTATCGCCCAAATCAGCTATTAATATTTGATCAGCAATCAGTTCTAGGACCGTCAGCTCTACGACACCGTGATAATTTAATTTTTATGGATACTCGCTAATGAGATATAATCGTTATTTTTAATAAACTTTTTATATTGGTATTTAATTTTAAAAGGTTTGATGTAATTTTTTTGGTTCTTTATTATACATATTGTAAAAACATATCAATTTGTCTTCTCCGATATATCAATATGTCGATATTTTTTTAAAATATCAATGTTTTTCTCGGCGAGCCACACTTCTTCTAATTAGGTTAGGTAGTTTTCACTGATACTTCGCAATTTAACGTATCTGCAAGCACCCAATTTATTTATATAGAGACATTTTTATATTTCCTATCAATTTGATTTTAAGAACTACCGAAAATATTTTATTTTTGTGCATTATCGCCCAAATCAGCTATTAATATTTGATCAGCAATCAGTTCTAGGACCGTCAGCTCTACGACACCGTGATAATTTAATTTTTATGGATACTCGCTAATGAGATATAATCGTTATTTTTAATAAACTTTTTATATTGGTATTTAATTTTAAAAGGTTTGATGTAATTTTTTTGGTTCTTTATTATACATATTGTAAAAACATATCAATTTGTCTTCTCCGATATATCAATATGTCGATATTTTTTTAAAATATCAATGTTTTTCTCGGCGAGCCACACTTCTTCTAATTAGGTTAGGTAGTTTTCACTGATACTTCGCAATTTAACGTATCTGCAAGCACCCAATTTATTTATATAGAGACATTTTTATATTTCCTATCAATTTGATTTTAAGAACTACCGAAAATATTTTATTTTTGTGCATTATCGCCCAAATCAGCTATTAATATTTGATCACCAATCAGTTCTAGGAACGTCAGCTCTACGACACCGTGATAATTTAATTTTTATGGATACTCGCTAATGAGATATAATCGTTATTTTTAATAAACTTTTTATATTGGTATTTAATTTTAAAAGGTTTGATGTAATTTTTTTGGTTCTTTATTATACATATTGTAAAAACATATCAATTTGTCTTCTCCGATATATCAATATGTCGATATTTTTTTAAAATATCAATGTTTTTCTCGGCGAGCCACACTTCTACTAATTAGGTTAGGTAGTTTTCACTGATACTTCGCAATTTAACGTATCTGCAAGCACCCAATTTATTTATATAGAGACATTTTTATATTTCCTATCAATTTGATTTTAAGAACTACCGAAAATATTTTATTTTTGTGCATTATCGCCCAAATCAGCTATTAATATTTGATCACCAATCAGTTCTAGGAACGTCAGCTCTACGACACCGTGATAATTTAATTTTTATGGATACTCGCTAATGAGATATAATCGTTATTTTTAATAAACTTTTTATATTGGTATTTAATTTTAAAAGGTTTGATGTAATTTTTTTGGTTCTTTATTATACATATTGTAAAAACATATCAATTTGTCTTCTCCGATATATCAATATGTCGATATTTTTTTAAAATATCAATGTTTTTCTCGGCGAGCCACACTTCTTCTAATTAGGTTAGGTAGTTTTCACTGATACTTCGCAATTTAACGTATCTGCAAGCACCCAATTTATTTATATAGAGACATTTTTATATTTCCTATCAATTTGATTTTAAGAACTACCGAAAATATTTTATTTTTGTGCATTATCGCCCAAATCAGCTATTAATATTTGATCAGCAATCAGTTCTAGGACCGTCAGCTCTACGACACCGTGATAATTTAATTTTTATGGATACTCGCTAATGAGATATAATCGTTATTTTTAATAAACTTTTTATATTGGTATTTAATTTTAAAAGGTTTGATGTAATTTTTTTGGTTCTTTATTATACATATTGTAAAAACATATCAATTTGTCTTCTCCGATATATCAATATGTCGATATTTTTTTAAAATATCAATGTTTTTCTCGGCGAGCCACCTTCTACTAATTAGGTTGGGTAGTTTTCATTGATACTTCGCAATTTAACGTATCTGTAAGCAGCCAATTTATTTATATAGAGACATTTCTATATTTCCTATCAATTTGATTTTAAGAACTACCGAAAATATTTAATTTTTGTGCATTATCGTCCGAATCAGCTATTCATATTTGATCAGCAATCAGTTCTAGGACCGTCAGCTCTACGACACCGTGATAATTTAATTTTTATGGATACTCGCTAATGAGATATAATCGTTATTTTTAATAAACTTTTTATATTGGTATTTAATTTTAAAAGGTTTGATGTAATTTTTTTGGTTCTTTATTATACATATTGTAAAAACATATCAATTTGTCTTCTCCGATATATCAATATGTCGATATTTTTTTAAAATATCAATGTTTTTCTCGGCGAGCCACCTTCTACTAATTAGGTTGGGTAGTTTTCATTGATACTTCGCAATTTAACGTATCTGTAAGCAGCCAATTTATTTATATAGAGACATTTCTATATTTCCTATCAATTTGATTTTAAGAACTACCGAAAATATTTAATTTTTGTGCATTATCGTCCGAATCAGCTATTCATATTTGATCAGCAATCAGTTCTAGGACCGTCAGCTCTACGACACCGTGATAATTTAATTTTTATGGATACTCGCTAATGAGATATAATCGTTATTTTTAATAAACTTTTTATATTGGTATTTAATTTTAAAAGGTTTGATGTAATTTTTTTGGTTCTTTATTATACATATTGTAAAAACATATCAATTTGTCTTCTCCGATATATCAATATGTCGATATTTTTTTAAAATATCAATGTTTTTCTCGGCGAGCCACCTTCTACTAATTAGGTTGGGTAGTTTTCATTGATACTTCGCAATTTAACGTATCTGCAAGCACCCAATTTATTTATATAGAGACATTTTTATATTTCCTATCAATTTGATTTTAAGAACTACCGAAAATATTTAATTTTTGTGCATTATCGTCCAAATCAGCTATTCATATTTGATCAGCAATCAGTTCTAGGACCGTCAGCTCTACGACACCGTGATAATTTAATTTTTATGGATACTCGCTAATGAGATATAATCGTTATTTTTAATAAACTTTTTATATTGGTATTTAATTTTAAAAGGTTTGATGTAATTTTTTTGGTTCTTTATTATACATATTGTAAAAACATATCAATTTGTCTTCTCCGATATATCAATATGTCGATATTTTTTTAAAATATCAATGTTTTTCTCGGCGAGCCACCTTCTACTAATTAGGTTGGGTAGTTTTCATTGATACTTCGCAATTTAACGTATCTGCAAGCACCCAATTTATTTATATAGAGACATTTTTATATTTCCTATCAATTTGATTTTAAGAACTACCGAAAATATTTAATTTTTGTGCATTATCGTCCAAATCAGCTATTCATATTTGATCAGCAATCAGTTCTAGGACCGTCAGCTCTACGACACCGTGATAATTTAATTTTTATGGATACTCGCTAATGAGATATAATCGTTATTTTTAATAAACTTTTTATATTGGTATTTAATTTTAAAAGGTTTGATGTAATTTTTTTGGTTCTTTATTATACATATTGTAAAAACATATCAATTTGTCTTCTCCGATATATCAATATGTCGATATTTTTTTAAAATATCAATGTTTTTCTCGGCGAGCCACCTTCTACTAATTAGGTTGGGTAGTTTTCATTGATACTTCGCAATTTAACGTATCTGCAAGCACCCAATTTATTTATATAGAGACATTTTTATATTTCCTATCAATTTGATTTTAAGAACTACCGAAAATATTTAATTTTTGTGCATTATCGTCCAAATCAGCTATTCATATTTGATCAGCAATCAGTTCTAGGACCGTCAGCTCTACGACACCGTGATAATTTAATTTTTATGGATACTCGCTAATGAGATATAATCGTTATTTTTAATAAACTTTTTATATTGGTATTTAATTTTAAAAGGTTTGATGTAATTTTTTTGGTTCTTTATTATACATATTGTAAAAACATATCAATTTGTCTTCTCCGATATATCAATATGTCGATATTTTTTTAAAATATCAATGTTTTTCTCGGCGAGCCACACTTCTTCTAATTAGGTTAGGTAGTTTTCACTGATACTTCGCAATTTAACGTATCTGCAAGCACCCAATTTATTTATATAGAGACATTTTTATATTTCCTATCAATTTGATTTTAAGAACTACCGAAAATATTTTATTTTTGTGCATTATCGCCCAAATCAGCTATTAATATTTGATCAGCAATCAGTTCTAGGACCGTCAGCTCTACGACACCGTGATAATTTAATTTTTATGGATACTCGCTAATGAGATATAATCGTTATTTTTAATAAACTTTTTATATTGGTATTTAATTTTAAAAGGTTTGATGTAATTTTTTTGGTTCTTTATTATACATATTGTAAAATCATATCAATTTGTCTTCTCCGATATATCAATATGTCGATATTTTTTTAAAATATCAATGTTTTTCTCGGCGAGCCACCTTCTACTAATTAGGTTGGGTAGTTTTCATTGATACTTCGCAATTTAACGTATCTGTAAGCAGCCAATTTATTTATATAGAGACATTTCTATATTTCCTATCAATTTGATTTTAAGAACTACCGAAAATATTTAATTTTTGTGCATTATCGTCCGAATCAGCTATTCATATTTGATCAGCAATCAGTTCTAGGACCGTCAGCTCTACGACACCGTGATAATTTAATTTTTATGGATACTCGCTAATGAGATATAATCGTTATTTTTAATAAACTTTTTATATTGGTATTTAATTTTAAAAGGTTTGATGTAATTTTTTTGGTTCTTTATTATACATATTGTAAAAACATATCAATTTGTCTTCTCCGATATATCAATATGTCGATATTTTTTTAAAATATCAATGTTTTTCTCGGCGAGCCACACTTCTACTAATTAGGTTGGGTAGTTTTCATTGATACTTCGCAATTTAACGTATCTGTAAGCAGCCAATTTATTTATATAGAGACATTTCTATATTTCCTATCAATTTGATTTTAAGAACTACCGAAAATATTTAATTTTTGTGCATTATCGTCCGAATCAGCTATTCATATTTGATCAGCAATCAGTTCTAGGACCGTCAGCTCTACGACACCGTGATAATTTAATTTTTATGGATACTCGCTAATGAGATATAATCGTTATTTTTAATAAACTTTTTATATTGGTATTTAATTTTAAAAGGTTTGATGTAATTTTTTTGGTTCTTTATTATACATATTGTAAAAACATATCAATTTGTCTTCTCCGATATATCAATATGTCGATATTTTTTTAAAATATCAATGTTTTTCTCGGCGAGCCACCTTCTACTAATTAGGTTGGGTAGTTTTCATTGATACTTCGCAATTTAACGTATCTGCAAGCACCCAATTTATTTATATAGAGACATTTTTATATTTCCTATCAATTTGATTTTAAGAACTACCGAAAATATTTAATTTTTGTGCATTATCGTCCAAATCAGCTATTCATATTTGATCAGCAATCAGTTCTAGGACCGTCAGCTCTACGACACCGTGATAATTTAATTTTTATGGATACTCGCTAATGAGATATAATCGTTATTTTTAATAAACTTTTTATATTGGTATTTAATTTTAAAAGGTTTGATGTAATTTTTTTGGTTCTTTATTATACATATTGTAAAAACATATCAATTTGTCTTCTCCGATATATCAATATGTCGATATTTTTTTAAAATATCAATGTTTTTCTCGGCGAGCCACCTTCTACTAATTAGGTTGGGTAGTTTTCATTGATACTTCGCAATTTAACGTATCTGCAAGCACCCAATTTATTTATATAGAGACATTTTTATATTTCCTATCAATTTGATTTTAAGAACTACCGAAAATATTTAATTTTTGTGCATTATCGTCCGAATCAGCTATTCATATTTGATCAGCAATCAGTTCTAGGACCGTCAGCTCTACGACACCGTGATAATTTAATTTTTATGGATACTCGCTAATGAGATATAATCGTTATTTTTAATAAACTTTTTATATTGGTATTTAATTTTAAAAGGTTTGATGTAATTTTTTTGGTTCTTTATTATACATATTGTAAAAACATATCAATTTGTCTTCTCCGATATATCAATATGTCGATATTTTTTTAAAATATCAATGTTTTTCTCGGCGAGCCACACTTCTACTAATTAGGTTGGGTAGTTTTCATTGATACTTCGCAATTTAACGTATCTGTAAGCAGCCAATTTATTTATATAGAGACATTTCTATATTTCCTATCAATTTGATTTTAAGAACTACCGAAAATATTTAATTTTTGTGCATTATCGTCCGAATCAGCTATTCATATTTGATCAGCAATCAGTTCTAGGACCGTCAGCTCTACGACACCGTGATAATTTAATTTTTATGGATACTCGCTAATGAGATATAATCGTTATTTTTAATAAACTTTTTATATTGGTATTTAATTTTAAAAGGTTTGATGTAATTTTTTTGGTTCTTTATTATACATATTGTAAAATCATATCAATTTGTCTTCTCCGATATATCAATATGTCGATATTTTTTTAAAATATCAATGTTTTTCTCGGCGAGCCACACTTCTACTAATTAGGTTGGGTAGTTTTCATTGATACTTCGCAATTTAACGTATCTGTAAGCAGCCAATTTATTTATATAGAGACATTTCTATATTTCCTATCAATTTGATTTTAAGAACTACCGAAAATATTTAATTTTTGTGCATTATCGTCCGAATCAGCTATTCATATTTGATCAGCAATCAGTTCTAGGACCGTCAGCTCTACGACACCGTGATAATTTAATTTTTATGGATACTCGCTAATGAGATATAATCGTTATTTTTAATAAACTTTTTATATTGGTATTTAATTTTAAAAGGTTTGATGTAATTTTTTTGGTTCTTTATTATACATATTGTAAAATCATATCAATTTGTCTTCTCCGATATATCAATATGTCGATATTTTTTTAAAATATCAATGTTTTTCTCGGCGAGCCACACTTCTACTAATTAGGTTGGGTAGTTTTCATTGATACTTCGCAATTTAACGTATCTGTAAGCAGCCAATTTATTTATATAGAGACATTTCTATATTTCCTATCAATTTGATTTTAAGAACTACCGAAAATATTTTATTTTTGTGCATTATCGCCCAAATCAGCTATTAATATTTGATCACCAATCAGTTCTAGGAACGTCAGCTCTACGACACCGTGATAATTTAATTTTTATGGATACTCGCTAATGAGATATAATCGTTATTTTTAATAAACTTTTTATATTGGTATTTAATTTTAAAAGGTTTGATGTAATTTTTTTGGTTCTTTATTATACATATTGTAAAATCATATCAATTTGTCTTCTCCGATATATCAATATGTCGATATTTTTTTAAAATATCAATGTTTTTCTCGGCGAGCCACACTTCTACTAATTAGGTTGGGTAGTTTTCATTGATACTTCGCAATTTAACGTATCTGTAAGCAGCCAATTTATTTATATAGAGACATTTCTATATTTCCTATCAATTTGATTTTAAGAACTACCGAAAATATTTAATTTTTGTGCATTATCGTCCGAATCAGCTATTCATATTTGATCAGCAATCAGTTCTAGGACCGTCAGCTCTACGACACCGTGATAATTTAATTTTTATGGATACTCGCTAATGAGATATAATCGTTATTTTTAATAAACTTTTTATATTGGTATTTAATTTTAAAAGGTTTGATGTAATTTTTTTGGTTCTTTATTATACATATTGTAAAAACATATCAATTTGTCTTCTCCGATATATCAATATGTCGATATTTTTTTAAAATATCAATGTTTTTCTCGGCGAGCCACACTTCTACTAATTAGGTTGGGTAGTTTTCATTGATACTTCGCAATTTAACGTATCTGTAAGCAGCCAATTTATTTATATAGAGACATTTCTATATTTCCTATCAATTTGATTTTAAGAACTACCGAAAATATTTAATTTTTGTGCATTATCGTCCGAATCAGCTATTCATATTTGATCAGCAATCAGTTCTAGGACCGTCAGCTCTACGACACCGTGATAATTTAATTTTTATGGATACTCGCTAATGAGATATAATCGTTATTTTTAATAAACTTTTTATATTGGTATTTAATTTTAAAAGGTTTGATGTAATTTTTTTGGTTCTTTATTATACATATTGTAAAAACATATCAATTTGTCTTCTCCGATATATCAATATGTCGATATTTTTTTAAAATATCAATGTTTTTCTCGGCGAGCCACCTTCTACTAATTAGGTTGGGTAGTTTTCATTGATACTTCGCAATTTAACGTATCTGTAAGCAGCCAATTTATTTATATAGAGACATTTCTATATTTCCTATCAATTTGATTTTAAGAACTACCGAAAATATTTTATTTTTGTGCATTATCGCCCAAATCAGCTATTAATATTTGATCACCAATCAGTTCTAGGAACGTCAGCTCTACGACACCGTGATAATTTAATTTTTATGGATACTCGCTAATGAGATATAATCGTTATTTTTAATAAACTTTTTATATTGGTATTTAATTTTAAAAGGTTTGATGTAATTTTTTTGGTTCTTTATTATACATATTGTAAAAACATATCAATTTGTCTTCTCCGATATATCAATATGTCGATATTTTTTTAAAATATCAATGTTTTTCTCGGCGAGCCACACTTCTACTAATTAGGTTAGGTAGTTTTCATTGATACTTCGCAATTTAACGTATCTGCAAGCACCCAATTTATTTATATAGAGACATTTCTATATTTCCTATCAATTTGATTTTAAGAACTACCGAAAATATTTAATTTTTGTGCATTATCGTCCAAATCAGCTATTCATATTTGATCAGCAATCAGTTCTAGGACCGTCAGCTCTACGACACCGTGATAATTTAATTTTTATGGATACTCGCTAATGAGATATAATCGTTATTTTTAATAAACTTTTTATATTGGTATTTAATTTTAAAAGGTTTGATGTAATTTTTTTGGTTCTTTATTATACATATTGTAAAAACATATCAATTTGTCTTCTCCGATATATCAATATGTCGATATTTTTTTAAAATATCAATGTTTTTCTCGGCGAGCCACACTTCTACTAATTAGGTTGGGTAGTTTTCATTGATACTTCGCAATTTAACGTATCTGTAAGCAGCCAATTTATTTATATAGAGACATTTCTATATTTCCTATCAATTTGATTTTAAGAACTACCGAAAATATTTAATTTTTGTGCATTATCGTCCGAATCAGCTATTCATATTTGATCAGCAATCAGTTCTAGGACCGTCAGCTCTACGACACCGTGATAATTTAATTTTTATGGATACTCGCTAATGAGATATAATCGTTATTTTTAATAAACTTTTTATATTGGTATTTAATTTTAAAAGGTTTGATGTAATTTTTTTGGTTCTTTATTATACATATTGTAAAAACATATCAATTTGTCTTCTCCGATATATCAATATGTCGATATTTTTTTAAAATATCAATGTTTTTCTCGGCGAGCCACCTTCTACTAATTAGGTTGGGTAGTTTTCATTGATACTTCGCAATTTAACGTATCTGTAAGCAGCCAATTTATTTATATAGAGACATTTCTATATTTCCTATCAATTTGATTTTAAGAACTACCGAAAATATTTAATTTTTGTGCATTATCGTCCGAATCAGCTATTCATATTTGATCAGCAATCAGTTCTAGGACCGTCAGCTCTACGACACCGTGATAATTTAATTTTTATGGATACTCGCTAATGAGATATAATCGTTATTTTTAATAAACTTTTTATATTGGTATTTAATTTTAAAAGGTTTGATGTAATTTTTTTGGTTCTTTATTATACATATTGTAAAAACATATCAATTTGTCTTCTCCGATATATCAATATGTCGATATTTTTTTAAAATATCAATGTTTTTCTCGGCGAGCCACACTTCTACTAATTAGGTTGGGTAGTTTTCATTGATACTTCGCAATTTAACGTATCTGTAAGCAGCCAATTTATTTATATAGAGACATTTCTATATTTCCTATCAATTTGATTTTAAGAACTACCGAAAATATTTAATTTTTGTGCATTATCGTCCGAATCAGCTATTCATATTTGATCAGCAATCAGTTCTAGGACCGTCAGCTCTACGACACCGTGATAATTTAATTTTTATGGATACTCGCTAATGAGATATAATCGTTATTTTTAATAAACTTTTTATATTGGTATTTAATTTTAAAAGGTTTGATGTAATTTTTTTGGTTCTTTATTATACATATTGTAAAAACATATCAATTTGTCTTCTCCGATATATCAATATGTCGATATTTTTTTAAAATATCAATGTTTTTCTCGGCGAGCCACACTTCTTCTAATTAGGTTAGGTAGTTTTCATTGATACTTCGCAATTTAACGTATCTGCAAGCACCCAATTTATTTATATAGAGACATTTTTATATTTCCTATCAATTTGATTTTAAGAACTACCGAAAATATTTAATTTTTGTGCATTATCGTCCAAATCAGCTATTCATATTTGATCAGCAATCAGTTCTAGGACCGTCAGCTCTACGACACCGTGATAATTTAATTTTTATGGATACTCGCTAATGAGATATAATCGTTATTTTTAATAAACTTTTTATATTGGTATTTAATTTTAAAAGGTTTGATGTAATTTTTTTGGTTCTTTATTATACATATTGTAAAAACATATCAATTTGTCTTCTCCGATATATCAATATGTCGATATTTTTTTAAAATATCAATGTTTTTCTCGGCGAGCCACACTTCTTCTAATTAGGTTGGGTAGTTTTCATTGATACTTCGCAATTTAACGTATCTGTAAGCAGCCAATTTATTTATATAGAGACATTTCTATATTTCCTATCAATTTGATTTTAAGAACTACCGAAAATATTTAATTTTTGTGCATTATCGTCCGAATCAGCTATTCATATTTGATCAGCAATCAGTTCTAGGACCGTCAGCTCTACGACACCGTGATAATTTAATTTTTATGGATACTCGCTAATGAGATATAATCGTTATTTTTAATAAACTTTTTATATTGGTATTTAATTTTAAAAGGTTTGATGTAATTTTTTTGGTTCTTTATTATACATATTGTAAAAACATATCAATTTGTCTTCTCCGATATATCAATATGTCGATATTTTTTTAAAATATCAATGTTTTTCTCGGCGAGCCACACTTCTTCTAATTAGGTTAGGTAGTTTTCATTGATACTTCGCAATTTAACGT
The DNA here is from genome assembly GCF_030347505.1 of Rhynchophorus ferrugineus. Lineage (NCBI taxonomy): Eukaryota > Metazoa > Arthropoda > Insecta > Coleoptera > Curculionidae > Rhynchophorus > Rhynchophorus ferrugineus. The sequence continues at coordinate 8,228,782 of NW_027472582.1, read as the reverse complement.
ATCTGCAAGCACCCAATTTATTTATATAGAGACATTTTTATATTTCCTATCAATTTGATTTTAAGAACTACCGAAAATATTTTATTTTTGTGCATTATCGCCCAAATCAGCTATTAATATTTGATCAGCAATCAGTTCTAGGAACGTCAGCTCTACGACACCGTGATAATTTAATTTTTATGGATACTCGCTAATGAGATATAATCGTTATTTTTAATAAACTTTTTATATTGGTATTTAATTTTAAAAGGTTTGATGTAATTTTTTTGGTTCTTTATTATACATATTGTAAAAACATATCAATTTGTCTTCTCCGATATATCAATATGTCGATATTTTTTTAAAATATCAATGTTTTTCTCGGCGAGCCACACTTCTTCTAATTAGGTTGGGTAGTTTTCATTGATACTTCGCAATTTAACGTATCTGTAAGCAGCCAATTTATTTATATAGAGACATTTCTATATTTCCTATCAATTTGATTTTAAGAACTACCGAAAATATTTAATTTTTGTGCATTATCGTCCGAATCAGCTATTCATATTTGATCAGCAATCAGTTCTAGGACCGTCAGCTCTACGACACCGTGATAATTTAATTTTTATGGATACTCGCTAATGAGATATAATCGTTATTTTTAATAAACTTTTTATATTGGTATTTAATTTTAAAAGGTTTGATGTAATTTTTTTGGTTCTTTATTATACATATTGTAAAAACATATCAATTTGTCTTCTCCGATATATCAATATGTCGATATTTTTTTAAAATATCAATGTTTTTCTCGGCGAGCCACACTTCTTCTAATTAGGTTAGGTAGTTTTCATTGATACTTCGCAATTTAACGTATCTGCAAGCACCCAATTTATTTATATAGAGACATTTTTATATTTCCTATCAATTTGATTTTAAGAACTACCGAAAATATTTTATTTTTGTGCATTATCGCCCAAATCAGCTATTAATATTTGATCAGCAATCAGTTCTAGGAACGTCAGCTCTACGACACCGTGATAATTTAATTTTTATGGATACTCGCTAATGAGATATAATCGTTATTTTTAATAAACTTTTTATATTGGTATTTAATTTTAAAAGGTTTGATGTAATTTTTTTGGTTCTTTATTATACATATTGTAAAAACATATCAATTTGTCTTCTCCGATATATCAATATGTCGATATTTTTTTAAAATATCAATGTTTTTCTCGGCGAGCCACACTTCTTCTAATTAGGTTAGGTAGTTTTCATTGATACTTCGCAATTTAACGTATCTGCAAGCACCCAATTTATTTATATAGAGACATTTTTATATTTCCTATCAATTTGATTTTAAGAACTACCGAAAATATTTTATTTTTGTGCATTATCGCCCAAATCAGCTATTAATATTTGATCACCAATCAGTTCTAGGAACGTCAGCTCTACGACACCGTGATAATTTAATTTTTATGGATACTCGCTAATGAGATATAATCGTTATTTTTAATAAACTTTTTATATTGGTATTTAATTTTAAAAGGTTTGATGTAATTTTTTTGGTTCTTTATTATACATATTGTAAAAACATATCAATTTGTCTTCTCCGATATATCAATATGTCGATATTTTTTTAAAATATCAATGTTTTTCTCGGCGAGCCACACTTCTTCTAATTAGGTTAGGTAGTTTTCATTGATACTTCGCAATTTAACGTATCTGCAAGCACCCAATTTATTTATATAGAGACATTTTTATATTTCCTATCAATTTGATTTTAAGAACTACCGAAAATATTTTATTTTTGTGCATTATCGCCCAAATCAGCTATTAATATTTGATCAGCAATCAGTTCTAGGACCGTCAGCTCTACGACACCGTGATAATTTAATTTTTATGGATACTCGCTAATGAGATATAATCGTTATTTTTAATAAACTTTTTATATTGGTATTTAATTTTAAAAGGTTTGATGTAATTTTTTTGGTTCTTTATTATACATATTGTAAAAACATATCAATTTGTCTTCTCCGATATATCAATATGTCGATATTTTTTTAAAATATCAATGTTTTTCTCGGCGAGCCACACTTCTACTAATTAGGTTGGGTAGTTTTCATTGATACTTCGCAATTTAACGTATCTGTAAGCAGCCAATTTATTTATATAGAGACATTTCTATATTTCCTATCAATTTGATTTTAAGAACTACCGAAAATATTTAATTTTTGTGCATTATCGTCCGAATCAGCTATTCATATTTGATCAGCAATCAGTTCTAGGACCGTCAGCTCTACGACACCGTGATAATTTAATTTTTATGGATACTCGCTAATGAGATATAATCGTTATTTTTAATAAACTTTTTATATTGGTATTTAATTTTAAAAGGTTTGATGTAATTTTTTTGGTTCTTTATTATACATATTGTAAAAACATATCAATTTGTCTTCTCCGATATATCAATATGTCGATATTTTTTTAAAATATCAATGTTTTTCTCGGCGAGCCACACTTCTTCTAATTAGGTTAGGTAGTTTTCATTGATACTTCGCAATTTAACGTATCTGCAAGCACCCAATTTATTTATATAGAGACATTTTTATATTTCCTATCAATTTGATTTTAAGAACTACCGAAAATATTTTATTTTTGTGCATTATCGCCCAAATCAGCTATTAATATTTGATCAGCAATCAGTTCTAGGACCGTCAGCTCTACGACACCGTGATAATTTAATTTTTATGGATACTCGCTAATGAGATATAATCGTTATTTTTAATAAACTTTTTATATTGGTATTTAATTTTAAAAGGTTTGATGTAATTTTTTTGGTTCTTTATTATACATATTGTAAAAACATATCAATTTGTCTTCTCCGATATATCAATATGTCGATATTTTTTTAAAATATCAATGTTTTTCTCGGCGAGCCACACTTCTACTAATTAGGTTGGGTAGTTTTCATTGATACTTCGCAATTTAACGTATCTGTAAGCAGCCAATTTATTTATATAGAGACATTTCTATATTTCCTATCAATTTGATTTTAAGAACTACCGAAAATATTTAATTTTTGTGCATTATCGTCCGAATCAGCTATTCATATTTGATCAGCAATCAGTTCTAGGACCGTCAGCTCTACGACACCGTGATAATTTAATTTTTATGGATACTCGCTAATGAGATATAATCGTTATTTTTAATAAACTTTTTATATTGGTATTTAATTTTAAAAGGTTTGATGTAATTTTTTTGGTTCTTTATTATACATATTGTAAAAACATATCAATTTGTCTTCTCCGATATATCAATATGTCGATATTTTTTTAAAATATCAATGTTTTTCTCGGCGAGCCACACTTCTTCTAATTAGGTTAGGTAGTTTTCATTGATACTTCGCAATTTAACGTATCTGCAAGCACCCAATTTATTTATATAGAGACATTTTTATATTTCCTATCAATTTGATTTTAAGAACTACCGAAAATATTTTATTTTTGTGCATTATCGCCCAAATCAGCTATTAATATTTGATCACCAATCAGTTCTAGGAACGTCAGCTCTACGACACCGTGATAATTTAATTTTTATGGATACTCGCTAATGAGATATAATCGTTATTTTTAATAAACTTTTTATATTGGTATTTAATTTTAAAAGGTTTGATGTAATTTTTTTGGTTCTTTATTATACATATTGTAAAAACATATCAATTTGTCTTCTCCGATATATCAATATGTCGATATTTTTTTAAAATATCAATGTTTTTCTCGGCGAGCCACACTTCTTCTAATTAGGTTAGGTAGTTTTCACTGATACTTCGCAATTTAACGTATCTGCAAGCACCCAATTTATTTATATAGAGACATTTTTATATTTCCTATCAATTTGATTTTAAGAACTACCGAAAATATTTTATTTTTGTGCATTATCGCCCAAATCAGCTATTAATATTTGATCAGCAATCAGTTCTAGGACCGTCAGCTCTACGACACCGTGATAATTTAATTTTTATGGATACTCGCTAATGAGATATAATCGTTATTTTTAATAAACTTTTTATATTGGTATTTAATTTTAAAAGGTTTGATGTAATTTTTTTGGTTCTTTATTATACATATTGTAAAAACATATCAATTTGTCTTCTCCGATATATCAATATGTCGATATTTTTTTAAAATATCAATGTTTTTCTCGGCGAGCCACACTTCTTCTAATTAGGTTAGGTAGTTTTCACTGATACTTCGCAATTTAACGTATCTGCAAGCACCCAATTTATTTATATAGAGACATTTTTATATTTCCTATCAATTTGATTTTAAGAACTACCGAAAATATTTTATTTTTGTGCATTATCGCCCAAATCAGCTATTAATATTTGATCAGCAATCAGTTCTAGGACCGTCAGCTCTACGACACCGTGATAATTTAATTTTTATGGATACTCGCTAATGAGATATAATCGTTATTTTTAATAAACTTTTTATATTGGTATTTAATTTTAAAAGGTTTGATGTAATTTTTTTGGTTCTTTATTATACATATTGTAAAAACATATCAATTTGTCTTCTCCGATATATCAATATGTCGATATTTTTTTAAAATATCAATGTTTTTCTCGGCGAGCCACACTTCTACTAATTAGGTTGGGTAGTTTTCATTGATACTTCGCAATTTAACGTATCTGTAAGCAGCCAATTTATTTATATAGAGACATTTCTATATTTCCTATCAATTTGATTTTAAGAACTACCGAAAATATTTAATTTTTGTGCATTATCGTCCGAATCAGCTATTCATATTTGATCAGCAATCAGTTCTAGGACCGTCAGCTCTACGACACCGTGATAATTTAATTTTTATGGATACTCGCTAATGAGATATAATCGTTATTTTTAATAAACTTTTTATATTGGTATTTAATTTTAAAAGGTTTGATGTAATTTTTTTGGTTCTTTATTATACATATTGTAAAAACATATCAATTTGTCTTCTCCGATATATCAATATGTCGATATTTTTTTAAAATATCAATGTTTTTCTCGGCGAGCCACACTTCTTCTAATTAGGTTAGGTAGTTTTCACTGATACTTCGCAATTTAACGTATCTGCAAGCACCCAATTTATTTATATAGAGACATTTTTATATTTCCTATCAATTTGATTTTAAGAACTACCGAAAATATTTTATTTTTGTGCATTATCGCCCAAATCAGCTATTAATATTTGATCACCAATCAGTTCTAGGACCGTCAGCTCTACGACACCGTGATAATTTAATTTTTATGGATACTCGCTAATGAGATATAATCGTTATTTTTAATAAACTTTTTATATTGGTATTTAATTTTAAAAGGTTTGATGTAATTTTTTTGGTTCTTTATTATACATATTGTAAAAACATATCAATTTGTCTTCTCCGATATATCAATATGTCGATATTTTTTTAAAATATCAATGTTTTTCTCGGCGAGCCACCTTCTACTAATTAGGTTGGGTAGTTTTCATTGATACTTCGCAATTTAACGTATCTGTAAGCAGCCAATTTATTTATATAGAGACATTTCTATATTTCCTATCAATTTGATTTTAAGAACTACCGAAAATATTTAATTTTTGTGCATTATCGTCCGAATCAGCTATTCATATTTGATCAGCAATCAGTTCTAGGACCGTCAGCTCTACGACACCGTGATAATTTAATTTTTATGGATACTCGCTAATGAGATATAATCGTTATTTTTAATAAACTTTTTATATTGGTATTTAATTTTAAAAGGTTTGATGTAATTTTTTTGGTTCTTTATTATACATATTGTAAAAACATATCAATTTGTCTTCTCCGATATATCAATATGTCGATATTTTTTTAAAATATCAATGTTTTTCTCGGCGAGCCACCTTCTACTAATTAGGTTGGGTAGTTTTCATTGATACTTCGCAATTTAACGTATCTGCAAGCACCCAATTTATTTATATAGAGACATTTTTATATTTCCTATCAATTTGATTTTAAGAACTACCGAAAATATTTTATTTTTGTGCATTATCGCCCAAATCAGCTATTAATATTTGATCACCAATCAGTTCTAGGAACGTCAGCTCTACGACACCGTGATAATTTAATTTTTATGGATACTCGCTAATGAGATATAATCGTTATTTTTAATAAACTTTTTATATTGGTATTTAATTTTAAAAGGTTTGATGTAATTTTTTTGGTTCTTTATTATACATATTGTAAAAACATATCAATTTGTCTTCTCCGATATATCAATATGTCGATATTTTTTTAAAATATCAATGTTTTTCTCGGCGAGCCACACTTCTTCTAATTAGGTTAGGTAGTTTTCATTGATACTTCGCAATTTAACGTATCTGCAAGCACCCAATTTATTTATATAGAGACATTTTTATATTTCCTATCAATTTGATTTTAAGAACTACCGAAAATATTTTATTTTTGTGCATTATCGCCCAAATCAGCTATTAATATTTGATCACCAATCAGTTCTAGGACCGTCAGCTCTACGACACCGTGATAATTTAATTTTTATGGATACTCGCTAATGAGATATAATCGTTATTTTTAATAAACTTTTTATATTGGTATTTAATTTTAAAAGGTTTGATGTAATTTTTTTGGTTCTTTATTATACATATTGTAAAAACATATCAATTTGTCTTCTCCGATATATCAATATGTCGATATTTTTTTAAAATATCAATGTTTTTCTCGGCGAGCCACACTTCTTCTAATTAGGTTAGGTAGTTTTCATTGATACTTCGCAATTTAACGTATCTGCAAGCACCCAATTTATTTATATAGAGACATTTCTATATTTCCTATCAATTTGATTTTAAGAACTACCGAAAATATTTTATTTTTGTGCATTATCGCCCAAATCAGCTATTAATATTTGATCACCAATCAGTTCTAGGAACGTCAGCTCTACGACACCGTGATAATTTAATTTTTATGGATACTCGCTAATGAGATATAATCGTTATTTTTAATAAACTTTTTATATTGGTATTTAATTTTAAAAGGTTTGATGTAATTTTTTTGGTTCTTTATTATACATATTGTAAAAACATATCAATTTGTCTTCTCCGATATATCAATATGTCGATATTTTTTTAAAATATCAATGTTTTTCTCGGCGAGCCACCTTCTACTAATTAGGTTGGGTAGTTTTCATTGATACTTCGCAATTTAACGTATCTGCAAGCACCCAATTTATTTATATAGAGACATTTTTATATTTCCTATCAATTTGATTTTAAGAACTACCGAAAATATTTTATTTTTGTGCATTATCGCCCAAATCAGCTATTAATATTTGATCACCAATCAGTTCTAGGAACGTCAGCTCTACGACACCGTGATAATTTAATTTTTATGGATACTCGCTAATGAGATATAATCGTTATTTTTAATAAACTTTTTATATTGGTATTTAATTTTAAAAGGTTTGATGTAATTTTTTTGGTTCTTTATTATACATATTGTAAAAACATATCAATTTGTCTTCTCCGATATATCAATATGTCGATATTTTTTTAAAATATCAATGTTTTTCTCGGCGAGCCACACTTCTTCTAATTAGGTTAGGTAGTTTTCATTGATACTTCGCAATTTAACGTATCTGCAAGCACCCAATTTATTTATATAGAGACATTTTTATATTTCCTATCAATTTGATTTTAAGAACTACCGAAAATATTTTATTTTTGTGCATTATCGCCCAAATCAGCTATTAATATTTGATCAGCAATCAGTTCTAGGACCGTCAGCTCTACGACACCGTGATAATTTAATTTTTATGGATACTCGCTAATGAGATATAATCGTTATTTTTAATAAACTTTTTATATTGGTATTTAATTTTAAAAGGTTTGATGTAATTTTTTTGGTTCTTTATTATACATATTGTAAAAACATATCAATTTGTCTTCTCCGATATATCAATATGTCGATATTTTTTTAAAATATCAATGTTTTTCTCGGCGAGCCACACTTCTTCTAATTAGGTTAGGTAGTTTTCATTGATACTTCGCAATTTAACGTATCTGCAAGCACCCAATTTATTTATATAGAGACATTTTTATATTTCCTATCAATTTGATTTTAAGAACTACCGAAAATATTTTATTTTTGTGCATTATCGCCCAAATCAGCTATTAATATTTGATCACCAATCAGTTCTAGGAACGTCAGCTCTACGACACCGTGATAATTTAATTTTTATGGATACTCGCTAATGAGATATAATCGTTATTTTTAATAAACTTTTTATATTGGTATTTAATTTTAAAAGGTTTGATGTAATTTTTTTGGTTCTTTATTATACATATTGTAAAAACATATCAATTTGTCTTCTCCGATATATCAATATGTCGATATTTTTTTAAAATATCAATGTTTTTCTCGGCGAGCCACCTTCTACTAATTAGGTTGGGTAGTTTTCACTGATACTTCGCAATTTAACGTATCTGCAAGCACCCAATTTATTTATATAGAGACATTTCTATATTTCCTATCAATTTGATTTTAAGAACTACCGAAAATATTTTATTTTTGTGCATTATCGCCCAAATCAGCTATTAATATTTGATCACCAATCAGTTCTAGGAACGTCAGCTCTACGACACCGTGATAATTTAATTTTTATGGATACTCGCTAATGAGATATAATCGTTATTTTTAATAAACTTTTTATATTGGTATTTAATTTTAAAAGGTTTGATGTAATTTTTTTGGTTCTTTATTATACATATTGTAAAAACATATCAATTTGTCTTCTCCGATATATCAATATGTCGATATTTTTTTAAAATATCAATGTTTTTCTCGGCGAGCCACACTTCTTCTAATTAGGTTAGGTAGTTTTCACTGATACTTCGCAATTTAACGTATCTGCAAGCACCCAATTTATTTATATAGAGACATTTTTATATTTCCTATCAATTTGATTTTAAGAACTACCGAAAATATTTTATTTTTGTGCATTATCGCCCAAATCAGCTATTAATATTTGATCACCAATCAGTTCTAGGAACGTCAGCTCTACGACACCGTGATAATTTAATTTTTATGGATACTCGCTAATGAGATATAATCGTTATTTTTAATAAACTTTTTATATTGGTATTTAATTTTAAAAGGTTTGATGTAATTTTTTTGGTTCTTTATTATACATATTGTAAAAACATATCAATTTGTCTTCTCCGATATATCAATATGTCGATATTTTTTTAAAATATCAATGTTTTTCTCGGCGAGCCACCTTCTACTAATTAGGTTGGGTAGTTTTCATTGATACTTCGCAATTTAACGTATCTGTAAGCAGCCAATTTATTTATATAGAGACATTTCTATATTTCCTATCAATTTGATTTTAAGAACTACCGAAAATATTTTATTTTTGTGCATTATCGCCCAAATCAGCTATTAATATTTGATCAGCAATCAGTTCTAGGACCGTCAGCTCTACGACACCGTGATAATTTAATTTTTATGGATACTCGCTAATGAGATATAATCGTTATTTTTAATAAACTTTTTATATTGGTATTTAATTTTAAAAGGTTTGATGTAATTTTTTTGGTTCTTTATTATACATATTGTAAAAACATATCAATTTGTCTTCTCCGATATATCAATATGTCGATATTTTTTTAAAATATCAATGTTTTTCTCGGCGAGCCACACTTCTTCTAATTAGGTTAGGTAGTTTTCACTGATACTTCGCAATTTAACGTATCTGCAAGCACCCAATTTATTTATATAGAGACATTTTTATATTTCCTATCAATTTGATTTTAAGAACTACCGAAAATATTTTATTTTTGTGCATTATCGCCCAAATCAGCTATTAATATTTGATCACCAATCAGTTCTAGGAACGTCAGCTCTACGACACCGTGATAATTTAATTTTTATGGATACTCGCTAATGAGATATAATCGTTATTTTTAATAAACTTTTTATATTGGTATTTAATTTTAAAAGGTTTGATGTAATTTTTTTGGTTCTTTATTATACATATTGTAAAATCATATCAATTTGTCTTCTCCGATATATCAATATGTCGATATTTTTTTAAAATATCAATGTTTTTCTCGGCGAGCCACCTTCTACTAATTAGGTTGGGTAGTTTTCATTGATACTTCGCAATTTAACGTATCTGCAAGCACCCAATTTATTTATATAGAGACATTTTTATATTTCCTATCAATTTGATTTTAAGAACTACCGAAAATATTTAATTTTTGTGCATTATCGTCCAAATCAGCTATTCATATTTGATCAGCAATCAGTTCTAGGACCGTCAGCTCTACGACACCGTGATAATTTAATTTTTATGGATACTCGCTAATGAGATATAATCGTTATTTTTAATAAACTTTTTATATTGGTATTTAATTTTAAAAGGTTTGATGTAATTTTTTTGGTTCTTTATTATACATATTGTAAAAACATATCAATTTGTCTTCTCCGATATATCAATATGTCGATATTTTTTTAAAATATCAATGTTTTTCTCGGCGAGCCACCTTCTACTAATTAGGTTGGGTAGTTTTCATTGATACTTCGCAATTTAACGTATCTGCAAGCACCCAATTTATTTATATAGAGACATTTTTATATTTCCTATCAATTTGATTTTAAGAACTACCGAAAATATTTAATTTTTGTGCATTATCGTCCAAATCAGCTATTCATATTTGATCAGCAATCAGTTCTAGGACCGTCAGCTCTACGACACCGTGATAATTTAATTTTTATGGATACTCGCTAATGAGATATAATCGTTATTTTTAATAAACTTTTTATATTGGTATTTAATTTTAAAAGGTTTGATGTAATTTTTTTGGTTCTTTATTATACATATTGTAAAAACATATCAATTTGTCTTCTCCGATATATCAATATGTCGATATTTTTTTAAAATATCAATGTTTTTCTCGGCGAGCCACCTTCTACTAATTAGGTTGGGTAGTTTTCACTGATACTTCGCAATTTAACGTATCTGCAAGCACCCAATTTATTTATATAGAGACATTTCTATATTTCCTATCAATTTGATTTTAAGAACTACCGAAAATATTTAATTTTTGTGCATTATCGTCCAAATCAGCTATTCATATTTGATCAGCAATCAGTTCTAGGACCGTCAGCTCTACGACAGCGCGATAATTTAATTTTTATGGATACTCGCTAATGAGATATAATCGTTATTTTTAATAAACTTTTTATATTGGTATTTAATTTTAAAAGGTTTGATGTAATTTTTTTGGTTCTTTATTATACATATTGTAAAAACATATCAATTTGTCTTCTCCGATATATCAATATGTCGATATTTTTTTAAAATATCAATGTTTTTCTCGGCGAGCCACCTTCTACTAATTAGGTTGGGTAGTTTTCACTGATACTTCGCAATTTAACGTATCTGCAAGCACCCAATTTATTTATATAGAGACATTTTTATATTTCCTATCAATTTGATTTTAAGAACTACCGAAAATATTTTATTTTTGTGCATTATCGCCCAAATCAGCTATTAATATTTGATCACCAATCAGTTCTAGGAACGTCAGCTTTACGACAGCGCGATAATTTAATTTTTATGGATACTCGCTAATGAGATATAATCGCTGCCATTCAGACAGAAAGCAGAGGAAAACAGCCGAGCAATTAAAGATGGTTCCTTTCCCACAACCCGACGAAGAGTGGCCGAGTTTGTTCCACCGGACATACAGGTGACCAAATTTGACCTGTAATGACCATAATTAATAATTGTTGATGAACAGGCAACGCCGAGGTAGACAATGGTTACGCTCAGATACTTCACTGGATACGCAGAATGTTCTGTTTTATTCAGGCCAATCGAAGTGTAACGCTTACATTTATTTACACAGTCTTTCTTTCGACTTTTTTTTATTTATTAAACACATCAGTATCGCTAGTTTTGATCAATGATTTATATACTTTTTTACTTCCCGTTTACAACGGTATAATGTAAAAATTATATTTTTTTTACAGAAGTCGGTCTCTTAAATTTTTATTAAAAATCGTATTGATACCATTTTCTGTTTGGAATGCAAAAGTTTAATCAACATTCAATTAATTTGATGTCTGGTGAATATAGAACAGCTAGCAATATAACAACTTGATTAAAAACTGATAATAATTGATATAGTTCTGGAGACATAGTGAATAATTATACTAGGGGTAATTGTAAAAGCTTTTAAGGCCTTTATGTTAGTTTTATTGGTATTAATTTCTAATCCATTTCAGGTACTATTAATGAATGAATTTCCTAACAAATTGCACATGATAAACACATCAACCTGTGTGTCAAGTGTTAAAATCAACGCTGTAAAGAATATTATAAATATAAAATAATATAATTACAAAATAGCTCTATAGAATTTTAATTCCTCATTTGTTGGTAAGTTATTGACTCTCATAGAGCAAGACAAAGTAGCAAGCAGTAGATTAACAAAAGCCATAGAAGACAAATTAAAAATGAGCTACCTGCACGAGCGAGATTCCAGAATATTGTATAAAATAATAATTTTAATTGATTTTTTTTATTAATCATCTCCTAGAACGTCAACAATCTGCCCGTGGGTAATAAGTATTATTATATGATTTTATTTATATGATACAACTATCTTGACATGTAGAAGATCACTTCAGTAAGTTATCTACTGCACAACTTATAATCTAAATCTTATTCTAGATACTATTCTAACTTATTTTAAAGTATTTCCTAACTTATTCTAAAAACTATTCTAGCTTATTCTAGATTATTATTAAACCACACTCTGTGTGTCTATTAATCAGTTCGTATGGCAGTTTGCGTTTGAGCCTACGCACTTCACTGTTATCGCGTACATTTAACTGTTTGGCGAGTGCATTGGGATGCACTAATAGTCTTTCAGAGTACTTCGCACTAACACTCCAAATCACACTCGTTATAGTTTCTATGGGGATATCGCGCTTAAATCAGATTGTAGGGCAGATAATATGGGGCATCGACGATGACTCGCAACATTTTATTCTGGAACCTCTGGAGGATATTTAGGTTAGATTTGCTAGTAGTACCCCACAGTACAATACCATAGATCCAAGTGGGCCTAAATGATGACTTATACTGCAAATCTTGTTATCTAGTGATAATTTAGATTTGTGCCCTATTGGCCAGTACATTTGATTTCGTTTAAGCCCAAGCTGTTTGCGTTTTGTAACTGTATGTTTTTCCAATGTCAAACCTCGATAAAAATGCATTTCTAGATATTTAACGATGTCTGCTTGTGGAATTTCATGATTATTCAATTTTACTGAGAGGCATGTTCTTCTACAAAGGCTGAATGTCATATGGGTAGATTTTGTCTCATTTGCTTTGATACGCCACGTTTGCTTAAATAAATAAATTTAATTACTATACAAAATATAGTAATAAAATATAACACCTACTGTTTCAAAAATCGAAGAGTGGAATAAATAAATAAAGAACAATACAATTTTATTTTGAAATTTATTTTTTTAGTTTATTTAGGTAAAGATTCTCTCGTATTGAAGATGCAGCCAGTGATCCTTACGAAACGTTTTACATTGGGTTTTGCCAAAGAATACGTTTCCAGTCCTGAAGCCAATAGCTTAAGATTATGTTCGAATGAAGGCACCATGTAAGCCCATCCCTATTTATATCTTAAAATAATTTTAAAAAATAGTAGAAAGCAAAAATATACGGCAAGTAAAGAAATGAAGTCAATTGTTAAATATGTGAATATATTTTCAATATATTTAAGGTTTTGTGTAATCGTTGGCAAAAGCTATAGCAGTATAAGTGGTTACAACAAAACATCAATTATTACTACATTAATGTTCAGAAGCTGGTATGACATTTTCATTTTTACTGGTTGAGGCAATACGTGTTTTTTTCTGGTATTTTAAAATTACGCTGCCGAATTTGACGGTCGTACCAAACAACTTTTTCCTCAGCTCCCTCGTCGTACTTGACCTTTTTGGTGTCGAACCCGCGAAAGCGAGAATAAACCGAAACCTGCTAACTCTATTCGGATGTCCTGCCCATCATAACAACCTAATAGGCTGGAAAAACAGATATGCAGTTGTAAAAATTGAAAATGCAACAGTTTTTACTTCTTCGTTAAATTATTTTCAGCCAGAACTCAACTGTTTGAGCTGTAGTTATTGAATGATTCTTGAAACAAATGATACTTTAAATCAATTCGGTGATGTCAGTTAACAAAGTATAAATAATTGCATTATAGTTTAATTATTGCCATTGAAAATAGCGTCGAACAAGAAGTTACATCACAAGTAATGTCTCTAATGTCAGGATATCGATTAATAATTTCTACATATTTAATTGTTTACATAACACATTTAATTGTTTTAATTGTTAGCATTAGCCATATTTTAAAATAAACATCATATACTTTCATAAAATTTCTATCAGATATATTGCGATATAAAAATATTTCAATTTATATTACTGCAATTATGTTATCGACGTGATTTTATTACTGAGAAATCTTTTATGCATGTGATACGACTATATAGCTTCCATTATCATTAATATTATACACAGATAAGTCCATTAACATTAGCAGATACAATATAAAATCTCTTTTATGATTTAAAATAAAATTTATGGTTTTGTCAACAGATTTGCAAGCAAAAATTCGAACGACATAATCGCAAAACAGAATAACAAATCCAGAAGGTATCAGACAAATAAGAAAATCGTTTCAGTTTCACGGAGACAGACTTTAAATAACATATGAATAATTAATATATTATATACTATCAATAATTGTATTGCTCCGATGGCATAGTTGAGAACTAAATCGTATCGGGTAAATTTCTAACCGGTTTCATGGTGAAGATGATGATTTTTCAGTCCTTCAAAACGAATTTATAGATCCAAGACATACAACTATCCTCCGAATAACAATTTCTTCTGCATTGTCATAATATAAAGACCTTGACTGGTTTCAGTCCATATTTATATAAACCTTTGAGATTTCAATTTTATTAAGAATTCCGAAATATTAGAGTGGAATTGGCTGATGTTGCATCTAAAAAATATATGGATAAGAGTATGTTAATTAACCAAGTGAGAACATTAAACACCATTATCGAAACTTTGTCTCATCTTAAAACTTTATTTCAACCTTTGTTTGAACCAAGGTTTTTCCAAAAAACTATTTCTTTCCACCTGATGAGCATGATATCTCATGTGCTCTTTGGTTATTCATGGGCGATTTACTTAAAATCCATTGGAAATGTTCTTTGTGACCTTTTAAATTATTTTCAAAACATTTGGAGAGTTCAAAAAAAGGCCCATTTTACGAAAAAGATGTTCAGGGCTATAGCAACTACTTTACTAACCATTATTCATTAAATTATTTGTTCTTATTTGTTACAAAATACTCCAAGGGTTAGAAACATGTTAAGTAAGAGGTAAACTAGCCTGTAATTCTGAGTATTTTGGTAACTTTTTTATTCCTGAGACGTGATTAAATGCCTTGTAAAAATCATACACTAAACATTTGTTTTACCTTACTTATAAAAATGCCTAAAATGTAAGTCTCTTAATTGAAGGCACTACAATACGAGTTAGAAAATCAAGTGAAATATGTAACATGTAAATCATAGAATGGACAAAAACTGACAAAAAGAAACGTTAAAGAATATCTTCCGAATGTTTACATACAGCAATACAGCAGTAAGATATACATTGTACAAAAAGAAAATAGATGGTAAAATATTTAACTATAGAACTAAAGAACTATATTGAATTTATCGAATTCATGGTAGTGATTCAGAGTGATGTTGAACATCTACAGGCAAATATAAAGTTCTTTAATTGTCAAATATACGCTAAAGTTAATTATCTCATCTTCTATAATAACATATTTTTCTATAATTATTGTATTCGGAACCGTTTTTCTAAGAATAAGAGGTAATAACAGTTTAAATAGACTTCAAAATTCTTAGTGCAAGGCTGGAATTCGTAAATTAATTAAAATATCTAAAATTATCAAAAAAGCCCAAGTGCATTTCATCTAATTAAGTAGCCTTTTTCCAATAAAGTGATTTGAAAAAGCTTGATATACCAATCTTACTCATAAGCGGCACATTAGGTCAGAATTAGATAGAGCACAGGGAATAATGGCAAAGAGATACAGTAAAGTTCATTAAAAACCTTTCTGATATTAAAATATAGTATTCTATATGTTAATTATCAAATTCTCTAAGTAAATTTTTGTTATTGACGTTAAAATTGTTACATTTAAATTGTTAAAACTATTAGGAACTATTTCTAAAAGTATTTGATAGGCTTCTGCCGCAAATTTCTTCAAGCCAGATAACAAAAGTTAGGATTGTTGAAAACACAATTTTAAATTTTTAACGATTAGCGTTCATAGTTGCACAATCTGCCCAAAAGGCAATAAGTCTTTATTATGTGATTCCACTTCATTAAGTGATCTTCTGTATAAAATATCATTGTAATTAATTAATCTTATTCTAAAGCTTTTTCTACAGTATACGTAAAATATTCAGATCGGATGGTGTTAGACGTTTTAGTCTACGCACTTCACTGTCACTTCGCATATTTAATTGATTAGCGAGTACATTAGGATGCACTGACACTCTTTCAAAGTAATTCACACAAACACATTGATTACACTCGTTATTCGCTCTAGAGGAATATAGTGTTGTATCACTTCATTTTAAATATAGTAAGGAGCATCGACAATGGCACGCAACACTTTCCCCATAGTTGGATTCTATATAACCAAACAGGTTTGAGTATAGATTGATACAATAAATGTCTTGTTATATAATGATAACTTGGATTTGCCCCCGATAAGCCAATACATGCGGTAGAGTTTAAGTCCAAGTTGTTTCCGTTTGGTCAGTGATAATTCCAAATGTAAAACTGTTATTTTATGTAGAAAAAGATAAAAACCATGTATTTAACAGTTGTCAACGTAGTAATAGTTGTCAAGTAATAGTTGATTTATAGATGCATTTTAAACATAGAAACTGCTGCTCAAAATACATGCAAGCACATAATATTAACGAGAGGACACATAGTAAAATTAAAATTATTTTATTATCTGCAACTAAACTAGAATCACTTTACCGACATCGATTTCAAGTCCAAAGAGTGAATATAAACTACTGGTGTGATAATAAAGCCTTGAATTTCTTAAAACTAATTCATAATCCTTATAAATTAAACCATAAATTGTATTAATGCCATAAAACACATATTATTATTGCGCTTATTTCAATAACAAAGAACTTTGAAACTATATATCCCAATGTCTTCACAGCCATGATACCCAGTAATAAACAATAAAAACACGTTACCAATAGACGCAATGTACTCTACCTCGGTATTTACGTCACTGCCTATCGACCTTAAAAAAACGACTGTTCGACGATACATCTTAATACATAAAAATGGAAAAAAATATCCTCGGTAATGTTCGTTTAACCTTTTATTTATTACTCCAGATTGCGATCGTCGCGTCGGACCTGAAAAGGCCACTCGATATTTGCGTTTGATGACCAGTTTGGAAAGGGAATTGGACGTATCGACATGATTCATGTAATAGTGTGAGTGTGTCGGTCGCGATATTGTTTCCGAAAATATTGGGTTAATGTTTTTATTTATTGCACGATTGATGTGAAGATTGTAGGACTCTGTATTTGGAGTTGGAACAGAAAGTAACGATTTTAATTTTGTTGTACGTTTCTTTCTTTAGACTTACGTCATTTCTCATGAATGCTCCAGAGGTATCAAACCTATTTATGGCCTACATAGTAATAAACAAGATGTAGCATATGATTGGTTGGTTATGCGCATGCACATTTCAATTCATAGTTATATTTACGAAATTCAGAAAAAAAAACGAAACATTTGTTTTTGTAGGTAATAAAAGAGATTTTAAAAAACTAATGCTCCAAATTTAGTTTAGACGTGTATGTTGATCCCAGTAACTCTTCATTAGCATAAGAGTGAGAACATTCTATATAATTAAACAGTCCACTCATGTCATCCAAATTAATGACCTCAAAACCTCCCAACCTTGCCAACAATCAACTATGAGTTTTAGTTTATAAAACAATAATAATGTTATCAAAAATAATTTATTTTATCATTATTGTACATCTAATGCATATATTAGGACAGAACTTAAACTACAACCACAATAGTTTTTAGGTTACGGTTGTTTTATTATATTTGCATTAAACTCTTTTTCACACCACCTATGAGATAGAGTTCTAAGTGCCTTTTTTATGTAGTGGTATCCTCTGTATATCCAACTAACGTGTTTTAGTTCCATTAGAAAAAATATTTACCTTTTTTCGTTTAGTTCTTGTTTCCTTCGTTGTTGTATTTCCTTCTTAAGTCATTTTGATATCACTGTATTTCTGTTTAGTTTCCTCTCTTACTACCTGTGTGCACTATTCTTGATTAAATTATATTTAATCACTGCATTCTCACTAATGTATTTGCCATATCTACAAGACAGTTACTATTCATCATCATTTCGTACATTCTAACCTAATGTTCATATATAATTCTAAATAATTGCGATTTTCTATAATTATTATTTATTAATTGTATAATATCTTTATTTATTTCCGCTCTCTTAATAATTGTCAGCATTGCTTTATAATCAAACATTTGACAATCAGACAACTATTAAAGGTAGATACGGTAACATGTTCGAACGTATCAGACATCATTGTACCTCCTTTTAACTAAAATAGAATAGAAATAAAATATTGTCTAATAGTAAAACGAATTTACAAACTGCATTAAGCATTACATTTATTATACATTTTGATGACGAGAATTCCCTGCTATTTTGGATAGACTAATATGCACTCTTGTCAATGGACCAAAATTCATTAGAAAAATAAAATTAAAATATGAATAAAATATTTTAGATGTGATAACGTCGAGGAAGTTACCAGTTTAGGATCATTTTCGAAATCCATGTAATGACAGACAATGTAAAATATAACTAATTATTTAATACTGTTTGTATTACGGTAATATATAATTGATTTATATCAATATTAGGTCCAAAATGGTTATTAAAAAACTTAATGTGCAATGATTATTTCTTATTTATATTCTCAATAGGTAGGATGTGTCATCTGTTGATTCGTTTATCTTGATAGTATTGCTTGTAAGCCTGTAAGTATTCTAAAATCGATTGATTGATGGTATATTGAAGAAAGTTCAGCTATTCACTAGGAACGATAAGGAAATAAGGAATAGGTACCGACCTAGTTGGACCATATATAGTACATAGATGCTACTAGAGGAAAAATAAAAAGTTTCAAGAAAAGAATACAGACATATAGAGTACATTTAGAGCACATAAGTATTGAGATGCGAATTAATGGTAAAGGAACATTTATACTCTGTCTGCCTTACTTCAGAACACATCTTCACACTATGAATCCTTGATGCCTTGTAAAGGTTTCATATTATAAATTTGGTAAACTCAATTTATATTGCAAATTTACAATTAATATAACCTGCAAGACTGTTAATATGCAATGCCTATGGATAATGCTTTCTTATGTTACATACTCCGATATTTGTGTTAATTTGGGAACTTCTTTATCCACTGCTAACACTTTAATTATCACTAGCGTTGGGAACTATCGACTGAAAGCAGTCGAAACAGTCGATAGTCAAAGGACTAGCGACTGAAAATAGTAATTACTATTTTCAGTCTAATGCACGGTTCGATTGTTCTTTTTTTCAATTCATGATGTCAGACGAAGATGTACGAACCCTTCCCTGTCTAAATTGTGAGAGAGGAAAGGACGGAGATAATTGCTTGGAGCAGTTAATTTTATATGTGATTATATTTTCCAACGGTAGTATAAGCGAGAGGGAGATATATAAATTCCTTCACGAACTAATTTTAAAAAAGAGAAGGAGGAAAATAATTACTGAATACTATTACAACAATAATACATAAAATGAAATTTATAATTTAATTTTAAACGAAGTAGAATTACTTTTATAGTTGAATGTTCTGTGAACCTGTAAAAAGAAATGGAATTTTTCTATGGAATGGAATAATACCCCACCAATGTTTTATTGCGATTAATGTGTTAATTGGTATTTTTATATAACATAATATAATAAATATAGACAATACAATAGAACTTCAATAAAATCTGAAAACGAAAGATAAAAAATTAAACATATACCTAATGTTAGAAAATAAAACTAATCAATGGCATAACTAAAAATGATCTGAATAAAATTATATAAGTGCTTTATTTATTATTGAACGGAAATATTTTTTTAACAAAAATGGAGAGAGTAATCTAAATATTACCTACTTTTGCCATAAAAAGAGACAAAATATTTTACTATTTATCACTACCAATTAATCTTTTTACCCTATTACGTTAACAATCTGGAAAAAGATCGTACCAGAATGCTATAATATTAATATAAAACATATTGTTATTTACAAGTAAGCCATCAAAAAATCTTTTTTTTTACTCCTTGTGATTCCTCAATCTGTCCTATAGGCAATAAGTATTTCTTATGTCTATATTATATTTACATGGCATGCAGAAAATCACTTCATTAAGCGATCTTCTGTATAAAATATTATCTTAATTAATTAGTGTTATTCTAAAGCTTATTCTAAAATCTACATATGTCCAGTAATCAGATCAGGTGGTGGTAAACGTTTTAGTCTACGCACTTCACTATTACATTGCATATTTAGTTGATTAGCGAGTACATTGGGATGCACCGACACTTTTTCGAAGTACTTCACACAAACACGTTGAATTACACTCGTTATAGGTTCTACAGGAATATCGCGTTGTATCACTTTATTTGAAATATAGTACGGAGCATTAACAATGGGACGCAACACTTTATTTTGGAACCGTTGAATGATGGATATATTAGATTTGCTAGCGGTACCCCATAGTTGGATTCCATATGACCAAATAGGCTTGAGTATAGACTCAAACAGCAACACCTCGTTATCTAATGATAACTTGGATTTGCGCATGATGAGCCAATACATTTGATAAAATTTCAGACGATGTTGTTTTCGTTTAGAGAGTATGTGCTTCTTCCAGGTTAGGCGTCGATCTAAGTGCATAGCAAGATATTTAACTTGCTCTTCTTGGGGGAGTTGACGATGATTGATATTCACTGGTGCACATGTTCTTCTACGCAGGGTAAACGTTACATGCGTGGATTTTATTTCATTGACTTTAAGGCAAAAAAAATCATAAAACTATATATATTACATATAAATCTATGTAAGCCTAAGTTGGGTACATTTTTGTCAAGATCAAAAATGGCAACTAAAAGTACGAGTGAAACAGTCGATAGTAAATAGTAACAAAATCAGTCGAACAGGAAATAGCGACTGAAAACTGTCGACTGAAACAGTCACTGGTAAAAAGTAGTAAAAGCAGTCGAACCAAAAATAGCGACTGAAAAAGTCGATAGTAAAAAGTCGCCAATTACTAAATAGTCGATAGTTCCCAACATTAATTATCACTAATAAGTCTAATAAATGAACAATATAATGACGATATATTTTAATTAAAGTGTGCCGAGAGATCTACACCCCATAACCACCAAGATGTTAAACTTTAAATTACCTCCAAATATCATCACTTTTATAGAAAAACAGTAAACTTTTTAACGACGCGATGCCATCGCGCGTAACTCAAGAACCGCCGTCATCAATCCCGGGACAGTTAACAGTCAATTCCTCGGCCGTACGGGGGAAGCAATAAATACGTCCGAAAATAAACGAGGAGAAACCGGGAGGAACGCGAAAGGGGTATAAAAAATCCCCGGTCAAATTAGAAGGAATAAATCCCGAATACGGCTTTAAATTTTTAAGAATTAATCAGTGCGGGGGCGGCGGTCGGTCCACCCTCCTCCTCCCGGCCCCCCGTTTTTTATAGTCGCCAAGGAGTAACAAGTGTATTTAAACTTTTAAATAGAATCCGGAATTTATGACCTATCCGGTGGAGCAGTCGTGCCGTTTCACCCCTTTTTTTTAATTTAGGACCTCGGCGTTTTATAAGTTGGTGAACTCTGGCCGCCCTTGTCTCCGCCTCGCATAGTCCATAAGAGGATGTCGATCTTTGAGAATACTCAACAGTAAGTGAATATGTGCATGGAATTTTTGGTCAAAAAATATTTTTCTGGACCGTACACGGTTCGCCAAAACGCACATTATTATACCCTCAATGCTTAAAGAGTATTATTCTTATTTGGTAGTCCCTATTTTATTCAAAGTATATTTTCTTACATTTTGCATCAGATATGCTGAGTATAATATTAATTTACAAAATAATGGATTACAATTATTCTTTTATACTTGCATTAATGCACAAGCAAGGCGAGTATGCGATTAATACATCAGTGTGTATTTCCCAAACTAAAATAACAGGTCAATTGAAAAGTTCCTGGCCTGATACATAGATGGCGCTACTAGAATTAAATCCATATATTTTTTAGTTAGCCCTAACCCTAAAAGATGCGTGTATAAATTGGACAGCTGTCGGATCATTAGTTTGTGAATTATAACATTTCGAGTGAAGCAACTTTTGATATTGTGAAAAAAAAATGGATAAAAAGGAATTTCGCGTGTTGATAAAATATTGCTTTTTGAAGGGAAAAAATACAGTTGAAGCAAAAACTTGGCTTGACGCCGAGTTTCCGTACACTACCCCAGAAAAATCAAGCAACGGTTAAGGTTAGACGTGGTAAAATGAGCACCGAGGACGGTGAACGCAGTGGACGCCCAAAAGAGGTTGTTACCGACGAAAACATTAAACAAATCCACAAAATGATTTTGAGTTACCGTAAGTTAAAATTTAATGAAATAACAGACACTCTAAAGATATCAACTGAACGTGTACATCATATCATTCACGATTATTTGGATATTTGAAAGCTCTGTGCAAAGCTCGCTTTTGACCAAAAAGAACGACGAGTTGATGATTCGGAGCAGTGTTTGAAGAAAAAAAATAATAAAAGACTTTATATAGTTAAATATATACTGTATTATAGTATCATTTTTCTGGTAATATAATAATTGTCTAATAAGAAAATGTAATAACATTCAAGGCAATCGGTAGCATGATATGGTTCTTCAACTTTTCCTTACTGCACAAGATTACAAATGGTGTGCAAATAGTTTATGCACTACTGGGTATTAAAAACTGTTATTCAGAAAGAGCAATATCTTGTTAATATGGACACCGCAGATGTAAAATACTACTTTTTATTTTTAACATTTATAGCAACATGTATTTCAACATTGTAGGACTGAAACTAAATTTGATGAATACTTTGCTATATGAATGATATTTTTAACGCAATATTCCCTTTAATAGGATATAATAGTTCCTATAGTCTAAATATAAATAGACGGCGTAACAGTTTTGCTATGCTTTAACTTACTAAAATATTTCTGACTGTAAGTTCATCGCTTTCAAAAACAATACAAATTAGAAACACAATTTAACAAGAAGAAACTAATAACAAGAATAAATAAGACAAAAAAAAATTTAAAGAATTGTTGCAATCAAATTATACCAAATTCTTTTCCCAATTTATTTCGACATCGGTATATGAATGCTAATATGACACAACTTGGTGTTTAAATTATCAGATATCGGCCAAGATATAAATAGAATTAAATGGTTGGTAAAAGGTACATGGTGATAAAATCTAACGTTAACAGTCCATCCTGCAGATCGGATTTGTTTCCAGTAGAATTTTCCTGGATGAATATTGTTGCGTCTTCGGATAAAGACTATATTTTTATGATATAGACGTAGATGAGCAGATCTCCATGGTTTTAAGATAGTTCAGGTGCCCTTGATTCAGATAGTTCAAATTGCCCTATTTGTAAGGTTTGACATGTATAAGGAAGAAGTTAAGTTGGTATAATTGAGAAGTGTGTTAAAAAAGGAGCATGTACAGGTAGGAATAAGTCGTCTACCATAGTAAGAATAATAATTAAAGTTGGTGAATGAAGCCCAAAAACAGTTAAGAATATAGTTTAACATTTGGTGAACCGAAAGGGGGTTAAACCCGGTTAAAAATCCCAACAAATATCTAAAAAAGAAAGTCTACACCAGCAATTATCGAGTATTAAAGAAACAAAAGAAAACATATTCGATCAGATGCAAAACATTTCACTAATCACTTGTTCAGTAGGCATGTGAAGTTTAAGAATAAAAATGTAAGTGGTATTGTATTTATTTTTAAGATCTAATAAAATGTATTGTGACATTATGTGTATTTATAGTGACAGACAATCTTTATGACCATAATAACAGTTAAAAATTAAACGAATTCCATATACTTCGGGATTATTGCAAAATATTATTTCCTAATTAAAATTAGTGATTACCAAAATTAGTATATCGTAACCTATAAAACAATTATCAGAGATAACAACTGCGACTTTAAACTATATGAAATTTAGTGATACAGTCGTAAAATGCAAAATAACGTTGAGTTCTATGTTTTGATCTATGTTCTAGACATTCGGTGCCATTAAAATGTATTAAAATCATTTCTTAGTTTATTGTTATGCAATGGTAAACCATGAACACAATAAGCGTTGTAGTTTCAGATAAATATTTACTTGTTATTTGTGCACAGTAATCTGATGAATTATCATGAAATTGTTTTATGGTTTTCGTTTAAAATCATAATCTGATATAAAATATGTTTTATTCCTTGAAATATAACTATATAAAGAGGATATTTTCCTCGCCCAACTGGTCATTACTTTCTAAACATTTTTGGGATTTTTAATTTGAATATATTATTTTTAGTAGTCAAACATTGAGCACTAGTATCGTTTATTTAATATCCAAAAGAGTTTTTGACAGGAAGTTTTGTTGGGAAATACATACTGAAGTATTAATCCCACACTCGCATTGCTTCAATTGCCTTTTGCGCTCACAATTTTTCTTTATGACAATTTAAATCTAGGTATATAACTAGGAAGACCCATCGGCCCTATCTTAGTCTCTGGTGAAATCATGTTTATACATGTCACTGCTGTATTTTTTATTATATGCACCTCACTACGCAACACTGCACAAGATCAGATGGTTTGAGACTTTTACTTCTATGTCCTGTTCTGGTGGTATAAAAAAGTCGCAATAATTCTATATGCTCATGAGAATGGAGCCTTTCCTCATGCCCCCTTGCAATTCTCTTGATTTCTTGACTGACTGTGGGTATCTGAAGGTCTCGATGTTAGTCCTGTAGTATTTGGGTACGCCCACAATACTTCTCAGGACTTTGTTCTGAAACATTTATATTTTGTTTATGTTTTTGTTTTTGTTCTTGTCTGGTGAGTTATTTAATTTGGGTTATTGGATTCTTACAAATATTTTCGATCCATCTTTTATCAACATTTTCACATTTATTGTGAAAGAACTACATTTAGTTTTGTAAGGCACACGAAAGAATGTTTCATGTTTTAAACTTATTCACCCAATTTTTAGTATTTTTATTCTTATATGAACTACCTTCAGGCAGATCGTTCGCTATCGATTAAAACAGTTTATAATCTTAAAGACAAAAGTCTTGTACCTCTGCAAAAACAGATTACTCTTCAATGCTTGACTCATACCCTCAAACCTCAAACCCTAATTCGGTTTGAGCTTTCAGTTTTCCTATTTCGAACATTTTCAGTCTATGAATATGATTATTTAGCTGTAATAAACTTCTACAAATCAGTTCCGTTACCATACGCTTCATAAATCAAGTTACAGATTCCTTCAAATCAAACAACTAAAGTTAAAGTGTTCTGAAAATGATGCTCAACTCTGCTCTGCAATCAAATAGAGAAAGAGAAAATACACGGAATGGAGAAAATAGCAAGAACACTTGCCTTGTACGCACAAATATGCACCATATACACAAATATTCCTTGTACTAAAGCATTTATTCTATGATATTGGATATGAAAATTTACTAGCCATTCTCCGATCTAAGACTCCCCGTAAAGATATAATTATGTTGAGGTCTGGCGATTGCGCTACCGTGAAAAATTTTTGATGACCTTTTGGTGCTCATTAAACTAAAACTCAATCTTGTTTACTCTGTGTTATGGGTGCGTTATCATCCTGAGATATGACAGTGTTTAGCAGCAATAGTCATAGTAAGATCTCCATCATTGAGGATGTCGAAAAATTGATATGAATGAAACCCTATAAGCTGAGTACTACGACATTTCCGTCTAAATCATAACGGAGCGTCCTTCGTGCTTGACTGTAAGAAGTAAGCAGTCTGGATACTAGGCTTCCTTTGAGACTAAATAAACCAGTTCATAAATAAGGCCAGTCATTTATAGGAAACAATGTGTAGCGACCTTGAGGCATGTCGAATTTTACATCGTGGAATAACGGTCTACAAAATACCCAGAAATATAATCCCATATGTTGAACACGGGGCAGGGTGCCAGCAGCGCCAACTAGAACCCGACAACGAATAGCTGGCGGCAACCCTGAGACGTTTATCTGGGATGTTATTGAAGGGTATTTCGGTCATTCAGTGCTCAACCCTCGTTTGGTTTAGACGTGCCACCATCGACTGCCCAAGCCTCGTCTCCAGGTAACTCAGCTGCCATCCGTTTTATTATTTGTATTTTTCACATTTGCTTATATTGCCAATAAATAACGGTCACATAATGTAAACACCACTGTTTAATTTCGTTTTACCTCCATTCACCGAGCCAGATCATTTACCCTAAAAATGTAAACAATGATTCATCAGACTATACCATATTTTGCTAATCATCAGCTGTTCATGTTTTTTAATCGTTGAACCATTTCGTTCGTTCTTCCTCTATAAAGAATTTCGACACAGCCTATGAATGGTAACGTTCTAGAGCTCCACCGGTACTGTATTTCTCGAAACAGTGATTGAGTGTTGATTTCGGTTATCACTTTTGTCGCGGTAGTTTTGTATTATGAATAATTTTGGTATTATTATGAATAAATATACGCCTCAAGAACGAGCCGAAATGGTGACAATATTTATTGAAAATAATCGTTCCATTATTGCCATTCAGCGGAAGTTGCGTAAAAAATTAACCTAATCCTCCAGTGACTCACAAAACTACCATTTGTCATTTACATGCGAATTTTTGAGGTACAGAGAATCCTCAATTAATTCGTGAAACATCATTGCATCCACTAAAAACAACTGTATGGTGTGGTATTCATGCTGGAAAGTTATTTATCCCTATTTTTTTTGAAAATGACCAAAGTGTTGCAGTTATTGTTACTGCTGAACGGTACCAAGACAGGATTCAACATTTAATAATTTTTTTAACGAAATTGGAGAAATTCAACTTGCAGGATGTCTTAAAGAATGCCTTAAAAAGAGTTCAAAGTTGCATAACAAATCGCGGTGACCATTTAGCCGATATAATTTTTCCATATAAAAGTCCAAAAATTTTCTTTAACAAAAAGTTATAGACAATCAAAATGGTAGCGGGACTTTTGCCTCACGTTGTATTAATGACAGAAATTTAATCTTGCCGAATGGTGGCACTCTTTTGTGGTCCTAATTTTCTGTCAATCGGGAACAACTTTTCACCATCCGCCCGCTGACTATTTCTTATTCATCCTGCAGCATTCCCCGGTTCTTTATCTTTACCTTTGTAGGGTCCTGTAACAGGAAAAAAACCACTTAATTTGTGATTTATACCTCGGGCCACTGCTTCCACCCCCCTAAAAAAAACGGAAAACTTTTCAACCCTTTATTTAAACTTGAAATTACCGACCATAATTCAATTTGTAGCCGATATTATTTTTTTAATTAGACGTTTCGACGCGCTCGACGGGCGAAATGAACGCGACGTTGCCATGTCAATACCGATCGTCATTTTAAAGTCAATATAAATCCCGAAAGTGTCCGTATTTAATAGCTGAGGGCGTACTTCAAATGACTCACGACTTAAACGCACAGAAACTATAAGTTTCCTCGTTTCTTCTAACGTTGATCGGTCAAAAGACGGAGATGTGGCATCGCCGCAATATTTTATACCTCTTTAGTCCGTGAATTACGTCGGAATTTCTAATAATTTGATTTGTAACCGAGTAGAGAAGGGTTGGGGCCGAAACCAGATCAACAAATTGAGCAGAAGTCTTATTTATCTTGCATTTTTATTGCCAATCCACCCTTCAATTTCGTGTCCCCTACATTTTTTGTTCTTCCCGGTCTTACGCGGAAAGGGTTGGTACGGAAGATTGGTACGCTGTCGAACTGGATAATTACTTGGTCAATTAGCATATTGTCTCGAGTAGGCGGTAATTACAGTTTCCTACGACGGCTTGTGCATAAAAAGTAGTTGTTCCGCTAAAAATCGCTTCTATGTCGTTGAAAATATAATGATGAATCACTGTAGATAAAAATAATATTGGAATATCATTAGGTAGACTTTCAATCAAATCAATATCAATGTTATTCAAGCAATCAAAACTTCCCACACATATCCACCGGAAAGGATACCGGAGGAAAAAAATAATCTTGAATGAAAATTGTGAATCAGTTACATGTAAAAATGATTACATTTAAATCAACTATAACATGTTTAAATATTTCCCCTCCAACCTGAATTTCATCGAGAATATTTTACTTGATTTTATTGATATCAAAAATTAAAACACAATAAAATTCACACAACACACATTTATTTGTCTGATATATAAACAATATCTTCATCTACTTATACTTGTTACAAGTTCAGACATGGAGCAAGACAAAAAACAAATACCACTTGTTATGAATCACATTTTGAAGAAGAATAGAAGAAACACGAGGATCTGGTTGACATCATGGATGGACTTAAACTAAAACAGAGCACAAATCCTACACACAGTGCAAGACGGAGAGAGATACAAACTGTCGCAGATGTGATACGTTAACATTCAAAGAAGAAGATATTGTAATAGGTATAGGATTATTGAGATTACTGTTAAATACAGAACTGTTAATGTTAATGCAGAAATGTTAAATAGTTAATATTTACTAGAATGCTCAAATCAAAAGAAATTTATGTGACTGCAACAATATTCTGTATTTTATCTCATGATTCATATTTAATATTAATTATTATACCTCATCTTTACCATATACAGTATTTAATTATATCTATTTATTATTTTAAATTTTAAAATAAAATATTACAATATTTTTTTAAAATTTACTGGAACAGCTGAATGTTTTATAATATTTTGTATTATGTCAATTTGTGATGGTTTAATATTTTTGATTGTCCTAGCCCAGAGTGTAAAATCCGACAAGGAAAATGATCCCAGTCACGCCAGTAACCTGGTTGGGTAAGACTGGATGTTTCCTGGGATTGCTTCTAATATTGATCTCTCGCCAGTCGGTAGGCCCACGTTTAGCTGCCCACGTTTAGCTGTATGTCCAGTCACTAAAAAACCCAAGAGTTTGACGTGATTAAAAACAAAATAACATTTAACATAACATTGCAATAGGCAATAGATTGTACGTTTCGATGAAGTGAGTTCGCGGCTATTTTGAATAGACTGTATCTGACTACTGGTATTTAACAAATTCTTTCAGTTTCTTATTAAACTAACTGGTATCTCAATCCTTGTTCCATATAGATATTTTAATCAAATCCCAGACTTGTTAGATTTCTTCAGAGTAAGAAATATAACATCCATCTATATAAAAGTCGAAGAAAATTTTGAGCTAAGTTCAGTGATTTTGACATTGAGCGAAAATATTATAAGAAAAGAAAGAAATCCAACGTTAAAAAACAAGAGAATAGACTGGAAAGGATTTGCTGTAGGATATGAAGGTTGCCAGTAATATCTAAGGTTTTTGAAGAACTCATGTTGAAAAGAATAAAGCCGATCATAAAGAGAAAAAAAAACAATACACCAGTTTTCTTTTGCTTAACAAGCATTCAACAATTGACCAGGTCCACAAAATAACAGCTGTTATTGAAAAAGCCGACGAAAGTAAAAAAGTTTGCTCAGCTTTATTCATACATGTCGCACAAGCCCTCGGTAAGGTTTGACATGAAGGCCTTGTTCATAAGCTACAGAAAATATTACCAAAGCAATGCATCGAACTACTAAAATCGTACATTACAACCTGAATGTTTAGAGTCAAACAAGAAGAAGTTTACTCTACAATAAAAGAAGTTAAAGCAGGTGTACCACAAGGAAGTGTACTGGGGCCAATGTTTTTTCTACTCTACACTTGTGATATACCACAAATGGAGAATATTACGATGGGTAGATTTGCTAATGATACTGCGATTATAGCTGTCGGAGACAATAGTGAAGAAGCCCCACGAAAATTACAACAGGCAAGTGACAATATATATAATTTGACACGAGCTTGGAAAATAAAAATTAACGAAAGTAAATCTGTGCATATGCAGTTCACCTACAATCAGACCGTACAAGCACCTATAACATTAAATAATCATTCAATATAGCAAAAATGCTAAATATCTCGGAATGAATCTTGATGCAAAACTTCGCTGGAAGGAACATATAAAGAAGAAAAGACAAAAACTGGAAGTGAAATATAGAAGAATGTGCTGGGTAATTGGAAGAAAATCACGATTATCAA
This sequence comes from Rhynchophorus ferrugineus, assembly GCF_030347505.1. Lineage (NCBI taxonomy): Eukaryota > Metazoa > Arthropoda > Insecta > Coleoptera > Curculionidae > Rhynchophorus > Rhynchophorus ferrugineus. The sequence goes on along the minus strand of NW_027472582.1, from coordinate 8,198,057 downwards.
AAAATAATAAATTGTTTATATATAAGCAAATACTGAAACCTATATGGACATACGGAGTTCAACTATGGGGATGTAATGCAAAGAGTAACATTAATAAAATACAAATTTTTCAGAACAAAGTCCTGAGAGGTATTGTGGGCGCACCTGAATACTATAGGACTGATTACCTACATCGAGACCTTCAGATATCCACAATAAGTCAAGAAGTCAAGGGAAATGCAAAGGGGCATGAGGAAAGACTCCATTCTCATGAGAATATTGAAGTATTACAGCTTTTGGATACCACCAGAACAGGACACAGACTCATAATAATCAAATCATCTGATCTTGTGTAGTGTTGTGTAGTGAGGTGCATATAATAAAAAATACAGCAGTGACATCTATAAACATTATTTCACCAGGGAGTGAGATAGGGCCGATGGTCCTCCTAGTTATATATCTAGTTTTAAGTTGTCATAAAGACAAATTGTAGGTTAGTCGGAAACGACTAGTAACAATGTAATAATTAAATTAATGTTTTTTATCAAATTCAGTTCTACAAATCTAATCCATATCTAATTACCCCCATATATCTGATTTAAACACGATTTTATAGCAAGTTTTCTTATCATTAAAAACAACACATCTCGATAAATAAAAGAGAAATATTCGACGCATTTCATTCGAATTTATCTCCTAACGATTTATAGATTGAGGCGCCTTTTAATCCCGATATCTTTACGGTTTAATTAGTGAGTATCTACCGTTGCCACGACGATACACACACACAAACACACTCACACACGCAGCAGCATCGCCGTCGACCATAACACGCCCCGTTTTTATAGGTCGTCATCGGAGAGAGACGTTTTTTTCAACGGCTGCAGTTTACAACGTCGAAATTCATACGTGCCATAAAAATCGGCGCCGATATCTCCTAAAATCCCCATTGTTTACGAGTTTTTGTTTCTCGGTCTTCGATCGAGTCTGATGTGTAATTTATTGGCGTCTGATGATTTTTGACTTATACTGTTGTGGCCGAACGTTAGTTGATACACAACGATTAAGTTATGGGGTCCATAAAACTGGAGCCAGACGTCGACGTTGGCCTTGAAACCGTTCGGTTTCCATCACGGCCTGGTTTAGGACTCCATAAATTTTCGAATATCAGGAATTTCAGTCGTATCGGTGAGATTCGTTCGATGTTCCGAATCATGTTTTTCAAAGTATGCAAGTAACGGTCAGTACTATCCTTTTTTTCATATTTTTCGTCACATTTCTGTCAGTGCTTTTGATCTGAAGTTGCTAATTAAGGGGCTATATCTGTTTGGATTTCTTATATTTTTGTGAGTTAAGTGACTGTTATATTAAACAAACACCTTGCAAGAATCGATAGATATTGAAATATCCTTACTGTAATATTAAATATAATATAATCAAAACTAATAGAAGTTGCAATATATATAGCCCCTGCAGTAAGTCCATATATTAATATTTCACAATTCAGATTTATTTACATTTTGGTCCTTGGGAAACAAGCAACTTGTAATTATTGTTTTTCTTATAAGAACCTTCTTCAGAATTGTCTACACAATTAATTATTTAAAAACTGTCACCACTTGCTGGCAATAAACATTTCATTTCAATTAAAATCTCACAATTTACTTTAAAAACACAATTCAACCAACCTCTTGATATTTTTGGTGTTGCACTACGAGCACCTCATCTGTCCGAATTTGCAGGTGTATTTGTTACCACACAATTGAATTATTAATTGGATTATTATTAATTTTATTTTGAATATCTTAATATGAAAAAAAAACATCTGGTGATTCTTCTTCCATCAGAGTTTATAGTCTGATGGAGGAAGCAGGCAGCCTGGAATGCACTGAACACTCTTCAATTTGTTATTGTTGAGATTTAAGTCTTATCTAGCATAGAGCAGGATCCTTTGGAAACATGTGTATCCTATTGGAACCTGTAACAGCCTGGAATCTTTGTTTTGTGTTTACACTTAAAGATATAATTTTAAAAGTATCTGCTACAAAACTGTCATGATAAAACAAACTGTTAGTTCCTAAAAAACATACTTCCTACAAAAACACTTGGTATATTTTCATTTCAGCAATAACTCAGTAAAAGGTGCAAAATCAATCGTAATCAACTAAATTAATATGTCATAAAATATATACAAAAAGAACTAATGGCACCAAAGATCTCTGTTTAAATTTAATACCGTCTGCGTTCTGCGTAGCCTTTTATGCCTCCGATTTTCTGGTGTTTCTGAAGAATTTATAACGTGTTCAATAAAACAGTGATCTCACATCATTTAAATTTATGATATGAAAACGTCGCAATGTTGCTGCATCTACTTTGAGTTTTAGTTCACTTTGGCTTAGACAAACAATTAAAATTTTAGTCTAAACAAAATAATGAAACAAAAATAATGTTATCAAATATAATTTATTTTAATTGCTGATGCATATCTTTGGCATCTGATACATATGTTATCGAAGACTTAAACTAGTGTTAATTATACAGCCATAAATACTTGTAGGTTAGGATTATATTTTATTATTTTTAAATTGAACTGTTTTCCACACTACTTATAAAATGATTGTTTTAAGAGTGTTTTTAATGTAGCGTAAGGTATCCCCTGGAAGCCTAATCTATCCAGTTATCAATTGTATCTCCATGTAATGTATTTTACTTTCATTAGATAGCACATTTACATTTTACGTTTGGTTCTTGCTTCCTTCGTTGCAGTGTTTCCTTGTTAAAACATATCACAGTTCTCTTTAGTTTCTTCCGCTACAATCTGTGTATATCTTTCTTGATAAAATCAGATTTAATCACTGCGTTCACCATAATACATTTGCCATATCTGCAAAACAGTTAATATTCTTTCTCTCCTCATACATTTTAACCAAATGCTTATGTATTTTCTGACTAATTACACACATATCGATTAGACCCCCTCGTAAGCTATCTTTACTCCGTCCACTGAAGGGACTTCTATATCCCTCAGCTACATATCTCTAAGTATTCCATGCATACTTTCCAGACTAACACTTTCCTCTGAAATAATTGTGTTAAATTATGTTTATATTGAAAAAACCACTAACTTTTCTTATGTATTTCAAAAATTTTATCTCTGATAGAACATCAAACATTTTTATTAATCTCCTAGAAGGTCAACAATCTGTTCGTCGGCAATAAGTTTTATTATATGATTTTAGTTATATAATATAACTATCCTCACATATAGTAGATCACTTCCGTAAGTGATCAAGCAATACAGCGATAGGCAATATATTAAACATCTTGATGATAAGTTTACTGTTGTTTTAAATATGCTATACAAACATAGTTCCAAATATTTTTAGGTATAATTTTTCTACTTACAAATAAAAATCACAAAGTTATAATTCAAATTATGAATCATTGCCCAGGCAGTTAATTAGACACTAATAAGCAACACGTAACTTACCATCAGCACCTCTGCGAAGTAGTGGCACCGGTGGCCGCCCATAAAATTTCCTTCCGAGTCCATTTCGCACAAATAAATGGGCCATATCTCACCGAGATACATCAATAAAATAAAATCAAACCTCGCCCGTTTCCAGCGTCCCCTCGCGCCCCGGCCACGGACGCCACCACATATATTTTTATCTGTTATACGAGGAGGGTGATAAAAATAAATCACCCATACAATAAGAAATCGGCTATTAGAGGTTATTTTCGTGCCTTTTTATGCGTTTTTGTTCGGTTTACGGGCCAGACCTTAGGAATCCGCGAAAGAGGCGGAAGCCGCCGGCAATATTTCCACATTAAAGGTATATTCAGCGGCAGAATCGAGATTATTTTCTTCTACGGGGGCCACTCGTTAGATATAACGGGAAATATGACCCTATCAACGGGTAATTTTAAATGAAAATTTACGAAATAATATTATTTTGGCAATTTTATTATAAGTTCAGTGGTTTTCAGAATACTATTAATATGGTTTTTAAATTAATCTTACAATAGGATCAGATAATCAGGGATATTTCGACTACCGACTTGATTGGTACAATCGTCAAGGCGACAGGACGGTCCTCCTACTGTTCTAATGGTTGCGTGTCCTACTAGTGTCGAATCCTACTGTAGCATTGTCGTATATTTATGTATGTGATTATCCGTAAGGCAAGAATACAAAATCCAACAAGGACAGTGAAAATAATCACAAAACACAACAAAAAATCATATACTCGGTATATTATAACTTTTTTCATATAATTATCCTTCTAGTCTTCTGGTAACGCCTTCCACAAAATATTTTTTGAAACTTGAAAAAAGCTAAAATTCATAAAATCCTAAATCTGGCGAATAATATGAATTCGTAATTTGATTCATTGATTTTAGCTGTGTTATGAGACGAATTCAGTTGGTTGGTATTTCTGGTAAATTGGATCTGTTATCAAAATCTGTTAAATGGATAGTGCAAAAGGTTAGAGTAGTAATTGCACTTCAACAATTTGGAGAAAATCTACAAACAAAATTGTTTAAAATCAATTTATAATATTGTGAATGGTTGATATACATATATAAACCATACTAGGGCCCAGTGTCACCATGAATCCATAGCTGGTATTCGAGAAGAGTGTCTACTCCTCATTTTATACGTTTATATGATTTTGATGTCACAGACTTCTTAGCAAAATTTCGCCACAATTGGCGAATATTGCATTATCACAATTAGTTCTGCCCTCGGCCAATGTTAGTCTCTTATTTTTTAAGTCGCTTATTATTATCTAGATATGTGTCTTTGTGGGTGTGTCTTTTCGTTATAGAATTATGTAATAAATTCGTTAACCTCTAATTTGACATATATCCGAAATATAGTCTTTCAGATTTTTTCTTTCAACTATGATTGTCGCATCTTAAATAAATGAAAAATTTTCTCGACAAAATTGAGACAAGATTATTTTCGAAATAGTTGTTGAATTCGATTTTAAAATTGCCTTTTAAAATGACTGAAAATCAAGTTGCTTTGTAATGATCTATGAGAAACGTCTCTGTAGCTGTGAAGAAGTAATTTATAATGAAAACATGGCTTTATACGTATTTTTTGATCATAGTAATACATTATTATTTTTCAATGATCTGCTCATTAAGTACTTTTAGGAACATGTATTGCTGTGGCTTCGTTATCTTCCAATTGGTGAATTCGATTTCAACTATTTAAAAGTGGTCATTTTAAGGTTAATGTTAAAGAGTGCCTAGAGAACCAAAAAAGTTCTGTGACAATCAAATGCAAGATTTCATACCAAGAAACCCAACTCCAAATTTCCAACTTTCAGGCAACTTAGCATTTCACGAATCTGTCCTTTCTGTACATTTACGTGCGACCAGAAAGATTCAAATGACGGTAAAAGGGTTACCACTCAGAATTGCATGAAAATCTAATTTCTAACCATATCAGCATGGTATATTAGTTGATGGGCAAGCAAAAATAGTGTTTCGTATGGCATATTTTAGCTTGCAATAAAAAGGGAATGCAAGAAGTAATGAGTCAGTCTAGGAGATCCATCCACCAAAGCCAACACCGAGGCGGGATATTAATTGCTATATCTTGCGGTGCATATAGTGGAATTGGCAAGATGTAGTGTTTTATCGGCTCCTAAAACTCAATGAAATATTGCTGTAGATGTCTACCACCATCAACTGTATAAATGTATCAACGTATTGTTATAAAAAAAACCAGCAATATCATGCAGCAAGCGCAAAGTAATCCTCTTGCTTGACAGCCCTCCGCCGCGCGCACCGACAACAATTGTGAAGCATAGAGTGTTTCAATCTAATAGGATATTCTTCAGCACCCAGCATACTCATCAGACGCAGTACCATATGTTTACTGCTTGTATACAGTTTATATATAGTTAATGTATAGTTTATATATAGTTTATATATAGTTTATATATAGTTTATATATAGTTTATATATAGTTTATATATAGTTTATATATAGTTTATATATAGTTTATATATAGTTTATAAATAGTTTATATATAGTTTATATATATTTTATGCATAGTTTATATATGTCTTTATATGTTTATATACTGTTTATGTTAAATGCTCAATTACATTCTCTGTAGTATGGGTTTGGATGGTACACTGTTAAATATTTGAAAAGCATAACATTTACGATGATATACTTTAAAACTTCAACTAACAGGTCAATGAAATTGTCTGACAAATAGATGGCGCTACTAGAATTATATCCACATGTTTTTTAGATACCCTAACCCTCGAAAGATGCGTGTGTAAATTTGAGAGCTGTTTGAATTATACCATTTCGAGTGAAGGAACTTTTGTTATTGCATCAAATGCACGTTTTCAGACATTTTCAAAGAGTTATAAATCTATGACGATGATACCTTCGCAAAAATTACGTGTATAGCTTTGAAGCTTGATGTCAATAGAATAAAATGGCATATGTTTCAAATCATAACATTGCATAATTAAGCCTAAAATTATCTGTAAGAAAAACCGGAATGACTTTCCGGTATACCCGGTAATTAAATACGTTTTCGAAAACCCACCCTAACTTCATAACCACAATGACCATTACCTTCTATCATCGATTAAATGTAATTTGATAGAGTTGTATGATCTATGACTTCATAAAGAGACTTAGTAATATAGAAAAGTCAATTTTAGTAGCGTAATTTTCGTTATAGTTTCTCTAAACAAAAAGAATATATTTGAGGGGAGACAAAAAAAAACAATCACAAGTTACGGATCAGCCCCGGTAAGAGACGAGAGTTGGACCGCCGAGCCGAGGAAAAGACACAAGGCGAGAAACGAGGCAATATTAATAAATTTATTAGAATTGAATGGCGGAATGGGCCTTTCGGTATCGCGCGAAAGTGGAAGATACTCTTCCCTTTTGCGGATATTAATGGCCGCGCCTGTATTGAGGACTCAAAGAGAATAATCGTAGCCAGTAACGGTTATGGGCACGGTTCGGAAATTAAAAAGTTTCCTTTCTTAGACTCCCCATTCAATGGTCTTGGGGATTATCGATTTCCCCCCCGCGCATCGCTTCACCGTCCGGATATGGTTATTGCGACAGTTTATGACATCGAGAGCCGAGAAAAAAGATTTCCGAATGGGGGGAGGAAATGACTACGAATGTACATTGGATTGGGCGGAAGCTTGTAGATGGTTTTATAACAGGAGTGATGTGCGATAAAAATTGATGTATACGAGTACATGATATGTTGGAGAAAACACTTCAATACTGAAATAATAATTGGAAAAAATTAGGGGGATATCAAATATTACAAGATGAAAATATATTATATTATATACATTATTTTTTAATGTACCCATAATAATTACTAACAGATAAAATACTATAATACCGACTTCAACAATCTGCCACTGAGGAATAAGTATTTTTCTATACTTTCCGTTATACAATATACAGATAACTGATCTGCTGTACAAACTTATAATCTAAATTTTAATCTACAAACTGTTCTAACTTATTCTAAAGTCTATCTTAATTTATTCTAAAGACTATTCATACTTATTCTAGAGATTATTATATCTCACTCTATGTATCTATTAAGCAGTTCGTATGGTAGTATGTGTTTGAGCCTACGCACTACACTACCCTGAATCACTTTGTTGGGGGCATAATAATTGGCATCAACGATGGCTTGCAACTCTTTATTCAGGAACCTCTGAAGGATAAGTATATATGATTTATATCAGCCAATATATCTGGATTAAGCTGTTTGCGTTTTGTCACTATATACTTTTTTCAATGTTAAACATCGAACAAACGCATTAACAGATATTTAACATTGTCTGTTTGCGGAAGTGAGTGAGTAGAAGAAGAACAAGTGAGTGCGTTTACAGAATATTCCAGTTTTGTATTTTTAATTTCACTATATTTTATTCATTATGGCAGATATTCTTAGAAGACCCCATAGAAAGCTCTTGGTTAAATTAACAAAATTGTTTAATGCTTGCTTTCGGTTAAGCTGTGAACCGGATGGAAGGAAAACTGTTGAAGTCATAATGATACCAAAACCTGGTAACAATCTAATTGAACTTGAATCATACCGCCCTATTTCTTTTTGTCTATTATGACTATAATCTTTGAGAAATTGATTTTGACCTCAACCCATCTCGAGAAAAGAAAGCTGATATCATCTCACCAGTTTGGTTTTAGAAATGGCCGCCCAACAATTGACCAAGTATGTCGAATAACAGATTTAATTGAAAAATCTCTAGAAAATAAAGTTGTATGCTCTATTATCTTTCTCAGCCTTGCACAGTTTTTTAACAGGGTACGGCATGAAGACCTTCTATATTTTAAATAATCACTGATCCCTAAGCATTTCCACCTGCTATTTTTATTTGATTAATGGATACTTCCGTGTTAAACATGAATGAAGATACTTTGATCTCTGAGGAAGAGCCTCTGGTAATTTGTTAGAGCCAGTGCTTTTTCCCCTTTACATCAGTGATCTCCCATCGCCACATTATATAACACAACTACTACCTTTTATAATGATACAGAAATATTAACAATAGCAGGGATTGCGGAAAATTCCAATCATCTTGACAAAGTTACTATCTTTACTAACAAATGGCAAATCGAATTGACAAATGAAATGATCACACCACAGCTTGCCTTTATTAACTGCATACAAATTCCATATACCAACACAGCAAAAACTCCAGATGCCAATCTCACATGGAACGAGCATATAAAAGAGAAACACAAGTCAATATCAATTTCAGGAGAATTTGTTGGTTGCTTGGCCGAAACTCACAGCTATCAACTTACAAACAAGCCCATTTTTATCAGCAGATATTGAGGCCCTTTCGAAGCTCATAGGAATTCAGCTGTGAGGTTGTGCTAATTAAACCAATCAAATGGCTTATCGAGATTATTTTTCCCTTAATACATTTCTTGCCATTAATATTCTATTGTTTTACTTCGTGATGCTCGTGAAATTTCCTTTGGTAAGTCCTCCTAACTTACTGTATGATTTGGCTTATAACATTATGTTGGCGAAGATCTGAAAGAAGGCCACAATGTTTTACAATATTTTATTTTAATTTCAATTTATATTTTAACTCAACTTAATGATATTAACAGATCAAGGAGGCTGAACTAGAGGCTCATTTATTTTATATTGTGATAATTCAATAAACCTGACATATATTATATAAGAATTATAAAAGTATTGCAATAGCAGCAAAATGGTGATAAAGAATTTGTGCCTTCTTTGAATAATGGGTAGATCTTCGGAATTTTTTTTTTCACAAAAAGAAATTTTTCTAAACTGTAATAAAAATTATCCAATATCATAGTTATCATTATTTAATATAAAACTGCCTACAATGCCAACGAGGAAACACATCAAATAGAGCACAGTGGATACTATGAAGTTGTTTCATATAATCGTAGGTGTGCCGCATACCATTAATGTTCATAGAGCACGGACCATCGTAAATAGATATCTGTGATCGCCAGCCAAGTTAATGGCATCGGAACCAGCTCGGTCATTGTCTTTTTTCACCAAAACAGAGAAAAAAGAAACAATAAGCTTCAATATTTTAGTCGGTTTTACAGCTGCAAAGGATGTTTCCATAAGCGTCCAACTTACCCATAATGCTCCTTTTTTCGAAAACGCATCCCATATAATGAGATGATAATGTGACCGGCCCGACCATTAATTCAAGAATGATGGTACTTTATGAATGTAATGGCCGTTTTTATGAATGTTTATGCGTTACAGATGATTGGTTAGTATGGGGTATGGGTTCGATTTTACCGAGTGGTATCCGATCAACTGCGCCTATTCGTGCCTTATTACATCTCGAGTTACTACCTCCCTAGGTTTTATATCTTATTATAAATCTTCTATAAAATCACTTCAACCGATATTACACTATTTATATTTCATGAATAGGAAAAAAATAAATAGTTAAGCTACGAATACACTTTAATTATTTTTCAAAGTACTCGCCACGATGATCGATACACTTTTGCATACACTTAAACCAATTTTCAAAGCATTTTTTCCATTCCAAATGAGGTATCTTCAAAACATGATTTTTGAACGCTTCAATAGCTTCTTCGGGCGATGAAAATCATTGACCACATAGTTTATTATTCACAGATGGAAACAAAAAGAAGTCCTTGGGTGCCAAATCAGGGCTGTACGGCGGACGACCCATCAATTCGATACTTTGAGTGCTCAAGTAGTATCTTGTTTGAGCCGATGTGGGAGAGCCCGCATTGTCATGATGAAGAACAATCCGGCGTCTCTTGTTTGTTTTCCTTATTTCACCGAAGACTTCTGGCAGACAAATGATTGTGTACTAATCAGAATTTACTGCTCTACGATTCTTTAGAGGCACTGTTGTATTATGACCAGTTGTGCCGAAGAAACAGGCCACCATTTTCTTTGAAGTGCTTCGTGCGCGAACAATTTTTGTTGGATTTGGTTCATCTTGGAACACCCATATAGTCGAATGCTGCTTACTTTCGGGCTCATACAAATATATCTATGATTCGTCACCTGTCACGTTTTAATAAATGTCTTTCGAAGCACCGCGATTGAATCTCTTAAGCATTTCTTTGCACCATTTGGCACGAGCCTTTTTCTGAGCGATTGTCAAATTGTGTGGGATCCAGTGCGAATATAACTTTCGCAGAACTTTTACATGAACACGTAAAATCGCATATGTGCTAGTGGAACTAATGCTTAGGGCTGCCTCAATCTCACAATAGCTGACATGACGATCTTGCTTAATCATATCACATACAGCATCTATGTATTCTGGCAAAACAGCCGATTTTGGACGAGCTTCACGAAATTCGTCGGATAGCGAACCACGACCACGATTGAATTCACTAAATCAGCGATACAGCGATTGATGCACTCTTGTTGTCATAATCCACGTCGAAAATCGTTCAAAATATAAACGTACGTATATCGTCAAAAATGTCAAACTTTACAATGGAACCGTCAGATGGACTCACATGACAACAGTGTTGCCAATTCCCGAAATATAAATAGGGACTCTGGTATAATATTAAATTAAGTTATAAAATTGGAGTTTGATATTGTGGTAAGTTGCCAAATGTCTGCAAAATTCTTCAAAATATTAGTCAAAATAAATAGATGTTGTAAGCCAAAGGTCAAAATGGATGCGACAATATTGAGACATACTGATGCCATACATTCTGACGACTCTGTTTGACGTTGTGATATGTTGCCAAATGTCTACAAAATTCTTCAAAATATTAGTCAAAATAAATAGGTGTTGTAAGCGAAAAGTCAAAATGGATGCGACAATATTGAGACATACTGATGCCATACATTCTGATGACGCTGTTTGATGTTGTGATATGTTGCCAAATGTCTACAAAATTCTTCAAAATATTAGTCAAAATAAATAGGTGTTGTAAGCGAAAAGTCAAAATGGATGCGACAATATTGAGACATACTGATGCCATACGTTCTGACGACGCTGTTTGATGTTGTGATATGTTGCCAAATGTCTGCAAAATTCTTCAAAATATTAGTCAAAATAAATAGATGTCGTAAGCCAAAGGTAAAAATGGATGCGGCAATATTGAGACATACTGATGCCATACATTCTGATGACGCTGTTTGATGTTGGGATATGTTGCCAAATGTCTACAAAATTCTTCAAAATATTAGCCAAAATAAATAAGTGTTGTAAGCGAAAAGTCAAAATGGATGCGACAATCTTGGACATACTGATGCATACATTGTGATGACGCTGTTTTTATTATTCAGGCTATATATTCTTGATCCTAAAATGGAGGCATCCATAAGGAAAGCAGGAATAAATAAATAGGGTCCAATATAAGGTCCTTTTTAGAGAGATAGCAAACGTTGATGGGTCAAAGCTTGTTACTTTTCTTTAACAGGCCCAATTCAGGTTCTGATCAATCATTTATCTCATAATCTATTAATGAGAATAGTTAGATTAGAACAGATTTGATTGCATCTTTAACCAACCGGTCAGATAATATTATAACTATTCTAAACTAATTTGGATAATAAAATTAAATAACCGAAAGCTTTAGTGGAATTGGCAAGTGGCCTTCCATATTGTCCAAATAAAAAAGAGCTGCTTAATACCCCGGTGGTAATTAAATAGCATCTTTGTGACCCCGAATTAGCGTTTCGGATATTCGAATACCATTCTCATTTCTCGTTTTTCGATCATAAGTTGATATTTATCGCGCCTTTCCTTATAAACTGATCGTCGGCGCGGAGACCACGCTGAAAATGCCATCCCGCCTAAAAATACGCCACGCTGTTTGTTCCTGTCGAGAAATGAAAATGATCGCCATCGGAATATTGGTTAATTTTTTTAATATTTATTACATTGTTACTAGTCGTTTCCGTCTAACCTACAATTTGTCTTTATGATAACATAATCTAGGTATATAACTAGAAGGACCCATCGGCCCTATCTCAGACTCTGGTGAAATAATGTTTATACATGTCACTGCTGCATTTTTTATTATATGCACCTCACTACACAACACTACACAAGATCAGACGGTTTGATTATTTTGAGTCTGTGTCCTGTTCTGGTGGTATCCAAAAGCTGCAATACTTCAATATTCTCATGAGAATGGAATCTTTCCTTATACCCCTTTGAAATTATCTTGATTTCTTGACTGACCGTGGGTATCTGAAGGTCTCGATGTAGGTAGTCAGTCCTGTAGTATTCGGGTGCGCCCACAATAATTCTCAGGACTTTGTTCTGAAAAAATTGTATTTTGTTTATGTTACTCTTTGCAGAACATCCCCATAATTGAACTCCGTATGTCCATATAGGTTTCACTATTTGCTTATATAATAACAATTTATTATGTACTGATAATTGTGATTTTCTTCCAATTAGCCAGTATATTTTCCTATATTTCAATTCCAGTTCTTTTCCTTTCTTCTTTATATGTCCCTTTCAGCGAAGTTTTGCATCAAGATTCATTCAGAGATATTTAGCGTTGTTGGTATATGTAATGATAGTATTATTTAATATTATTGGTTCTTGTACGGTCTGTTTATAGGTGTACTGCACATGTACAGATTTACTTTCATTAATTCTGATTTTCCAAGCTTGTGTCCAATTATTTTTATTGTGACTTGCCTGTTGTAATTTTAGTGAGGCTTCTTCACTATTGTCCCCGACGGGTATAATTGTAGTATCATCAGCAAATGTAGCCATCGTAATATTCTCCATTTGTTGTTTATCACAAGTGTAGAGTAGATAAAGCATTGCTCCCAGTACACTTCTTTGTGGTACACCTGATTTAACTTCTTTTAATGAAGAGTAAGCTTCTTCTTGTTTAATTCTAAACATTCTGGTTGTAATGTACGATTTTAATAGTTCGGTGTGTTGTTTTGGTAATATTTTCTGTAGTTTATGAACAAGGCCTTCATGCTAACCCTTCTCGAAGCCTTGTGGTACATATAAGAATATAGCTGAGCATACTTTTTTATTTTCGTAGGCTTTTTCAATAACATTTGTTAGTCTGTGGACCTGTCAATTGTTGAGAGCATGTTAATAAATCTAAACTGGTGTGTTAGTATTAGGTTTTTTTTCTCTCTATGAAGATTTTGCTTAATAATATTAATTTATTACTCAACCAATGCAGCAGAAATCTTACGAGAGATCTTATAAGAGATCTTACTTGATATATATATATATATATATATATATATATATATATGTAAGCTAAAATAAAATTTATGTTCCTATGCCAATAACACTCAATAATACCTTCCATTTAAAAATGTCTCACATAATTACTACCAGTACCATATTGAGAAACACTACAGAGCAGAGACATCTATTCGGAGACTTGGTTCCAGTTACACATTTCTGAGCGCAGTTCAAGCCGAATTTTGAAAACTGATTCAAAAATTTTCCCGTACAATATTCATTTAGTCCAAAAATTACAACCGAGAGATCCTGATCGACGAGTTGAGTACATTAATGCAATCCTAAGGTTGTCTGGTGAAATTGAAGATTTGTAATCTAAACTGATACTGAGCGATGAAGCCCATTATCTTCTCAGTGGCCACGTCAATAAACAGAATAGTCGGTTTTGGGGAACAAAGAATCCTCAATTGATTCGAGAAGCTTCATTGCATCCACTAAAAATAACTGTAGAGTGTGGTATTCATGCTGTCATTCATGTCCCAAAGTGTTGCAGTTACTGTTACTGCTGAACGGTATTTCTTACGCCTGAAATGGAAGAGCAAGGATTAGAGGACACATGGTTTCAGCAAAATGAGACCACAGCACAAACAGCGCGTTCAACAATTGAATTATTGAAAGAAGAAAGGTGGTATGGCGCGGTCCCATCATCGATCCATTTGCACTCTTCTTTTCCGTGTGTCAAGGAAGCCATATTGCATCAATCTGAACAAGTGATACAGGAGGCTTTGCTCGAGCTGCACCTTGACCATGCCTTGTTGTGTAAAAGATTGACTTCACACCTGTTCAGTATTGCTGGTATTTTTTTGCAACAAGACGTCGTTCAATTTATTTCAAATTGATATCGATAGACATCTTCATTAACAGTTCCATTTGGTTTTCTCAGTTAATTACCATATTAAATCAACTTTTACCGGTGGTTCTTCTTAATCACTAACGACAATCCAGCACAAATATCTCTCATAATTTTTGTCATTGAAGCAGCAGCCCACAGACAATCAAAATGATTATTCTACTGTTACAAGTTAGAAAGAAATAAATTATTTGAATTTTTTAAAAGGCCCTATTTTCAGTTACCACTTCAAAAAAAAACTGCGTCCTAATAAAAATCACTGGTAATATAATTTTTTTTTTCATCTTTTCATAATGTGTAAATAAAAAAGTAAATGTTTAATATATTTGTTCTGCGTCCAATTGATCCAATGTAATTTCTGTCTGTGATTGTAACTGTACATGTTTTTAGGCAACAGTATAAAATCCGACCAGAAACAACCATCCCAGATATGCTAGCTACCGGACTGGCTAAGAGCGAATGTCGTCTGACATGGTCATTGGACAGTCGGTAGGCTAATTATGATGCTATTTATAATTAGGGACCGTGGGTCGGAGCCCACGTTACTTCACTCCAGATTAACCATCGGTAGTTAAAAGCAGTTACTGAAATAAAAGAAGTATGTCGACAAAACTTTCAAAATCTATGTCTCTAGACCTAAATATCACATCAGTTCCTTAATAGTTATACTGATTCTACTTAAAAATGATGAATCAAAAAAAAATTACATAAAAATTTTCTTTATACAGAAACGAAAAGAATCGATTTTTAAGCTGGCATATAAGTTAAAACCCTTTTTTCTTTCTCCAGAAACAAACGCCCACCGTTTCCCCGCCGTCAATCCCTCGTCCTAATATCCCGGCCAGAGCGCACAAAAACAGAGCTTCCGCATCGGACGACGTCAATGTTTGATCTTCTCTAATGTAATTTATTGTCCACCCTTCTCACGTTTATTTTTGGTTATTAATCACCTAAACCCTTTTTGGTCCGATTCTTACCCCCGCCGTCCCTTATTTATACCCTTTCATTGCCCCTTAGATGACGTCCATATATCTCTCGTCTGCGTACGTCTTCCACGTTTATCATCGCGGATATATTAGAGAACTATCGCCGATTCAACGCCCGCAGAAAGGAATTTCGCCGGTCAACATTTGTTATTGTATTATAGTATCAGAATGTCATTTTTTTAATTAATTACATCTTTCATTAGATATGGTCAATACGGTCTACAAAATACCTAGAAATATAATCTCAGACGTTGAATACGGGCGGGGTGCCAGCAGCGCCAACTAGAATACGATAAGGAATAGCTGGCAACCCCGAGACTTTTATCTGGGATGTTATTGAAGGCCACTTTGGATTATTAACTTACTGCCCAAGTCTCGCGACCAGGTAACACCCCTGCCAGCCTTTTTTTACCACTTGTATTTTCACGTTTTTTATATTACTTCAACAAACCTCCATTCACCGAAACCCTAAAAAATAAAACTAAATTACTTAAGCTAAAGTTAGGACTACACTAATCAAGTTCCTGTGGTTCGGTTCGCTTCAATCCTATAGTAGCTGTGATGTTTCCACGTTACTGTAATTTAGCAACCTTATTTCATGTTTTAAGTTGAAATCTTATGTCGCTTCGAATAACCATGTGATACCGAGGCCATCGTGCAGCTTTTCGTTGGTTACGTAGCAATAAGCATTGGTAATGAATCGTAGAACTTAATCGTAAACCCATAAGTCCAAATTGGCTTTACTATTGACTGATAAATCAATCTTTTAAGAATGTCAATTGAAAAGTTTTTTTAACATTAGGTAAAATCTTATATAATGAATTTATATTTATCTCTTTGAAAACCAACTTAACTAACTAGCCGTTTTTAGTAGGATTATTGTGTATTCTATTCAAACGGTCTACTTAAACGCTCTTTTTAAGAGCGATGTTCCTATGGATACATCAAAAAACAACATGATATATGAAATATAACGTTATCCTTTGATACAGATTTTGGTTAAAAACGTAATTTTTGTCACCATCTGAAGCTGAAACTATTGTTATTGAAACAATGCATCGTAAGTGGAATCTAGAAATAATGAGTGAAGTCAAAAGTGAACAAAGAATCGAAATTGGGATATAAAATTGTAGCAATAGCTACAACAGAAGAAAACAAAACAAAATACAAAATCCAAGCGCAATAAATTTCTATCCCAACTGTCTTATTCTTCGGGTGTTACATACTCTAACAATTATCTGCGTTGATAAAGCCCCCCATATTCACTAAAAAGTTACTCAAAAGAATTAAAAAATTTTCATTTCATTTATATATATATATATATATATATATATATATATATATTAAATTATCCTTTTACCAACTAGCGCTTTATCTGAACGAACTGGACCTACGCATCTGTATATGATAAGTCTCCTCTGATACTTTATGCTATACTGATTATACTGATACTGATAAATATAATACTCATGATGAAACTGACGCTTGAGGAATATTGAGCATGTTCATAAAAACCTTTCTCTGGGACCTTTCCAACTTCTCAATATTGATGGTTCTAGATCTGTCCCATAGTTGAACGTTGTATTTTCTAATTAGCTTGATGATGAATTTATGTTTACCATTTTGTTCTCATCGCTTAAATTGGAGTGACGACCAGTTAACTAATTAACACTTTGAAGCTTGCTGTCTAGTTGTTTACTCTTGGTTCAGATGTGTCTACGATCCAAATAAAGGTCCATATATTTTTCAGGTTCCTCTTGTGGAATGTTTTCGTTATATAATTTTACCGATGGGTAGGTTTCTCTTGAGTGGACTTGAGTTGGTCTGCCTTTGTTGACCAGTGGTTAAACCATTTTTCCATTATATTTAGATGATATTAACATTGCAACGATGCAGTTTTTGAGTCGTCAGCGTAGGTCGAAGTTATTGTGTTCTCACTAGTTGGATGGTCCGCAGTGTATGTCAGGTACAACACCGGTCCCAGTACGCTACCCTATGGGATACCCGAATGTAGTTCGTGCAAAGTGGAATGTCATCATCATACTTAATCATGAAGCTCCCTCAATTGCGGTAAGCATTGAGAGCATGTAATAATATGTATGTAAAAGCATTTTCTTTAGTTTGTATACTAGTTCATTATGCCAGACTTTGTTAAAGGCTTAACTCATGTCCAAAAAGGAGCAGAGCAGTACAGTCCAGTTTCCACTCAGCTAGTGATGACGTCTACAGTGCAATTTAGTTGTTCGGTTGTTCCATAATCCTTTCAGAGTCTAAATAATGTTGTTCAGGCGGTAATTCATTTAATTTAGAATTATTTTTCCATTAGTTTACCAATTACTGGTTAGGAGCTTATAGATCCTTTACTATTTGGCAATTTTCGACTTTACTTATGATTCCCTTGTGTGGTATATATTTCAAAAGAGACAAGATTTTAGCGTGATACTTTTCCTGCCTTGGGAATTCTTGTTTCCCTCAGAACCTTGTTAGGATCAACGGTAGACACATTTACATGTCTAGATGATTTAAAGTATTCTTTTATTCCGGCTGTGAGTTCTTGGCCAGTAACCAAGAATGGTTGAAATGCCTACTCTTCTTGTCCCTACTTATTTATATTACTGAATAATTTTAAAAAATCTGAAAATGTTTAAAATTTAAGGTCATATCCTAAAAACTAGGTCCTATGGAAAGATAAGAGAGATTCAGTCTTTACCAACTTCAACGAACATCGATCGATCTAATATGTTAACGAACCACATCGGTGTCAGCATCGATATTAACGTTCCCAAAGACCGCCCTCCGTCACGCTGGAGGTCTCTATTTCCGCGTCCAGATCTGACGACCATAACTCATGAATATATTAAAAGAGACGCGACGTATATGCGACCTTTATAATTTTCCACTCGTGTGGAAAAGATACACGTATAGAGAGACGCGTTACGTTCCATCCTCGGAAAGAAAACATGAAAGATGGGGACCCATACGGGAGTGTTAATAGGTTCGCTTTGACCGCTTCAGCTTCGGAGATCTAATCAGATCGCGCAGGGCGGTGGCGGGGATGCGGTGCTAGTCGAACCCCGAGGGTAATAAATAGTCTGGTGGTCGATGTCGAGTCCGAAAAGGCTTGCGATAAAAAACCGGGTTTCGATCCGGACGCTTTCGGTTCCGGCATGTCGTCAAAGAATGTCCCGGGGGAATCTTTAGAATATCTCGGAAAAATAAGGCATCGAAGTAATGAACACCAAGAAACCTCTATCATATCTTTAATAGCAACTTATTTATAAGAAATTACACGTGTCTACAACAAAAAAGCTAATTTATAGGCATTTTGGTATGCCTATAAATAAAATAATATGGAAGTTACTTGTGCCAGGAGTCTTCATCCTGGTTTATATGTCGTTATAAAAAATTCACTTCGACAAAAGAGTTGTTACACCAATATTGAAGGTTTGACGGATGCTTTTGAGCTCCAATACGATATAGAATAATAGCGTCTTCTCATTGAATCATCAAAAGAAGCCTTAAAGAAATTCTGCTTTACAACAACGGTTTTTATGTGTTAATTTCCATACCTACAAAAACGAGACCGAGAAGACAATAAGTTAATCGCTGAGAAGATTTAAAGTTGATGAAAATAATGTCCTCCAAGCAACATTGGTACCTCCATATAATGTTCTTTTACCACCGCTGCCCACAAAGTGGGGGTTCATGAATCATTTTGCAAAACCACTTCCGGAAAATTTGGGATTGCTTTAAATATTGTTGCAAAATTTCCAGGTCTCTCAAAAGCAAAGAGTAAATGAAGGTGTTTTTGTCGAGTCAGACATTAGAGATCTTATGATTCAACCACAATTCATTACAACTATGTGGGATCTTCTATTTTGGGAAAAGTGCTTTTAAGGAAGTTATAGCATTATATTTTGGCAATCATAAGGACCCCGAATATAAACAAATCGCCAAAAGAGTGCTGAAAACATTTCAAATTGCTTAGTGAATTTAAAAGTATATTTTCTTCATTTCCATCTCGATTTTCCTCCGGAAAATTTGAAAGACGTGAATCAAGAGCAAGTTGAGAGATTTCCGTAAGACATTAAATGAAAATATGTTAAAGGAAATGGAGTCTCAATGATAGCAGACTATTGTTAGAAGCCTCAAAAAGACCTACCAGATTTCAAAGGTTAGCCTCACTGGAAAGAAGAAAATTTTTTAGAACTAAAGGAATGTGAATCTGGTAAGTAATTTGAAACAACTACAAAGAAGCATATTATTTTTATACAGAGAAATTCATGCTATAAAGCCAAAAATAATTGACAATATGCTGCTAGTTTGACACTAACATTGTGATACCAGAAAGTTCTACTATTTTATATAAGAGCAGAAAAAGTTTCAAAACATTTTCAAGTCTAAGTTATCTTTAATGGAGTAACTAAAAATAAACCAACAGGTAGAAATCAATTTAATGTATTCTAGTCGCAAGACCTCAGTATATCGAGATGCTTAAAATGCTCAAGATGTTCTGCTATGAGTGTTCAGGTTCCTCTAAGGGCTGATACTACCAAAATACGGTAATAGCAACTGTTAAACATCTCCTGCGAGGCAGTTGATGCGTTCGAAACAAGAATGATATATGCCAGGTTTAATATATGTAGGTGTCGCCTATATTTTCGCCTACCACATGAAATAAAGCCTTTTTATTGAGAACAAATTTCTTGATATTTTGTTTTAAGTATACTGGATTAAGTATATCTTCTTCAGTTTTATTCTTTCTAACAGATAAATTGAAAAGTTATGAATATGGAAAATATATTATATCAATTGAAAAGTCCCCGGCCTGACGTATAGATGGAGCTATTAGAATTAAATGCATATGTTTTTTAGATAGCCCGAACTATCAAAAGATGCGTGTATTAATTTGACAGCTGTCGGATTATTAGTTTGTGAATTATAGCATTTTGAGTGAAGCAACTTTTGTTATTGTGAAAAAATGGATAAAAAGGAATTTTAAGTGTTGAAAAATATTGCTTTTTTAAAGGGAAAAAATGCAGCTTCGCTTGATGCCGAGTTTACGGACACTGCTCCAGGAAAATCAACCATCAAGGATTGGTATGCTAACTTTAGACATGGTGAAATGAGCACCAAAGGCGTGCAGTGTTCAGCCCAGCAGCGTGAAGTGTGCAGTGGACGCCCAAAAGAAGTTGTTACCGACGAAAACATTACAAAAATTCACATTCAATGATTTTGAATGACCGTAAATTGAAATTGAATGAAACAGCAGACATTCTAAAGATATCAACTGAACATCTACATCATATCATTCACGAATATTTGGGTACGAGAAAGCTCTGTGCAAAGTGGGTGCCTCGCGAGCTCACTTATGACCAAAACAACGACGAGTCGATGATGTTTGAAGGTGATCAAACGTAATAAACCCGACATTTTGCATCGATATGTGACAATGGATGAAATGTGACTCCATCATTTCACTACGAAGTCCAATCGACAGTCATCCGAGTGGACTGCACACGATAAACCCGCTCCAAAGCGTGGGAAAAATCAACAGTCGGCTGGCAAGGTTATGGCATCTTTATTTTGGGATACGTATGGAATAGTTTTCATTGAGTACCTTGAAAAAGAAAGGACAATCAACAGCGCATTACATAGCGTTATTGTACCGTTTGAATCCGAAAAACACAAACACAAGTCAGTTAAAACGATGGCAAAATCCATGAATTGGGCTTTGAACTGCTTCTTCAACCACCGAATCCTCCAAATCTGGCCACCAGTGACTTTTTCCTGTTCTCAGATCTTAAAAAAGTATTCTCGCTGGGAAGAATATTTCGTCGAATAAAGGGGTGATAGCCAAAACTGAGTCATATTTTGAAGCAAAGGACAAATCGAACTACAAAAATGGTATCGAAAAGTTGGAGGGTTACTATAATCAGCGTATCACCCTTGAAGGGAATTATGTTTAACAAAAAACTATGTTAGGCCGCGGACTTTTCAATTGATCTGTTACCAGTGCCTTAAAAATACTGTCATTTATAAGGTAGTTCATACTATTACCCTCCTATATGTCAAGAATACAGCTAAAACGAACTTTTTTACTTCTTTGGGGACTATGAGTCCATGAATGGAGGTAGGTCCAAACAAATCAGCGTGACCGTTAGTTGCTGTAACATGATTTTAAAATAAAAATATATTCTAAAATCATATTTTAGGATATATTGTAGGCTATTGCTAGATGATTGCTACACTTCATTTAATAGAATTTTATAACTAAAAGACAAACAATGAAAATAGATTGTCTGGGCTCTTTGTTGAAGGCATCTGTTCAGACTATCACTGATTGTTATGGTTCAGAAGTCCGTTCAGAAAAACTCAAAAGGTTCTATTTTTACACTGTTCAATAGATTCCATCTTAAATAATTTTAAACTACTTAAACAAAGACTCTATATATTTAGATACTCACTTCTCGCCTTTCTATTTACAACTGAATGGGACGGGTAATATACGAAAAACCCTATTTACTCTCTATGAGTTTAAAATGAGCTTCCCAATAATAACTGACCCGCAGACACACCTGAACTGAGATAGAACATAAAAGGGTCAGTATAGAACCTATGGAGACCTTGCTGTCGTTATACCGAATGGGTCTACAGTTGACCGATGACGCTATAACGAATTATGTCAGAATACAGCGAATATCTCGAATTTTCTGCAAATACATAGCTAATTGCATACTTCAAAAAAGATACGAGTAGTTCAAATGTACAAGTAGCAATTTAACATAGTTAACCGTTCGAAAGACCCATCTCCGCTAATAGAAAACAAACGCAGCCAGATTGGATTATGCAAATGATTATTCGATAAATTCCTGCACCGCGCGAGTCCCCCCCCCCTCTTCTCCTCCTGCCACACTAGACAACTACCACCCACCTTCGGCTCCCCGTCCTCCTCCACGGCCCCCCCGACAACACCGTACAGTTCCTGCATCTGAACTATTTAATGCCCGTCACGTGTATCGCCGTCTCTGTCGCGCCCGTCGCCTCGCATCGTTCCACGGTCCGTTTCTTTCTTCTCCTTTTCTATCTCGCGTCCGTACACGCATATATATTTGAGAATTCCCCGGCGAATAGTCGGTTATTATTTTGTCCATCTAGACGTTTCCAATTAACAATATTAATTAAAATTTCCTGGCCACCTAGATAAATACACGGAGAGAGAGTAATGTTATATATTATTCAGGGGGTCCGGGGAGGTTGCATCGATGTTGCCAAGTCCGGCCGGGCGCGATGCGAGGCGTCGAATTGTTCGATTTAAATCTGGAGTTGAGCTGGTGACGATCGGAGAATGCTAATTAAAAAATGTTGAATATAACGATGCATCAATAGAAAATACATAATTACATCTGCGGAAAAATTGTTACTGAATATCATCGGTAATTAATATATATTAATGGAAGTTCTCGCTATTTAACAATAAATGACTCTACCTGTCAGAAATAGTTCAGAATTTCTTCAAATTTTGCACCTAAAAAAGTGTATTGCCCAGGAAACTTATAGTCTATCTAATAAAACAACCAATTCACGTCACTAAATTTATATCGTCACCGCGTCCCAATATTACCGTATCAAATTTGACTTTTAGTTTATAATAGAAATATATATTTATAATAAAAACAAAAATCTGATCAAATATAATTTATTTTAACTTTATAGTTTATCTAATGCATATATCATCGAACTACACTTAATTATACAGTTTACTTATACATTATAAAGTTTGTAGGTTAGAGTTGTTTATTATATTTACATTGAACTATTTTCCACGCTATCCACGAGGGTCACTATTTATATTTCGAGAATTGGCAACACAAAATCATGTTTCGAAGATACCTCATTCGGAATGGAATAAATGCTTTGAAAATTGGTTTAAGCGTATGCAAAAGTGTATCGATCATCGTCACGTGTACTTTGAAAAATATATTCGCAGCTT
Organism: Rhynchophorus ferrugineus; assembly: GCF_030347505.1. Lineage (NCBI taxonomy): Eukaryota > Metazoa > Arthropoda > Insecta > Coleoptera > Curculionidae > Rhynchophorus > Rhynchophorus ferrugineus. The sequence continues at coordinate 8,174,462 of NW_027472582.1, read as the reverse complement.
AACTATTTTTTTTCCTATTACCGGAATATAAATAGTAACCCTCGTATAAGCTTGTCTTTTAGACGCTTCTCTTATGTAGTAGAATCCCTGCAGACTTAATTTACCTAATTAACAATGTATATAACAAATGTAATAGAGGAATATATAATAACTTTGTAGCCATAATGTTCAACCATCCAATCTACTGTTTGTCTATACTATTATATTTATTCAAGACCATTTTTAAAAGAGTAAATTACATATAAGCAATTAATCATTTAAATTATAACAATTACAATCCGACTAACAATTTGAAATAGTTCATCCTTTAAAATGGCACATTCAAAACTTAATTTATGCCTTGCAAGCTAAATTACATTCATTAATTACTGCCTTTTTCGATTCACTTGTTGGGATCTTTTCCACCATTGCGCTTTTGCATGGTGCAATAAAAATAAATGAATATTCCTCCATGTTCTTTAAGAGCTGTTATTCAAACCAGAGTAAAAGCATGTTATGGTTATTATCTCCATGATAATTGGACTTATATTAACATGAATAGAACTATTCATGGTTCCAACAAGAAGAAAAATATATTTGCAATGAATTGTTAAAAAATATATGACTAGCAAACCTTAATCAAACGTAACTATAACTTTTGCCTTTTTTACCAACTTTTGTTGAATCTCACAGTATATATGACGTCATCTATGACGTACTTTTATTGGAATAAAATGTTGAAGATAGTTATTTGAAGGCAAATCAGTACTAGACGGAGGATGACTCATCAAGTCGACCTCTTCGTCAGTTAAATAGGTAATTGTTTCAACCAACGTGTGAGAACTTGCCTTTCCATGATGAATAATGCTCTCGCCGTTTTTTTAGTATTACACGAAACACTTTTGGTTAAATAAAAGGTTGTGTTCTTTCAGAATTCATCGTCTACGTTGCTGTAGAGTTAAGGTGGCCAGATGTCCAGTTATTCCGAAGAAACAAGCAATCATTTGCTTTGAAGTGCTTGAAAGACACATACAGTGAACATACAGTCATTCCGAACTGACATTTCACCATCTTAAACCCTTTATTCCTTTTAATGTTGTTTAGTAACAAGAATCGTTGCAATTGATAATTTATTATGGATACTACATAATTTACATTTTAGTTTAAATTAAAAATCCACAGAACTTATGAGTAATCACTACATAGTATGAAACAAAGTCGCCTTTTCTGTCCCTATATCCCTATATGCGCTTAAATCTTTAAAACTACGCAACGGATTTTGATGCGGTTTTTTTCAATAGATAGATTGATTCAAGAGGAAAGTTTATATGTATAATACATGCATAATATACTAAGGCAACATTGCTAATTTTAGAGGTTTCTAACGTGATGTCGTAAATTAACCTATTTTTTTAGGCTTATTTAGCAATTAGCAAAAACGCTGCCTAACCCTACGAGTTAGATCAAATTAATGTACTACAGTATTGTACACCATAAAAAGGTCTACAAAAAAGTCCGCGATGGTATATGTTTATCTTTTAGGGATAACCCACATTAACCATTTTTATTGTTTACTTTTTACGTGAGAAAATGGCTTATTTACGAAGCTATTTTAAGCAATACGGCATTAATCCTTATCGAATTAAGTACCTTAAATACAGTGTGCAATTAATATAGATCAATATGGTTCCTTACAGCATGTAAATTAAACAAATATTTTCGGAGATATTACAAATTTAAAATTTGCGTTTAAAAATATGTAATGTAATAAAAATTGTATGAATTTAGATATTCGAAAGATAGCAGGAAATCTTCATAGTAAGTATAGGGGAAGAGGAATTGTTTTACTCCAAATTTAATGCGTGCAGGCCAAGGGCAGTAATGAATGAACCAAAATACTGGATCGATTTTAATCATGTTTTTATTGAGTGACATAGGCATATATATTTTATGCCCGTGCAAAGTCGGAGCGGGCCGCTATGTTTTTATATACAACGTTCATATTTTTTCTGTAGTGTATTTAATTTAGTATCAGCATTGCACCCGTGCGAAGCCGGGGCGGGTCGCTAGTACATAATATATCTCGAACAAATAATGTAGTAATTCATGTTAGTTCTCTTCTTTGTTCTTCATGTCATGACATCCAAATGTTACCTAAAGTAAAGGAAAAAATAATACCTACATATAGGCAATGTTTTGAAAGCCAAAAGCTTAAATTTACAAAGAAAACAAGTTGTCACTCGATTAACAAGAAATCCATTCTGTTATTTATTGGCAATAACTCATTATGTTGATGAAGCAATTAACAAATACGGCTCATAATTTATTTACTAAAATTACACGAATACGACGACGAAGCGAATATTAAAAATGAAAAAAATATAATTAATATTTAATTAGCTGATCACAAACGAACAGTGGCAACAACGTAATAATTTAATGTTAAACTCAAAATAGTGAGCCAGATCTCTTTTTACGAATGAGCGGTGCCAACTTGTGCTCCTACAGTGACCGCAGCAAAATTCAATTGTATTATATCATGCGTGTTTGTGTTCGGAGACAGGGCCGCGTTCATTTCGTATCAGAAATAAAATCAGTCAATGGATTGAAATAAAACTCATAATTAACGTGCTTTCTGTGTTGGATTTTTTAAATACATTTATATATGTAAACTATCTCTTGAAATTATATCCATCAATAAAATAAAACCACCAGACAATTTTTAATTTTTCTTTTTTCTGCAGTTGATCGTATGATATATATCATACTTCATTAATCAGAAGTATTTATCATGTTGATCATCGATTGAAATTATTGAAGGATATTTCCGACATATAGCTATCTTAGTGAAGCGACTTTTAACAAAAAACTTTAAACATAATTTTCCGAAACATTTTATACCATACGTTAGTTAACACGTCAATTGAAAAGTCCCCGGTCTACCACATTAAAACACATTTCCTTGGCAAAATTAGTTTTTTTACTCAGCATAATTCGCTTCAAAGGTGATACACTGATTATAGCGACCCTCCAACATTCCGACACCATTTTTGTAGTACGATTTGTCCTTTGCTTCAAAATAGGCTTCAGTCTCGACGATCACCTCTTCGTTCGACGAAAATTTCTTCCCAGCGAGCATTCTTTCGAGATCTCAGAACAGGAAATAGTCGCTGGAGGCCAGATCTGAAAGATACGGTGGATGAGGAAGCAATTCGAAGCATTCATAGATTTTTGTTATCGTTTTCACGGACTTGTGACACGATGCATTGTATTGGTGAAGCTGCACTTTCTTTTTCTTCAAATACGACCGCTCTTCGGCAATTTCGTCCTTCAAACCGTCCAATAGCGCTATGTAATAGTCGCTGTTGGTAATCCTTCCTTTTTCAAGGTAGTCAGTAAAACTTATTCCATGCGTATCCTAAAATAGAGACGCCATAATCTTGCCAACCGACTGTTGCGTTTTCCCATGCTATGCTTTGATTCATCTTGTGCAGTCCACTCGGATTACTGTCGATTGGACTTCGGAGTGAAATGGTGGAGCCATGTTTCATCCATGGTCACGTATCGACGAAACTCGGGTTTATTATGCTTGATCATCTTCAAACGCTACTCCTAATTATCAGCTCGTCGTTGGTTTTGGTTAAAAGTGAGCTCGCGCGGCACCCACTTTGCACAGAGCTTTCTCATACCCAAATACTTGTGAATGATATGATATACACGTTCAGTTGATATCTTTAGAGTGTCTGCTATTTCATTCAATTTCAACTTACGGTCATACAAAATCATTTAGCGGATTTTTTAAATGTTTTCGTCGCTAACAGCCCGTTTTGGGCGTCCACTGCGTTCACCGTCTTCGGTGCTCACTTTACGACGTCTAGACGTATTTGCTTCACCTGTATTTTTTCCCCTCAAAAACCAATATTTTATCAAAACGCCAAATTTCTTTTTATGCATGTTTTTTTTCAAAATAACAAAGGTAATATGCCTTAATGAAAATGCTATAATTCACAAACTAATGATCCGAAAGCTGTCAAATTTATACATGCTTCTTTTGAGGGTTAGGGCTAACCAAAAAACATATGGATTTAATTCTAGTAGCGCTATATATGTGTCAGGCCGGGAACTTTTCAATTGACCTGTTTTATTATACCAGTTTAGTTAATATTTGGTGTAATGTAATGTGTACAATCTCCTACCATAAAGAAGAAAATTATAATAAATTTTGGATTTCTACTATTTTTAAAAAAATCCTAAGTATAAGAAAATTTCTTCTTTCATCGTATAGCCGTAATTTGATGCCAAAATGTGCTTTTTTGGGCACTTGATCGATTCTTGAATGGTGATTTCGAAAAGCAAATTGGAAATCTGGTATTATTACAAAATTTTTAACACGTTCAAATATTAGTTTCTCAAATAGTTTTGATATTGCAGGTGGCAGTGAAATAGGCCTATAAGATAATTGAGATATGATGGGATAACATCACTGTGAATTGCAAATTGTATATGATGAGCTTTAAAAGCAGGTTTCCTCATGTTAAATAACAAAAATGATGAATTTTGATATTCAGCTTTGAGAATTCCGCGATTAGCATCTATATATATTAAATAATTAAAAAGTACTAAATGAAAAACTGATCTTTTGTGTAGATAAATATCAAAATCATTGAATTTAACAGTTAGGTTAAGTTGTATAACATTTACATTAATATTTCGCATTTCTACCAATGATATCGCTTAATATAACAAATAAAATAAATTTTATTTATTATCTAATGATCTATTACTCAGGCCAGCTGGTGAATAACAAAGGAAACTTCGCCCGCCCGTCTACTTCTATATGGAAATAAAAACGATGAAAAAAAGAAACAGGCGCTCATATGCTGGAGCATCGGCCGGCAAAGCTGCTGCATACGTATTGAATATAAGTAGTTTAATTTTTCCAGAAGGCTGAAAAGCGCTGAAACAATTTTCCCGAATTTTCTTTGTGGTAGCGGACACAAACGATTTTTCCGCTCTAATGGTCTTTATTAGATGAACTACCGCGGATTCGTTGCAGTCAGCAGCGTCGCGTGGATTCTTTTGCCAGCATCTCAGGGAATTGGAAATCATTATAAGCCGAACGATGATCTTCAATTGTTTGCCGATGCCATAGTTTAAAAAATCGAACAAGCGCACAATCTATGAGATTTCAAAGTTTCTCGCCAAAATTCTATACATTTAAACTAGTGTTGGGAACTGTCGACTTAAATCGACTATCGACTGTTTCAGTCGTGTAGTTTTAGTTACTCTTGTTGAAAGTTTAAAATTGTGAATAATAAATAGTAAAATACTTTTGACTGTTTTTATGGCAATAAAAGGTAATATTTCGATTACTCTCTCGATATTTGTTAAAAATATTTTCTTTCAATAACAATGAATAAAGCATTTTCTTTATTTAAAAAACTCTAGTAGTTATATGTTTAATTTTTATTTATGATAAATACGATTACTTTAGTCTTTAGTGTTTAGGTTTTGTTTAAGTCCTTTTGTATTGTTATTGTTATTATTATATTTATTATAATATATTATTTGGAAATAACAATTAGAACATTAAAATACGATAAAGCATTTATTGGGTATTTATCCATTCCATAGAAAAATTCCATTCTTTTTATAGATCCACAAAACATTCAAATATAAAAGTAATTTTAGTTCGTTTATAATGAAATTATTAATTGCACGTTAATAGCATTCAGTAATTATTTTTGGATTATTATTGGAAAATATAAGCACATTTTAAATTAATAATTATCTTCGTCTTTTCCTCTCTCACGATTTATACAGGAAATGGTTCGTACATCTTCGTCTGACATCAGGAAATGAATAAAACAGTCGAACAGTCGCTAGTTTTTTGACTATTGACTCTTTTGACTGTTTTGCGACTATCGACTGTTTCAATTGTTTTCGGTCGACAAAAAAAAATTGATCGACATTGAAAATATGTAGAGGGATGTAATGTACAGGCGCACTGGGTCCGGTATACTTTTCGATTTATATATATATACATATACATATACATATATGTTTAATTTTTATTTATGATAAATACGATTATTGTACGTCTTTAGTGTTTAGGATTTGTTTAAGTTCTTTGTATTGTTATTGTTATTATTATATTTCTTATAATATATTATTTAAAAATAGTAATTAAAACATATTAAAACACGATAAAACATTTGTGGGACATTATTTCATTCCATAGAAAAAGTCCATTCTTTTTATAAATCCACAGAACATTCAAATATAAAAGTAATTTTAGTTCGTTTATAACGAAATTATTAATTGCACGTTAATAGCATTCAGTAATTATTTTTGGATTATTATTGGAAAATATTAGCACATTTTAAATTAACAATTATCTCCGTCCTTTCCTCTCTCACGATTTATACAGGAAATGGTTCGTATATCTTCGTCTGACATCAGGAATTGAATAAAACAATCGGATAGTGCATTTGACAGAAAATAGTAATTACTAGTTTTTTCACTATCGACTGTTTCGACTGTTTTCGGTTGAAAAGATATAGGGGGATGTAATGTACAGGCGCACTGGGTCCGGTATCCTTTTCAGCTTATCCACCACTGAACGTATTTGTATTTGTCAAAAAGTAGCTTACAATGAGTAATAAATTTAATATTGATAAATATAATTGATTAAGTAACATATACGTTAATGGAAAGGAGCGGTAAAACTATCATGTGGCTTTCTTCTCACTCTGGGATCATTGAAAAGGAAAGAGCGAATTTCTTAGCCAAGAAGAGGCATGGATAATCATCAATTTTTTCGCACTTCAACATTTCGAAACCATGTTAGTCAAGCCATACTGCATCAATCCGAACCAATAGTAATCAGAAGGCGCAATGTCGGGTGAGTGTGCTAAATGCGGTAATACTTCCCGTTGGTGCTTCAACATTTTAACCATCAGAAATTTTGCCACCATTTATCGAGCGCTGTCGTGTAAGAGTTGAATGACTTGCGCTATTATTGGTGCTTTTTTTGCAACAATACGTCATTTAATGTGTTAAATTAACATCCGTAGTAACGATTTTAGTTGCTTTCAGCATTTTGTACTTTGTTTATCCCACCATATGCACAGCAAGACTTCATGAGCATAAAAAAACCTTTAAAACTACTTTATAAGCCGAAATATTCTGAGTAAATAAGATAAAAACAAAAGGCCTCTTGATCATCGATGATGTGAATGATCAGAGCCGCCACTGACTTTATATTTTCCGAACTAATTGCTTTAGTAATAATTGTCTTTGAATACCCAAACTCGATTTGGTTTTAATACGTTTTTGAGCATTTTCAACCGTCGCGGAAAATCCGGAAAATCGAAACGGTTTTCCAGCGGAAACCCCCCGGCGAAATTGCCTCCTTTTGTTCCAAATTGTTATTAAACTGGTTTGTGGATGGGAGCATCGCATGATTAACATCAGATCGCTCTCTTGTACGATATGTATATAGAAAGTCTAACGAATATATCCTTGATATAGTTTTTTAGTTCAGTTTAGCTTTGACGTACAACAAAATTCTAGTTTAAATAAAATAATGAAACAAAAATGTTATCAAATATATATAGTTTATTTTAACATTATACTACATCCAATGATTATTATCGAAGGAGTTAAAACTACAATTAAGAACACAGGTATAATAGTTCGTAGGTTAGAGCTGTTTTGTTATATTTACATAGGACTCTTTTCCACACCACCCATGAAGTAGAGATCTAGGCGCGTATTTTATGTAGTGGCATCCCCCTGGAGGCCTAATCTACCTAGTTAACAATTATATATCAAAGTAATGCATTTTACTTTCATTCGAGAGCATATTTACCTTTTTACGTTTAGTACTTATTTCCTTCGCTGTTGTGTTTACTTGTCAAGTCATCTCGATATCACTGTATTTCTTATTTCTTTTGCTACTACATGTGTACACTATTCTTGATAAAATTAATCACTGAATTCTGCTTAATGCATTTACCACATGTACAAAACAGTTGGTATTCATTATCTCCTCATACGCTTCTTCTTTCACGCTCCTACAATACCATTTTCTACGGTTATATTCTATTAATTATGTACATACCTTTAGTTGTTTCCACTCTCATCACTCAGGAATGCACAACATTATCACATATCCTGGTTTCCTTGAGTTTCCTTGAGTCATTTTCACATTCCGAGCCGATCACTAAACTGTTAATTTCCAATCTGTCTAAGACATGTTCACGATTCCATCGTTTGTCAATTACCTCCTCTGTATGTCTTATAGAGTCATCCAAACCGAAGGTGTTATGATCGATAATGCTTCCTTCTACATATCCAAACAGTTATTGATGGAATATCTTTCTCGAACAGTATGTCTATTATAATAAGTCTTTGCTACCCCCCATATCAACTCGATTGGATTGAATGATTGGGAGTGATAGGGAGGAGTAGTCGTAATACTACGTGACCATATTGTTCAGCCATCTCATCTACTTTAGATCTTTTTTCGGGCTTATTTCTAAAGAAAAGTACATTTCAAAAAACGCAATCAAACGTTTCATTTATATTTAGAAACCAAGAAACAATTCGAAATAGTTCTTTAACATGGTTTCTTCAAAACTTATTTTATGTGCTTTAAGCCATTCCTTAATTGCAGTCTTTGTTGATGCAATTGTTGGGATCTTCTCCACCAGTGTACTATGATTATCTTTACACCACTTAAATCCTATATTACCCAACACTGTATGAAGGGGTGTTCAACATCCCCCAAATTGCTGCATATCTTTCAGCTTTTTATGGGCACTTTCAAGACAAACAATTTTCTCTGAAATAATTGTACTAAATTATGTTTCGATTGAAAAAACTACTTACTGCTTTTATACATTTCGCATATTTGATCTCTGATAACAACAAGCTGATCTTGATTCGTAACCTATTTCGCATAAAGACTGTTTGTTTTTAGTGAATTCAAGGTTATATTGTATTTTATTTTTTGAGATTTAGTTTTCTTCAGGAGTCCTTACCCAGTCTGGTTACTGGCGTGACTGGAATCATTTTCCTTGACGGATTTTACACGCTTGCCTAGAGCAATCACAAATTTTAAATAATAACAAACATAAATTTACGATCATGCGCCAGCAGGATTAGAACACGCAACTATCGCAACAGTAAGTAGACCGTCCTGTCGCCTTTACCACTGCATCAACCAAACCGGCCCTACAGGGGCTAAAGCCAATGTTCAACATCACAACAATCCCCCAGAAAATGCTGGAAATCTACTGAACAATTTTGCAGATTGTTAAAAATACTTTTTCCTAAGAAATTATAAATAATAATCATCAAATTTTATTAATATATTAGAAGAACAGAGGATTCTACAAAGGAAATGTTGTAGAAGTTATTTCTATTTCTAAAAATGTATCTAGAATGAATACATAGATACCCGCACCTCAATACTTTAAATGACACAATCAAGAATACATCAGAACCTCACTAATTACCAAAAAGAACCGAAATACATATATTTAATGGTTACTCCATTAGGTAGTGACAGAATAATCATTTACATTCGGTGACTTCCATATAAAGCGCGACAATGATGTCAATAAACTCACCATTTTCTTATACGTTAAACAACAAAAAATCACCACGCGAACTAATACACACAAGACGATCTTGATTTAAAAAGGAAGTCGTTGAATACGAAGTTCCGCTTTGGTGGGTTTGTTTGACGCTTATGGGCATTTCATGACCATTTTTTTTCTCTGTTTAAACTGTACAAATCCGTGGGAAATACGGTCTAATGAACCAATAGTCATATGAAAAAGAATTTCGCTCAACAGTCGAGTCTATATTATTACGTTTTGATCTAAATTATTCGAAAAGTAAAAAGTTCAGATATATAATGTTGGGAAATATGTAATATGGTATTATTTTGTTTAATATACAATTAATACTACATATATTAAAAATTAAATAACAATTGTTGCTATATATAGTAATAATTTTTACATCGAATAACGGGTTGGAGAAAAATTAATTTATTTCAGATTATTCTTCATGTTCTTCTAAAGTTCTGGGCAATAATCTACACCAAGAGGTTACATTCAACCAGGGGAAACGGCTTGAAGATTTCCGAAATGAGCTCCTAAGGGTTGTGGGAGGGAGTCTTTGCTCATGTCTCGTTGCGAATCTCTCAATTTCGTCTAAGAGAACTTGAATCCGAAGATCTCGCTGTAAGTAATTATTCCTGCGATATCACAATAATTCTCAGCATTTTATTTTGAAATACTTAAATTATGTTGATATTACTTCTCGCAAAAGATCCACATAACTGAATTAGGATCATATAGGTTTTAATATTTGTTTGTACAGCAACGACTTATAGTTTATTTAAAGTTTTTTCGTACATCAATATGTTTAATCTATTGCCTGCCGCAATTTGTACATTCGTTTCAGAATCAGACAATATTTTCCTTCCTATTTTATTCTAGTTAAAAGAGACAAAATGCTGTCTGATTAGTTCGAATACGTAAAAGAATACACCTGTCAAAGTCGTCCGGTTGTCAGACGTATATAAAATTCTTGAACTCAATAGTTATAAGAGGTTATAACTTTAACTTATAAACTACTCTGGCTATATAATTAACTGCAGTCTTTAGATGTACTATAATGTTAAAATAAATTATATTTAACAAAATTTTTCTGCAATTATTTTATTTAGATTAGAATTTTGTTGTATATCAAAGCCCAATTGAACCAAAACTCAAAATTGATGCGACAACATTGCGACGATTTGACGTCACAAATTTAGATAACGTATGTACAAAATTGCTGCAAAACTATTGCGTTAAAATTCATCCCAAGGTACTTATAGTGACCGTCATTGTTAGTGTTTGGGACAACAGTATTATTCATATTTATTGGTATATCAACAATTTGGTTGTTGTTGAATTCAGTATGCACGGATGTCTGGGTTGCTTGTTGCTTCTCCATTATTGTCTTCAATAGCAAATATCATCATCCAATGTAGTTATGGTAATATTTTTTATTTCTTATATAGAGTGGGTAAAAACATAGGACCGAAAACACAGCCCTGCGGTTCACCTCCTGTTGTTTCTTTCGTTCTTGAGTAAGATTCTTCTAGTTTAACTCTAAGAATGCTGGCTGAGATATAAGGGTTTAAGAGTTCAATTATTGCTTTTTAATGAGTCCCTTATGCCTGGCTTTATTGAAAGCTTGCGTTACGTCCAAGAATATAGTTAAACCATTTTTTTTCTCTTTGTAACAGGTCAATTGAAAAGCCTCCGGCCTACCATTGTAAAACAAATTTTTTTCAGAATTCTTTTCAAGTGTTATACACTGATTGTAGCAGCACTCCAACTTCTCAATACCATTTTTGTAGTACGATTTGTCTGTTGCTTCAAAATAGACCTTCTTTTCGGTGATCACCTATTCATTCCACGAAAATTTCTTCCCAGCGGGCATTATTTTGAGATCTGAGAGAAGAAAATAGTTGCTGGTTGCCAGGTCTGGAGAATACAGTGGATGAGGAAGCAATTCATAGCCCAATTCATGGATTTATGACACGGCGCATTGTCTTGGTGAAGCAACACTTTATTTTTCTTCAAATGCGGCCGTTTTTCGGCCGTTTCCTCCTTCTAATGGTCCAATAACGCTATTGATAGTCCTCCCTTTTGCAAGGAAGTCAATAAAAATTATTCCATGCGCATCCTAAAATACAGACGCCATAACCTTGCTAGTCGTCTGTTTGAGTGTCCACTCGCATGTCTGTCGATTGGGCTTCGGAGTGAAATAATGGAGCTGTGTTTCATTTATTATCACATATCGACGCAAAATCTCGGCTCTATTACGCTTGATCATTTTTAAACACTGCTCCGAATCATTTACTCATCGTTGTTTTTGGTCAAACGTGAGCTGGCGCGGCACCCACTTTACACAGAGCTTTCTCATACCAAATATTCGTGAGTGATTTGATGTACACGTTCAATTGATATTTTTGGAGTGTCTGCAATACGCGATATTCCTTTTTATCCATTTTTTTCACAATAACAAAAGTTGCTTCACTCAAAATGTTATAATTCACAAACTAATGATCCGACAGCTGTCATATTTATAGACGCATCTTTTGACGTTTAGGGCTAACTAAAAAACATATGGATTTAATTCTAGTAGCGCCATCTATGTGTCCTAAAGCCGGGGACTTTTCAATTGTTCTGTTAAGCTTTTTCAATAAGGTTTGTGAAACTGTGTACCTGGTAAGTTGTTAAATGTTTGCTCATAAAACTATACTGATATGCGGGTATTGGATTTTTTCTATCTATGGTGTTAATCTTTTTAACGGGAGTTTTTCAAATACTTTGGATATTACTGTTGACAATGAAATTGGTCAATAAGCTTTGATTATAGATAAGGTGATATTGCTCCAATGATGGTAACTCGATGTTGCAAAGTCAAAAAATGGAAAAATGGAAGAAACTTGAGTAACTGGAAATATGTTGATTATATCGACTTTATTAACTGTAAGTAGTTCCACAGAAACACTGACCTAAATATATTAATTGAGTTTCATCAATAGATTCATTATGCACTTCTGGTCCACGTCACCTCACCACCCCCTCCCTTCATTCTACCCAATTAAAAACTTTTACAAATACGATTTGGTTTTCCCGAACGTACCCACTACCGGAAAAATCGGCGGCCTCCTTTCATGCTGGCCGCGTCCACCAACAAATCACTGAAAAAAAATTAATTAAGCCCTGCGAATATTTAATATTTTGTTTCTTTCGTTCGGCTTTTGTCGAGCTTCGTTCCACCGCCGCCGCCGCCGCCGACTTTGATTAAAAATTTAATATTGTTGATTTGTTTTTGGTGCGATTCCCGCGAATCAAAAGTAATTGGGATTCTTTTGAAAAATTAATGAATTTGTATTTTTCACCCACCGAGGACGGATGAATGGCTATGGGGCCGGAGGGGGCCCATCGGACTCGGGTGGTATTGAACGGTGCCGTATTGATGGCTGTGCTGATTAGTGAGGAGGAAACAAAGGTTGTTTTCGATGTAAACAAGATTATATTTGGGGTACGTTTAAAGAAAAAATAATTCCAAATTTTCGGACAAATAACCTGAGTGACAATATCTCTGATTTTAAATATATTTAATATACTTACAATTACGTTTTAAACTTCCTTTTAAACTCCGACCGAACTTTTAAACTCTTAGTTAAAAAGATACAATTCTGTTTGTGTTCGTACTATTGGGTTCTGTTCTCAAATGACTTAAAAATTTATCAAAACATTAAATGACGTGCATTGACTGTTTTATTGCATAGAATACAAAATAGGTGGCCAAATTACTAGGGACAGTACTCGTATTTATCACTACATATTATAAAACAAAGTCGCCTTTTCTGTCCCTATATCCCTATGTGCGCTTAAATCTTTAAAACTACGCAACGGATTTTGATGCGGTTTTTTTCAATAGATAGAGTGATTCAAGAGGAAAGTTTATATGTATAATACATGCATAATATACTAAGGCAACATTGCTAATTTTAGAGGTTTCTAACGTGATATCGTAAATTAACCTATTTTTTTAGGCTTATTTAGCAATTAGCAAAAACGCTGCCTAACCCTACGAGTTAGATCAAATTAATGTACTACAGTATTGTACACCATAAAAAGGTCTACAAAAAAGTCCGCGATGGTATATGTTTATCTTTTAGGGATAACTCACATTAACCATTTTTATTGTTTACTTTTTACGTGAGAAAATGGCTTATTTACGAAGCTATTTTAAGCAATACGGCATTAATCCTTATCGAATTAAGTACCTTAAATACAGTGTGCAATTAATATAGATCAATATGGTTCCTTACAGCATGTAAATTAAACAAATATTTTCGGAGATATTAATTTAAAATTTGCGTTTAAAAATGTGTAATGCAATAAAAATTGTATGAATTTAGATATTCCAAAGATAGCAGGAAATCTTCATAGTAAGTATAGGGGAAGAGGAATTGTTTTACTCCAAATTTAATGCGTGCAGGCCAAGGGCAGTAATGAATGAACCAAAAATACTGGATCGATTTTAATCATGTTTTCATTGAGTGACATAGGCATATATATTTTATGCCCGTGCAAAGTCGGAGCGGGCCGCTATGTTTTTATATACAACGTTCATATTTTTTCTGTAGTGTATTTAATTTAGTATCAGCATTGCACCCGTGCGAAGCCGGGGCGGGTCGCTAGTATAATTATAGTTTATAATATTTGTTGCAACAAAATATGCTGTTTTTAAAAGATTAAGTAGGTCTTAAATAAGTAATGGTATGATTTTATTTTTTTTTTCAAGGGGCAACACAGTATTCTCATTGCAGCATCATTTGTCAGTTTTGTGACGTTTCTTCCTATTCATTCGTTGTCCGTCAAAACGCGCGATTTGTAGTATTGTTTTTTTTAATATTATAAGGTTTCCTTTTTACCAACGAGGGTTTATCTGGACTGGACCTACAGTTTATCGTGGGCTCCGAACCAAGGTCCACGGAAGTAATCCTACCGAATGGCGAGTGACCAACTTAGAAATCATCCCAGAAGACCCTCGGTCTTACCCAGCTTAGTTAGTGGGGTGACGGTAATCATTTTCCTTATCGGATTTTACTAGGATTTGAATTTTTTCCAGTCTTGGCTAGGACGATCACAAACAAAACTTTACGATCATGCTGCAGTAGGATACGATCCCGCGACTATCGCAATAGTATGTGGACCATCCTGTTGCTTTTACCACTGCCCCAACCAATCCGGCTTACATTATTGTTGTTCTACTGCCTATATATCATGATTTCATTACTATATATACCTTAAGGCAATTCATATTGGCAAATCTGGCAGAATATAATACAATAATAATATATAAAATATATAACAAATAATTTTTACAATCAAATGATCATCAGCTGCAAAAGTATTGTATAAATAATTTCAAAAAGACACTGTCTTAGAGAGATATTAGATATATATGTACATTCAATGTTTATTAATTAATAGAGATAATTTAAATTAGATTAATTTTTAAAAATGTGGATGATTCTTTATAAACAATTGCTTCTGAAGACCTCGACATATATTTAGTAATCCGGTAATGAAGGGAACATTTTGCGAAAGAGAAATTACTGAATTTAACATAAAATATACAGAGAATAATATAATAGAGAAGCTTGTCTCTACGTTTGCATTTCCCGGAATACTTTATATTTGAAAATTATTTATTGGATTCTTTATTTCTGTGAAGTGCTTCTCAGATAATTATAATTAGATAGATTAATGTCTGGTACAAAAAGCGACTATGCAAGCATACGAGGGTCACTATTTATAGTATACGGGAATAGGAAAAAACAAATAGTTAAGCTGGGAATATGTTTTTATTGTTTTTCAAAGTACTTGCCACGATGATGGATACACTTTTGCAAACGCTTAAACCAATTTTCAAAGCATTTATTCCATTCCGAATGAGGTATCTTCAAAACATGATTTTTAAACGCTTGAATAGCTCCTTCGGCCGATGAAATCGTTGACCAGGCAGTTTATTCTTCACGGATGGGAACAAAAAGAAGTCATTGAGTGCCAAATCAGGGCTGTACGGCGGATGACCCATAAATTCGATGTTTTGAATGCTCAAATAGTTTCTTGTTTGAGCTGCTGTATGAGAGCTCGCATTGTCATGATGAAGAACAATCCGGCGCCTCTTGTTTGTTTTCCTTATTTCACCGAAAACTTCTGGCAAACAGATCGTTCTGTACGAATCAGAATTTACTATTATACGATCCTCTAGAGGCACTGTTGCAATATGACCAGTTTTCCCGAAGAAACAGGCCACCATTTTCTTTGAAATGCTTCGTGCGAGAACAATTTTTGTTGGGTTTGGTTCATCTTGGAACATTCATACAGTCGACTGCTGCTTACTTTCGGGCCCATACGAATATATCCATGATTCTTCACGTGTCACGATTTTATTAACGTCTTTCGAAGCACCGCGATTGAATTTTTTAAGCATTTCTTTGCAATAATCGACACGAGCCTTTTTTTTGAGCCATTGTCAAATTGTGTGGGATCCAACGAGCACATAACTTTCGCACAGCTAACTGTTCATGTAAAATCGCATATTAATCTCACAATAAGTGACATGACGATCTTGCTTAATCATTTCGCACACAGCATCAATGTTTTCTGGCACAACAGCCGATTTTGAACGACCTTCACGAAACTCGTCGTACAGTGAACTATGATCACGATTGAATTCATTCAACCAGCGATACACGGTGGTTTTTATTGGAGCTTATCGCCAAAAGTCAAATTAAGTTTATGGATGCACTCTTGTTGTGATAATCGACGTGGAAAATCGTAAAAAGTCAACACATGAAAATGTTCACGATTCAGTTCCATTTTTTGCCGAAAATAAACCGATAGCATCCATGCGACAAAATACGTCGAGTACGTCGTCAAAAATGTCAAACTTTCCGGTGGAACCGTCAGATGACAACAGTGCTGCAAATTCCCGAAATATAAATAGTGACCCTCGTATTCCTTTAAATTAAGGGAATCAAATAAAAGTTCTACACAATATTGGTGATACATATTTATTTATGCATCTCAAACTTAACCATCAACATTCTTCAAACCACTGTTCGATTAATTGGAACTGAGCTGCGTCATAACAATTATTGTTTGCAGAAACTTCACCATACCTTTTGACACCTAATTTTCGCCATTTTCTCCGAAATTACCAGCCGATATCCGCACCACGAAACTCACGCGAACAGTCGACATCTCCTAATTGAAACGTCCAGCAGGAAATATATATATATAATTGAAAGTTTTGCCGGTAGCGCAAAACATATTCCCGAACACAAATAAATAAATTTTGCGGGTTTTCGGATAGCTCCGGTGGGGAGGGGATTGTTTTCGCGCTTCTACCCTGGAAACGACAGAACACCAATTATAGGGCAACATGCAATGGTGGTGATGATTCACGAAAATCCACATAGCTTCATATTTTCTAGCTATTGTTTCTAAAGCAGTGTTAATTTGAAATTAAATGGGTTTATAAAAAAAAAGAGGTAATGAAGATTACAATTCTTGTAAACATACTAAGAATTTACTAATTATATTAATACTGAATATTACAAGCTCTTCTTAATATCATCCACTTGGTAGTCATGATAGTCAAGGACAGTCCCTCTCAGTCTCAGTCTAAAAATATGGTATAAATGATTCTAAAATATCCTAAAAAGACATATGTTAGATTTTTAACAGATAAAAACCCTCAGTCTCTTTTTGTATCAACATTCAATTTTGTTTCAGTTTTATATTGTTTCTTTTTTCCATAAAATAAAATAGTAACCCTTATATATATAAGTATAACTTTGCCCAAAAAAAAAGATGAGTAAGTTTGGTTTTCATCAAAAGTTTATTTGGTCTCTACATCTTTTTTTCGTTAAAATTGAAAAAGTATATCGACTAAATGGTGACCGCGATTCGCTATGCAACTTTCGGCTTCTTTCTGAGGAATTTTTATGACATCCTGCAACATCTGAAGCTGAATTTCTTCAATTTCCTGACGAATATTAACTCCAAGATGTTTAATCGTTTGGGGCTTATTCCCATAAACTTTTGATTTTAAAAAGTAAAAAAAGAAAAAATCTGGTGCTGTTAAATCCGGAGATCTGGCTAGTCATGCTAAATCGCCACTTCGCGAAATTACTCTTTCAGGAAAACGTCATTCACTAATTGAATTGTTGGACGAGCTGTGTGTGCTGTGGCCCCATCTTACTGAAACCACATGTCCACATGCCTATTATGAGTAACATTTTGCCTGATGATATATAAATTTGCACGCTTTGTAACTGTGATTTCTACTTTCATTACTCTTTTATATTTCATACGTTCATATTTAAGTTAAAGAAATTCACTGTCAAATCTCACTAGACACTTGTCGTGATTTTGGTGATGTTACTACATAATATTCTAGTATCACTAGTCATCTATATATTAGTGACAAAGAACACAAGACTTGAACTTGAATGAAAACTTCGAAATCAGCTAAGTAATTTGTAGTGAATTAAGACTTCGTCAAGAAAGTTTGAAAATACAAACTATTATAATTTGAATAGGATATTCTAACCCTTAGGAGCGTATGAATATATTTTGCGACTTGTGATTGTTGCTTGTTCAGATCGATGTAGTATGGTCTATTTGAAGCCGGAAGGAGTATTAAAATGAGTACATCCACATTGTTCTTTTGGTGCCGTTTAGCTATATTGCCAGAGAAAAAGAACTGAGGAAAAATTCTTTTCTCGAGCCACTCTCTGAGCTTTAACAGATATTTCGTCTAACTTTAAAATTATGCACCACATAAATATATTTTCGCGGTTGCTTGAACATCTAAAATAATGAAGTTATATTCTTAATATTGGCGTTGGGAACTATCGACTGAAAACAGTCGAAACAGTCGATAGTCGCAAAACAGTCGAAATAGTCGAGAGCCAAAAAACTAGCCACTGTTAATTTTGTATGTGCTTATATTTTCCAACGGTAGTTCAAGCGAGACGGGGATGTACATATTCCTTAGGGTACTAACTTTAAAAAAGAAAAGGAAAAAATAATTAATGAATACTATTAACATGCAACTAATTATTTCATTTTAAACAAAGTGAAATTACTTTTATATTTGAATGTTCTGTGGGTCTGTAAAAATTAATGGAATTTTTCTATGGATTGGAATAATACTCCCCAAATATTTTAACGCATTTTAATTGCTAATTTTAAATAATATACTATAATAAATATAGATAATACAGTATAACTTAAACAAAACCTGAAAACTAAAGATCTGAACAGTCGATAGTAAATAGTAACAAGATCAGTCGGACCGAAAATAGCGATTGAAAACAGTCGATACTCCTTTTCAGTCAGTAGTTCCCAACGCTACTTAATATCATTTGTTAAAAATAAATTACTATTGAAGCGAGAAAATCATGTTAATTACTTTTTGAATCTAACAAGTTGTACGTCATGGAATGAGTATGATTTTTGGATTACACAAATAACTGATTTTGGATAACTTCCCGCTCGGTGACTTTTAACTAACCCCCGCGCCTCAGCCCTTACGGTGCGCGCTATTCGCCCCCGCCACCCCCCACGCTCCCGAATCTAATTTTCCGAATATTTCACTATGCAGTTAAAATACCGGCCAGCCATTCGGTTCACAATTTAAATAAGAAGACTCGACGGAAAACGGTCTCCGCGCTGACCCTTTGCGGCCCAATTTACAATAAATTCGGACCGACTGACCGTCCTGATTCCGTTCCGGCCCTTATAAGAATGTCGCCCTATTACATATGGAATGCGCTCATTTCAGCTGCCGCCCCCGAAAGCCGTGTGCTGCGGGGGATGAACGGGGGAGTTCTTGCTGTGCGATAAAAATAGGTTGATATAGAATCATGATAATAAACAGTGAAGATCGCTTTCTGCTGTTCCCTGAAAATAGGGTCATTTCCACTGGATGTGTTAAATTTCTAACTCTGGACAGTATGAGATTTTCCACTAAGGGAGGTCGATGTTAGAATCAAACGAAACATTATTTGAGATCCGATCCATGTAGCTTTTAACCTATATTCTATTCAAGATAACAGTGAACTCACGTCATCAAGATGTAGGTGGATTAAACCTCCAGGGGATACCACTACGTGAAAAAAACACTAACTCATAGGTGGTGTAGAAAATGGAAATATAATAAAACAAAACCTTAACCTACAAACTATTGTACCTGTATAATTAACTGTAGTTTTTAGATTTACTATAATGTTAAGATAAATTATTCTTGATAACAGTATTTTTGTTTAAGTATTTTATTTAGATTAGAATTTTGTTATACGTCAAAGCCAAAATGAACTAAAACTCAAAGTTGATTAATGAATTTTTTAAATTTTAATCAGAATATAAAATGATGGGGTGGCGAATGTCTTTAAAAGTAAATTTCTGGCCCCTTTCCATTTCGATCTTTCTCCCTAATCTTGGAATGGTGACTGACCAGGTGTACGTTTTCAACAGGATATAAAAAAGACAGAAGATTGTTATCACGGAAGATAAAATGATAAAATGTTAGCAGATTACTGCTGGTTTAGCCACAAGAAACCTCCAACTTCATCTTAACAAAGCCGAATTGTTGTTGAAAACGTGGCGTATCAAAGAAAATGAGATAAATTCTACCCAAGTGACTTTTACCCTTTGTATAAGAACTTGTCCGCAAGCAGATATCTTTAAATAGCTGGAAATGCAGTTTGATGGACGTTTGACATGGAAAAATATATAGTTACAGAACACAAACAGCTTGAGCTTAAATTAAACCAAATATATTGGTTGATAGGGCGTAAATCCTCTTTAACATTAGATAACAAGGTTTTGCTGTATAAGTCAATACTTAGGCAAATTTGGACTTATGGTGTTAAACTGTGTGGTACTACTAGCAAATCTAACTTAGATATACTCCAGAGGTTCCAGAATAAAGTGTTGCGAGTCATCGTCGATTACGTCTCCAACAAACTGATTCAGCGCGATATCTCCTTAGAACTCATAACGAGTGTAATTCGAAGTGATAGTGCGAAGTACTCTGAAAGGCTGTAAGTGCATCCCGATGTATCCGCCAAGCAGTTAAATGTGCGCAGTGACAGTGAAGTGCGTAAGCTCAAACGCAAACTGCTATACGAACTGATTAATGGACACCTAGAGTGAGATTTTATAATCTCTAGAATAAATTTGAATAATCTTTAGAATTAGTTAGGATATACTTTTTAATAAAAATAGTATCTAGAATCAGATTTAGATTATAACTTGTACAGCAGATTACTTACTGAAGCGATCGTCTACATGTCGGGAGAGTTATATCATATAACGGAAATTATATGATAATACGTACTGACCACTGGCAGATTGTTGAAGTTCTAAGAGATTCATTAAAAAAATAAGAGGAAAAGCTAATATTCCGTCATTTTCTCTCAGAATATATGGCGCTTTCTTCTGTTGGCCGCTTAAACCTGAGCTAGTTTGATTCATTTTCATTCATTGATATTAATAATGTAAATAGATTAAAATGATTTAAAAATTTCATATTGTCTTTATTTATTTATAATACTTTAATTTATCATAACATTAAAATGGTACGAGTTACAAAAAATCAGTTTAAGTCCTTGTGTTCAGCAGGTTCAATTTGACAAAAAAACGTTTTACGTAATGTTAGATGACAAAACATTTGTCATGCAGTATTCATGTATCAAAATATCAAAAAAAATCCATAAAAATGTTTATATGTAAATATATATTACTATTTTTTTTTATAAAAGTAATAAAACAAATAAATAAATACGATTTGAAATTTTCATACCTTCTTTATATATGTATAGAACTTTAATTTATCATAACTTTAAAATGGTACATGTTACAAGAAATCCATTTATGTATTTTGGTTTAACAGGTACAATTTGAAATAAAAAAGCCGTTTCATTTAATGTTATAGAACAAAAAAATATTACACAGTGTTAGTATCAAAATATCCAAAGAAAATCCATCAAAAATGTGTACTTAAATTTTCATAAATAGTGTATCTATTATCGATATTAGATGGTATTTGATAAAAACAAACAGAAATTATAATAGCTCATTGGGTGTGGGTTTCATATCACGACTCGAAAAAGTTAATATTTCCTCATTTTCTTTCAGAATATATGGATCACCTTTTTTATTGGTCACTTAAACCTGAGCTATTTCAATTCATTGCTTATTTGTAAATATCTATTGCTATTTTTTTAACTAAATTATTAAAACAAATAAATAAATATGATTTAAAATTTTCATACTATCTTTATTTATTTATAGAACTTTAATTTATAATAACTTTAAAATGGTACACGTTACAAAAAATCCATCTAAGTTTTTGGTTTAGCAGGTACAATTTGAAATAAAAAAGCCGTTTCATTTAATGTTATAGAACAAAAAATGTTACACAGTGTTAGTATCAAAATATCCAAAGAAAATCCATAGAAAATGTGTACTTCAATTTTCATAAATAATGTGTCTATTATCGATATTAAATGGTATTTGATAAAAACAAACCGAAATTATAATACCTCATTGGGTGTAGGTTTCGTAGCACGACTCGAAAAAGTTAATATTTCCTCATTTTCTTTCAGAATATATGGCTCACCTTTTTTATTGGTCACTTAAACCTGAGCTATTTCAATTCATTGCTTATTTGTAAATATCTATTACTTTTTTAACTAAATTATTAAAACAAATAAATAAATATGATTTAAAATTTTCATACTATCTTTATTTATTTATAGAACTTTAATTTACAATAACTTTAAAATGATACACGTTACAAAAAATCCATTTATGTTTTTGGTTTAGCAGGTACAATTTGAAATAAAAAATGCCGTTTCATTTAATGTTATAGAACAAAAAAATGTTACACAGTGTTAGTATCAAAATATCCAAAGAAAATCCATAAAAAATATGTACTTCAATTTTCATAAATAGTGTATCAATTATCGATATTAATTGGTATTTGATAAGAACATACAGAAATTATAATATCTCATTGGATGTGGGTTTCGTATCACGACTCGAAAAAGTTAATAGTTCGTCACTTTCTTTCAGAATATATGGCTCGCTTTTTCTTTTTTATATATCTCTATATATTTTATATGTCTACTTTTACCAACTCTGGGCTTATCTGGACTGGGCCTAAAGTTTAACTTGGGCTCCGAACCACGGTCCTCAACATTAAGCCTACCGACTGGCGAGTGGCCAACTTTAGAAATCATCCCAGATGATATCCGGTCTTACCCAGCCTGGTTACTGGCGTGACTGGGATCATTTTCCTTGTCGGATTTTACACTCTTGCCTAGAACATTCACAAATTATAAACAAACACAAACATAAATGTACGACCATGCCTCAGCAGGATTCGAACCCGCGGCTATCGCACCAGTAGGAGGACCGTCCCATCGCCTTTATCACTGCGCCACCAAGCCGGCACTCACATTTTCTATTGACCACTTAAACCTGAGCTATTTCCGTTCATTATTTATCTGTAAATATATATTACTATTTTTTATAAAAGTAAAATATAAGTAAATAAATATGGCTTAAAATTTTTATATGTATATTTATTTATAGCAATTTAATTTATCATAAGTTTAAAATGGTACCAGTTACAAAAAATCAGTTTAAGACTTTGTGTTCGGGTACAATTTCACAAAAATAGTCATTTTATTAAATGTTGTAGAACAAAAAAAAATGTTACATAGTATTAGTATCAAATTATCAAAGAAAAATCAATAAAAATTTATAATTCAATTAACATGAATAACCTCTTTATTATCAATATTAATTGGTATTTGATGAGAACAAAGAACTTTAAAAAAATACATTGTATATGCAAACAGAAATTATAATGCAACAATGGATGTGGGTTTCGTGTCGCGACTCGAAAATCCCCAGCCTATCGTCGCAATTTCCATCGGGGAAAGCGATGGTGTTTTTCTCATTTTTCCTCCTCCCTCGTCGCCGTAAAGCTCCATCGACGGTCGACCTGACAAGCCGGATACCCCGGAATCAGCTTGTAAAACACCCCATTTTCCAATAAACTGATATCAATACCTCACCTGTTGCTGTTGCTCCCCCTAAAAATTGGGGTGAAAAACCGTTCGGGGGGTGAAAACGGTGCCGCGGCCGGGACCCGGCCCGTCGCCGCAGCCACTACTGCCCCAAATTGCATTGTTCGATTTTTTATTTAACGTTCTTTTGTAGTAAAACCTGTAATTCTCGTTGTATTGAAGTCATACGGTTTGTTTTTTTAAATATTAATCATTGAAAGTAGATTAAAATAATCTTTTTTTAGTCTGATTTAATGGTAAAATATTGTATCACAATTTTTTTAATCAAATTTTGCTTTATAAATATATATAAATAAATATTTCTTATGATGTATATATTTTTTATGAATTATTATTTATTATATGCTATACATAACATGTAGAAGATCATCTCAATAAATCAATGTCCATTAATCAAATTGGATGGCAGTAAAGATTTTAGTGACGAACGTATGAACTTCACTATCAGGGTTGACGATGCCAATTTATCATATTCTCCAATAATGCCAAGTTGTAAGTCCAATTCTCCAAGTTGGACAGAAAAATTTGCTAATTCCCAACAAATTCTCCTCAAAATTATTTTACGAATTCAAACAAGCCTCAACCGTTTAAATAATACTTATTTTTTATCTTTTCATAATATGGAATAAAGTGTAATGTTATAAATTATAACGTTATATTTTTTCCATATTCTTCTTGCACGCATTTTGCTTGATGGGTTAAACTTGACGGTACCGCCCAATGTCTTAATTCTTTCCCTCGTTACCATACTAAAGTACCTATATTTACAAAAATTTTTCGCCCAATCAGCGTTTTTACGGCGAAACACTTCAACCCTACAGCATTCACCATCATTGTTATCTTAATGAAGTTCAAGCCCATGTTGATGAAGATCCAGCATAGCATCAAGTCATCATATAATGTTTCTCCTGTCACAGATTTATGAAGCACTGGATATCGTTTCGGAACTTGCACCAATACTTTAATTTGTAGCTTTGAGGCTTCTAATGGATTTACAGCGAATATAAAAGAAAATAAAAGTTCGCTGATATCAAATAGCTTGTCAAATATCTGTTGAAGCCGGCTTGGTAGCGCACTGGTAAAGGCGAAGGGACGGTCGTCCTACTGTTGCGATAGCCGCGGGTTCGAATTTAAAATTTGTGAATGTTCTAGGCAAGATTGTAAAATCCGACAAGGAAAGGAAGTTGGTCACTCGCTAATCGGTAGGCTTAATACTGAGGACCGTGGTTCGTAGCCCTCGTCAAACTTTAGGCCCAGTCCGAATAAACCCATAGTTGGTAAAAGGAGACTTTAATACATACATATATATATATATATATATATATATATATATATATATATATATATATATATATATATATATAAATCTCTGTTCAATCGAATCAAAATTTTCATAATTTTTAAAATTTCCCATTTTTTTCTTTCATCTTTTAAACCTAGAAAATCTGTTGAACTGCTGAAGGCAGGATGTTAGAAGAGGACTTGACGTAGTTAGGATTCATGAAGCTAGCATAGAGATTACGCATCAATTAACAACTCTGTTCACTACTTTAACAGATATCTTCATTCATAACACATTCACACATCAGTCCCATTTAAATGATTAGCAAGGAAATTTTAAACAATCTGTTTTGGAATCGCTGAATGATGAGCCCAATTATTTGTTTGTACAGCAATATCTTATTACCTAAGGATACCTTCGGTATGCGTTCGACAAACCAATAAATTTGATTTAGTTTAAAACCAAGTTGTTTTGCTTTGGCAAATATGTGTTTCTTGAAAGACGTCGGTCTAGATTCACGCTAAAAGATATTTAAGATCATCCGCCCTGGGGAACAGGAAATGTTTTCAAACACAATTGAATTTTAATAAGGTATATTTTTTAGCCTCCTCTATGGTAACATTGGCAAGCAGTAAGAAATATACTGGAGATATAATACTCGAGCCAGCGCACTGACCTCTGTAATGTACTGAATGTAACACTCTACATCACTGCGATTGTTTTATTCTAGGAAATTATTCAATATTTAAACAAAATTGAGTTATACATAATTAGTCATTCTCATAAATAATAACGGATAGCACTTGATTAAATTTCATTTAATATAAATATGAATCATCAGTAGCATACCAAAGGGAGGTAAGTTATCCGCTTGACAATGTAATCAAACAGTGATTTTCAGTTAAATAATTATATTGTTTGTCTACATAAACTTAAGGATAAGTTAAGAGAGAATTTCAAGATACTGTGCGGCTCTAAAAACATAAAAACAAGAAATAGATTGCTTCAAGTTTGGGTGCACACGGAAGTTTAATGATAAATCAGGTAAATACAGGGGATGAAAACCACAATTTTTCACAGTATTAAGGGGCAAACTATTGTTCAAAGAAGTACAGCCCTTGAGAAAATACATTAGAAAAATTATTAGGCGGTGATATACGTTTAATATAGATTGTACACTATATATGACAAACATATATTTTAACATTTTCACTAAATTTACAACAAACAGCTTCAATATATCAATGAAAATACTTAAAATGTATTTTCTGTCTTCTATCTCTTACATCAAAGTTATTTTCTGTCAGAGGTAGAAGATAGAATTTTGAGAATTTTCGATATATATATATATATATATATATATATATATATATATATATATATATACATGAAAAATATGAAAGCAGCTCAAGAAAATCTAAATATAATTCTACAGAAAATTTACTATACAACTTATGGTTGGATACCGTCTGGAGATTTAAAAGTTGTCTTCTTACATCTTGCTTCTCGTCGGCAAAATCGATTTATAAAGTTTTGCATGTGAGCGAGACAGTATCCAAATAGATAAACAATGATGCTAAAAACACTGAACAACTCTCAACCTAAATATTTGAGAAAAATTTTTACCCATATATCAGAAAAAAAACTGAAATATTTGAATGTATTGGCGTTCAATTCCAACTTCGATGCAGCGGTGAATACAAAGCTAAATGAGATGTGGAGGTTATTTGAAGAAGCCGCGACGACGTTATTATGAAACATGGTAAGTCCCCGAGTATTAACTTATTATAGATTATATAATAAGGAAGTTCGAATATATATACCAGAAGCTTTACAGAGAAAAGGAAAAGAAATACAACAAAAACAACAGCAAATATTCTAAATAAATTTAAAATTTTTAAATTTTTTTAAAGAAAACGGTCAACATTCAAACATACATTAATTCGTACATTCGTTCAAATTTATATATATATATATATATATATATATATATATACATGAAAAGTATGAAAGCAGCTCAAGAAAATGTAAATATAATTCTACAGAAAATTTACTATACAACTTATGGTTGGATACCGTCTGGAGATTTAAAAGTTGTCTTCTTACATCTTGCTTCTCGTCGGCAAAATCGATTTATAAAGTTTTGCATGTGAGCGAGACAGTATCCAAATAGATAAACAATGATGCTAAAAACACTGAACAACTCTCAACCTAAATATTTGAGAAAAATTTTTACCCATATATCAGAAAAAAAACTGAAATATTTGAATGTATTGGCGTTCAATTCCAACTTCGATGCAGCGGTGAATACAAAGCTAAATGAGATGTGGAGGTTATTTGAAGAAGCCGCGACGACGTTCTTATGAAACATGGAAGTCCCCGAGTATTCACTTATTATAGATTATATAATAAGGAAGTTCGAATATATATATACCAGAAGCTTTACAGAAAAAAGGAAAAGAAATACAACAAAAACAACAGCAAATATTCTAAATAAATTTAAAATTTTAATTTTTTTTAAAGAAAACGATCAGCAGTCAAACATACATGAATTCGTACATTCGTTCAAATTCTTCAATTTATTTTTTGCTGGACAATGTGTCCATTACGATATTAAAATAATTCACAAATATTCGGCGATGAGCCAGCTTGCATGTGTAACTTAGAATTATTCTCATTAAAAATTATAACAGCTAATACTAAATAACTAATAATAAATATAAAACTTATTTCAATAATATTATAACTTTGAGAAACTAACTTTAAGGAAAGAACAGATTTAAAATTAATACGGAGAATCAAACGGTCGGTCGGTAGTTCTACATCTTACCTTTCCGAAGATCTCGAGAAAAATGTCTTCCAATCAACTCGAACGAGGCCTATTTTCACGCTGCACCTGATCGAGATCCCACGTCAAGATAGACAATAATTTCATATTTTATTAATACGTCCAACGATTACCAATTCCGAAACCACCCGTTTCAATCATTCGGAATCGGCGAGGATGACATAAAAACGTCAAGGGCAACAATACGGGACGCCGTGGGACGCGGCCGCTTCCAATCTGCCTCCTTCACCTCCCGAATTAGTCGGTGTCGATCACGGCGAGGGGCCCACCCGCCGTACCCCATACATCAGTCCTCTTTCTGATACAATTCTTTTATTGGAAGGTCGGGCGGCATGGTGAATTGATTAGTGTGTGGTTCGATGCCGATTCAACTTCACCAAAAACTTATTGGAATCGATGGACGTAATAATGTTGGCAATCTTACTGATAATAAGTCCACTTTTTTCTATCAAAACAGCATAGATATCGAGTCATTCTCTTGAATCGAATTCATAAGCGATGAAAGGTGACTATTGTATAGATAACTTTAATATGACAGGACTTAGACACGCTTAGTACAATCTTAATTTACAAATTAATTCATTACTATTGTTCTGTTGAGAAGTAAAATAAAACTAATCTACTTAAGCTAAAATTAAAAGTAAACGTATACACTAAACAAGTTTGTGTCGTGCGGTTCGCTTCAATCTTCTAATTTCCTTCGTATTGTCCAGAAACCGTATTGCTTCCACGTTGTTGTGATTTAGCAACCTTATTTCATGTTTTAAGGTGAAATTCTGGATCACTTCGTGTATCTATTTGATTTCGAGGCCATCGTGTAACTCTTCGTTTTTTACGTAGCGATAAGCATTGCTAATTAATCGTAGAACTTTGTTTTGGGCGCTTTAGATTCCTAGTTGGTTTGATGTTTTAGCGCAATCCCATATTTGCCCCCATAGATCGAAATTGGCTTTATAATTAATCCTTTATATTTATAAATCCCTTTAATATTAGGTCAAGTTGAGAGTATCCTTCGATTAACCAGTACTGCTTCTTGACTTTATATATATTCTCATCTGCTGTTTGTCTAACGTGATGTTTCCAATTTAACTAACATCGAGATATATTCCGAGGTATTTATTTAGCTGATTGTGATTAAGGAATCGGACATTCGTTAAGTGATATAATTAGAGTTTTGTTATTTCGCCATAACGCAAAATTAAAATGTACATATTTTAAGCAATTAAGCTGTATTTTCCAGTCTCTGGTCTATTTGTGGATCTTGGTAACCGCATTGTGTAGATAAACCACAATAATAAGAATATTGCTTATTAGATTGCAATTAACATTGTTTTAATAAACTTAACTAACCCTTGTACATGAAATACTCCATAAAAATTTAGTAGACTCTAAAAAGATTTTTCCACCACAACTACATATAAAGTTGGATGGCATCCATGAATAGAATAAGAAATTAAGCTTGGATATAACATAAAGATGCTTCGACTAAGTTTTTATACTATGTGGAAACCCCTAACTATAAACTTATATCTAGTGTATAGACAAGTTCAAATATCTTAATTGTATTTCTTATCCATACAACCAGCAGAGGAAGGAGTGGAAACAATTTTATCAGGACATAATAGAGATGGAGAAACAATAGTAATAATAATGGTGTACCAAAATAATACGTGATCACTATTGGTGCATTCTGTCATAATATATTTAGGTTTTTGTCAGTTCGCCGCAACGCAAAATTAACATGGACAGATTTGGAGCTAATAAGCTGTATCTTCCAGTCTCTGGTCTATTTGTGGATCTTGTTGACCACATTGTGTAGATAAACCACAATAATAAGAGCATTGCTTATTGGATTGCAATTAACAATGTTTTAATAAACTTAAGTAACCCTTGTACATGAAATATTCCATAAAAATTTAGTAGACCCCAAAAAGATTTTTCCACCACAACTACATATAAAGTTGGATTCTAAATATTTGGGTAGGAAATGTTCGCATTTATCAAGATTTCAATTGATTGATTGGTGTTCGATTCAAACTTCGAAGCTTCTATGAATAGAATAAAAAATGAGGCTTGGATATAACGTAAAGATGCTTCGACTAAGTTTTTATACTATGTGGAAACCTCTATCTATAAACTTTTATTTATATTATAGGAAAGTTCAAATCCCTCAATTGTATTTCTTATCCATAGTACCAGCAGGGAAGGAGTGGAAACGGTTTTATCAGGACATAATAGAGATGGAGAAACAATAGTAATAATAATGGTGTACCAAAATAATACGTGATCACTATTGGTGCATTCTGTCATAATATATTTAGGTTTTTGTCAGTTCGCCGCAACGCAAAATTAACATGGACAGATTTGGAGCTAATAAGCTGTATCTTCCAGTCTCTGGTCCATTTGTGAATCTTGTTGACCGCATTGTGTAGATAAACCACAATAATAAGAGCATTGCTTGTTGGATTGCAATTAACAATGTTTTAATAAACTTAACTAACCCTTGTACATGAAATTTTCCATAAAAATTTAGTAGACCCCAAAAAGATTTTTCCACCACAACTACATATAAAGTTGGATTAAATATTTAGAAAGGAAATGTTCGCATTTATCAAAATTTCAATTGATTGATTGGTGTTCGATTCAAACTTCGAAGCATCGATGAATAGAATAAAAAATGAGGCTTGGATATAACATAAAGATGCTTCGACTAAGTTTTTATACTATGTGGAAACCCCTAACTATAAACTTATATCTAGTGTACAGGCAAGTTCAAATATCTTAATTGTATTTCTTATCCATACAACCAGCAGAGAAAGGAGTGAAAACGGTTTTATCAGGACATAATAGAGATGAAGAAACAATAGTAATAATAATGGTGTACCAAAATAATACGTGATCGCTATTGGTGCATTCTGTCATAATATATTTAGGTTTTTGTCAGTTCGCCGCAACGCAAAATTAACATGGACAGATTTGTAGCTAATAAGCTGTATCTTCCAGTCTCTGGTCCATTTGTGAATCTTGTTGACCGCATTGTGTAGATAAACCACAATAATAAGAGCATTGCTTATTGGATTGCAATTAACAATGTTTTAATAAACTTAACTAACCCTTGTACATGAAATATTCCATAAAAATTTAGTAGACCCCAAAAAGATTTTTCCACCACAACTATATATAAAGTTGGATTCTAAATATTTGGGTAGGAAATGTTCGTATTTATCAAAATTTCAATTGATTGATTGGTGTTCTATTCAAACTTCCAAACTTCTATAAATAAAATAAAAAGTGAGGCATGGATATAACGTAAAGATGCTTCGACTAAGTTTTTATACTATGTGGAAACCCCTAACTATAAACTTATATCTAGTGTACAGGCAAGTTCAAATATCTTAATTGTATTTCTTATCCATACAACCAGCAGAGAAAGGAGTGAAAATGGTTTTATCAGGACATAATAGAGATAGAGAAACAATAGTAATAATAATGGTGTACCAAAATAATAGGTAATCACTATTGGTGCATTCTGACATAATATAATTAGGTTTTTGTCAGTTCGCCGCAACGCAAAATTAACATGGACAGATTTGGAGCTAATAATCTGTATCTTCCAGTCTCTGGTCTATTTGTGGATGTTGTTGACCGCATTGTGTAGATAAACCACAATAATAAGAGCATTGCTTATTGGATTGCAATTAACAATGTTTTAATAAACTTAACTAACCCTTGTACATGAAATATTCCATAAAAATTTAGTAGACCCCAAAAAGATTTTTCCACCACAACTACATATAAAGTTGGATTCTAAATATTTGGGTAGGAAATGTTCGCATTTATCAAGATTTCAATTGATTGATTGGTGTTCGATTCAAACTTCGAAGCATCGATGAATAGAATAAAAAATCAGGCTTGGATATAACATAAAGATGCTTCGACTAAGTTTTTATACTATTTGGAAACCTCTGTCTATAAACTTATATTTATATTATAGGAAAGTTCAAATCTCTCAATTGTATTTCTTATCCATAGTACCAGCAGGGAAGGAGTGGAAACGGTTTTATCAGGACATAATAGAGATGGATACGTGATCACTATTGGTGCATTCTGTCATAATATATTTAGGTTTTTGTCAGTTCGCCGCAACGCAAAATTAACATGGACAGATTTGGAGCTCATAAGCTGTATCTTCCAGTCTCTGGTCCATTTGTGGATCTTCTTTACGGTTTTGTGTAGATATACTACAATAATATGTATACTGCTCGCTTCACTTTTTTCCTCAGATTCTACAGTAAATGAATCATATATGATTGATTTATTTACATTATTGAATTATATACTGAAATGAATTCGTTTTGAATAACATACAAAACAACCGAAATTTCTTTTTTCCCAACCCATTAATATGGCCAGGAGAATTGGTCATATTTTTAAGAGCCAATTAAAGTAAAATAATTTATATATGGACTGTAATTTTGTAAGATAAACTCAAAATATTATATTAATATAAAATTATAATATAAGTTAACAAATTTTCATCCAAAAAAGGATACTATTAGGTGCTAATATGTATTCTGCTAATTTTTCGCAAGAATGGTTATGGTTATGACCTGGCGAAGCTGGCCGATCGACTCCAAGGCCAAATTGTTTTGGTCGCCAGACAATGCTCTCAGTTTGGTAGGACCAGAGTGGCGTGGTGTCTCACGGACTGTTGAAACTTGTTTAAATAGGTAATAGTACCGCTACCGACACCAAAGGATCAATTTGAACCACGAATTGATCTATAAAAGTCCATAATGATCCATAATATTGATAATAAGATAACGCATCGTCTCGTAAATCAAAACCGCTCAATGAAGTGTAGAAAGTACTTGGATATGATATATTATCGCAACGGCCTTACTCTCCAGACCTTGCCCCGTCCGGCTATCGGCTTTTCACATCAATGGAACATGCGATTGCAGAACAGCACCCCGCCAATTTCGCTCCGCAAATTAGAAAATGGTTCGATGAATGGCTTACTCAAATGACAAACAATTTTTACGCTATCATCGGTAAATTGCTTGAAAGGTGGACAAGATGAGTAGAATCAAATGGACAATACTCTGAAAGAATAAATTTTTCCATTTTCTTGATAATTATGTCATTTTTTTTTTCAGTAGGAGGTATTCACATCTATGCAGCATGTGGCTGATGGTTTCGAAATCACGAAGAGCAGCGAAAATGGACCTATAATTGGATGTCTGCCAAACCAACATCCACCTTTCGGCTCTTTATCGCCAAGTTGTCAAAATGAAAGGGCATAGTTTTAGAAACTGTTATTAGACTGTAAATTTTGAGGAAAAATGTGAAGCAAGAAATATTCACATTATTGCAATCAATGTTAGTTGTTACTACACTTTAACTATTATTTTCATATCGTTTTCGATTTTGATTTCAATTTTTATCATGTTATTTTATGGTTATTTTTATAGTTTCTCATCTGTTATGTTTTTTTATATGTTGTAATTTTATTACGTCCTTACAGTATCAAAAGTCCGTCAATTTGTTTAGCGCGCTTCAATATCTCTATCTGGAACTGAAAAAATACTCATTGGTATTACAACACGTATACACTATATAAATCCCTGCGGTTTGATTCGCTTCATTCTTCTGATTTTCCGCGCGATGTCTAGCAGAAGTGTTGATTCCAAGCTGCTGTGATTCAGTAACTTTACTTTATATTTCAAAGCAAAATCTTGGATTACTTAAGCATTGATAATTAATAGACGAACTTTGTTTTTGCAGAAATTAGGATGTACGCACGCGCATAAGTTAGCTATAGAGTTATCACCATTCTCTGTTATGACGAGTCTCTAAAAAAACACATTTGGGGTATCAATTTAAATAGTATCAAAAGGCCATTCTAAAACTGAATTAATCAATCTATTTGAAAAACTACAAGGCACGCGAAATAAACAGGTACGAATATAACAAATTTGAAAAAATATTCAATATATATAGCATATATTTTAAACGATGACGATATAACGAATAACAATACGGTAGAACGACTTAAAAACCATTAAAAAGAATTATCATACAAATGATCAATTTAGAAATTCGTCCGTAACATTTATTTCCATCCATGAAGCGAGTAATTTGCATTTCTTTTGTTTCCAAATTAATTATTTCTACGTTTACAATAGTTATTGTAATTATATACATACGTAAACGGTGTAGCAACGTGCATTAAGCGCCCATTTTTATTGCCATTAAGCCCGGATAAGTTATTAAAAGTTTCACCTGTTCCTTTCCTCTATTTGTGGGATGTGCGTTGTTGATGAATCAAATCGTATTTTTTAATTTGGCACCGTGTTACGGTCGACGCGGAACTTTCTAGTGGTGTTTCTTTCACTGATATTTATTGACTTTGATATGATTAAAGTTATTTATAATATTTAGCATATATTGTTTTTAATTAAATAACTATAACTATATAGCTTCAATTTATAACTATATTACACATAGTCTGTCCAAAGAAGTTTTGTACATTCGTAATCTAAGTTGTGACGTCGAAACGTTGCAATGTTGCTGTATCAACTCTGAGTTTTAGTTCAGTTTGGCTTTGACTTACAATAAAATTCCAATCTCAATAAAATAATTAAACAAATATAATGTCATCAAATATAATTTATTTTAACGTTATATTAAATCTAATGCAGATATTATGAACAGGCACTTAACTACAATTAAGTACACAGTTATAATAGTTTGTAGGTTGGGGTGATGTTTGATTATATTTACATTAAATTAGGCGATTTTGTAGTTGTATCACCTGGAGGCCTAATCCACCTATTTAACAATTGTATATCCAAGTAATATATTTTACTTTCATTGGAGAGCATATTTACCTATTAAGCTTAGTTCTTGTGTGTTTCGGTACAATGTTTCCTTGTAAATTTCTGATATCACTGTATTTCTCCTTCGTTTGTTCTGTTAATACCTGTATACATCATTCTTGATAAAACTAGATTTAATCACTGCATTCTCCTTAACGCATTTGCCATATCTACAAAACAGTTACTAGTCGTTCTCTCCTGACACATTTTAACCAAATTTTCATGTATATTCTGAACAATTACAAACTTATCTGTGCACATAAAATTTTTACACTCTAGAATAACATTTCCTACAGTTATCATATGTTAATTATATACGCACCTTCACTTGTTTCCGTTCTCATCACCCTGCCTTAGAAATTGGCAGAATGGCTTGAATCATGCATCATCATTCTGATTGAGTTCATCCAAACCGAAGGTGTTATTAACCATTCCTGTTTCTAGCATGGGGTACAATATATCTCCAAAAAATTATTAATAAATGCTATGACTAATAAAACGTAATCATTTGTTATAGCAACGTTTAACTTTTGTTGTCATAGCACTATTTTAATTATGAACTTGCCGTGAGTGACCATTGAGTATATAGGTCCCTTTCTGAAATATCCATATCTTATCTAAATACATAAATTGAAATAATACATCTTCCTTAATTTTATTATATGGCTTTTGAAAATTGTATTCTTTTAAGAGCAATATCCAGAAGTTCCATTAGACCTCTTCGATGCTTTAACACTTTCCGTTAAAATAATTTAATTGAATTATGTTAATTATTATCTCTCATAGAGCTAACATCAAGCTGATCTTGATTGGTCACCCGACTCTTATGAGGACGGTTTTTTTTTTGGTGAATTCATAATTACATTTTTTAATTTTTGAAACATTTCAGTGACCTTGTCCATACTATCATTTACCTCTTTAACGAGTTTTAGTGGCAAGAGGGACCTCCATTATCTTGTTCCTGTTCAACGTAACTGATTAGAGAAGCATTATGTTCGGTCTGGCTTCCCAATTTTCAATCAGAGTAATAATAAGTTTGCCGGTTTATAACCTCTTATCACTATTGTTTCATACGTTTAACAATCAGACGACTTTGGCAGGTTATTTCGGTTACACGTTCGAACTTATCAGACAGCATTGTGTCTCTTTTTAACTAGAATTACATGAGAAGGAAAATATTGTCGGATTCTAAAACCAATTTGCAAATTGCGGCAGGCAATACATTAAACATCTTGATAACGTATATACAAAATAGGTGAATGCTGAAGGATGGTTTAATATTTTTTCCCATGAAAATCTAATTTGAATAGATTTCAATATTCAATTCCACGTCATCGTACACTTTAGACTTTCATTGTATTCAATAGTGGCTACTTTGGGAAACAATCAACCTTCATTCGGTAATCTTCGACAATCTGCGCATCGTTTTGCAGCGTTGCCATTTACAAGCGATAGAAAGGTAGAATCCAATCAGCCATATTTGTTTTGGCTCTGAAACTGCTCAAATGTCTAATATCATTGTCTTGTTTCTTTAGAATTTCAAGCTATTGTTTATATTTTCTTTCATATTTGTTTGTTAGTTTCCATATTGTCGATTTCCATTCATCGGGTTTATTAATTAATTTTTCATTTATAAATAAGGTTAAGAATTCGAATATACAGTTTATATTCATTTATTTTACATAAGGAGTTAAGTATTTCAATATTATCTATTTTTGTACTGTTCAGGTTCTAGTTTTATATGATAGGCAATGGATAAAGCATTTAGTTGCGAGTAATGTCAAACCACCAGACATATATTTGAGGAAATTTCATCTAGATGAGCATGATTCAGCGAATGAGCAATTAGATCTCAGATATTAATAGTGCTTCCGCGCATACTTTTTAATTTAGCAATTGTTAATCATAAGTTAGTAAATTTTTGATTCCTCAAGAGTTTATTACAAAAGGCCTACGATTCAGAGTGGCTCATATATGAATTAATTTAACCCTTTCAACAAAGTTAAATCAACGGACAAGGAAAGTATTGACCGAAAATTACGTTATTAGTATGAATGAGAACACATTCCGTTAAAATTCAATTCACAAAAAAGCAAACGGTTTCATGCAAAACGAGCCCAAAAAAAAAACGTTTATTTTCAAGCGGGACCTGCAAGTATCCATTGAAATCAAGTAGACTATGACGATGGTGTCTCGTTCCCTTATCGGGAGACGTCGAAGACGGTTGGATAATGACATAGTTCGTATCCGGAGGAAATACGTTTCGAGTACCAACCGATTTTTAGATCTCGTTTTCGTTTTAGT
Organism: Rhynchophorus ferrugineus; assembly: GCF_030347505.1. Classification (NCBI taxonomy): domain Eukaryota; kingdom Metazoa; phylum Arthropoda; class Insecta; order Coleoptera; family Curculionidae; genus Rhynchophorus; species Rhynchophorus ferrugineus. Next base: position 8,137,392 of record NW_027472582.1, on the reverse strand, counting down.
GATTTAACGAGGGTTAAAAGGGATGGACAACTTGCGGTTCTTCACTGACTGGTGAGAAAGAAACTAAAACAGCCTAGGATCAGAATTATATATGATATATAATATTAATTAAAGTACTATATGCTCACATATTAAAAAATATTAACAATTTTTTAAATTATTTAATTACTAGCTGACCCGACAGATTTCGTCCTGTCAAAAAGATTTGTAATGTGGCAGTTTTTGTGCCTACGTATTTTAAAAAATTCTCCTGAACAGAACCATCACCCTGGTGATAGGGCGTTGTGAATAAAAAATAATTAAATAAAACATATATAAGGATTGAAAAGTAAGTAATCGCTTTATTGTTAATCATGTGAATCATAATTATTATTATTATTATCATTATATTGCTTTGTGGTATACGATGTTTTTTGTTTGATTACCTGGCGCATAGATAAACAAATCTGATGGTTTTCCAACACGGGAACAGGCAACATACAATTGACCATGTGAGAAACATGGGTTTTCTAGATTAATACCACAAACACTTAATGATTGCCCCTGGGACTTGTTTATAGTCATAGCAAAAGCAAGCCGTCAACATGTCTATAGGAAATTTGCCATTACCAATGTCAATGAGTTGTTTAGAGAATATGTTTCCAGATTGGTCATTTTGCAACTCGACACGCATATTCTTGCTTAAATGAAGTACTTTAACATGTTTCCACAAATTGGAGGACTTTAGACATGCATTGAGTTCATCAGCTGGCGTTGATCGTGGAATCACTGGCAATGTTTGACGAAAATCTCCTGCTAATAAAATCATTGCACCACCAAATCGGTTATTATTGCTACGTAGATCTTTTAAGGTTCTGTCTAAAGCCTCCAAAGATTTTTTATGTGCCATCGTGCATTCATCCCAAACAATCAATTTACATTGCTGCAAAACCTTTGCCATTGCAGAGTTCTTCGAAACGTTGCAGGTTGGAGTTTCATTGCTTTGCATATTTAATGGCAATTTTAGTGCTGAATGGGCTGTTCGACCACCTTCAAGCAAAGTTGCTGCGATTCCCGACGAAGCGAGTGCAAGTGCAATTTTATTTTGTGAGCGAATTGTTGCTAATATTAATGAAATAAAAAAAGTTTTTCCTGTACCACCAGGTGCATCTAAGAAATAAATCCCTCCAGTTTCATCATTTGTTACTTTCATAAGAGTTTCAAATACATACTTCTGTTGTTCATTTAACAGTGGAAGATTTGTTTGAATTTATTCTTTCAAAGCGTTGAGATCATACAGTCTTTCTCGATGCAACTCTTGGTTAAAAGCGTCATGCATTGGACGATTGGGCGCGGTCAGGCCTAATTGAATTAATAGTTTGTTTGACATTATCAAGCACATGTCCTCAATTGAAATCAATGCTTCATTGTAAATTTCTTCACTGATTTGTATATTTGGATTTCCCATTCTATTCCGTATTTGATACAAAATATCATCACACATATAATATTTGTACTTCATCCACAAATCAATTGGGTTTGATGGGAAGCATGTAGATATGATTATAGAAAACAATGTTCGTATTTGATGAGTGTGTGATGATATTACAGCATCATTGAGAGTTTGATCCCAATGAGCGTCATTTTCAAGCAATTGCAAACGTTGACAGGCTTCTCTGTAGGATCCACACAATTCACCATCAACAGTTCGTAACTGTTGGAATGATGTTGGGCCACGTACATTGACTAATAGCAGTCGTAAATAAAAACATTCATCATTGCTTGGATGTACTGAATAAATCCGGCCAATCGCATCGGTGGAATATACATCTGTATATCCTGGAACTGGTTTTCCTTGTTTCCGTCGTATAAATCTCCTTGAGGATTGATTCCAGGTATAATATTCTGGCATTTCAGAATATAGCAATGTTTGTGCGAAATCATCGTTTTGGCATGTCTCAAAAAAACTGGTTAATGTAGTAGATGGTGGCTGAGCAGCTCTTTGTACTGCGTTCTGTGCTGTAAAATACACTCTCAAATAAATTTGCAGGAATTTGTTGTCGCTATCTGACACTGGTAACAGTGAACCTGCTCTGTGATATATTTGCCCTTGTATCTGTAAATAAAAAAAATATTATGGTGTGGTATAAATTAATGGATTGTCAATGATCAAACTTAAATAATATTTGATCTTAAAAAGTATATATTTAGTTTTAACTAATATCTATCAAATATAAAATATAATAAAAGTGTCACTGAAACTGAATCACCATATAATATGATGACTAAGTGATATATTTCGTAATGATTAAGAAATTGAAGATTAGTAACACATCTTAACTTTGGTGACAGAAAATTTTGTTCGCTAAAATAATTATGAGTAACTGCTATAATACATACCTTGAAAGTTGGCATAAAATTTTCCCGAACTGCATTTGTTGCCCCAAATGAAGTCATTTGAAAGCAATTGTTATATTGTTGAATATGTGTCAAAAAGTGTATAGAATCTGTTCCTATTCCTGAAACCAATGAGTACAATGGTTCTGGTGGTGGATCCAATTGTATCAATTTCACTTTACCATTTGCGCAACACAATCCATTGGCTTCGTTTTTGTATTTTAATGCCTTACAGTGTGAGCAAACCAAGTTCATAGAACCAATAACAACACATTGGTAGTTACTGTAGTCAATTGACACATCGTAACTGAAAGCAGCTGGATTCAAACTTGCGCGATTATTAGTTGAATTTCGCGCTCGCGCTTCACGCGTTTGTGATATCCGAATTCTTTCACGTTCATTTCCGTCGTCACGTTCTTGTGCAGTACGATTAGATCGGTAATTAGCTTGGTTTATAGCATTTCTGGTTCTTCTACCTAAATTGCTTCGTCTTATAGGAGGCATATCAAATATAAATTATTTTTTCACTAATCACGAACTAAACAAACACTAACTAACTAAACACTCTGCACAAAACACGATATACGAATTTGTTTCGTGTATCACTTGACAATTCATCTGTCATCTGTCAAAAGTCATCTGTAACAGACAACTTTTTTTTTTTAAATTTGGTATGACTTCAACTCAAATCCTTTTAAGCCGTACGAATTGTTTTATTTATTTAAAATTTGAATTAAATTTTAAACAAATAAAAAATTTTAAATAAATAAAACAATTCGTACGGATTAAAAGGATTTGAGTTCAAGTCATATCAAATTTAAAAAAAAAAAAGTTGTCTGTTACAGATGACTTTTGACAGATGACAGATGAATTGTCAACTGATACACGAAACAAATTCAAACAAAAATGGCTATTTTTAGGGTTTTTCCAGCAATAATTCTAATTTTTCTCGCCGTAAAAACCATCCCTGAACTTCAACGAACATTTTAAAAAAAGATTTGGCCAAATTGGTCCAGGCGTTGTTGAGTTATGCGCTTAGGAACATATTTTGCGATTCATTTTTATATATAAGACTAGCTGACCCGACAGACTTCGTCCTGTCAAAAAGATTTGTAATGTGGCAGTTTTTGTGCCTACGTATTTTAAAAAATTCTCCTGAACAGAACCATCACCCTGGTGATAGGGCGTTGTGAATAAAAAATAATTAAATAAAACATATATAAGGATTGAAAAGTAAGTAATCGCTTTATTGTTAATCATGTGAATCATAATTATTATTATTATTATCATTATATTGCTTTGTGGTATACGATGTTTTTTGTTTGATTACCTGGCGCATAGATAAACAAATCTGATGGTTTTCCAACACGGGAACAGGCAACATACAATTGACCATGTGAGAAACATGGGTTTTCTAGATTAATACCACAAACACTTAATGATTGCCCCTGGGACTTGTTTATAGTCATAGCAAAAGCAAGCCGTCAACATGTCTATAGGAAATTTGCCATTACCAATGTCAATGAGTTGTTTAGAGAATATGTTTCCAGATTGGTCATTTTGCAACTCGACACGCATATTCTTGCTTAAATGAAGTACTTTAACATGTTTCCACAAATTGGAGGACTTTAGACATGCATTGAGTTCATCAGCTGGCGTTGATCGTGGAATCACTGGCAATGTTTGACGAAAATCTCCTGCTAATAAAATCATTGCACCACCAAATCGGTTATTATTGCTACGTAGATCTTTTAAGGTTCTGTCTAAAGCCTCCAAAGATTTTTTATGTGCCATCGTGCATTCATCCCAAACAATCAATTTACATTGCTGCAAAACCTTTGCCATTGCAGAGTTCTTCGAAACGTTGCAGGTTGGAGTTTCATTGCTTTGCATATTTAATGGCAATTTTAGTGCTGAATGGGCTGTTCGACCACCTTCAAGCAAAGTTGCTGCGATTCCCGACGAAGCGAGTGCAAGTGCAATTTTATTTTGTGAGCGAATTGTTGCTAATATTAATGAAATAAAAAAAGTTTTTCCTGTACCACCAGGTGCATCTAAGAAATAAATCCCTCCAGTTTCATCATTTGTTACTTTCATAAGAGTTTCAAATACATACTTCTGTTGTTCATTTAACAGTGGAAGATTTGTTTGAATTTATTCTTTCAAAGCGTTGAGATCATACAGTCTTTCTCGATGCAACTCTTGGTTAAAAGCGTCATGCATTGGACGATTGGGCGCGGTCAGGCCTAATTGAATTAATAGTTTGTTTGACATTATCAAGCACATGTCCTCAATTGAAATCAATGCTTCATTGTAAATTTCTTCACTGATTTGTATATTTGGATTTCCCATTCTATTCCGTATTTGATACAAAATATCATCACACATATAATCTTTGTACTTCATCCACAAATCAATTGGGTTTGATGGGAAGCATGTAGATATGATTATAGAAAACAATGTTCGTATTTGATGAGTGTGTGATGATATTACAGCATCATTGAGAGTTTGATCCCAATGAGCGTCATTTTCAAGCAATTGCAAACGTTGACAGGCTTCTCTGTAGGATCCACACAATTCACCATCAACAGTTCGTAACTGTTGGAATGATGTTGGGCCACGTACATTGACTAATAGCAGTCGTAAATAAAAACATTCATCATTGCTTGGATGTACTGAATAAATCCGGCCAATCGCATCGGTGGAATATACATCTGTATATCCTGGAACTGGTTTTCCTTGTTTCCGTCGTATAAATCTCCTTGAGGATTGATTCCAGGTATAATATTTTGGCATTTCAGAATATAGCAATGTTTGTGCGAAATCATCGTTTTGGCATGTCTCAAAAAAACTGGTTAATGTAGTAGATGGTGGCTGAGCAGCTCTTTGTACTGCGTTCTGTGCTGTAAAATACACTCTTTGTCCATTTTCTAAATGCACAGCTAAGTGAACAACAGAAGGGTGTCTCTCGGGTGAATAGGAAAAGAAAATATTCGCCAAACTGCTTCATTACTACTGACATAGCGGCCCATTTGGTATTGGGTAACTTCATCATTAGAATTCCCTGCACCAATTCCAATCACAGCCATATCACTCCCTTTGGTTACATATTTGCAAATGTATTTAATCGATTTCACTGAATGGCAAGATTCAACGTTGATGTGTGCTTTGAATGTCTTTGATAAAATGGGTGAATATGGAACAATCCAACGATTATCTATTTCAATATCTTGTTAATTTAATTTGACAATTGTTGATTTTCCATTGTCTACTGTCGATCTGCGACGATACAATGGATAACCGTCATTACCAGTAATTGTTTCCGATATTAATGTCCGTGGATATCGTTTTGAACATTTACCATCCATCATACACGGTGAATTTTGATTAAGAGTTCCACAGGGACCATGTATCATGTTTTTGATAACTACCTCATGCAATCCAGGATCTACTTGTACATTAGGGATTTCAGCTGATATCACTGCATCAACTTCATTTGGCCTTATCTTTTCAACCAACCAAATCAAAATGTGTGCATGTGGCAATCCTCGTTTCTGCCACTCCACAGAATACATCCAGCAGCGTGTCTCACCAAACACATTATGTTTTACGATGAAATTCATTAAAGATTTCAACTTTTGTCTAAAGACTCTGGCTGTAATATCATGACGATCAATGGATGATTTCCCAGGTAATAACTCCTGCTTAATTTCTATCCATTGCGGATTGCATGTAAATGTGATGAACAAATCTGCTGTACCATAATGACGAACATACGACATGGCATCTTGAGCATATTCGTGCATATGCCGAGGGCTTCCGATGTATGTTGCTGGAAGAATAGTCATCCGACCGACATTCTGTGCATTTCCATCAGTATTAATCGCATCTCGAAGGTGAATATACTCTTCAGATCGGAGTTTGGTTTGATTCAACCTGATGAATGTTAATCTCTCCGTTTCAATTTTAACATACATGTCATCAACATATTTGTGATATAATCGCCGACATTTCAATATGCGATTATCTGCATTTTCCCGAATCATTAGGCGGTATGAATAATAGTTCATTGAACTGACTTTTTTGTTGGTTTCAGAACCTGTAAACAGATTTTGTTTTAATAACATTCAAATATAAAATTAAAATACATAATATAGTGACTGAGATATTATCGCCATAGCTAAACTAATATTTTAGTTACCTGTAATGGGATTTATCATTTTTATTGATAAATCGTAGCCATCTTCACCTTGCCAAAATATAATGGGATATTGCAGTGCATCATATGAGCGGTGTGTTTCCTTTATAGGTTGTAATTGAAAATTCCGACGATGTAAAACAATATCACGGGATTCCAAGTTTTCTCCAACTACAACGATAGCAACTTCATCAATAGTTGGTGCATTAAAACGTCTTGTATGTTGACCTGCAGGTGTTTTATCAGCTCTGATTACAATTTTGTGATTATCGGATGGCATCAGATCCAGGGCAGTTTTAAACAATATAATCAATTGATTGTGTTGATGAAATAAAGTTTGTAATTGTTCTACAATAGACCTTTTTACTAAATTGTTATGTGCACAACGCAGATCAATTTCTTGTGGTGAATTGCCCATAAAATAAATTTGCAGGAATTTGTTGTCGCTATCTGACACTGGTAACAGTGAACCTGCTCTGTGATATATTTGCCCTTGTATCTGTAAATAAAAAAAATATTATGGTGTGGTATAAATTAATGGATTGTCAATGATCAAACTTAAATAATATTTGATCTTAAAAAGTATATATTTAGTTTTAACTAATATCTATCAAATATAAAATATAATAAAAGTGTCACTGAAACTGAATCACCATATAATATGATGACTAAGTGATATATTTCGTAATGATTAAGAAATTGAAGATTAGTAACACATCTTAACTTTGGTGACAGAAAATTTTGTTCGCTAAAATAATTATGAGTAACTGCTATAATACATACCTTGAAAGTTGGCATAAAATTTTCCCGAACTGCATTTGTTGCCCCAAATGAAGTCATTTGAAAGCAATTGTTATATTGTTGAATATGTGTCAAAAAGTGTATAGAATCTGTTCCTATTCCTGAAACCAATGAGTACAATGGTTCTGGTGGTGGATCCAATTGTATCAATTTCACTTTACCATTTGCGCAACACAACCCATTGGCTTCGTTTTTGTATTTTAATGCCTTACAGTGTGAGCAAACCAAGTTCATAGAACCAATAACAACACATTGGTAGTTACTGTAGTCAATTGACACATCGTAACTGAAAGCAGCTGGATTCAAACTTGCGCGATTATTAGTTGAATGTCGCGCTCGCGCTTCACGCGTTTGTGATATCCGAATTCTTTCACGTTCATTTCCGTCGTCACGTTCTTGTGCAGTACGATTAGATCGGTAATTAGCTTGGTTTATAGCATTTCTGGTTCTTCTACCTAAATTGCTTCGTCTTATAGGAGGCATATCAAATATAAATTATTTTTTCACTAATCACGAACTAAACAAACACTAACTAACTAAACACTCTGCACAAAACACGATATACGAATTTGTTTCGTGTATCACTTGACAATTCATCTGTCATCTGTCAAAAGTCATCTGTAACAGACAACTTTTTTTTTAAATTTGATATGACTTGAACTCAAATCCTTTTAATCCGTACGAATTGTTTTATTTATTTAAAATTTGAATTAAATTTTATACAAATAAAAAATTTTAAATAAATAAAACAATTCGTACGGATTAAAAGGATTTGAGTTCAAGTCATATCAAATTTAAAAAAAAAAGTTGTCTGTTACAGATGACTTTTGACAGATGACAGATGAATTGTCAACTGATACACGAAACAAATTCAAACAAAAAGGGCTATTTTTAGGGTTTTTCCAGCAATAATTCTAATTTTTCTCGCCGTAAAAACCATCCCTGAACTTCAACGAACATTTTAAAAAAAGATTTGGCCAAATTGGTCCAGGCGTTGTTGAGTTATGCGCTTAGGAACATATTTTGCGATTCATTTTTATATATAAGATTACATTGCTCCTAGTCGTTTCCCACTAACCTACAATTTGTCTTTATGATAACTTAAATCTAGGTATATAACTAGGAGGACCTATCGGTCCTATCTAAGTCTTTGGTGAAATAATGTTTATACATATCACTGTTGTATTTTTTACTATATGCGCCTCACTACACAACATCAGATGGTTTGATTCTTTTGAATCTGTGTTCTGGTGGTATCCAAAATCTGCAATACTTCAATATTCTCATAAGAATGGAGTCTTTCCTCATGCTCCCTTGCAATTCTCTTAATTTCTTAACTGACTGTGGGTTCTGAATGTCTCGATATAGGTAATCAGTCCTATAGTATCTGGGTGGGCCTACAATACCTCTCAGGACTTTGTTCTGAAAAATTTGTATTTTGTTTATGTTAGTCTTTGCAGAACATTCCCATAACTAAACTCCGTATGTCCTTATAGGTTTCAGTATTTGCTTATATAATAGCAACTTATTATGTGCTAATAATTGTGATTTTCTTCCAATTAGCCAGTACATTTTTCCTATATTTCAATTTCAGTTCTTTTCTTTTCTTCTTCATATGTTCCTTCCAGCGAAATTTTTCTTCAAGATTGTACAATCTGATTGTAGGTGAACTGCACATGCACAGATTTACTTTCATTAATATTTATTATCCAAGCGTGTGTCCAATTATTTATATTGTCACTTGTCTCCGACAGCTATAATCGCAATATCATCAGCAAATGTAGCCATCGTAATATTCTCCATTTGTGGTATATCACAAGTGTAGAGTAAATAAAGCATTGGCCGAGTACACTTACCTGTGGTACACCTGCTTTAGCTTCTTTTATTTTAGAGTAAGCTTCTTCTTGTTAGACAAAAATTCTGGTTGTAATGTACGATTTTAATAGTTCGGTGTGTTGTTTTGGTAACATTTTCTGTAGTTTATGAACAATGCCAAACCTTATCGAAGGCTTGTGCTACATTTAAAAATACAGCTCAGCATACCTTTTTACTTTCGTAGGCTTTTTTAATAATATCCGTTATTCTGTGGACCTGGTCAATTGTTGAATGCTTGTTAGTAAACCCACACTGGTGTGTTTTTATTAGGTTTCTTCCTTCTATGAAACAAATTAAAATAGCGCAAAAATGGACACTTTCGTTCACACAGAAGAAAGTTGAAGTTGAAATTAAAAAGTAAAATAGCATATATAAAATAGCTGCACTTCATTGTAATACCAAATTAATATATTTATTAAAATTCTATGAAACAAAGCATTGTATAAGTTATATGATTATTCTTAGGGAATATAAGGATAATAAAAATTTTTAAGTATTCTTTACTTAATTCTACAGCATGTATATTAGAACAATAACGTTCACAATTAGGTTTTTTATTATTTACAACTTTTCTCTATAAAATATTTGATCTATAAAATAAATAAGTAAAGCTATTGATAAAAAGTCCCAAGGAAAAAATGTCATATAGTCCCATATTTTATTGCATTAATTGTTAAACGCTTATTTAACAAAAATGAAGGTCTCAAAATATATCAGCGATTTAAAATATTTAATAGAAAACTGTGAATTATTCATAATTTATTTTATTTTTCCTATCTGTTCTAAATATGCAAATTAGATAGTTAGTTTCCCTGATTCTATATACTTCTATTACATTATTCATATGTTCATATACTCTTTAATCCAATTCAAAAAAGGACAAGGTTCCTTATTGGACCATATATTTTCTATACGTTTCCATATGTTCACCGATTTCTTCGTCAACTGTGGACCGATTTTCAAGATTCTCTTTTTATTCGAAATAATGCACTTCCGAGGTGGTCCCATTGGAACCAAGTCAGGATCTGATGATGAAATCCGGGGAAATCGAGAGAAACCCTCAGATTTCAAAGGCACATACAATGTTTTCACATATTTTTTTTCTAAAATAATCAGATATTTGTGTATAATATTATTGCTAAGCTGATATGACGGAAGACACAACTCCTTAACAGTTAGGAGTTGGAGGAATTTTTTTTTAATATTATGGGGACGTACAAACAACTAATTAACTACTTTGAAGTTAATTAGGTAAGCTGATGATGAGAGCAGGGACGGGACCGCTATACACTTCAGGGGTTATTGAGGAGTTTTTAGTAAGGGTTTGCGTACTATCGTCGTTCAGTGTAAAAGCCGGTCAATTTGCTTTTTAAGCACCAACTATATCATATGGGAAGCCGTAGATATATTATAGGCAACTGCGTCTATGGTGTAGTGAATAGAGCGCTGAGGTCGCGAGTTCGATTCCCGGCGGAGGCAACAACTCTTTCTTGTCGTTCTAATTTGGTTAGAACATTTGTCAAATCACCTGGGTTAGGTAAGCAGCGGATCCCGGGGCATGAAACGTTGCTTATTTTCAATAATTGTTTCTTTTTTCCTACTTTTTCTCGTACGGGCTACACCTTTACGTGGCAACCCATTGTAATACTTAATAAAATAACTGGGTAATTTATTGAGTAAATATCTAACACTAAAAAGAGAAAAATAAAATATTTTTGAAAAATTGAACCGACTTCAAAAAATAAGCAAGGAACTCACTAAAAAGTAAAAAATAATCAAACTTATGTACATGTATGTACAAAATAAAATATGTACATAATAATCATTGTAATAACTAAATAAAAATAAACAAAAACCTTGTTTAACATATCTACTACACGTATTTTATATTCAACTATATACACACAATTTAGCTTAATACCTATCTAAACATATTTATCTATTTACAATATTATTTTAACTACTTCCAACTGATCAGGTTGAAGTCGGTGCCGGTCCCAATCAGTACAAAAATAATAATACTATTTTGGGTCATATACACAAAATTAAATTGATTAGATTGATGAATAAGTTCTGTACCTAAATTTTTTAATGAAAATGGTTGTTCTTTACCTATTTGTCTTGAACTTTTAAAACAGCAGCTGCCATCGTTTATTAGCATATTTTTTCTATCAGTAAACTTATTATATATTATAGAGCATTTATAGAAGAGTACTATTGTCTGCATAAAATTCACATGATCGTGCAAATATACCTAAGAGTATACTAATTTTAGAACCTACCTTATCTTATAATAAAAAAGCAATTCTTCTTTTCCAGTATCGACACGTACAATTTCTCAGAACATATAAATGCCACAAAATTTCTTTTTAGGTAAGCTTAATCATAGATACACCCTTCGAAGTAGAAACAAATGAACCCACACACACATACACACAAAACCATCGCGATCCTAATCACCTGTTTCCCCAGACCGAAAACGAAGAAGGAAGAAAGAGAAAAAAAAGCCAACATTAGAAGAACCGACATTAACGAGTTTTTAATGAAGGGCAACCGAACTTCTTTAATAACCGATAAAGTTTGATGTTCTATTGTTTCTCTCTTTCCGGGGCGATCGTTACGTCAAACGATCAAACAGCCAACTCTACCAATTAAAAATTTTAAATTGGTTCGGTTCGACTCGAGTCTTCTTTTTCTATTTGTCTGCGGGTTGCTCGCTTGCTTTTTCTCTTCTTCTATTTGTTTGTTTGTTTATGATTTTTCGGGGCCGAAACGATACCGAGGTATGACAGTGGCAATTGGTTCGGGACCGATCGAAATAAGATAATTAACGGGATACTTGTTGAATGTGCACGTTGAACTGTGTGGGAATGTTATGGGAAACAAATATTTTCTGGTTTTTGCCTTATTTGTAATTGAAGTTTCATAAACAGTATTATTTCGAATTAAAGTGAATTAGTGAAGAGATAAAAAAGTACCTAAACAAAAACCGATAATGAGGCAAAGGTACGAAAAAAACATCTATGTTTTTTTTTTTCATATTTTTTATTAATGTAACTTCTTCTATTAGCTGCCATGTTTTCTGATCGCTTTTTTTATTTTAAAAAGAAATTTAAATAATAACTAATGTTATTTAATTATAATATTATTATTTAATAACGAGAAAAATTGATACGCCATATATTAATTAAAATAACTTTCTCCAATCTTCCTGATAACATGGCGATATCATGTCAAAAGAAACAATGTTGGTTTAGTAGAGATTCAACCGCCAAATATCAACATTTCGATGTGCCAACCAAGCCATACTCCACCGATCTCAACAAATGGTCAAAATCACAAGGCGATATATATGGTGAGTATCCCGGATAATGTAGTAATTCCATTTGTGATGCAGTGAACAGTGTCTCTTTCACAACTCCTGCAATGTGTAGCCAAGCGTTATCGTGCGAAAGCATAATTTTGCGTTCGTTATTCGCTATTACCGATCTTTTTTAACAACAAAGCATCAATCAAATTGTAATGTAGGAATGTTCGTCTTGTCGGTCGTAGCGTGTGACTGTCGATACGATTGTTTGTCCGAACACTCACTACTATCTTGTGGAAGGAATACGCACGGGAACTGAAAACACTGGTTGAATAAAAACTTGTTTATTTCGATGTTAAATGATACATGTGGTCGACGGGAGAATGGGCAGGATATTAGGTCAGGTCAAGGAAGTATGGTAGCACTGTGGAAGTGGTACTGTTACAAGGGGTAAAGAAAAGAAAAGAGAGCGAGACGTCGTCGTGGTAGTCTTTTTAGCCGGGAACCGCATGCTACCAATCCACCAGCGTTGCCAATCTTTGAACTTGGTGTAGGTGTAATAATGGTGGCCTAAGGGTTATAGCGGTTACTAAATCACTCCCCTTCTAGCGGATCTGGCGTGGAACGTGCCTCCATGTGGTGCAGGTTCCTGAGCACACCCCCAATCACGTAGTCAATCGCCCGGGGACTGCTTATGAGACCTTAGACCATTCATCTCTATGAACAAAATCAAACAAAATTTGACAGCAAGAGACAGTTATGTCATATTGAAAAATACTTTGAATTAATTGCCATAAATCCCCTATAAAGCCGGGAAAATCCGAAAAAAAGCATCACCTGCCCCCCTCAGTGACGCCGCCAAACACGATTAACGAGAAACCAAAATAATAAAAAACCTGCGGCGGCACGACGCCCCACGCACACCGCGATCGGAACAAATGAACCGCGTCTGCATCCAGCCACCGCCGAACGCCATATCAATCAGGCGCCCGATGGATGGAAAACAAACGACCAGGAAAAAATAAACAACCGACGATCGTACCGGGGAAAAAATGACGACGAAATCGATGACCGACACGCGCCGAACAACAAAAGCGGCCGCAAATCGGACCCGCCGACTAAAACAACAACAACACGAAACAGAAGCGAATCGAAACATTTGAACAACGTCGGACGGGCGATCGGACATCAATGCGAGGGCGGCGGGGCGCGGTGAATGGGCGACGATTCGGAAACGTATGAATGACGGGCGTGATTGATTGGCTGCGGAACGGCCGATGTATCGGGGCTGCTGCCGGCTGCGGATGGATTGATTTTGACGCAGGTTTTATATTGGGGGCGAACACGCGGAAATCTGGCTGAATCGCGAACGAGCTTCTGGCTATTTTCCATTCGGTGTTCAATTCGTGTCGGTCAACTCGTTTTCGTGCCGTCAATTGCCAAATGTTTTATAGGAAAAATATTTGAAATATCCCACGATGTTTTGATGCAATATGAGATTCCTTTGTGCATATTCTTACCACATACTTATAATTTTTCTTCAATTTTACCAACTTGGGTCTATATGGACCGGTCCTTTTCTTTTACCAAGTTGACTATCTAGAACCAAATGGTCTTCTGCTGATTTCGCTTCGGATTTGGGGTATGATTGTTTTGCAGCCGACACAGACTCTGGGTTACGACTGGGTTTTTCGTAGTTGATTTACTACCGAGGTTTGTGGATGGATAAGGATTTAATCAGGGTTTCGTCGTGTTCTAAGGTGCCTATGGAGAAGACTGAGCGTGAATATGAAATTATTCACAAACGGGATGCCTGATTCCAGGTGTGTGTTGATCTTCTTCATAAACTATGGGGCATTGTATAACGTACCGACTTTTTTGGATTGGGATACTTGTTGTAGTTCAAGTTGTCTCTCAGAGATATGCCTGTACCAAACCTGTACTCCATTGAGGCGGAGTAGCAGGCGAACTAGCTTTTTATACAGCGTCGCTTTCTGGGAGATTGGACTCTTTTTCTGCAGAGGACTGGAAATAGTAGACTGTACACACCATTTCCTTTGCAAATGGCGTGCTGTATTTGGGTTTTTAGGGTAAAAAATGTGGCTCGGTGAATGGAGGTAAAACGAAATGAAACAGTGGTGTTTACATTATGCGACCGTTATTTATTGGCAATATAAGAAAATGTGAAAAATACAAATAATAAAACGGATGGCAGACGGGTGTTACCTGGAGACGAGGCTTGGGCAGTCGATGGTGGCACGTCTAAACCAAACGAGGGTCGAGCACTGAATGAATCACAATACCCTTCAATAACATCCCAGATAAACGTCTCGGGGTTGCCGCCAGCTATTCGTTATCGGGTTCTACTTGGCGCTGCTAGCACCCCGCCCCTGTTCAACATCTGGGATTATATTTCTGGGTATCTTGTAGACCGTTATTCCACGATGTAAAATTCGACATGCCTCAAGGTCGCTACAGGTTGACCATTGAAATCTGTAGTCGAACTGGAGACTGAAGTTTGAAACTGTCTGGAACCAAGGGATATGGATTTTATCGATTTGGAGGCGATAGGCGCGGAACTCCTTCTTGCGGTGGAACAAAATAGCCTGAGTTTTGCTCGGGTTTATATGTAGCCGCCAGAATTTGTACCACACTCTCGCTTGTTTCATCTGTACTTGGAGTTTGTTATAAAAGTGGAATAATCTGCATAAAATGCTGGGAGGGAAAGTTTGTGGAACGCGAAATCAGCCATAAAAGGTTGAATAGGGCTGGGGCTAGTGGAGCACCTTGCGGGACTCCTGTAGAAATATATTTATGAGAGGAGACTGCATCACCGATTCTCGCTTGAAAGGACCTACCGTCCAAGTATGAATCTATCAGGAGAAGATGTTCGGTTGTCGTTCTTCGGCTTTTATTTAGTTCGGCATTAGCAGTGCGTCCGTACAATTGTATCAGCATTATCTGAAGACTAAAGGTGAGTGATTGAAAAAATATCGATATGTCAGAGCCCTCACGTCCTAAAAGTGGAAAAATAGATATCAAACGTGCCCTAACTTTACAATAAGGATTGAGGCAATCGTATTCCAATTTATGACTTTCGTTTATCTGTCATAAAAAGGTTACTAAAGGCTCCGTCCAAACCTACCTCCACAGCAGCTTATCAGCGAACATGTTTTGAAAATACGAGAGGAAGAGAAAGCAGTAGAGGTAAGAAAGCAATGTAAAAATTGTTGTTTACAAGAAAAAGACAAGGCACTATTTATGTATGTAGTGCATGTCCTGGATATCCAGTTGCTGCTTAAACTAGGCAAAAAATTGTTATGAGTGACTTCTTATGATTTATCTGAATAGGGTTTTTATTTATTTTGTGAGCTGCAGTGAAAATTTGTAATATGGTCGTATTTCTGTTGACAATTTACTTGAATAGATATTTTGTTTGTTTGTAGTAACATTTACTTAGTTATATTTACTTTTCCGCTGCATACTTTTTTTTACCAACTAAAATCTTTATACAATCGAATCTTTATCTCGCTGAAAATATATATTTTAATTACGCGGCACCATTTTCCATTTTTAGTACTGGGTAATCAGAGCTCATACGTAGATCCAGATCCAATTCCAAGTTTCATATAGTTAGAAATAGCTATTTATGTGGCACTTAACTGAGTTACAAGTATAGTTCATTAGGGCTGTCCAAGATTTATATTGGAAATAATTGAAATCACACTTCTATAAAGCTTATACCAGTTATTACGTTTCATGAAGACTCCCCGCTGAATTCAAGCATCCTACAAGTTGATTCTTGTATTCTAGAAAGTTTTTCACTGGAATTCATAGGAAATGTGTTTTTTATCACTTGCTATTATAAATTCTTCCTTAAAGTCCTATTAATTACCTAGTATAACCTTCTTTGAATCAATTAGCAACCATTGATAAACTTCTCTTAATATTATTTTTTCCCGACTATTTCCGAACGCAACCGAATAAAATTTTTAAGTTAAAAAATTCCTAGGACAATAGGATACCCACTAGTTCGACCAAATCATAAACAATTTGGTTAATACGAAAGATTCTTACCGGTAGCAAAGGAATTAAGCCGGCATTCACATGGAAATCATACTAATTAATACATTGTCATTTATTGGTCAGTACACACTTCCTTCCTTAATCCCAGTCCCCAATTCTAATCCTAATACCTTCGCCCTATAATAGTAGATCGTCAAACCCTTTCACTGACACTCCATTGTTCAAATATCCGCAACTGGACACGTCCAGACCCACTTGATCTAATGCTTGCTTGATCTAGTTCCAACGAGTTCCGAGAAATAGAACCTACCAATAGTATCCATTTAATGGGCAGAAATCCTTTAACTCCTTTTATTCATTTATAGAGTTAAGTGAACTATCGAAACTAAATGAAATCAATAATATTTATTTATGGATGAACAGTAAAGAAATTTTGCTTTAAAATAAATTCCTCGTTCCATTTGTGGGATCTCGTCGAACGCCGCCGATGTCCGAAACTCCTTGGCGCGATGATTAGTCAAAGCCGAATGTCCATTGTTCGAAGCGACACTGTGTCACCGTGATGTATGGTCAAAACCATATATCAAACAATATCGCATCGGCTAATTCCCTTCTCGGCCGTCTTTGTTTCGGCCCGTTTCTCCGCTTCGATACGGACCGACTGTCGTTTGTTTTAAATTTCGATTACCAGCGTCGTCTCTGGTCAACCCTTACCCCTTCCCTATAATATATTTCTCTCTTAATTATTGGAAAATTGCTTTTTATTAAACTGAATTTTTTGTATCGAAAAATTAAAAAATGTTAAAATTCTAACTATCGTTTAAATCTATAAATGGTGATGTTTAATAAGTTCCCCACTACCCATTCTATTTCAAGACTGATATATTCATTCCGAGACTACTTGATGTCTTTTTTTGTAAAATTATTTGGTTTTAATCCTTTTTGATAGCTTTTGCCTATTATACTTCTTCGTATTATTACTTATTCGACAATTCATCCATTAGCATAGTTTAATGTACATAAGAAGCTCCCAACAGCAGCAAAAAGTACAAACATTCAACTCACAACTCAAACACTAACTCAACTCCAAGAATGAAATGGAAAAATTTCCCAATGCGCTTAAATACTGCATACAGCAAAACCATTCAAGAAAGTGTTGAAACCACATTGATAGGAAGTTTTATCTCACCCGCTATACTCTCCAGATCTGACTCCATCCGACTACCACCTTTTCTCATCGATCGGGTACGCGATTTCAGAGCAACATCGATTATGAAGAACACAAGAGAAACTCTTCACTTGGAATGACATTTATAAATTGCCTGAGATGGGAGCAAAATACATAAAATCAAATGGTCAATACTTTGAAAAAATAAATTTTAACTATCCATTCTGTAAATAACGTTTCTTTAGCGAAAAAAAACGAAAAGGATCTATAAGTACAGGTGGTATAATTTTTTTATAATCTCTTAGAACTTCAACAATCTTCTCGTGGGCAATAAATATTATTGTATAATCCGTTATACAATATAACTATCCTCACGAGTAGAAAATTGCTTCAGTAAGTGATCTACTGTACAAACTTATAATCTAAATATTATTCTAAAGTCTATACTAACTTGTTATAAAGACTATTCTAACTTATTCTAGAGATTATTATATCTCATTCTATGAGTCTATTAATTAGTTCGTATGGTAATTTAACGTTTAACTGTTTGGCGAGTGCATTGCGACTCGCTAGCAGTCTTTAAGACAACTTTGCACTAACACCTCGAATCACACTCATTATGGGTTCCAGGGGGATATCGCGCTGAATTAGTTTGTTAGAGATGTAATGTGAGGCATCGATATGAATGGCAATACTTTATTCTAGAGCCTTATTCTTATGTTAGATTTGCTACTAGTACCCCACAGTTCAATGCCATAGGTTCAAATGGGCCAAGCCCAAGCTTTTTGACTTTTGTCACTATATATATTTTCCATATTAAGCGTCGTTCAAAATGCATTCCCAGATATCTACCATTGTCTGCTTGTGATTTTCTCTCATTTGTTTTAATACACCATGTTGCCAACCACAATTCGACTTAGATGTTTAGATGAAGTTGGAGTTTTCTTGTGGCTGATATTGGATCCTCGTGTGATGATAAAACCGCTGTATTGTCAGCATATGTTCCAACAGTAGTGTTTCTTGAGGTTGGTAAATCAAGTGGATATAAAAGATATAACAATGGATCAAGGACACTGCTCTGCGGTACACCTGAATATATTGGATGTAGATCAGCGTAGTGGGCATCTTTTTTCACAATAAAAAATAAACAAATAAAATAAAACAGAGAAATTAAACCTAATTTAAAATTAAGGAATATGAAAAGCGTGTCGCGCCACTGGATGCCTATTTATCCCTTTCTCCTAATGTCATTTGTTCGAAAGCTGCTCCCCTACCACTTCGCATACACACACACACACACATACACTCGCGCGCTCGTCGGTCCCCCAACCGCCCCCGGAATGGACCAAGGGCCTCGCCGCCGAACTGGACAATACAATAATGATGGATTTTACGTTTTTGTCTTATTCCCGAATCCAAATGGACGGCCATTTATATAAATGGTTCCTCCATGTGGAGCGGCCGAATCGCGGAGGAGTCCTTGATGTTTGATAAATGCGTTCCGGTCGTAGTTGGCTTAGAAGTGTCGCCCATGACCGGCCAAGAAGGAAATAAATACATCTCCTTCCGTTATTTATCGTCAATTTATTACTTTTTCTGTACCTTGTACTTCCTTTAATTTTTTCCTTCTCAGGCCATGATGAAACTTAATACCGGGTTATTTATCATATTCATCAATACAATATTCATAAAATTAGATTAAATAACTAAATCTTTCTGACACATTATCTATATCCTGCAAAATAGTCAGTATTAATTATCTCCTCATAAATACTATCCTAATGCTCATGTATATCTTAGATCTATGCATACAAATCTTTCAAAGGCTACAATACAATTTTCTACAATTATCCCATATTAATTATATACTCATCTTTAGTTAAGCCGACAATAAAGTTTCCTTCAATCACTGTTACTATCAGAATTACTCTCCACCGATCTAATATATCGAACACTTGAGGTACATATGTTCCTATTTGAATGAATTTCGAGGAGTAACTTTGGAATATATGATAATTACCATGATAATCTCTAAATACTTCCTTGGAAGCATTTTGTTTAATTCACTATATATATTAAGCCTTTTTTGCTCTAAAAAACATTCAATCGTCAATTTATTACGTTCCCTTTGCGTTGTATTTCTTAAAATTTTTGTAATTTGTTTATTAAATCATCACCATCGATATCAAACATTCTTCCTCTTCGCTTAGATGGTAGAGAACTTGATTGCACTCCTCAACTATGGTAACGTATTAGATGTAGACAGAAAATACTATGGTCCTTATCTTGGATAGCTATTAAAGCTGAACATATTCATTTTTAAACCGACTTAAAACTAAAGTGTATTTTGTTTTTGATTGTATGATGTTGGGTCTTCAAGATAGCTAGTGTGGAAAAAAAACATATGTTACAATCAAGAATCCTTCTCTTTCAAATCTTGTCAATGCTACTGTTTAGCTTCCAGATCTGAACTCTGTTATTGACAGTCTGCAATTGGTAAGATTGAGGCTTTTCAAAAACGATACTTAATGCAAATTTTAGATACTTTTCTCCGAAATCCTGTTAAAAATGTACCGATTTCTCTGAACCTGAATCTGTCCAAAGTTATAATCTGTTATTCTCGGTATATTGTCATCCGAGCTACGCAGGTTCTTTAATTCGTTTTACTCTGAAAATCAGTCTTTAAGAAAGAATTTCTGAGATCTTAAAAATCAAAGGGAGATAAATCTGAGGAATAAGCTTGAAGTTCAGACTATTCTCACTTGAACTCATTTTTGCGACTGCTTCTGAAAACGTGTAAGTGGGTGGAATGTATCAATCGAAAATAATAATTTTCCATAAAACATTGAGTTTATTATATGGCCTATAAATTAGTTTTAAAAGAATTTTTTATTTGAAGTTTTATTGCGAAAATTTTTTTCCATCTTTCAGGATTGTACTACGGATTCCATTTCGAAAGAACGATGTATCTTTTAAGGCCATGTACAAATCGCCGTCATCTTTTCGTATCTTCATAAGAAGAGAAACAGCTTACGACTCGTTTGTCGGAACAAGAAAAAATTAGAAGGTGCTAGGTTTGGAGTATGCAGAGGTTAGGGTAGCACTTCCCATTTTAATGTTTCCAAAACGATTTTCAACAATTTTACAATAAGTGATCCCGCATTTTCATGCTGAAGAATAACAATGTTGTGCTTTTGCTTATATTCTTGCCCTTTTTCGTGCAGTTCTCGTATTATTTTTCGAGCACTAGCTTAAAGTCATGGGTAGTCGGCTTTTTCATTAATGTTAATGAATAAGGAGGAGGTCTCCATTATTCTTTTCACTTTTCATCACCAATAACAAAAAAACTAATACAGAATAGGGTAACATAGCAGAGATATATAATTTAATAATTAATGTTAGAGATAAAAAAAAATGTGGATGAATAAAAAGGATGTATTATAATACAAATAGACTAATTTAAAATAAGTAAAATTATATTAGGAAAAGAACAAGTTTATTAAGACTAAATACAATAATTCATAGCGCAAAAAAAAACATTTCAATCGTTATACTATTTCGCACCTAAGGCCTTTCAATATCTCTTGAGCTCAATTCATTCGACACAAAATATTATTTTGAATCATTCCCGTGTTCTTAAAGATTGGAAATTGTTTAATGTGTTACTCCCAACAATTCTGCGTATTCTTCTGGATCATCATCGAACAATGCCTTCAAACCATTTGCCGTAAGCTTTGTACACCATTCGGTTATCTTTGACCGCATTTTTCTTCAAAAGGAACCAAAAAAAAGTACTAAATGTGATTTACTGCGAAAACTGAAGCCCATCAGTGATGCTTCAACATGATGATATTTACAAATGCTCCCGATGCGATTTGTAAATACGTTAAAATTAATTTATACACCTAACATTTTGCCAGTTTACAGATAACACACGGAAAATATTTTTCAAGTTTAAAAATCTCATGGTAATATGTTTTCCCTTTAAAATGTACTGACACGTCATACCAAAATGAATTCTCAACACACTGCCTATGGATCAAACTTATATAGTTGCTGAGAAATAGATTAAAAGATGATAATAAAGATACATTTTTCAAGGGCCAACTTTAATTTCAACCAGACCAACATTTAATGCCTAGTAGCCGGATCTACAAAAACAATAAATAGACGAAATAGATAATTTACAGAACACAGATATATAAACCCGCTATATGTCTTCATTATCTCTTGATTCGACACGAAATAAAAGTTTTATACACTTTATGGATGCCGTAATAAGCCAGACTTCCTAATGGGCCATCAAATAAGCACAAATTTAATAATTTCTTCTCGTAGATCGCCATTATCCGAGCCACCACATAGAGGGCTGTCGAGGTATGTGCGTGAACGGCGACAGACAATGAAAAGGGCCCTGTATGGACACTAATCAACTTGGCACAATTAAAAACAAATGAATGGTACCCGCATCCCGTCTTCTTAATTAGCACTTCAGTTGCATTAAGCATACTGTGTTAAATGTTCTTGTTAATGATTACTTTATAATATTGGGAGTTTTCGTATTGTTTACCATATTTGGGAATCGGTTCATTTTTTTCGTAATTTTATGATATAATATATCAGATTTAATTAAGATTCTTTACAAGCTATTGAACCAAGTAGATTTAAACCATTAGTTGGATACTACAAACAATTTACTATTTTGATCAAAAAAATAGTAACTTTTTTTTTCATTTCAACCAACAAACAACAACGTTCTTTCGGAACATTTTGGTGAAAATGACGAAAAATATCTTGATTAATAATTATTGTACTAATTTCTCCAATAACACAAGTTTACAAATTCGGGTCTAGTTTTAGGCCCTAGCAGATTAGGCCCTAGAAGATTGAAAACGTTATTTGTTGTCTTAATCTCAGATCTTTTGTGGATGTCATATGCTCGGTAAACGTAGAAAAATTATAACAAATACACTCAAATATGCGTATATGCAATAGTTTTGATTTTGCTCTAGTAAATACTGACAAGCCATGGGTACCGAAATTGTTTTGTAACTCTTGCAGAACAAAGTGGTCACTTGGCGAAAATATAAACTTTTCATTTTTAGTATCAATGTTATATAGAGATTAGAATGATGTGTAGATAATTGCTACTTTTGCTCGATGAACGTCGTCGTTATAAAAGTAAAAAATATCATGGTATAAATATCCTGACGTATCACCAATTTTGCCAGGTACAAATGCAAAAAAAATGCTTTAGGAATTTAGGCGATTTTGTTTTTGGACCTATTGTTCGAAAACCAATTGTTGACGCAAAGTTTCTAAATTTTCAACGCCGGATGAACTAGCAGCATGGGCATTGTTTCATAGTTTTTTTCTCAATATTCTGCAGGCTGCTAATTTGAATTCAGCTCAGTAATTTACCTTATAAATAACTTTTGGTTGCTCAGGTCCGAAACCATGTATACTGGTGTAATATTCGTTAAAAGTGAGAAAATTATCACAACATATGCAGCACTATTTCTAAACTCAAAGAATGTACTTTAGTAAAGGAGCTAATTAACAGTATATCAAATATCCAAAAACCTGTTAGAGTTAATGAATAAAATATAAATAAATAATCAAAATGTTAAACACTATATTGATATAAGCAACATACTCGAACAAACAAGAAACATTGTGTTGGAAAATGGTATAATGAAAAACAGGAATGTAACTACTCGTTCGTTTGTTTGACTTCTGGGTATTCGAATAAATTCACTAATACGTAATAATGGATAGAACGAGTGACTTGTTTTAGCAATTACTTCTGTTAAATGGTACGGATATTCGATTGCGGTGGTGTATAGGCCACGTAGGCCATGGAGGGTCCTCCCCTTTCCGCGCTGCCTTCATATTTAAACATTTGTTCTATACTTCGTTATTTTTAAACCTGTTTATTTATTTTTTTTTTCAATTTTTGTATAAATATTTTCATTTTAATATAGATTTTTCTACTGTTGTTTAATATTTTGTTCACTATATTTTTTTTCAAATTTTAATCAATTATTTCTTGATATCATATTTAGTACAAGTGCAAGCACAACAATTTAGTTACTTATCTTATTTTCATTCTTTGAGATATTTTTTAACTTAGATTAGTTTTCAACTTTTAAAACATTTAATTTTTTCTATTTTTTTTTAAATATTTTCTTCACTGTTTTGTTCTCACAATTGTTTCTTGACATCATACTTAGTATAAGTGTAATCAGAATCATTTAATTATATATCTCATATTATTTTCATTCTTTGGAATATTTTTCAGCAAGTTTTCAACTTTTAAAAAGTTACGTTTTTCCTACTTTTTTAAAATATTTTTTTTACCGTTTTGTTCTCACAATTTAATCAATTATTTCTTAACGTCATATTTACTACAAGTGTAATCACAATAATTTAATTATATGTCTTATATTATTTTCATTCTTTGGAATATTTTTGAGCAAGTTCCCAACTTTTAAAAAGTACAAGTGCAACCGCAACAATTTAGTTGTTGATCTCATCTTATATTCTTTAGACCATTTTTAAGCAGATTTTCTTACGTAGTATTTTCTTCGTAAGAGGTTTAAGTTTTTTAACATTTCTTTAATAATTATTTCACTGTTTTGTTCTTACAATTTAATCAATTATTTCTTGGCATTATATTTAGTATAATTGCTACCATAATGTATTTGTTGATCTCTACTTAGTTAGGTTCTTTGGACTCTTTTTTTTTAAGTTTTCTACTTGTAAATTATTCGTCAAGGTATTTAATTTTTACAGCTTGTACTATATTTGTATCTGTTTTTATAATAATCTCGCACAACCTAATATCTAACAGAAAAAATAGTCTCTCATTTATCTTATTTTGATGAATTATTGTATTTAGTTTTAATAAATTTGTTCTTTTACTAATATAATTTTACTTATTTTGAATTAGTCTATTTGTATTATAATACATCCTTCCTATTCATCTACATGTTTTTTATCACTAAAATTAATTATTAAATTATATATCTCTGCTATGTTACCCTTTTCTCTATTAACACAATGCTAAACAGAAAAATGGCGTATCAACATTACTCAAAAAATTTCATTATCATCGGTGCATATTAATTTCATCTAAAAAAAGATCAAGCACAAGCCAGTATATATAAATTAATAAGTAGTTCCGTATGGAAATACAGTTAAATATATTGGTATTACACTTGTTGTTAAACTCAGTTGAAAACCACGCGTTAAAAAAATGTGAAAATAGCTGAAATACAAAAAATGAACTAGTTATTGGTTAGATATTCAGCCCTGTCAGTATATAATAAGCTTTTATTATACCAACAACTCTTGAAACCATTGTGGACCTATGGAATTCAACTCTAGAGTTGTGCTGACCAAGATATTGAGAGATTTTGATGCCTCAGGGTTTATTCGTAATGACAATCTGCATATGGATCTAAAGGTAGAAAGTGTTGATAACGTTATCAAGGGCTATGCTCAAAGACATGGACAAAGACTCCATAAGTACAATGTTGAGGCTCTCCAGCTGTTAGATATTAACGGCTTAGTCAGAAGATTAGAAAGATTTAAACCATTTGCTTTAGTTCAACGAAGTAAAACTCATTACACATTAGAAACAGTGACATAGATTCAATGAGCCTAAAGTGTCTATCGAAGAATAAGTACTATGTAATTTAATTTTTTTTAGTGTTAATTTAGTAGATTGCAGTAATAAATAATTTAAAAAAAATCTCATTATTCCCTACCTTACGCTTATTTTCTCTGAAAATGAATGCAACCGAGTCATCAAAGTTACAAGTGACAGCCAAAAGAAACAATATCTAGTGAATATGTATCGAGATGTTCAGAGGTTTTAGATGTGGCCGAACATTTTCATCTTACAAGATACAACAAGATGAAACATATATAATGGTTAACAATACGTCGCAATGTTGCCGCATCAACTATGAGTTTTAGTACAGTTTAACTTTGACATAGAACAAAATCCTAATCTAAATAAAATAATTGAACAAAACTGTTATCAAATGTAATTTATTTTAACATTATAGTAAATCTAAAAACTACAGGTAATTATACAGCCACAATAGTTTATAGGTTAGAGTTATAACCTATTATCACTATTGCGTTCTAGAATTTTGCATACGTCTGACAACCGGACGACTTTGACAGGCTCGTTCGTTTCCATGTTCGAACCAATCAGACACCTTTGTGC
This sequence comes from Rhynchophorus ferrugineus, assembly GCF_030347505.1. Classification (NCBI taxonomy): domain Eukaryota; kingdom Metazoa; phylum Arthropoda; class Insecta; order Coleoptera; family Curculionidae; genus Rhynchophorus; species Rhynchophorus ferrugineus. The sequence goes on along the minus strand of NW_027472582.1, from coordinate 8,111,402 downwards.
CTCTTTGTAACTAGAATAAAATGAGAAAGAAGCAAGAAGGCAGGCAATACATTAGACAACTTGATGACGTTTGTACAAAAAAAAACTTTGAACAGACTATACAAGATATTTAACAATGTCGGCATAAAAAGTGCAAAGTTTGAGTGAAAAAATAATATGTGATGCTTATACAAAATTGATGATATTTAATCATTCACGGACATCCAATCTTTTGGTATAACGTTTCTAATAAGGCATTTTTACAATACCAAAGTGGCGGTCCAATATTCTTTTATAGAAGAGACTTATTTGTACACATAGTATAAAAGTAGTAAATGTATCGATATTTCATTGCAAAAGCTAGGAAAAATATGGATCAACAAAACTACCGATATTGTTTCTGCAGGATCAAAAAATGCTGATAAGACCGATATTGAATTAGAAAACGCCCGTTTCTGATTATATCCTTTGTATTAAAATTTCCCGCATTATAGACGAATTCTTTTTTCTTGTTCTGTTGTTTGTTTTTTATTACTTATTTGCCGGGCCGATTTACGAGCCTCTTTTATGAGATAGGATGTGGATGAATCCGTTGACTGGTGGGTCGATCGTTGAATTTTCGGACATAAGGGCTGCAGTAAAAATTTAATATCGGTGTTATTAAAAGAGCCCTTAGGATCGGTGATCATTCGGAAAGAGCCTCGGTCCATTTGGGCGCAAGACAATTTATTTATTGTTATTGTCGACGTAAATTTCGCTAATAAAGATAAGTAGACAACCGTCAAATATTTTATTCTTAAAATATATGTGTCACTTCGGTTTTACTAGCTGCCCGGACATGTTTTATGTACATATTATTCAGTGGGTATGGGGGACAGAATTATAAAAAATTGATTAAATTGGATTTAAACTCAGTATTACAAGCATTTTATTTACTTATAACATTTGGCCAGTATTTTGATACACATTATACTTCGAAAAACAATAAAGCCTTTTCGCTAATAGATTACACTCCCTTCACCATTCAGCTTAAAATATAAATGAAAACTAAAGTTTTTTTATTAATGCGTCATGGATATTTGTGACGTCGAAATATTACGATGTTGCCGCATCAACTCTGAGTCTTTGTTCAGTTTGGCTTTGATATTCAACAAAATTCTAATCTAAATAAAATAATTTAAGAAATATGTTATCAAATATAATTTATTTTAACATTATGGTACATCTAATACATGTATTATCGAAGGACTTATAACTACAATTAAGAACACAGGTATAACAGTTTGTAGGTTAGATATGTATTGTTTACATTGAACTCTTTTCCACACCACCCATGACGTGGAGTTTCTAGGCGTTTTTTTTATGTAGTGGTATCCCCCTGGAGGCCTACTCTATCTAGTTAATAATTGTATATCTGAGAAACTATCATTCGAGAGCATATTTACCTTTTTACGTTTAGTTCTTGTTTCTTTCGATGGTGTGTTTACTTGTTAAATCGTTTTGGTAGCACTGTATATTTTATTTCTTCTGCTACTATCTGTGTACACCATTCTTCATAAAATTAATCACTGAATTCTATCTAATGCATTTACCATAATTAGTATTCATTCTCTACTCATACATTCTAACCTAATACCCATGTATAATTTTTAACTATTACATATCACTATATACACTTTCACGCCCTACAATACCATATTCTACAGTTATATTCAATTAATTATGCGTGTACCTTTAGTTGTTTCCACTCTCGTCGCTCTCTCTCAGGAATTTCTAGCATTGCACAGCATTATGCCATATTCTGAAAGCTTTCTTCAGTTACTTTCACCTTCCGACTCACTGTCCAATTCAATCAATAAACTGTTAATTTCTAATCTGTCTAAAACATGTTCACGATTCCACCATTTATCAATTACTTCCTCTGAATGTCTCATCGAGTTAATCCAAACTGAAGGTGTTATGGTTGACAATACTTCCTTCCACGTATCCAAACAGTTTTTGATGAATTATAATTCTCGACCAGCAATATATCGGCAATTAATTATTAATAAATATAATGATCAACAAAATCTAATGGAATGCTATTGTAACATTTACCTTTTTCCATCAATTTTTGTTATCTTTACACTTCTTTTCTTACTGTCTATTTTGATATATTCAAATTTCATCAAGATACAAAAATTCAAATAGTTTATCGCCCTTGGTCTCATTTTATACCTATAAAAATTGAATTATTTTTAAGGCAATGTCTGGAAGTTCTATTAAACCTATCCGAGGATTATCTTTACACCATTTAAACTCTATGCCCTGTAAAAATATACGAAAGGATGTCTTACATCCCTCCCTCTAAAATCTGCATGTCCCTAATTCTTTTATGTATACATTCCAGACAGACAATTTTCTCTAAAATAATTTTATTGAATTATGTTTATATCGATAAAATAGTTTGTGTGCTTACTATTCTTATACATTTCGTATATTTGGTATGGAATAGAGCCAATATTAAGATGGTCAAGATTCGTCACCCACTTTGTATGTAGGCAGGTTTTCTTGGGTGAATTTAACGTATTATTCTTCATTTTGTAAACGATGTTATTTACAGTAGGCACACTAATATTTAGGGCGGCAGGAACGCGCTAAAAACATTTTCAATAAAATTATAGCGACTTATATTATTTAATATCATCAATAATTACCTCTCTAACGGAAATTATGGATAAAAAGGACCCTCTATTATGTCGTTCGTTTTCGAAATCACATAATAAAATTAAAATTTTCTTAAAATTTCTTATAATAAACCTTTTTCTAATAATCAAAGGGCTAAAATAACGTTTGTCGGTTTTCAATCTGTAGTAATAATAACTAATATTTTGAATAATTTTTCGCACGCCTGACAATGGACCACCGTCCGTTTGTCGAAAGTATACAAAATTATTTAATGCAATATTGTTAAAAGGTTTGAACACTTACCTATAAATTATTGTGGCTGTATGATTAACTGTAATTTTCAGATATACTATAATGATAAAATAAATTATATTTCATAACATTTTTCTTAAATTATTTTATTTAGATTAACATTTTCTTGTTTGTCAAGGCCAAACTGAACTAAAATTCAGAGTTGATGCGGCAACATTCCAATATTTGGACGTCACAAATATCCATGACGCATTCAAACCCAATCCAGCAAAGCGCCAGACCGCTAATACTCAAATAACGGAAATAAGTAGAACATTAACCGAGGAATAATCGGTTAAAAATCCGGACTACGGCGAAGACGCCGTCGAGGACGAAGAACAAAAGCTGGCGACTAGCTTCCCGTTTACTTAAACCGACACCCTTTATCTTTGAGCCCCATCCTTAAAATCCCTTCGATACGGCGCTCGTCGGGCCCCCCTCGCCCTCCAACCCATACCGCACCTCCGCCACCCCGGCCCGATTTCGGCCCCCCGCTCCCCTTCCGCGCCCCGTCCCTGCCGTTTTCCCATTTAGGAAAGAGTATCTGCTCTCGCTCTGTGCCGCGGCTTGATTTATTTTATTGCTTTTAGTAGCGTTAATGTTTATTTCGCTAAATTACAAGAAAGGGGTTTCCAGCGTGTATATATCGCGATCGTAGCGCTAGAGCGGGACCAAGATTCGCATGCATAGGGTTACGGAGTGAATATTTTTGTCGCGGCGCGCTTTATTCGAGAGCGGGTCGTCTATCGGCTACGGTGGTGCACGCTTTTCGCCGTTAAGGGGCTATATTATGTCTATTTGGTTTTTTAGAGACTTTTTTGGTTTAAATTATGCCAAGATATCTCAATATTCATAAGCAATCACCGGTGATGGCCCTAAAACACTTTTAAATTGAAATTATATCCACGTGAGCTCGGAAAAAATGTCTACTACTCAACTAATACGCTGATGTTGGAATGGCAGATCTTCGGCCATTCTTATATATGAACTTTATTGTATTCTTTAAAGCTGATTTTTCACTAAAAAGATCGATTTCGTTCCAGAAATCTTGGAGGAATTCGTTCACTTTTCATTTAACGGGCCTGGCCAAACTATTGTAACCTGTGTATAGTCTATTTAAAGCTTTTTTAGTAATGCGTCATGGATATTTGTGACGTCGAAACATTGCAATGTTGCCGCATATACTCTGAGTTTTATTTCACTTTGGCTTTGACATACAAGAAAATTCTAATCTAAATAAATTAATTGAACAAAAATGTTATCAAATATAATTCATTTTAACATGATAGTATATCTGAAAACTACAGTTTTTACGAAGACGAAGAATCGTGATGAGTTGCTATCCTGGAATGAATAGTCAACCGGAAACAATTTATTGTCTAGATGAATAGTCAACCGGAAACAATTTATTGTCTAGATGGAACTCCTCATAGGAAAATTTATAGGGCCCTTCTAGAGCAACAGGAAGTTACTAAGAAAAGTTGGTGGTTTGATATTATTAGTTGATTATTTTTTGATCGCGGTAGTAACATAAGTTTATATATAATTATGATGAACACGATGAACGACAAACGATGACGACAAGACGACCGAACCAAAACCAAGATGGTTCTGTCGTCTAACGGGGTACTCGGGTACGTGATCAGTACCGGAGAGTGTCAACAATCGTTAGCGGCGGGGAGGGGGTGTAGGTTGGCGCGAAGGTTATTAAATCCAATTATATCGAACCGGTGCCCACGGAACGTACATAAAATGGCACTCGTTACGTAAGATAAACCCGCAGGACCAATTACTATAATCGCTGAGCATGGCGATTTTTCACGCATCACGCTGCCTACACGAAAAATATATAGCAATAGGTGTCAACGTGAACGGTGAAGCGATTTCCGAAGAGAATTTATTAATTTAAGCGCTGGAACGGACATTTCTCGATAGAAGTACTTCGAGCCCCCGTATTTAGCTTATAATTGTTTATAACTAAAAACTTTGTACTTATATATTTATAGAATAGGATGATGATATGCCTCGTGTTGATATGTTTGCTTGTTGGAATTAAGAAATCACACACACAGTGTGCCACAGGCAAGTGTATTGGGATCAGTCCTTAATCTGCTGTACACTCGGGACTTGTCTACATTTAATAAACATGCTGGTGCTACATTTTCAGGTGGCATTGCAATCTTAGCCATTAGAGCTATTTCCGAAATAGAATGCTGCAAAATAAGTCATTCCATATTGATTTCGCCGACAGAAGAATCATATACAAACCATCATACCTAAATCAGCAATTAATATGGAGTTACATTCAAATATCTTGGTATGAGCCTTGATGTTGAATTCACGTGTTAACACGTTCACAAAAAATGTGAAGAACTCAACTTTTTTTTATTAATCTCTTAGAATGTCAACAATCTGCCCGTGGACAATAAGTATAGTTATATGATTTCCGTTATATAATATAACCATCCTCACATGTAGAAGATCACTTCACTAAGTGATCTCCTTTACAATTTATAATCACGATAATATCGATATTTCTTTACATCGATATTAAAAAAAATATCGGTATATCGTTTTCGATATTTTTTTAAAAAATGTCGGTATATCGGAGTACAAAAATATCGATATAGTTTTTGCAAAAAGTATAAACAATATCGATATTTTAGAAAAAATATATTGATATTTTTGATGGACATTTAAAATGAAGTACCAATACTAAACCTTTACTAAAAATTATATTTAATTTACATTAAAAAAATATCGAAAAATATCGATATATCGATATTTTTCCTGCATCCCTAGTTGACACATGCTAGTTTAGTGAACTTAGTTTTCTTAATTCATTTTTATCAGCTGTTATATGTATTCAACTTCTCGTTACTAAACCCAGGATTGGCGAAGTTGTTGATCGTAATTGTATGAATGTTGATTTAGTTTGAAAACTAAAAGTTATCTGACTTGGAGCTTCGGAATACATTAAAAAAAAGTACGTTTAAGCAATGGGTCATTCGGTACTCTGAGTTTTCAGTTAGGATTCGTTTTATAGGGACTGGGAGAGGTTGTTCAGCTGACTTCACTGAAGAACTATTTCATTAGTAGAAACACTTTCTTACTATCTCTAAGGGGAACATTTATTTCGAATAATTAATCAATACACTCTGATAAACTTTTTTCCAGAGTTTTGATATTCTGGTCCTGTTTAAGAAGTTTAAAAAGTCAATTAACCCGGCTCGGTCCCTATATATTTTATATTCCCTGTTTTCTAGAATGGATAAACCATGTTACACATTCACAATATGGATTTTGTTTAGCCCAGGCCTCCGAAACCGTGTCAAAGACGACGACGAAGACTTGAACTACGTTCTTTTTAGTTATATCAATAACTTGTCATTCCAATTGCAACGGTGTACTAATCAAAACACTTATGTATATGCAAGGTATGTCCGAACGTTGATATCCAAGAGAATTTTGCAACAATACGTTGTTCAATTTGTTTTCTTGATCATTCTACATCGCTCGTCATCATATAATCCTTCTTAAGGCTTTTTTACGTGGATATTAAGGAACCCGCGATGTTGAAACAGTTCGAAATAACATTTTCGGTTAATTCATGAGTCATAGACTGTCTACAAACTATAAACTGCTAAGCTACCTGAAAGTTTTTTGAAAGTTTGAGCTCATTTTCACTTAGATATCTTTGAAATCAAAACCGACAATCTGGAAATGACGAAACAGTTTTAGACAATTTTTTTCATTCAAACATTCAAACACTTAAAGCTCTTTTCATATTATATCTAAAAAATACAGATAATGTGATTAAACATATGTGGAAAAAATAATAGATAAACTTACATAAATACTCTACCAATTAGAGCATGCATAGCATAGCATTATTTATTTTTATTAGTACTTTAATAATTTAGTATTTTTCCATGAGGTCGATTTATTACGTATGAAACGACCATGGGAAAAGTACGACAAATATTCCAGCGCCTTAATTTCGGCTCAACACCATTATGTCTTGTGTTACAATCATTTTTCTAAGTTTTATTAGATTTAGGCGCGCTATTAGCCACTTCCTGGTAGTGTCGTAGCGCACGGTAGACATTCAGAAGAACGTTTTTTTAATTTTTCGGTCGTTCTTAGAACCAGATCTGATGTTAATGTGCCTTTCAGTGCATATATGCATCTATAAGTTCAACGGGCGAGTTTTCAAGGAACCTTTCGTCTTTATTATGTTACTTTTTGTTTTATTATTGTCTCAGAGTCGGTTTAATTTTAAGTTTCAGTGGTTGTAACGTAGGACAATGGTTAAAACAATTTATTAGGTGTATTTTAGAGACCATTATAAAGCCAGTGTATGTTATATTAGGTGTAATATTTAATTTTTACCGACTTTTTATTCGGGCTTAAAATTACATTTAAATTAGAATATAAAAAATTAAATAGAAAAAATTTGAAATAGTGTTAGCGATATATTTTGACTGATAATGAAGAATAAGTTTAAGTGAGTCATATAACGTGTCAGAAAAGCTGAAAGTACGATGGCAAATAAAAAAGGGTAACAAGTCAATTGAAAAGTCACCGGCCGACACATAAATGGCGCTACTAGAATTAAATCCATATGTTTTTTAGTTAGTCCTTACTCTGAGAAGATGTGTGTATAAATTTGACAGCTGTTGGATCATCAGTTTGTGAATTATATCATTTTGAGTGAAGCAACTTTTGTTATTGTGAAAAAAAATTGATGAAAAGGAATTTCGCGTGTTGATAAAAGAGAGTTTGGATATGGTGAAATGAGCATCGAAGACGGTGAATGCAGTGGACGCCCAAAATATGTTGTTACCGACGAAAACATTTAAAAAATACACAAGATGAGTTTGAGTGTTCGTAAATTGAAATTGAATGAAATAAAGACACACTAAAGATATTAACTGAATGTGTACATCATATCATTCACGAATATAAGCTCACTTTTGGATAAAAACAACGACGAGTTTATGATTCGTAGCAGTGTTTGAAGATAATCAAGCGTAATAAACTCAAGTTTTTGCGTCGATGTGTGAAAACGGATGAAACATGGCTCCATCATTTTACTCTGAAGTCTAATCGACAGTCATTCGAGTGAACTGCACACGATGAACCCGCTCCAAAGCGTGGCAAAACGCAACAGTCGGCTGGCAAGGTTATGGCGTCTGTATTTTGGGATGCGCATGGAATAATTTTCATTGGCTACCTTGAAGAAGCAATGGCAACCAACAGCATCCATTGCATAGCGTTATTAGACCATTTGAAATCTCCGAAAAACGGCCGAACTTGAAGAAAAAGAAAGTGTTGCTTCACCAAGAAAATGCACCGTGTCACAAGTCAGTGAAAACAATGGCAAAAATCCATGAATTGGGCTTCGAGTTGCTTGCTCATCCACCATCTAGCCCCCAGGGACTATTTCTTGTTCTCATATCTCAAGAGAATGCTCGCTACGAAGATTTTATTTGTCTTATGAAGAGGTGATCGCCGAATCTCAGGCCTATTTTGATGCAAAGGACAAATCGCACTACAAAAATGGTATCGAAAAGTTGAAGGATCGCTACAATCCGGATATGTCTCTTGATGGGGATTATGTTAACTAAAAAAATTCTAATTTTGCCAAAAAAATATATTTTACTATGGAAGGCCGGGGATTTTTCAATTGACGTGCTACATTCGGTACTATGTTCTACATAAAATCCACTGAAATTTAAATGTTTAAGAAAATAAGCCAATTTTTTTAAGGGACCAATCAAATGTCTTCACAGCAAAACGTTCTTCTTACAGGTGCCTATAATGGAAATTTAAATTGACCAAAGTTAATTATTTAATAGTATAGACATACAATGTAAGGAACAAAAAAGAACTTGAATAAAATGACTAATTTATTTGAATTAGGAAATGTGATTTTTTCGCATCCTCAATATAACAACAAAATGGCGGAGGAGCTGTTCGGCTCGTACAGCCCAACTAAAAAATCTGAATTTCTTAGAAAGAGAGGTCCAGACGAGCACCAAACATCGTTCCCGTGTGCTTTCGTTTAGTTCGAATGAATTTTATAGTCAGACGGGTGACGTCATCGCTGCGCAGATTCCACAAACAGTAGTTTACGTTAATTGAAAGCCATTAACAGGTTGACGAATAATTATAGCTTTTCTACTCATAAACTCGGCGATGTCGACGCTCATTTTTCGTTGTTCGCGGGGCCCACCGGATTTGTCGTAATTAAACAGGAACAAGTCCGCATACCGCCGCGTATATACGCGAGCCTGTGTGTGTACGAACATTTTTTTGTTGTTATTATCACTATTTTGTTTATTAAAGGCGCCTCGGTTTCCGGCTTTTAATTCCGTCCGTTATTAATTCAGATATATTATTCAAAGATTTGGCCGTTGGTTCTTGCACTGCTTTCAATTGAATAATAAATATCTTGCTACGAGTCTTTTCCAGTTTTTCCTATTTTAAATTGATTTCTACTGTCTAAATTATTTTAAATATATTTCTATTATATTTGGCGTGAGTTCGAATGTTTCTATTTTTTCTTGTAAATGTTGAAATTGAGAAAAAATAAAGAACAAACTACTTACTATAAGTGTGTGGGACCATGAGCATGAGGATACTAAAAATTTATCACAAAAATATTGACTTCAAAGAATATAGGATGGAGAGATTTCAAAAAAATCATTTGTTTTTAAATTAGATTTTTTTTGAAATTTAATTAATCATTTTAGTTGTTATTTATTAACTTATTACAGCGATAACTTAGATTTTATTAGCCCTATTAGATCTGTGGAAAGGAAGAATGTGTCCAATGTTGAAATAAGATATGTTGGTTTTGCAAATTTATAATAGCAATTATGACACTTCATTAAATATTTTCACATTTTTTTGTTTAAACTTGCTTTAGCAAATTAACATGTTAACTAATATCAATTGTTAAATTAGCTGTATGTTTGGTTTCTTTTACATTGATTCACTTCAGCGGCAACACTAAGTGGTCATAGATATTACACCATTTATACTTAATTAATGTTCGAAATGTTTAAAACAACTATGTGCAATCACATATAAATACCAGGCTGTAAGTCACTACATAGTATAAAACAAAGTCGCCTTTTCTGTCCCTATATCCCTATGTGCGCTTAAATCTTTAAAACTACGCAACGGATTTTGATGCGGTTTTTTTCAATAGATAGAGTGATTCAAGAGGAAGGTTTGTATGTATAATACATGCATAATATACTAAGGCAACATTGCTAATTTTAGAGGTTTCTAACGTGATGTCGTAAATTAACCTATTTTTTAGGCTTATTTAGCAATTAGCAAAAATGCTGCCTAACCCTACGAGTTAGATCAAATTAATGTACAGTATTGTACACCATAAAAAGGTCTACAAAAAAGTCAGCGATGGTATATGTTTATCTTTTAGGGATAACCCACATTAACCATTTTTATTGTTTACTTTTTACGTGAGAAAATGGCTTATTTACGAAGCTATTTTAAGCAATACGGCATTAATCTTTATCGAATTAAGTACCTTAAATACAATGTGCAATTAATATAGATCAATATGGTTCCTTACAGGATGTAAATTAAACAAATATTTTCGGAGATATTACAAATTTAAAATTTGCGTTTAAAAATGTGTAATGTAATAAAAATTGTATGAATTTAGATATTCCAAAGATAGCAGGAAATCTTCATAGTAAGTATAAGGGAAGAGGAATTGTTTTACTCCAAATTTAATGCGTGCAGGCCAAGGGCAGTAATGAATGAACCAAAAATACTGGATCGATTTTAATCATGTTTTCATTGAGTGACATAGGCATATATATTTTATGCCCGTGCAAAGTCGGAGCGGGCCGCTATGTTTTTATATACAACGTTCATATTTTTTCTGTAGTGTATTTAATTTAGTATCAGCATTGCACCCGTGCGAAGCCGGGGCGGGTCGCTAGTAATTGATAAAATAACAGGTTGTAGGACAACTCCAAAGCCTAGTGAACCATATTCATAAAACTTAATAATGTGGTGCACATTTATATTTAATAGTATCAACTTTTTGTTGTTTGTGCAAAATTACAACACAAAATTATTAATATAATGTATTCAACTTGAAAATTCCTCTAATATATGTTACACACAAACATACGCAAAAATGTACATCAAAACGGGAAACTAAATAAATCACAGATCCAAAAAAATAAATGAGCAATGGTATATGGGTCTCTAAAGAAAATAAAATTATCATTACTGATATAGTGATACAAAATTACAAAGAGAAAGTAAGTCTTTCATGGAAAGGCAGGAAAGCATGTAAGCAAAAGGTAAAGCATAAATAGTTATGGTAGCCAATGACTATTTTAAAATACTCAGGAAAAAAAAGAAATCTATAAGGAAAAACTCAGAAAGTTAGTTAAAACGATCTATAGTGATGCTCTAAAGAGATGATATATTGAAAGAAATTCACACCATTACAATGAGATACGAAACCGATAATCAGGGTTGTCAATGCCAGTTCAATCAAGTTTTGGAAAAATTTGACTCAAATTAACCAATCGTGTAATCTTACGAAATATAACCTTACACTTTTTTAATTTTTTTTACGTATTATACGTATTACGTATATATATATATATATATATATATATATATATATATATATATATATATATATATATATATATATATATATATAAAGACACTACAGTATCTGTATTTCTATTGCCGATTCTTTGTTTTTAAGCTGTTAAGGGCACTATATTTTTGGCAGTATCAGTTGTATGGGCATCACAAGTTTTATATTTGGGAAGAAAAATGTTCTCTCGCAGTGCTTTTAAAACGAAATACCGTATCTCATTAGCATTCACCATCGGTTTTATCTTCATGAAGTTCAAGCTCATACTGAATTTAGATTAAGATTTAGAATACAATAGTTTACACAGAACATTATTTACTGAACCTATTTTCTACATATCATATATATAATAATTATCATAAGAAGAATGTATTGCCCACTGGGCAGATTGTTGAAGCAGAAGCCCGAAAAATGAGACTCTGTAATTCCAATGGTTGAATGAAAAGAACTAAAAGTGAGCATATAAATAACATAGGACAACTATGTGGGAGAATACTAACTATTTTGCAAATCTGTAGCAAAATTAAATATTTTGAAAGAGAATACGTTCATCCCTAAAGCACTAGCCAATCTGTTGAAGTATGGATAACTGTGTGCTAGAATACTAACTATTTTGAGATGTGTATTATCTGTATTCTGTATTATCTGTATTTTGTATTAAAATTGTTAGTGCTAAGTACTTCCAAAGAGAATCATCAAAGTCCATCCCTAATGTACTCGCCAATCTGTTAGAAGCATGGATGAGATGATGAGAATATATGATATATATGAGAATACTAAGTATTTTGCAGATCTGTATTATCTGTATTCTGTATTTTCTGCACTTTGCATTCAAACTGTTAATGTTAAGTACATTGAGAGAGAATCTGTCCATCCCTAATGTACTAGCCAATTTGTTAAAAGTATACGATGGCAGTGAAGGGCCAGGTCGAATTTACAGTAAGATTTAGAATAAAATAGTTAAGTTAAGACAGCAGATTATTTACTGAAACCATTTCCTACATATCATGCATATAATAATTATCATAGGAAATGTTTAATACCCACTGCACATTGTTGAGGGTGGTGAAAAATATACATCACGTTGAAGTTCTCCACTGGATACAGCGAAAAAACGAATCCACAGCCCCAACACATCCTTAGTTATTGATGAACGCGAAACCGTCGAATTCTTTCGGTAGAAATTCACGGCAATATTTATCCCTGAAATGCAGTTGCATTCCTTTTCGACAACGAACAGACGTAACCCCGCGCCTCCCTGCGGCCCCTCCGTCCTCTCGCCGCCCGACCCCCTCCTCAGACCCCGCGTTCGCGGCAACTTTTCACCGAGCCCTTTTCAAAACGGCACACGAAACGTCAGAAAATTCATTCGCAATCTAACTATTATCGCCGGAGTTATTCGCCTTCGCAGATATTTCCCGTAATGATTTCCACCGCCAGCCATTCTGGATGGATAGGTGGAAAATATTGCTTTATGATTTCCATCTGAAAAGCTTTTGTAGAAAATATTTAAGCGCCGCGGATGTAATTTTCAATGAAAGGCGGTTATACTCGTCGGAGGATGAGATCAAAAGGGATCTCCCTTTCGCTTTTTCGCCGAGCAGTTCCCCGGTTGATAATAATTCATATTGATGTTTGGCCGATGACTGTTCGCGAGGGGCAGGGGGTGTGTGGTGGCAGCAATTCTCTGATTTCGTCAATAATTATTGATTAAAATTCTGCATATTTCTCTCCAAGATCGCTATTGTCTCTGGCATCATGAATAATTAGTTTATATAGCTATCGTGATGTTTTTCATTTCTATAGCACATGCGTAGAGGGGGCAAAGAATTGGCTCCAATACACTCCTTTATGATACACGTGCTTCCTCTAAAAATTTTAATAGTTCAATGTGTTACTTCGAAATATTTTCGGTAACTTTGAAGGCTGTTGTGCCAAACCTTATCGAAGGCTTGTGCTAGAATTAAGGATACTAGTGATCGCCCTGCGGTCGAAATTCTATCACAATTTATTAAGTTCAAAAATCAACAAAGCATTGCAAGTTTAAACAATTACACCATTGAATATTGTAAAAAAGCAACATAAGCAAGATTATTTTCAAATATTCTAGCTACATATAAAATAAAATTTAAATCATTACTAAAATATATTATGTTTAAAATAAATGTCTAATTATTACCAGCTACTACAATTTTTGCTACTATTCTTGATGGACAAACCTCATTAATAATTTGACTACTTCAAACAAAACAAGAAACATTTTCTTCTCTGTTCTTGTTATTATTAAATTTTGACATATATTGTTACCTATTCGATATCGTTGAAAATGATGTGTTATAAATTTGGCAACTAACATTTCCACTATAAATAAACTTGATACTGTTCGGATTTTATAACTTTTAAAAATATAACCTTACATTCTACACTTATCCTCGTTCTTCCATATCGTGAAACCAATGTATGGTAAACCACCAAGAATAACACAACAATTTAATTATTATTACTATAAAGTTATTAATGTAACACAAAATCTAAATATCCTAGATTTTTTTGTTGTTCTGACTTGACTGTCTGTACCGATCGAGTGGGAAGGCAATCTAGTTTATTCTTTTCTATGGATTATTCTATGCCTTCCAATCCGGAGATAGTTGTGGAGTAACGTATCCTACAATAATCAAACATACAAAAGTGGCTACTGTTATAGGCGAGGAAAATTTACAATATGGATTTATAAAAAGAAAAGTGTTAACGACAATATTAAAACGGAATTATTTTCAATTTATTATGTCGGACAACCAAAACTGATACGTTCACAAACCACGCCGTAAATTTAACTCGACTTAACGCCGTTCGAATTAGCAACAGTTAGGACCCTTTCCTCAACGATTAGTTCCAATTTCCTCGTCGAGTGTCGCCACATCTACCTGGCCACGGACCGGGTCATCGAAAATCGGCGAACGGATGGGCTTTTAGTCGAAAATCGCCTAACGACTCCAGTATATCTTATCAAGCCGAACACACTGCAGCACTATTTAAATTCCGCTTTGGCCTAATCGTCGAAATATAACCCTTAACCTTTCAGCAACACGCCCCCGAAACCGTAAAATATCGGGCGAGTTAATTGCAAAATTTCGGGCTCTAAATTGTCGATGATTTAAAAGTTTATTAGCAGAAGACGCAACATCTGCCGACGCTGCCGCCGCCGCCGCCGCTCCTACCAACGGAGCGCCGCGCTCTCCGGCTTTCGTTTTCTCGCTAAATTATTAACGGATCGACGGATCCTGCTACACGATCAATTAACTATTACCGAAGATTTATTTTACCCTAATTATTCGCCGATTATTTATCATAATACCATCACGTCGAATTCGTTTTGTATTTTCACGATTATACGCGTGACAGGCACAATCTTTGACGTATAAAGTCCTTCCAGTAAAACAGCCAATGCACGTCACTTTCGAATTTAACAATGTTTACCTTAATGCAAAAAAATCATCAGTTTTCCATTTAATAGCAGCACAATTCCTAAAACATCTACCAAAATAAGGATTATAATTCCTAACCAACTTGATCGATGTAGCATTTCAACTAAAGCATATCCAAGATGTTTGGCAGCTGGCTGAATTAATCATGATCCCAATACCTCGAAGATCACCAAATGAAGTAAAAGCCTATGGGCCTATCTCAGTGCTATCGGTATTTGAGAAACTTCTGTAGAAAAGAATAAAAATAGAGCAAAAGACCAACCAGTTTTGGTTTATTAACAAATATTCAAGAATTCATCGAATACATAGAAAAACAGATGCTAATAAAAGGCTTATGAAGATAAAAAAAAGTTATAAGCTGGACATAATCAATTCAATAAGTTTGAAGCAATGTTATCGAAAAATGTTTAGAGTCGAGAAGATAAAGCAAATGTTCCACAAGGGGCGTCATTTTGGGTCAATTATTTACCTACTTTGCACATGTGCTTTGCTGCAAATGGAAATATCAAATCCATTACATTTTCTAATAATTCTTGCTGTTTTCTTGATGGCGGAGACAATGGCAACAGGAAACTTACAGCAGGCCAGCGACTTCTTTGACAGTGTGAGTAATTCCTACTATGTTTAACCATCAAATAGTGTAGGGAGATTAATTCTAATAATCAGAAAAATATTACAGCAACTATCAGAGAAGGTGGTAGAACTACTAGCATTAATGTTTAATTCCAAATATTATGAAATCATTATTCTTTTAGCATCTCGAGAGTAGCTCAAATAATAATGATTCTCAATCTAGTGAAAACACCAGAAAATGTGACCTCCGACCGGCCTATAAGTTTATTATACTCATTTGAATAACAGAAAAAGAGTGTCACAAGTCAGTGAAAACGATGGCAAAAATTCATAAATTGGGCTTGGAATTGCTTCCTCATCCACTTGATTCTCCAGATCTGCCCCAGCAATCTCCTGTTCTCAGATCTCAAAAGAATGCCCGCTAGGAAGAAATGTATTAAGAGGTGATCGCCGAAACTGAGGCCTATTTTGAAGCAAAAGACAAATAGTATTACAAAAATGGTAACAAAAAGTTGGAGGGTCGCTATAATCAGTGTATTACCCTGGAAGGGAATTATGTTGAATAAGAAAAACTAATTTTGCCAAAAAATGTCTTTTATTATGGTAGGCCGGGCACTTTTCAATTGACCTGTTATGAAATATATATATCACGTTATAGAGCCAATATGGCAACCACCATATTATGACCCTCGACATTACCAGTATTTTCTGGTGCATCAAACCACGGATGGGATCGAATAATACGCGAAGACATTTTATAGCATCCAGGTTGACCGCCAGCAGCATCATCATAACTCCAAATCCATCCCCCAGGTATTAACTCATTAAAAAGTCCCTCTCTTCATTTGAATATCATTAACTTTCGCCATTTCGTCCACTGTCCTTCCCTACCCGCTCCTCCACCCGCCCTCCCGCGCTCGTAACCTTACCCCTCCCGAAACAACCGTCATTATTTCGCTCGTTTCGCCCGCCGTGCAACGGACAGAGATGGCGACAGCTCGTGATTTTTTGACAGAGGTCTCGCATTTTCTTCCACACGGACCGGAGACACATGTGTCTCGGAGGGGGTGGCTGCGAAAAAGGGTTGCAGGCGCAAATAATCTAGGGAATTGGAGTTAAGGGCCGCTTGGAGGGTCCGGCTATCGGCGCGCCGACAGATAAAACGGCGGGGCCGGGACGAGGGGGGGGCGGTGGTGGAAGCGTTGAAAAAGGGTGGGGTGGGGTGAATTTATAGACGGTTTTCGGCGGAGTAATTAGGAAACTAATGACATATTAGGAAAAGGGGTAGATTTTTGGCGCGCCATTTTTAGTATGTGGGGTATGGGGAACTGGGGAATAAATATCGGTAATTTATTTATTAAGGGAGGCCAGAATTTGACGTTGGCAATGGCCCGAGGGGAGATACAATCCTTTTGTGCGTCCGTCCCGATGATAATTCACCGGTCTCAGATAAAAGCTGCACTTATTATGAAATATAACCGTAAACATTTATTAGTTTTACGAGGAATAATTTAGCAATTCGTCCAGGGTTGAAAACAAAACACAGCATCTCACTTACCATTAAGTCTTAATGCTACTCGCATGGTCATCAGTGATAACCATCGAAATCTTAGACCTCAGATAAAATCTACTGGCTAAAACGTCAAGTCTTCAGAGAATTAGTATCGAAAAACATTGTAAATCATAGTTCAGTATAGTTTCTCATTAACAAAACACACCGAACTTCATTTTCAGTTGTTTAAAAATTACGGTAATATAGTTTTTAAGGTGTAGTAGTATCTATCTTTAGGTTATGAGCAAATTACATTCAGAAACATCAAGTCATACTTTGTATTGAATATTCGAGCTAATAAAATTAGTAAAATATTGGTTCATAAATAATTTTGTGTAGGGAAAATCCTACTACATGATACGATTATGATACTTTAAAAAGTTCGAAGACATTGCATTGCAATGAACAAGAATTTTGTTAATTAGTCAGCACTTAATTAATTGGCAATTGCAATACGTTTGTATTGTTCGATAAATATCTAAAATATCGAAAAGGAACTGGCAAGGGTGAATTGAACGTTCATAGCCACAATCTCACGCTCTACATTTCTTGTGATTAATAAAATCCAATATAGTACGAGTTGTTAAAACCATACGAAATAACAACTGCTAAAATAAAAATCAATGTAAATTGCACAATTTGAATAAAGACCTATAAAGCGAAAGGGACGCAACACTAAGTTTAAATTAATTTATGTAGAGAAATGATAAAACTTGATTATCATCTAATTGTCAACAACAGAACGAAAACTACTACAATGATGGGATCCATAAAATGGAGATTAAAAAAGAAAAAATGAAGGCATTATACATTACATATATTGTTTATACACATTAAATTTTCTAAAACAGTATTGGGGATTGGCATGTATTCTGGTCATCTTTTCAGAATATTTATTTATTCAGCATTTATTCAGAATAATTCGTACAACATATATTAATGAAATATTTCTATCATTTTCTCCAAGTGGTGGTGGTTTGGTAGCGATCCAACCATTGATCCATTTTCACGCTTTTTCACAATTTCAAAACCGTGTACCAGCCAGAGTATCGTGGAGTCCTCACTACGTCACTCTACCCCGTGTACAGAGAGGCTGGTGAATTCAGGACTTTGCGCTTGGCATTGTCATAGCAGATTCATTTTTACTTGCCATTGGCAAGCTATGAAACCGCGATGTCCAAACGATTCGAAAATCCATTTTCCATAAATTCGTATGGTTGTCAAAAGCAGTAGTTATTTTCGTCATTTTTTATTTCTACCATCGCATTAAACCTTTGCCAACAGTTACCTCATCAACTACTGAGCTGCCTGAATTTTTTTGAAAGTTTAAACTGCGTTTTCGTCCAATAAGCCTTGCGTATCATTTTCTTCGAGCTTCCTGGGCCCCCAAGCCTTTCTTCACCATTGGCATCAAAACCACCACATTTAAATCGTTGAAACCAAATTGAGCAAGTGGGATATAACAGAACACCATCACCATACATTTCTAAAAGTACTTCACGGCTTGGGGCTCTATATTTCTTCAAATCCGGAAAAGTGTTATTTCACGTAGAGAAGTTAACAGTTGTTTACCTTGATATTACATATAAAATACACAAAATACCATACAAAATTTCTATCACTCTAAATTATGTAATGTTACACCACTATCGATTAGAAATTAATGAATAATCTAATTAACCATAAGTCGGTTAAGGATAACTTGACAGGATCTGGATTTGGATAGTTAGATGGAGGAGAAAAAATCTTGTTTTATTGGTTATAACTATTTATACTATATTTTATTGCTATCTCTATTAGGTTTCATCTCAGTTGACTCTTATTGTATGATGTGTTGACGGTGATGGCGTTTTTGACCATGAGATCAACCATTCCCTTATTACTGGGTATCCAGGCAAGAGAAATGTTCTTACGCAGGACGGTAGGTTCTTAGAACGTGCTATATACTTTAATTATTAATGAATGAGCACATAAATGCTATTCAATTGAACTCTAGAGGAATCCGTGCTATCAACATTCTTGTTCAATTAATCTCTTAGAACTTTAACAATTTGCCCGTGGCAATAAGTATTATTATATGATTTCCGTTATATAATATAACTATCCTGATATGTAGAAGCTCGCTTCAGTATATCAGTTCAACATATCGGCGTAAATATGAAACGCTTCAAAATTTTGCTTGAAAAAAACATCAAATCTTTTTTTTTTCGATGAAATTAACCAACGAAAAAATGTTTTCCCTAAATATTAAATTAAATAATGTGTTTTACTAAAAATTTACTTTTGCTAGAACAGAAACGCTGCGAAAGTAGCTAAGACATGGATGTACCTTATGTTTGTGATTGTAATTTTAATGATATATAAACGCCAAAGTAAAATCCTGCAAGGAATAATCCGAGTATCTATGGGTCGTGGATCGATTGACGCAGCGTCTCTTGAACGATTTCTGCTCAGTAGGTGTCACGTGGTTCCTGGAACTCTCTTATATCCCTAACCACGAAGGAGATACCAGATACTCTAAATAGAATTACTGAAAAGAGATAGATTTCAGGGGAAGATGAAAAAGACACAAAACATAAGTTCAAAGTAATTTCCCCGGATTTAACTAGTTGAATGAAAATATTAGTGTGTATTGGTGGGTCCAATTACTCTCCGCCCAAGTTCCACTTCGCTGAACAAACGATAAGCTTAATAATGTTTCGGTAGTCCATCACCAACACCAACAGCGATGTCGTAATAACAATGTAACTATGTCAAAACTGCTCGTGCGCTTGCAATTAGACCAGCGAAAAATCCATCAAAAATCGCTCATCTTTAGACGCCATCAAACGAATATATCTTCACGCACTCTGCCTTTTTACTATTTCGTTTGTTTCGCCTCTTCGGTATTGTGCGCCTCATAATTTTCCCACTGTCACAAAACGACATCGGCCAATTATTTTCCTTCACGGATGTCTAAGCGCGCGTTTTTTTTTCTTATTCCGCTCGTCTCCCAGGTCCGTTATTACTGTTTCCGATGTTGTTAGAAGCTCATGACTGAATCAGACAATTTTATTGTATTTATATGATTTCGGTCAGCCAACGTGAAATTAGTTGCCGAATAGACGAGCACTCGGTGGATTGAATGGGAAACATTAAGTTTATATTAATTAATGTAAACATACCTTTTACATTTTACAATTTTCATTTAATACTTACATATATTTTGATCAGTATTACATATTGGTGAAAATGCTATACCTTCTTTATAAAATAACAACTTTGATTTTAAAATTATTGAGTTATTCAGTGTATACATGTGCCAATCATGGAACTCTTAAAATTAGCAGGTCAATTGAAATATCCCCGACCTACCATAATAAAACAAATTTTTTGAGAAAACTAGTTTTTTTTATTCAACATAATACCCTTCAAAGGTGACGCACTGATTATAGCGACCCTCCAACTTTTCGATACCGTTTTTGTATTACGATTTGTCCTTTGCTTCAAAGTAGGCCTCAGTTTCGTCGATCACCTCTTCATTCGACGAAAATTTCTTCCCAGCGAGTATTATTTTGAGATCTGAGAACAATTCAAAATCTGAAAGCAATTCGAAGCTCAATTTATGGATTTTAGACACGATGCATTGTCTTGGTGTATGTGTGTTTTTCGGCAATTTCACACTTAAAACGGTCCAATAACGCTATGTAATAGTTGCTGTTGATGGTCCTTCTTTTTTCAAGGTAGTCAATGAAAATGATGCTATACGTATCCCAAAATACAGACGCCATAACCTTGGCAGCCGACTGTTGCGTTTTGCCACGCTTTGGAGCGAGTTCATCGTGTGCAGTCCACTCGGATGACTGTCGATTGGACTTCGGAGTAAAATGATGGAGCCATGTCTCATCCACTGTCATATATCGTCGAAAAAACTCGGGTTTATTACTCTTGGTCATTTTCAAACACTGCTCCAAATCACCAACTCGTCGTTGTTTTTGGTCAAAAGTGAGCTTTCGCGGCACCCGCTTTGCACAGAGCTATTTCATATCCAAATATTTATGAATGATATGATGTACACGTTCCGTCGATATCTTTAGAGTATCTGCTATTTCACTCAGTTTCAATTTACGGTCATTCAAAATCATTTTCTAATTTTTTAAAATGTTTTCGTCGGGAAAAACCTCTCTTGGGCCTCCACTGCGTTCACCGTCTTCGATGCTCATTTCACCACGTCTAAACTTAGCATACGACAGCAGACAGGCCTCGTTACGGAAGAAGAGAAAATGTGACTGTGGTGCCCGATAGTGTTCCAGAGTCTCCAGAAACATCAATTCGGAGACGTGGCTCCGAGTTACACATTTCTGCAAAACTGATTCGAAAATATTCCCGTACAAAATTCAATTCGTCTAAAAATTGCTACCGAGAGATCCTGATCAACGAGTTGAGTACAGTAATGCAATCCTAAAGCTTCCTAAGGAAATTGAAGATATTTCGTCTAAATTGACAATTAACGATGAAGCCCATTTTCTTCTCCGTGGCTACGTTAATAAACAGAACAATTGGTTTTGGGGAACACTGATTCCTCAAGTTATTCATGAAACATCATTAGATCCACTAAAAACCACTGTATGGTATGATATTCATGTCATTTTTTAATATGGTCAAGGTGTTGCAGTTACTGTTACTGCTGAACGGTACCAAGACATGATTAGAATTATTCTTGTGTTTGAAATGGAAATGGTAAGGACTAGAGGACATGTGGTTTCAGCAAGATGGGGCCACAGCACACACAGCTCGTTCAACAATTCTATTATTGAACGAAGTTTTCCACGAAGACTAATTTCGCAAAGTGGCTATTTAGCATGACCAGACAGATCTTTGGATTTAACAGCACCAGACATTTTCTTATGTGGTTTTTTTTAAATCAAAATTAATGTGAATAAGCCTCAAACGATTCAATACCATAAAGACATGTCATGAAAAATACCTTAAAAAGAGTCGAAAGTTGCATAGCGAATCGCGGTCACCATTTAGCCAATATAAGTTTATATAACGTATAACGAAAAAAAAATGTAAAGACCAGATAAAAATTTTATGAAAACAAAACTTACTTATCCTTTCTCTGAGCAAAGTTACAGGCAATCAAAATGATAGCGGGACTTTTGCCCCACGTTATATATAGCTTCTACCAAGACTTTAGAAGAAAAACAATACTTTGTAGTTTTTCTGGACGTAGCATAAGCCTTCGATAATATTTGACACGAAGACAAATTTTTCCAAAGTATTATGTGGAGATACTATCTCGAGGATTAAGCTAGAAAATGAATATCAGGATAGAGATATTTCAGAATAAAATACTAACTAATACGCCGTAAAATATCAGAACTAGCGAGCTCCATCGAAACCTTCAATTGTAACAACAGTTTTCGCATAATTAATGAAAACATTCGCACCTATGAATTACAAAATCAACGGACATCGTTACTGATGACCACACGTTTAACCGAATTGACTGGAGACGGTTGAGTCAGGGACAGCTGATCTCGTGTGAACAAACTTTTAACACTTATTCGGATATCATTAATAAACGGTTTTAATTACTGTTAAAATGCAGCAAGTAATATTAATGGCGCTTCCATTTTTCCCGATCATTTACATTGATGTAATTGGTCGTAATGTGATCGTCTAAATTGGTATGGCTTTTAAAGTGTTTTTAATTACTGGGACATTTTCTCTCTATGTGTGTATATGTATATGTGCGCTCTCCTCGCCGTCCATTATTCGTTCGTGTTCATCGGGACTCGTTGCTGTTGTTACTGTTGGTGTCATCGGCAACGGCGAAGCAGGAAATACCATTTTACATGTTTATTAATATGGGTTGATAGATTATCGTGCATATGTCATGGAGATAATTTGCTGTGTGTGTGTGTGTGTATGTACGATAGCGTATTATTTAATTCATCGAAATAAGATCCCATTAAGTTATACTAATTATTAATTTCATTAAATTTAAGGACAATTGAAAAGTCCCCGGCCTACCATACTAAAACACATTTTTTGGCAAAATTTGTTTTTTATATTCAACATAATTCCCTACCAGAGTGATACACTGATCACGGCGACTCTCCGATTTTTCGATAGCATTTTTGTAGTACGATTTGTCCTTTGCTTCAAAATAGGCCTTAGTTTTGGTGATCACATATTCATTGGACGTAAATTTCTTCCCAGCGAGCATTTTTTTGAGATCTGAGATCAATTCGAAATCTGAAAGCAATTCGAGGCCCGATTCGTGGATTTTTGCTTTTGTTTTCACTGACTTGTGACACGGTGCATTGGCTTGGTGAAACAACATTTTCTTTTTCTTCAAATACGGCTGTTTTCGGCGATTTCGTCCTTCAAACGGTCCAATAACGCTATGTAATAGTCATTGTTGATGGTCCTTACTTTTTCAAGGTTGTGAATGATAATTATTCCATGCGCAAACCAAAATACAAACTCCATAAACTTTCCAACCGACTGTTGTGTTTTCCCACGCTTTTTTCCCACTCGGATGACTGTCAATTGGACGTCGGATTGAAGTGATGGAGCCATATTTCATCCATTATCACATATCGACGCAAAAACTCGAGTTTATTACGCTTGATTATCTTCAAACACTGCTCGGAATCATCAACTCATCATTGTTTTTGGTCAAAAGTGAGGTCGCGAGCCACCCACTTTGCTCAGAGCTTTCTCATACCCAAATATTCGTGAATGATATGATGTACACGTTCAACTGATATTTTTAGAGCGTCCGATATTCCATTCAGTTTCATCTTAGCGGGCATTCAAAATCATTTTGTGTATTTTTTTAAATGTTTTCGACTGTAACAACCTCTTTTGGACGTCCCCTAGGTTCACCGTCTTCAGTGCTCATTTCACCACGTCTAGACTTAGCATACCAATTCTTGATGGTTGATTTTCCTGGGGCAGTATTCAGAAACTCGGCATCAAGCCAAGTTTTTGCTCCAACTGTATTTTTTCCCTTCAATAAGTAATATTTTATCAACACCCGAAATTCCTTTTAAACCATTTTTTTCACAATAACAAAAATTGCTTCACTCAAAATGTTATAATTCACAAACTAATGATCCGACGTCTGTCAAATTTATACACGCATCTTCTGAGGGTTAGGGCTAACTAAAAAATATATGGATTTAATACTAGTAGCGCCATCTATGTGTCAGTCCGGGGTAATAAATACGAGTTGTCGTTTCAATTTAGAATTATAGTTTACAACGTTTACCTCTCAACCTCTAATGTTTGACAGTAATATCTTCAAGAATCTTGTGATCATTTGACAACAGGGTGGACCAATACCAGCACAAACAGAATTTTATATACTGATTCGGTTACATGTTCCGCTGCATCAGACACCATTCTGTCCCTTTTAACTAGGGTAAAATGAAAATTTTTTTTTCGCTCCGAGCTTATACGTTTTTACAACCTGCATTTTGCAGTATATTCGACGCCATCTATAATTTGCAGGTTTTATTATTAGCTGTATATGCATATTTTTCAATGCTTCTCTATGGGATATTGTTTTTCTTTTATTAACTGTTTATGACGGTTTGTACTTGAATGAGACTTTCTTTCAAGTATACTTGAAGACTTGAAGTATTTAAGGTAATAATTTGTCTTTTTTTGGCAGCTCCAAGATATTATTTGACGCATTTATTAGAGGGCATAATTAGCTCTTTATACTAAGCAATTATAAAAAGCCCATAAAGTATCAGTTAAAAAATTAATTAAATTAAATAATGGTTTCAAATTACCGGTGTTACAGAAATTCGGAATATTTTTACGCTTTTTTTGATTATTAACCGATAAATATAGCATTTCGCGGGCTATTTGAGGATCGTTTCCCCACTGCGGACCATCATGCCTACGAGGAGAGATAAAAAAAGAAAATCCTGGCCCGATCGGTACACACGTAGTTACTATCGCACCGAGGGCCACGATACCCTCTCGTCTCACCCACCCCCGTGCACGCGTCCGTTATTAGGGCGGCAAGGCAACGGGGGTGGATAGCAGCGGCGGCGTGCTCTTGACCTACAGAACTGGGGAAAACTGGGTCAGATGAGGTCGAAAAACCCATTCGGGCTACACCACGACGTCCGATCTTTTTTTCGGTCCAAGGAAAAAGAAAAGAAGGTACAAACGGAGGTTATTCGGCCATCCAGTGGGTTAATTAATGCTTTTCTTGCTTTTATATCGACAATAGAGCGTTTAGAATATTTAAAATGTAATTCAGAGTGTAATAATTCGATTCTAAAGAGAACACATATAAATATCAAACTAAATTAAGGTTATTCTTCAGTATATCATTCTTCGATCAAGATATATTCATTCCGATGCTCCTCTAACTGTTCGATAACATTTTTATAGAACAATCTGGTTCCGGTAACGTTCTGCGGTTTTCACTAGTTGCCGCTCACTTAGCTATAGCTATTTTTGATCAGGTTATGTTTATCCATTGCCGCGATTCAACATATAAAAATATTTGTTTCAGGCCTGTAAACGTATTTACAGTTGATGATGGTGTACAGTATAATATATCTCATCGAATGTATTTGGAAGGATTTAATTTTCAGTATGTGTCATTTCGTCGAAATATGAACTTGAGGTTACCTCAATTTGAAGAAAAAAGTCTTAAGATTTCAAAGTGTCAAAGGGCGTTCTGGACAGTCCAAAAAAAAGAATACAAGGATTTGGAGGTATTACTCGATGAAATCAATCAATGGGGATCGCTCAGGATTACAATTGCTGCGTTCAAACCAACCACTGCTCGAAGAAACAGCCGGAATACGAACAAAGACACAACAGTGTTATTCCTCAGCATGTCAATGCTCGACCACATGGTACAAAACCGGTGAAAACATAAATGGAAACATTAACATCGGAAGAGCTACTTCACCCGCCGTGCTGAACAACATTTACTCTGATATGAGTCGTGATCTGCCTGAAAAGCGCTTCACTTGTAAAGAAGATACCAAAAGAAAGGTAAATTCGTGGATATCCTCAAGATATATGTCGTTTTTTCGTGATGCTTCTTTTAAATGAATTTGTAGGCCTATAAAATATCATTCCAAATCGTTGATGATTTATTGTTTCACATGATATTGTTATTTCGTCGATTATTTTGTGGGATATTCTATATTTTTTCGGATAGACCTACTGTATTTTAATAATACTGCACTCGCCTGGCTTTCATTAATGTCGGTATAAGAATTATAGGTTTCCTGAATACAGAATGTCCAAAATTCCCATTCAAAAGCTATGTAAGACATCAAAATAACAAGATTGTATCAAAATTCCGTACCTAATATCATTGGAATGATACGGTGTTTGAATACTTTCGAATATTTTTAAAGTTAACACCTTATTATCAACAATGGTACTGTCAGTGTTTCAGGTTGACTTTTAATAAGTTTTGTACTTGTATATAACTTGGAGTCACTATAAGAGCACTAATTGTTTTTAATTAGTTTAATGGATAATACCTAAGACATTGTTCACTGTATGACTTAGTGTTCTAAACTTTTGCACACACATATTCAAAAAATTTAGACGATTAAATCATTCTTTAATATCCGAAATCGAAATTTTTCTGAAGATTCCCTTTAACTATCTCAGTTTCCAGTTCGCAACAAAGATGGTATATTCGAACATATCACCTTATTTTAAAACTTACATATCATTTGAATACTATAGAAATTAGATAAAACTCATATGGGTTATCCACTACCAAATCTACACCTACTACCCCTACTTTAGTATTTAAAATGAGTTTGTTGTCAGTTGTCAAAATCAGAAGATATGATAGATTAAAGGATGAAGATTTTTAGTAGGTTAAATATGTCAAATAATGGAGAGAAAATCACAGGATTACAGAATATTCAGATAGTAGTTAGAGCTTGGGACAGTCATCCCAGTGGAGCAGAACTGGCAAGCTATCCATGCTCATACACGTTATAATATGTTATAAATGGCGGCTTCACTTTTCATTGCCTTTGCCCGAAGACTTCTTATAATGATTTCTTTATTATACATATTTGTTTCACTAATGCGTCATTACTTTGGGCTATGTTAGATAAATATTAATGTTAAAAAACATATGTTCTTAAAAATTTAAAACATTCATTGTCAAAATATATCGATTTTGGTCAAGCAATACACTGCATAGAATAAAGATTCAGAATATATAGATATATAAGTATGAACTTGTGAGTCTTGTGAGTGAATAATATTACGTTATTACTTTATTACTTGATTTCTACTACTTTATTAGAATTCAAAATCCTAACAGATAATTTCAAATCTAATTAGTATTTAATAATAGTGAGGGTATTTTATTGTTTAAAAGGTAAAATTTTGCTTAAGGACCTTTGAATTTCGACGATTAATATTAATTGATATATTTGTAAAAATGTTATAGTCTATCCAAAGTTGGTGCGGACATTGGTTATTTAATTTCATGACGTCAAAACGTCACAATGTTGTATCTGTATCAACTCACAACAACTGAGTCTTAGTTCAGTTTGGCTTTGACATATAACAATATTCTAGTTTAAATAACATAATGAAACAAAAATGTTATCAAATATATAAGTGTATTTTAACATTATAGTACGTCTTATGCATATATTATCGAATACAACAACAATTTATCATACAGCCACAATAATTTGTAGGTTAGATTTGTTTTATTATATTTATATTGTACTTTTTTATGCAGCGGTATCGCCCTGTAGGCCTAGGCTACCTAATTAACAATTGTATATCCAACTAATGTATTCTACTCTCATTATAGAGCATATTTAGCTTTTTTCATTTAGTTCTTGTTTCCTTCGATGGTGTATTTCCTTATCAAGTAATTTTCATATCACTGTATTATTTTATTTCATCTGCTACTATCTGTGTACACCATTCTTATTAAAATTAATCACATAATTCTCTTTAATGCATTTGTTATATCTATAAAACAGTTAGTATTCATCCTTTCCTCATATATTTGATGTTAAAATCAAGTCGATCTTGATTTGTCACCCGCTTCTTATGAGGGCAACTTTTTTCGGTGAATACAATATTAGGTTTTTCATTTTTTGAGATATTTCAATGACCGTGTCCGTGTCCATGATGACCGTGACCTCCAGTGACCAGTGCGGCCCCAATATGCTAAAAGTATTTTCAATAAAAACCGCAGAAAATTAATATTGAATTGTAAAAATGCTTACCTCTCTAACGAATTTCACTAGCAAGGGAGGGCATCCATTATCTAGTTCCTGTTCGAAGTAACTGATTAGAGAGGTAATCTGTTCGGTCTGGCTTCTCAATTATCAATCAGAGCAATAATAAGCAGCGATTTGAAGTTTTTCAGAACAGACAAAGCATCAGACAGGTTCATGTCTCTTTTTAACTAGAATAAAATGAGAAGGAAAATGATGTCTTACTCTGAAACGAATTTACAATTTGTGGCAGGCAATACATTAAACATATTGATGACGTATGCTCACAGCAACTCTGGATAGACTACAGGTTGTTAATAAATTGCAATCGAATTTCGACCACTAGGAGATCACGGCTTTTGAATAGTTTTATACATGATATTTTAACCCCGAAAGAAGTAAATATATATGAACTTGATTCGCACCCACGAAAGTGATACCGACACCTTCCTCCAATTCAATACGGACTAATTAACGATTTCCATGGCCGAGCTGGCACTGAACATCCAGAATTATAAGTGCGACCAGAGTACGCCTATTAAATGGACATCTCCAATATGATAATTGGACGTTTCCGTGCGATAGATAGAATGCAGCAACACATGTGTGTGGGTATAATGTTCTAGCGTTAATTTATTTAAAAATGTCGTTTAATTCTGATGAAACGGTCGTGAACGGACAAAAAAAAGAGCACACACACAACCGTACACAGTTGTTTTCGACGATGTCTGGCGTGAGTGAGTCACCATCAATCGGAATACTTTCGAAAACTACGGTATTTGCCTTGAACGGTTATAGTTATGTTGACAGATCTCTAATTATATCAGTTTTCAGTCACGCAAAAAAAAATTAAAGATTTAGCGAGTCTCTTGTTGGATATTTGAAGTCGAATGAAGAAATTATGTTGTCAGAAAACACTTGAGATTTTTTTTAATGTATTAATATATTATTACCAATAGTTGTTGACTAACATACAGTTTGTCTCCACAGTTCCTTACAACTAGGCATTTTTCTAGGAAGCCTCTTTGGCCATTACTTAATATCTTCTTTTTAATTTATTTATTATAAAATATTTTTAAAGAAAATATTGAACCGACTTCAAATAATAGATAAGGAACTCACTAAATATTAAAAAATAAACAAACTTACAATTTTAATACAAAAAAAAAGTTTTAAAATAACTTATGCACATAATAATCGTTGTAATAACTAGATAAAAATGAACTAAACATTTATTTAACCTATCTACTACACGTATTTTATATTCTACTATATACACACAATTTAGCTGAATACCTACCTAAACCTAGTTGAACCTTTTGAACTTATCACTTTGAAGTCGGTGCTGACCAACAAATTTATACAGATTTGTGTTGTTTATTATTTAATTTTGTGTATGTGTCATAAAAATATATTATAATTTCTGTAATATTTGGGCTCGGCACCGACTTCAAACTGATCAGTTGGTAGTAGTTAAAATAATATAGGTAAAATATATTTGGTGGGTATTAAGCAAAATTGTGTGTATATAGTAGTATATATACTACGTGTTACTATAGGTTAAATAAGTTTTTTGTTCACTTTTATTTAGTTATTATAACGATTATTATGTACATATTTTATTTTAAAACGTTTTTTTTTGTCAAAACTCTAAGTTTGGTTATTTCTTAATTTTTAATGAGTTTTATTTTTTGAAGTCGGTTCAGTTTTTCTGTTAAAAATATTTTATTTTCCTCTTTTTACTGTCAAATATTTACTCAATAAGTTACGCAGTTATTTAATTAATATTACAATGGGTAGGCCAAATAAAGGTGCCATATGAGGAAAAATAGGGATAAAGAAAGAATTATTTAAAATAAGAGGGCTTCAGTCCTCGGGGTCTGCTACCTAGTGTAGGCCGGGAACCGAACCCGATACTTCCGATTGGAAGTTAACGCTTTAGCAATTACAGCACAGAAGCAATTGTCTACAATATTTCTACGAAGCTGATATGCTATGTTTAGTGTTTAAACGGCAAACTGAATGTCTTGTGCACTGAACTACTTCCGATTATCCATCACATCAGCTCAGAAATAACATTATACACAAATGTCTGATTATTTTGGATAAAAAAAATGAGAAAACTTTGTACCTGGCTTTTAAATTTCAGCATTCCCTCTATTTTCCCCTTCCCCCCATCAGATCCTGATTTGGTTCCAATGGGACTAGTTCGGAAGTACACTCTTTCGAATAAAAAAATTATTTTGAAAATCGGTCCACAATCAATGGAGAAATCGGCGAATATACATTAAAAATATACAGCCGAATATAGAACCTCCTCCTTTTTCGAAGTCAATTAAAAATAGAAAAGCTTTTATACATAGTGTTATAATGAGCGATGAGCAAACTTATAAAACCATCACTGACTAATCAAAAAAAAAACAAAAAGTAAAATCGTTTACATGGAAAAAGTCCCAAAAGACAATTATTTCACAATTATTACAAATTGCTTAATTGATACAGCGTCGAAATATTAGTCAACTAATTAACGATTGAAATTTATACACTCGACTGGTATATCTCACCGAAATGTGTTAATTTAAATAAATTAACATGCGTTGGTGGGAATTCGGTTCGACATTCGACCCTTATATCTGGGTAGAATAGGAGAAAAAAACTGACTAATTTTTCATTATCTTTAATTGGTAGCGAGCAATGTGTTTCATTTATTATCGGTTTCATTTAATTTAATTGAGTTTTTAATACCACCAACATTAAAAAATATGTTGTGTATTATTATTTTAATTACTTTCCTTTCAATTATTTGTTGTTTTTTTGTATTAGCGCTATAATACTACAAATAATTATAGAAATACGAGCCTCATAGCCTCTAAGGATTTTCTAAAATGTATTTATTAGATTGTTACTAGTCGTTGTTACTACAGATTAACCTACAGTTTGTCTTGGATGACCCATCGGCCCTATCTTGGTATTTTTCTATTAATTGCACAGCTCTACACTACACAAGATCAAATGATTTGTATCTTTTGAGTCTATGTCATATTCTGGCGTTATCCAAGAGTTATGTTACTTCGATATTGATATGAAAATGGAGTTTTCCCTCATATATCCTTGTAATTATATGGATTGCCAAGGTGACACACTGTATCTGAAGATTCCGAGGACTTTGTTTTGAAAAATTTGTATCGTATTTATATTGGTTTTCGGGAAACCCTATAATTGAATTCTTTATGTCCATATAGATTTCAATATTTGCTTATATAATAGCAATTCATTAAGTACTGATAATGGTGAATTTCTTCCAATTAACCAATACATTTTCTTATATTTTAATTCGTTCTTTTCTTATTTCACATGTTCCTTTCAGCCGACTTTTGCATCAAGATTCATTCTGAGATATTTATGTCTTTGTTTGCTATCTCAATAGCTCATCAGAGGATCTATCAAAAGCTGGTATGATGATGATCATTTTTTCATTTTAAAAAGCCCTTTATTGTGAAATATTAGTATAATACATATTGATCAAAATGTTTTTTATGCCTATGTCTGCTGTCTAGTAAAAAAATGCACAACATGATTTTGAATGACCGTAAATTGAAATTGAATGAAATAGCAGATACTCTAAAGATATCAACTGAATGTGTACATCATATCATTCGCGAATATTTGGGTATGAGAAAGCTCTGTGCAAAGTGGGAGCCGCGTGAGCTCACGTTTGACCAAAAACAATTACGAGTTGATGATTCGGAGCAGAGTTTGAAGATGATCAAGCGTAATAAACCCGAATTTTCCGTCGATATGTGACAATGGATGAAACATGGCTCCATAATTTCACTCCGAAGACTAATCGACAGTCATCCGAGTGGACTGCACACGATGAACCCGCTCCAAAGCGTGGGAAGATGCAACAGTTGTCTGACAAGGTTATGGCGTTTGTATTTTGGGATGCGCATGGAAAAATTTTCATTGACTACCTTGAAAAAGAACTATCAACAGCGACCACTGCATAGCATTACTGGACCGTTTGAAAGATGAGTCGCCTAAAAACGGCCGCATATGAAGAAAAAGAAAGTGCTGCTGCAACAAGACAATGTATCGTGTCACAAGTCAGTGAAAACGATTGAAAGAAATCCATGAATTGGGCTTCGAATTGCTTTCTCATTCATCGTATTCTCCAGATCTGGCCCCCAGCGACTACTTCTTGTTTTCAGATCTCAAAATATTGCTTGTGGGAAGACATTTTCGTCGAATGAAGAGGTGATGAAACTGAGGCCAATTTTAAAGCAAAGGACAAATCCTACTACAAAAATGGTATCGAAAATTTGGAGGGTTGCTATAATCAGTGTATTACCCTTGAATCATCAGTAGTAATCAGTGTATTATGTTGAATAAAAAGCTGATTTTGCCAAAGGCCGGGGACTTTTCAATTGACCTGTTGCTTTTCTAATTTTTTTTTATTTTCTATGACATCTTGAAATTTAAACAATCTCACTGAGTCAATTGTCGGGTATTGTTACTTTTACGATTCGGCGATTCTAAAAATAGGTTTGATTCGAAGCCCCTCCTTTAACCGACCATCTCAAATATCATCAGATATCGACGTGCTCTCGACTTTGTTTCCATTTTTCTCCTCGTTATTCCGTAAACAAAATATAAAACGAGCTTGCAGAAGGTTCGAGTCCTCATTAACGTTTCCCGACTTTTTATGGCTCACGATTTCTCGAAATTACGATCGAATCGGACGCGGCCGTCGTCCCGACGACCATCCAACAACGCCCAGGCCATATTTCCCGTTATTTATTATTAATAATAATCGTAAAAATTGTCAAAAAGGTTCAGTTTCGGGCGACCGTAAATTTCGGCCGCGTCCGCGATGCTTATCGCGCGGCCGAGAGCGACCGAATCAATTTGCTCTTCGAATTCAGATGGTGGAATTATTCTTTCTCGAACACACATTTAATTGCTATCGGAACAAACGAGGAGATGTTTTCTGTTTGTCGGCCACCAGTGGACGGACAACGAGATACATTTCATTACGAAGATTGGACATGTAAATTATATATGTTCTGAGAACGACAGGTTTGATATGAATCATGTTAGTAGTGTCGGTTGGTTCAAAAACATAGAATAGGGATGCCGAAAAAATATCAATATATCGATATACTTCACCGATATTTTTTGATATTTTTTAATTTAGGAAATTGCCTTTGTTTTGTTATATTTCAGAGGCTTTCTACCACCTGGAGATTATCTGGACTGAACCTACTATTTAACGTGGGCTCCGAATCACCGTCTTCGAACAACTTTTAGATCATCCCAGAAGACATCCGGTCTTACCCAGCCTGGTTACTGGCGTGACTGGGATCATTTTCCTTTTCGGATTATGGACTCTTCTTTTAAGGACAATCACAAACACAATTTTGCGACCATGTCCCAACAGGATTCGCACCCTCAACTATAGCAATAGTAGGATAACATAATTGTTATCAAAATTAATGTAATTTAATGATGCGTTTCTCAATACGAAGTCTATTAGATCTGGTGTTTTTTTGACATCTGATGGACAATACGTAGGTTTACCAGTGGATTGGCACATTTAGATTATTTGAGTGTTATGAGAGCATGACTAGTTCTGGAGAATCCTGACCGGTAAACTTCGGTAGTTTCCGTCTGATTTTGTCACGTTACCATTTACAAGAAATCGAGCGGCAGTAGGAGCTGTGTTTTATAAGATTAAAAATTTTATTAATATAAAGAAATTCTGTTCAATAAAACAATGAACTCATCTGAATTGTTGACGTCAATACGTCGCAATATTGCAGCATCAACTCTGAGTTTTAGTTCATTTCGTCTTCGGTGCTCATTTCACCACATTGCATGCCAATCCTTGATGGCTGATTTTCCTGAGACAGTGTCGGAAACTCGGCATCAAGCCAAGTTTTTGTTTCAACTGATCTTTTCCCTTCAAAAAGCAATATTTTGTCAATAGGCGACATTCCGTTTTATCAATTTTTTTCACAATAACAAAAGTTTCTTCACTCAAAATGCCATAATTCACAAACTAATTATCCGACACCTGTCAAACTTATACACGCATCTTTTGAGGATTAGGGCTAACTAAAAAACATGGATTTAATTCTAGTAGCGCCATCTATGTGTCAGGCCGGGAACTTTTCAATTGACCTGTTATATATTCTGAACAATTACACACATATCAATGCACATAAATATTTCAGAGTCTACAATATAATTCCCTACAGTTATAATATATTAATTATATACTCACCTTTAGTTGTTTCCATTCTCATAACCTAGTCTTGGAGATTGTCAGCATTGAATCATAATCCCACATTCTGAAATTTTCATTCAAGTGAATTATTAAACTGTTAATTTCCAATCTATCAAACATTTGTTCATAATTCCATCATTTGTCGGTTTCTTCTTCGATATGATCGAGTACATACTGAAGGTGTTATTAACATTCTTTATTAATAAATGTCATGTCTAAAAAATCTACGAATTGTTATTCCATTAAGTATAGTCCATTGAACAGACTATACTTATATAATATTCTTCAAATGCAGTCATAATTTTCAACAACTGGCAACGTTGCAAATTCAAATACTTGTGCTTGAGGAGAATCTCCAGAATCTTGTAGTAGTTAGATTCTTGTAGCCCCCAGTCTCAAAATGTGAAAATCTTGCAAGCCTTTATTTGATTTATATATGAATCGATCGGAGTGGACTCAAAATCCCGTTAATATTTAATTGGTGACGAAATAGGAATAAACAAAACGGCGACAAGCGATAAAACGGAAAATGTCGGCCGGGCCGCGACCAGGTGCACCTCTCCGTCGTCCTCCGCGGATCGGAATCCAGTTAATATCGGTGTTCCTCGAATCCTCCTCAGTCCCAGTTGAAGACGCGCTCGTCCCGTATCGAACCGTTAATAAAGATCTTAATTTTGCAGTTTTAATAATTAATATTCTGAAAAAATTGCTGATGTCCGGATTTATTAGAAAGCATTGTGTCTCTCTTTAACTAGAATAAAACGAGACGGAAAATTAAACATATTGATGACGTGAGTTCACTGTTGTTTTGAACAGACTATTCTTATATAATATTCTTCAAATGCAGTCATAATGTTCAACAACTGGCAACGTTGCAAATTCAAATTCTTTTACATGAGGAGAATCTCCAGAATCTTGTAGCCCCTAGTCTCAAAATGTGAAAATCTTGCAAGCCTTTGTTTGTTTTACATATGAATCGATCGGAGTGGACTCAAAATCCCGTTAAAATTTAATTGGTGACGAAATAGGAATAAACAAAACAGCGACAAGCGATAAAACGGAAAATGTCGGCCGGGCCGCGACCAGGTGCACCTCTCCGTCGTCCTCCGCGGATCGGAATCCAGTTAATATCGGTGTTCCTCGAATCCTCCTCGGTCCCAGTAGAAGACGCGCTCGTCCCGTATCGAACCGTTAATAAAGATCTTAATTTTCGATAGGAGTAGCGTGCCGCTGAGTGCGGTTATTAAATTTTTTCCTCGTAAAAGAGAAAAAGGCCGCTCTTTTTGTCGTCGCGTCTATTAAACGGCTTCTGTATTGTCGTTAGCTTTCGAATTTACTGCATCGTTAACCGATTCGGAATCCTACCGGACAGTTATGACGCTCCGCCTTTCACGCGGCCCTTACCCGAAATTATTGCTTTTATTGATTGTCGACAAGTGTTCCGCTCGGTTTTACCGCGAAACAATTACGACGAGACGAAAATGAAGACTTTTCGGTGTTATGGGTGTCAAATGGGAACCACCTGAAGCTCGATAATTACCTGAACTTTACGGATACGGTTGATACAATCGATTATTTTTGTCATAATTACTCTAAACAAATTCTTTATTAAATTAAATAATACCTCAGTGATAGCACTAATTCAATCAGCACTAAGTCTTCCTGCAAGAAGACGAACTGCTTCGACATCGACATTTTCTAAAATTATATATTATAGTTTATTTGTTTATTGTACGATACTACGGTATTGGGCTTTTAATTTATGTCACTCTTTCTATTGTACACTTATAACACTCATATAACTTATAACTTATAAAAATTTCTCTGATAATTTCACTGAACTAGATCAAATTGTTTTACTGTATTTAATCTTTTGGCTAAGCCCTCATTACTTAGGCGCTGGACAATCTCAATATTGATGTGCTCATAGAGCCTCCATCCTAATCTTTGGACATATTCTATTGATAACGTTATCGACAGTTTCTACGCTCATATCCTTATATAGATTATCATTACTAATGCACCATAGAGCATCATATCATATTGCTTTCGCTGGTAGAGATCCTAAAGCTGAACGTTATAAATCTACACCGGTTTCAACACTTGTTGGTAGAGTAAGGTAAAACAAAAACTTACTATTACAGTTAATTAATAGCGACAATAGTTATTGGTTGGAGTTATAATCCTTTATTACTATCGTTTTCAAGAATTTTGCATACGTTTGACAACCAGACAACTTTGACAAGCTGGTTCGGTTCCATGTTCGAACTTATCAGACAGCATTATGTCCCTTTTTAACTGGAGTAAAATTAGAAGGAAAATATTGTCTGATTCTTAAAAGAATTTACAAAGTGTGGCAAGCACTACATTAAACATATTGATGTTGTATGTACAAAAAATATTTTAATAATCTATACATTTTTTGTAGTTCACCTTCTACATGATGATTTAAAGAAAAATGAAAAATTTTAGTCATAAGAATTTCTTTATGAATTTATGTCAGTTAAAACTGGTTTACCATAAATACTGGTATATACAGGGACAGGATGTTTTAAGAAGTTGATAAACATGCAGTATAAGACTATTAAACAGGAATGATTGAAGAAGAATTTTGTTTCATGAACACTATATCTTCAAATGTATTATTAGTCAGACAGCCACTTTTTGGAGAATGAATAAAACCTGTTAGAGAAAACAATATTTCTAAAGATGATCACAAACCTTTTGTTATATTGTAGGAACATATTTTTTTATAATTGGATAGCCTTAAACGATAGTAGATTTTTACCTTTTTTCATTTGGGAAGCTGGCTAACTCATTTGATCATTGCTCTGTTAATAAAAAAAATAAGATCATCATCTTTTTTACTATTTATGTTATTCCTATTACTTCAAGGTATTATTTCATGTTTTCTTGTAATTTATCTCTAATGCATGAATACTCACCAACATGTTTTGTACCTAGGATGGTAGCATGAAACTTAATCAGTTCTGTTCCTTCTAATATCTCCTTTATTTGTAATACAATAACAGTAGAATGCTTTAAAATGCAATTCTAGAGTCGGTCTAATTCAGCTCTTACGAACATTAGAATAGGCAAAAGTTTAACTAAGAGCTATTCCAAAACCAAGAAAGTGTGTTACTCAACTTATCTGATAAGTCAATTAAATTTGATTTGCTTCTCTTAGGCTGTATTATAGTTATATATGTTAGCAAAACATACTATAGTCAGTATGGTTTTTTTTGTAAGCTGTACTATGACTGTGTGTATCTGTAAGTTTCGGTGTAAGTAACCAGTGCTGTAGTATCTAGATGCAGGAAAATTGCTAGAAAATGCTAGGAAAATTTGTATTGTATTTATGATACTTTTCGGGGGACATCCCCATAAATGAATTCCGTATGTCCATATAAGTTTAGCAATTTGTCATGTACTAATGATTTTCTTTCAATTAACCAATACATTTTCCTATATTTGAATTTCAGTTCTTTTCTTTTTTTGCATGTTTATTCCAGCGAAGTTTTGACTGAAGATTCATTACGAGATTCTTAGCGTTGTTGCTATATGGAATGGCAGTATTATTTATTATTATTGGTGCTTATGGGGGCTGATTATGCGCAAATTTACTTTGGTTAATTTGTATTTTCTAGATTTGAGATTATTGTCACAGACCTGTTGTAATTTTCGTATGACTTGTTTATTGTTGTGTTGGAAACAAGAATCGCAGTATCATCATAAAATATAGCCATTGTAAGTCAAAGAACAAAATTAATGAATGTTGAGAATTAAATGTCTAACATTTCATAATTAGCACCTGTATACATCGAAAACCTCAATGACATTAAATGCAAACTGTTATTTTATATAGAGAAATTAGAAAAAGAAATTAGAAAGAAAAATATGGAGAAAAAGATCGAGTATAATAATTAGATTAGGTTCTTGAGTTAGAAACTGTTGTTTACATGTGTGTGACACTTTGCTGTTAAAGAAAAAATATCGCTGATCAAAATAAACCAAACCGATTTTCTATACTATATTTGTCATCTAAAACGACCCCTTGTTTATTATAGATGCTGGTATTTAAATAAAACACAGCTGTCGGTATTTATTGCAATAATTAGTAGTGATGGCAAAAAAAAGAAAAAAAGAAACGCATTATGACCCAAGCCGTTCCCTTAAATACAATGTAGGTTTTATTAATTAGCAATGTCTTATATTATGGCCCGCGTTCCTGCGTGGTCCGCCTTTGGCGTCCGGCGGCGCTGCTGCCATTCCTGCTGCCAAAACAATTGAATTATTAATGGTGACCGGTCAACCGGGTTCCTATACGGAATATAATAGAAAACAAACTTAATTACCGGCAGTTAAGGCCAACGCCGGCCATGCCGACCCACTCACGTTGAATTAACAATTAAATATCGCAAAACATTCAATTTATGAATTATTTCGGGGACTGTTTTGCAACTGAACCGGCCGCCCTCGACCCCTCCGTCCTTCCGGCGCCACGTCCCCCGCCACCGTGCCCGACCGACCGCAGGGGCTTCTCCATAATGGGCCGACAGCTCTCAAACATACTATATTTATAATTGTTATTGCTTTTTGGACGTTGCAATGATTTAGTAATGAGTTACATACTGTCTATCTGTTAAATTTTAAATTATATATATATATTACATTTGTTACATTTTAAAAGATGTTACATTTTAAAATAGTCTTCTGCACTTCCATCCACGTTTGGTTTTTAGAAGAACCTTTTGTTTTTTCAACAACGTTTCGGCAGAATCTCATCTGTCATATTCAGGTATTACTTTTGTGGCGACTGCCACGACCCTTTAGGCCACCACGAATTCACGACAGCAAGTTCAAAGGTTGGCAACGCCGGTGGATTGGTACCATGCAATTCCAGACGATAAAAGTCCATCACGACGACGTCTCGCTCTCTTTTCTTTTCTCCGTCCCCTTGTAATAGTACCAGTTCCACAGCGCTACCGTACTTCCTCTACCTAACCTAATATCCTTTCAAATCTCCCGTCGACCACATGTTAATTTAATATTAAAAATAAACAGTATTTCTTCAACTTGTGTTTTCAGTTCTCGTGCAAATTCCTTCCAAAAATAGTAGTTAGTGTTCTGACAAATAATCGCAGCGGCAGCCACACACTTCGACCGACTGACCGACCCGACGAACATTCCTACACTTTCTAGTCCTCTACTGTGCATTACATGAGCTAAACTATGTGTTATCACATGCAACTGTTAACTGTTATTTAACATTTAGGCATAGGTAGTTTAGTTTATGTCCGAATAGATTGAAACCATCAGTATCGATGTATATGTAACGTCGTTCAATAAATCTCCTGTTCTTCCATTAAATAAACTAATTTATCAACTGAATTAGTAGTTTTAGTGTTCAAAATTCTATCTCATTTTATTACTGGTACAGCTGAATTCATTCATTTAGTCAAATAAATCATCTAAATTTTCTAGAAAATAAGACGGGTTAAAGTTCCGCATATGAAGTTGTAAGGTCATAAGAAGTTTATAGGAGATGCTGAATGACCTCTAGCCATAAGCTATTCCAACTAAGGAACATTCAAATTGTTTTGAAAACACTCGTAGATTCCCAGCACATATACTACAGTTCAAGGTATAAGGCCACCAAAAGTGACGTGGGAAGGCGTTAAAAAGACGGAAAATTTTGCGTTTGCGAAATCAGTTCGGTTGTGGGTGCCTGAGAAGGGCTGCCCTATTCAAATGGGCTAAAGTATTCAAAAATGGTCGTAAAACCATCGAGAGCATGAGCTGCATGATCGTCGACCGCGAATCAGCATCACACTAGACAACATGCGCCTCGAAGAACAACCGATTTGGGAGGACCGTTGTTCGAGACATTTCAGCTGAACTCGGCATCAGTATTGGTAGTGTAAAATCTATAATCCACAAATAGATTATAGACTATTGAAACACCTTCAATTTAGCTAAATAACGGCGCTATGGGTTCCTAAACTGTTGAACTTCGAGCAAAAATTTACGCGTTTGAAAGTTTGTCGCCGCTTGCTGACGCGATACGAACGGAGAGGGACGCGAATCTTCAATATAGATGAGAGGATAGGTACACTATTACACTCCTGAAAGCAAGATATCGTCTAAAGAGTGGAGGAAGAACGAGGAAGAGGCGCTAGTCAAAGCAAAGACAACCAGATCCGCGTGTAAGGTCCTGTGTACTGTTCTGGGACTGGCGTGGCGTGCTGTACGTCGATTTCCTGCTCACCCAATGTACCATTATTACTGCATACTACTCTAACCTTCTGAAAACACACGTGAAACCAGCTTATCGCTCGAAACGCAGGAGCATTCCAGAACGAAGTGCGATTCTTCTCCAGGATAACGCGCGCCCTTACACCGCGCGCGTATCACGCTCGATACAATATCGGAATTAGGGTGGGAGGTACTGGAACATCCCCCCCTACAGTCCGGATATATCACCCTGCGACCACCACATTCTTGGACTACTGAAAGAAGCCCTGGGAAGTTAAATATTCAACACCGACGACGATGTAGAGGAGTTCGTGCCCACATGGCTGTCCGAGTTGCCCAAGGAATTCTTCGATACTGCCATCAAAATATTTCCAGAAAGATGGACAAAATACCTAGAAAAACTGTACATTTTTGTAAATTTTATGTATAACCATATTTATAGTTAATAACCATAGTATAGTTATTGAAAAAACGATCCTTGGTATCATAACTTCAACAACAGACAGTTCTACAAGTAATTTTAACGCCTTAAACAAAACTACAAATAGATTATCATCTTATGGGCGTAGTTAATGAAAC
This sequence comes from Rhynchophorus ferrugineus, assembly GCF_030347505.1. Lineage (NCBI taxonomy): Eukaryota > Metazoa > Arthropoda > Insecta > Coleoptera > Curculionidae > Rhynchophorus > Rhynchophorus ferrugineus. Next base: position 8,069,821 of record NW_027472582.1, on the reverse strand, counting down.
CATCAATACGCCTTAAATCACGTCTTGCTCCTGCAACGGTAATGCCGTTCCCGCAGGATCCGCCATCAATTCGAAACCACCGAGCCCAGACGATACGTCTTCGATTTTTTCGAATCCACCCATCTCCGACCCGAAACATATATAGCGGTTAGCGGCAGCCGCCCGCAGGACTTATGAGCCGCTTCGCAGGATTATCGATTCGAGGTTTTGTTTCTTAAGGATGGCAAGACGGATGGGGATCCGACGAGGCGGGAGGGGCCCACGATGCCTTGGAGGTTGACGCTCTGATATATGGCACTGCAGTGGCGGTTAGTCTTGGATCCACGGGTTAGAGCTTCGACCGAAAGTAACTGGGATGGTTGGCGTGAACAATCGCATCGATGTTCTGCACTAAGTTATTATGCAGTTATCAAAAGAATAATGATTTTTTTTGTTCTCCTGAAAGAAGTATAACTGTTAACATTGAGACCTGTTGAGAAGCTGTTACTAGTGATGTAAGTCTAACTAAAAATTAAAAAATAATCAAACTTTTTTAATAAAAAACTCCTCCTTTTTCTAAGTCAGTTAAAAAGTAGTAACTCAGTTTTCCTGAGGTGCAAAAAGGTTCTTTGTGTATTACTTCGAATATGATAAAACATCGTCGTTATTATGAATCGCTATCAGGTGCCCAAAGAACTGATACTGATGCCACAAGACTTGAAATGTCCCCTTACTTATCTCCTTATATCTCTTTAATTATAAATTTCAAGAGACTCTGTGTTTGCCTTAATCATCAGATTATATCCTTTAAATGCAATTTCATGTATATATACGTCGCACTTCAACAATGTCCAAGTTTCAGAGCCATATAGTATAATTTGGGTTTATTAATTGCTGACCAAATTAGTTGCTGACGAGCAAAATTTCGCTATTGATTGTAGTATTACTTATTTTCTACATGCTCCATTTTAGAGAAGCCAAAGTTCTTTCAGGTCGCGGCGTTAACAGTTACAAAAACTAATAAAACAATTTGCACAAAAAAACAATTGACCATCAAAGCTTACAAATGCTTCTGGAAGCCTACAATGATTCATATATTAGCTCTTAAGATTACAGGGAAAGAGATAATCCTCTTGCACGACAATGCTAAACTATACATTACAAAAGTATTGAAAGAATCAATGTTGCATTTCGTACGTGAAGTTCTAGTTCTGTTTAATACTTATTCGTTGTTGAGTGAGAATGTTTTTTATATAACATCTTAATTAGATACACTTAATACAAACTTAATTATAAATTAATTTATTACTACTTTTCATCTGTACTTGGATTAATTCACCAGCAAGACGAGTGCGAGAAAATACATCAATATGTATTCCTTAATTATAAAATTATAATAACTTATAGCTACAGTTTACACTAGAGGTATAAACTTTAGATAAGTTCGTATGGTTTGGTTCGCTTCAATCTCCTGGCATCCTGCGTGCTATCCAGCAGTTGTATTGCTTCCACGTTAGTATGATTTAGTAATCTTCTTTCGTGTTTCAAGGCGAAATATTGGATAACTTCGCAAATTCATTTGATTTCCAAGTCATGGTGCAGTTCTTCGTTGGTTACGCAACAATAGGCATTGGTAATCAATCGAAGAACCTTGTTTTGACAGCGTTGTATGACTAGCTGATTTGAATTTTTAGTGCAATCCCATATTTACACCCCATAGGTCCAAGATGCCTTGATGATTGCCTTATAGAGAGTCAGTATAGTTGTTTTATTTTGGTTCTAATATGTTTTGCTTTCTGTCATGATGTGGTGAGAATGGCTGGTTTGGTTTTCTTCTGGTAATTTTATGAATCGTCCATTCACTGAGAAGCTGAGGAAATAACATTATTGAAAATGTTTATCAAGATATGTGTTTTAGCAAGGCTGATATTTGTATAAGACTAGGCACTCACTACTGCGAAACAAGCATGCTAGGATTTTTCACGAATAGAAACATGATTGAAAGAAGTAACAGATGCGATAAATCTGAATTTGCTGAAGCGTGATTAAATCAAACCATTTCTGAAAAGTAATGCAATCAAGTAAACATCAAATATCGAGGTCAAGAAATTGATGAGCTAGAATTGACACCGAAAAAGTTAATGTTGTCTATGCGGTAAGCCTAAGGTTTTCTTACAATTCGTTACTAACAAGATGTTTAAGGGAAAGACCCGAACTGGAGAGTAGGAAAGATGCCTGTCGTCCTAATAGCGACGATCATATATATCGTTGTTGAATCATCCAACAATTGCAGGAGTTTAGTTGGCAAATTTCGATACCTCCCAGAGACGAGCAACTATCACATATTACATACACTCCCTGCAAATATTTATCAATGAAAACTTTCAAAAGAAGACCAAAAAAAATCCAGAAATCAGAGAAATTTTTCATGGACGACCGCAGTTTTGAGTAGTCCAAAAAAATCAAACATTATAGATATGGAAAATATGTGGTGTAAGGAAGCATATTTGGTTTAAATACATTTTATATAAAGTAAACCAGTTAAATTATGCAAAAAAGCTCAAACTCTCAAAAAACCTTCGGACAGCTTAGTTTAATCAACTGCATCCACGCGTTTAGATATAAACGGAAAACGTTTAAAATAAGGGAAAATTACTACCAACACAAATTGACTGAACGACGTATGGTTGTTAGACCAGTAATAACGAGTAATACATGCCACACCCTATGTGCTGACCAGCCATAAACTGTAAAAAGAAGTTATAGAAAATGATGGAAAATATTTTAATTAATCTATATTCTATTAATTTTACTCAATACTACGTCATTCTAAAATGAAAAAATAATGAGAAATCCTTCAAACGCTGAATATAAGCTAGTTCAGACCAGCGGCACTGTCGAGACGTCTTCAACTATTGACGTGTTGCACCTGCCGACCCATCGATTAAGCTTCGTTATCGGAAAATCAAGCAAAATGACAACGAACACGGAATGAGGCGTGAGCTAATTCGTGGCATCGCAGTAGCGGCAGCGGCGGTGTCAGCGAGACGTAATTATTCGACGGAAACGCACAATTCGGCCAATTTTAATAAAGTGCCAGCACAAGCTACAAAACGGCAATAAATAGCATAATGATGGAACGTGCGAACCGATATGACTCACCCAATTTTCTGAAATTGGAATAACTCGCAATTGTTGAGCGTTTAGGGCCAATTTGATCCGTCTAGTGTTTCGTGTTATACAGTCACAGAGACGGCCATTTGAATATGTAATAAGGCTTTGTGCGCCTCCCGCATTAGCGCCTCACGTTCAGACATGCGCTATTTAGAAAAACAATTTCGGATTAGACGCATGCGTACTATTACGTGGCGCACTATATTGCATAGAATAAACTATATTGTCTTTCACCTTTTTTTATATATTATCTTTTCTTATGACGGTACGTTCTTTTCGAGTCGGTCGAGTGAAGATAACAACAGAATCTAGAATATTTAGATTTTCTGCTGCATTACTAATTATACAGGAATCATCATAAAATTATTCTGTTAGCTTGGTAGTTTAACAAACATTGGTATTAAAATATGGAAGAACAAGGATAAGTGCAGCATGTAAGGTTACATTTTTAAAAAATATAAAATTCAAACGGCATCAATTTTAATTATAGTGGGAGTGTTACATATACCAGAATTTCAGTCTGAAATATCAGCAAATTTTAAAATGATAACAAGAAGCAGAGAAAAGAAGTTATACAATTCAAATAGTATCAATTTTATCGACAGTGGAAATATTAGCTGCCAAATTTCTAACAGAAAATGTTCAACAACATCAAATTGGTATCAACATATATCAAAATTTCAACCGTAATATACCTACAGTTTTTAAAAAATTGTAAAGGGTATGAGAAAAATAATACAAAATTGTACTAAAAGTTATACTGAAGGTAATAATTACTTTTATACATATTTTGTTACAATGAATTTTTCATTCGTTTTGCACGGGTGACCGGGTAGTTTGAGCCGTGTTATACAACATTTTATAGTTATTGTAAAATTATATTTGAGTATCGCCTGTATCTTCGTCTGCCAGTTTGCCTTTAAAATTTTCCAAAATGGCACTATTTCTGGCCACATTTCCCTAGTATCTATCTCTGGATTCAGATTCCAATAATTTACAGTTACAGCAATCCGCATTTGGTGGCCGTTCATCTTGAACTACCAGCTTCTATTCCGACACCAGCAAACTATGTTAATTCACAGCAACATCAGCCCCCCTTTGGTGGCCTTACACCTTGAACTGTGATGAATGTGTTCGTGATACACGGACTAGGGGTGTTTTTTCAAAGCTTGAAACTACACCAAGAAACGCTTCGAGTAACATATAACATATCTACTATGCACCAACCAAAAGCTGGAGGTATATACTAATGGGGTTTGTCACTCGCCAGTCGATAGATTAAGCCTAATTCGAAGCTCACATTAAATTCTTACTTGGAATAGTTTATGATAATTAGTAGATCCAGTCCAGAAAGAACCCTAATTACTAAAACGGATACTCAAATATTTTAAAAAGAAATCAAATATTTAGTAAATTTATTTCTATATATATATATATATATATATATATATATATATATATATATATATATATATATATATATTCTCAAGTAAATGAAAATATATATACGTATACGACAAATTCGAAATCGTTTTTCTAAATAACGTATCCTACACAGTCACTCGGTCATCATTTATTTTATTTCGCATTCTGTTCGAGACAAACTGATCGTTCGTCGCGAAAGACCGCTCACTTGATTTCGGATCTGATTCGAACGAAGGTCATCCAATTAAAACACTATTTCGTATGTTCGCTACAATTTCAGTTTCGCACAATCCAGACTGGGTAAACATTAAACAATCAGGCGCTATAAGAAAATTGACTAAATCGGCCATTATTGTTCATCAAACATTAAGACACCAACAAACACAAATTATACAATTTTATGTATATTAGGTAAATGTTACAACAGTGATAAAGATGTACAATTAGCGGCTGATTTATGATCTGGATGCTGGATAATTCCGGATAAGATTTTAATGCTTATTTGTTCTACAATAGTCAATGAACTTGATGAATATAAGACCAGAGGGAAATTTTGAGAATCTACATCTAGTTATATTTATTGTTAGCTAATTCGATGATTATAATTTTATAAACTTGTGCATTTCGTGTGAAAATTTGTTGAAATTCATTAAAATATAGCAAAATTGCGACAAAAATCCCAGTTAATATCTAAAAAAATTCATTTAAAAACGTAACTAAAATTAAAATATTAATAACAATGATAATTTTTAAAGCTCACCTAATGTAAAACATAACTCGCTATCTACTAACACTGTTTAGTAGGGTATGTTACATCTGTATATATCAACATTAATTCCAATATTCTTAGTGGTTATTAAAAAATATAATATCTAAGAATATATGTTTAATACTAATATGTAAGGACAATACACATACTGCGGCTGCTTGAAGTCGAGACAAGCAATAATTAACACACAAAATTATTATATATATATTATTTTGTTATTGTTTGAGCTCGGTACCGACTGCAAACAGATCAGTTAGTAGTAGTTAAAATAATATTGTAAATTGATAAGTAGGTTTAGGTAGGTATTAAGCTAAATTATGTGTATATAGTAGAATATAAAATACGTGTAGTAGATAGGTTAAATAAGGTTTCTGTTTATTTCTGTTTAGTTAATACAAAGATTATTATATACATATTTTTATTATAAAACGTTTTTTTGTGTTAAAAATCTAAGATTTTGCGAACAGATCAGTTAGTAGTAGTTAAAATAATATTGTAAATTGATAAATAGGTTTAGGTAGGTATTAAGCTAAATTGTGTGTATATAGTAGAATATAAAATACGTGCAGTAGATAGGTTAAATAAGGTTTCTGTTTATTTCTGTTTAGTTAATACAAAGATTATTATATACATATTTTATTTTAAAACTTTTTTTTGTGTTAAAAATCTAAGTTTCTGCAAACAGATCAGTTAGTAGTACTTAAAATAATATTGTAAATTGATAAATAGGTTTAGGTAGGTATTAAGCTAAATTGTGTGTATATAGTAGAATATAAAATACGTGTAGTAGATAGGTTAAATAAGGTTTTTGTTTATTTTTATTGAGTTATTACAAAGATTATTATATACATATTGTATTTTAAAAATTTTCTTTTGTGTTAAAAATCTTAGTTTTTGCAAACAGATCAGTTAGTAGTAGTTAAAATAATACTGCAAATTGATAAATAGGTTTAGGTAGGTATTAAGCTAAATTGTGTGTATATAGTAGAATATAAAATACGTGTAGTAGATAGGTTAAATAAGGTTTTTGTTTATTTTTATTGAGTTATTACAAAGATTATTATATATATACATATTTTATTTTAAAACGTTGTTTTGTGTTAAAAATCTATGTTTTTGAAAACAGATCAGTTAGTAGTAGTTAGAATAATATTGTAAATTGATAAATAGGTTTAGGTGGGTATTAAGCTAAATTATGTGTATATAGTAGAATATAAAATACGTGTAGTAGATAGGTTAAATAAGGTTTTTGTTTATTTTTATTGAGTTATTACAAAGATTATTATATACATATTGTATTTTAAAAATTTGCTTTTGTGTTAAAAATCTAAGTTTTTGCAAACAGATCAGTTAGTAGTAGTTAAAATAATATTGTAAATTGATAAATAGGTTTAGGTAGGTATTAAGCCAAATTGTGTGTATATAGTAGAATATAAAATATTTCTGTTTATTTCTGTTTAGTTAATACAAAGATTATTATATACATATTTTTATTATAAAACGTTTTTTTTGTGTTAAAAATCCAAGTTTTTCCGAACAGATCAGTTAGTAGTAGTTAAAATAATATTGTAAATTGATAAATAGGTTTAGGTAGGTATTAAGCCAAATTGTGTGTATATAGTAGAATATAAAATTTTTCTGTTTATTTCTGTTTAGTTAATGCAAAGATTATTATATACATATTCTTATTATAAAACGTTTTTTTGTGTTAAAAATCTAAGATTTTGCGAACAGATCAGTTAGTAGTAGTTAAAATAACATTGTAAATTGATAAATAGGTTTAGGTAGGTATTAAGCCAAATTGTGTGTATATAGTAGAATATAAAATACGTGTAGTAGATAGGTTAAATAAGGTTTCTGTTTATTTCTGTTTAGTTAATACAAAGATTATTATATACATATTTTATTATAAAACGTTTTTTTTGTGTTAAAAATTTAAGTTTTTGCGAACAAATCAGCTAGTAGTAGTTAAAATAATATTGTCAATTGATAAATAGGTTTAGGTAGGTATTAAGCTAAATTGTGTGTATATAGTAGAATATAAAATACGTGTAGTAGATAGGTTAAATAAGGTTTTTCTTTATTTTTATTGAGTTATTACAAATATTATTATATACATATTTTATTTTAAAACGTTTCTTTTTGTGTTAAAAATCTAAGTTTGATTATTATTTACTTTTTAGTGAGTTCCTTATATATTCTAGGTCTGTTCAATTTTTCTGTTAAAAATATTTTATTTTTCTCCTTTTAGTTTTTAGTGTAGATATTTACTCAATAAATTACGCAGTAGTTTTATTAAGTATCACAATAGGTAAGACAAGTAAATCTGCCGCCCGTATGAGGAAAAATAGGAATAAAAATACAATGATTGAAAATAAGGAACGGCCACCGCATGTTAGCTCTAACCACTACACCATAGAAGCAGTTACATCCAATTTTTTACGGGTTCTCATATGATATAGTTAGTATATAAAAAGCAAACAGAACGGCATTTACACTGAATGACTTCCGGTCTGATTATTCTAGATAAAAATATATGTGAAGACTTTGTACGTGCCTTTGAAATTTGAGGCTGTCCCTCAATTTAAAAAAAATCAAATAAAAATTATGCATACTTATATTTGACGCTCTGAAGTTTGTTAATGTTCAATGATGTAGCAATTTAAACGTATTAATACTTTGTGTATTATTAAAACTCAATGGAAATTAGAGTTAATTAAATGCCCTTTAATAAGAGTTAGTGAGTGTGAGTTTTTTAGATAGTATGCATGTATTTTAATATAAAAACATAGTTACTGTATAATTACTGTTATATTGAAAATATTGTCAAAACAAGTTTTCAAAATGAGTTATTCTGTTTAGTCTGTTACGAGATAAACTTGTGTACATTTGTGTACAAACAAAATTAAGTGTACTTAACACATCCAGTGGTCCAAGTTTCTAATGTTTTTTCATGCTATTATTATTAAGTACTACTAGGCATTTTTCAAAACACAGGGTTACAGGGCGATCACTAGTACCGTACACTAGCGCCACCCTTTATCAACAGATCGTAAGCAGTGGTCTGTGATACGAAAGCATTCATGTCAAGAGTACTTGACACATCCAGTGGTCCATGGTTTTAATATTTTTTTCATGCTATTATTATTAACTTCTACTAGGAATTTTTGAAAACACAGGGCTACAGGGCGATCACTAGTACCGTACACTAGCACCACCCTTTATCAACAGATCGAAAGCAGCGGTCTGTGATACGAAAGCATTCATTAAGAGTACTTGACAGATCCAGTGGTCCATGGTTTTAATATTTTTTCATGCCATTATTATTAAATACTACTAGGAATTTTTCAAAACACAGGGCCACAGGGCGATCACTAGTAACGTACACTAGTACCACCCTTTATCAACAGATCGTAAGCAGTGGTCTGTGATACGAAAGCATTCATTTCAAGAGTACTTGACACATCCAGTGGTCCATGGTTTTAATATTTTTTTCATGCTATTATTATTAAGTACTACTAGGAATTTTTCAAAACACAGGGCCACAGGGCGATCACTAGTACCGTACACTAGCGCCACCCTTTATCAACAGATCGTAAGCAGTGGTCTGTGATACGAAAGCATTCATTTCAAGAGTACTTGACACATCCAGTGGTCCATGGTTTTAATATTTTTTTCATGCTATTATTATTAACTTTTACTAGGAATTTTTCAAAACACAGGGCCACGGGGCGATAACTAGTACCGTACACTAGCACCACCCTTTATCAACAGATCGTAAACAGCGGTCTATGATACGAAGGCATTCATTAATTGGTCCATGGTTTTAATATTTTTTTCATGCTATTATTATTAACTTCTACTAGGAATTTTTGAAAACACAGGGCCATAGGGTGATCACTGGTACCGTACACTAGTACCATCCTTTATCAACAGATCGTAAATAGCAATATGTGATATGAAATCATTCATTAAGAGTATTTAACATATCCAGTGGCCCATGGTTCTAATTTTTTTCATGCTATTTTTATTAAGCCTTATTAGGCATTTTTCAGAATGTTATTTGGCAGAGAAAACGAAACGAAGAAGTAACAATGTTCGACGATACGCCCAGTGATATTTCATAACATAAACAAACAAGTTTACATCAAAATTCCGCGCAGTCAACACATTAAAATATATACATGCATACAATGCCCGTCCAACATCGAACATTATTAAGACAATAACGAGAACGGGCGCAGCTGCACTTCATCACAACATCCATGTTTAAAAATAAAATAGCGGGAAAAAATGACTGGCGAGCATTTATCGACGGATTTCGCAGTAAAACGGCCATCTTCACGCTAATTGCGAGGTATCAACACGATAGAAACGAAAATAAATACACCTGTGATTTCGAGGGGGGTGAGCGCGGGGGGTACACGCCACGGGGAATAAAGGAATACGCCGGGAACGTTTCGCAGTCGAACGTGAACGGATCTTCAGGCGCGAAACTGCCTCCTCGACAATTCCGACATCTGGCGGGCTCGGGTCGTTCGATTCTTTGTTTTTTTTTTCTTCGGGTACGGTTTTCCAGAAATTCGAATCAGGTGGCTGCGACGCGGGCTGGTAACGTTTGATGATTTTGCTGAGGTTTCGGGTTTCCATATCGTTGTTTTCCTATTGTTTACGTTGAAATAATCGTCTTTGTCTTTCAACTTTCCGACATATATTATCTCACGTTAAATATATGCGTTTTTCTAGGAATATATCTTTATTTTTAAAAAATCCGTAGCCAACTATTTTTTTTCAACTTCGCTAATTTTATCAGAATTCATTTTAACATTATCGAAGAGTCTAGACATCTTATGATATGTTGTTAAAATTGGAATGGTTGCTTATTTACATAACCGCTACGACATAAACATTGCGGCGTCCAGCTAATTCCGCCAAAGACGGCGTAGTAATATTATGACCTGAAGATAGTGTTGATATGTGACAGTCTCAATTTACTCATTCTTCATTTCATATCACAATGAAATAAAAGGAACTTTTCATGATCTGTCGTTGAAATCTAAAACAATAAAAATACCAGACATATCTTTATATATTTTTATACATGGAATATATTACATTAAACATCTTTAAATTTACAACGGTTCGGCCAGCTTAATATTGGAAAACAAACATATCTGTTAACCTTATTTCTGAACTAGTGTTTATGAAAACGTTCAATACTTTTGTTCAATATAATAATAAATGCAATTATATATAATTTTAACGATATGCCATGTTACCATATATTTTTAAAATTGCCAAAGACAGTGTAATAGTATCAACATTAGTACTCGAAGACAGTGTTGATGTGTAACAGTGTCAATTTGCTCATTCTTCGTTTCATACCTCAATAAAATATAACGAACTTTTTATGTTCAGACGTTGGGATTAACGAGCAATGGAAAAATGAGAGATATCTTTATATTGTTGTTGTAGGAATGTTCGTCTGGTCGGTCGGTCAGAATGTGTGGCTGTCGATGTGCTTGTTTGTCCGAACATTTACTACTATTTGTGGAAGGAATTTGCACGAGAACTAAAAACACTGCTTGAAGAAATACTTGTTTATTTCGATTCAAATTGATACATGTTGTCGACGGGAGAATGGACAGGATATTAGGTTAAGGCAAAGGAAGTACGGTAGCGCTGTGGAAGTGGTACTGTTACAAGCGGGTAGAGAAAAGAAAAGAGAGCGAGACGTTTTGTTTTTTATTTACTAGGTTGACCAGCCAACCAAATGGTCTTCGGCTGATGTCGCTTCAGGTTCGGGGAATGGTTGTTTTGCGGGCTACAGAGACCCTGGGTTACGACTGGGACTGTCGTCGTTTGTTTACTACCGGGGTTTGTGGACGAGTAGGTATTTTTTCAAGGTGTTGTCGTGTTCTAAGGTTTCTATGGAGAACCTCACACGAGGTGTGTATTAACGTTCCTCATAAACCATGGAGCTCTGAGTAACTCGTGAACTTTTTGGATTGGAATGCTTGTAGTAGTTCAAGTTGTCATACCTGCATTTTTCTAGTCTCCTTGTACTTTTTCTACAGCCTTAAATAGAGATACATCTTTTTCCGTGACAACTGTGTCGTCAAAAAATGTTCCAAGTACTATATCTTTTGTTTTTGGGATATCAACAGTATAGAGCAGATATAGGAGTGGTTCTAAGACACTACCCTGTGGAACTCCAGCCTAAATAGGTTTAAGTATTGAGAATGTCATTTCATGCGAGAAATTTTCATTATAAATGATGATTCCAGAAGTCGACAGTAATTAGGTGGTAGAAATTTGCTCATTTTATAGATTAGTCCCAAATGCTCTACCAGATCAAAAATGTCCAAGAATATTACGAGTTAGTATTCCTTTTCTTCGAATGCCTTCTCCGCAACCTCTGTTATTCTGTGCACTTGGTCGAATGGTGATCTCTAAATTCAAACTGGAGATCTGGTATTTCTATAAATATTTTAATATATTTTAACAGTAGTTTCTTAAATAATTTTATTAACGCAAGTAGCAGAGAAATAGGCCTGCATAATCCAACTTGTTCTGTCGATTCGTGAGCATTTTTAAGCATAATTATTCGAGCAACCTTAAGATATTCCGGAACATGCTTCAGTCTCAAATAGGCATTGAATATATATGACAACATGATTATTGCTTTTCGTGGCAGCTCTTTTAATAACCCCGATGAAATATCATCAATTCCAGGAGCCTTTTTAGGATTGAGGTTGTTGTCAATTTCTGAGGCAACTTCCACTGGAGAAATCAGATTTACAGCTACGTCGGGCTGATAAACAGGATTTATTTCTGTTGTATATCATTCGGTTGGAATGAGTTAGCTAAATGTTTAACGAATAGTTCAAAATTTTCATCGTAATCAGTATATATGAACACACTAAAAAGATAAAGCTACAAAAAAGTCAATACAGTGGTGCAATATAACAATATTGCTGGTCGGCGATTTCGGCGATTTTTCTCCGTCAAATTAAGATCTAGTAGAGGCGGTTTATTACGAGCTGGCCTGCCCCCCAGCCGGCTGCAGAGGCAGGGGCTCCGTTTCGGCCGACGATGCCCTCAGGACGCGCCGGCCTACCCGCTCAGGTAAATTAAGTTTGGCTTTATCCAGGTATACCCGGCCACAATGCATTATTCCTTGCGGGAAAAGTCGCTCAAAATGTTGCTTTTGACCGGGCCTCGCTTTGATGCCGACCGCATCACCGGAAAATTAACCGGAATTAAGGATTCCGGGTTACAATACGGAAGGATTCTTTTCTGGCGGCGACCGCTCCACATGGGAGGCCCCTCGGAAATCGCCCACATCGCCCCTACTTGTTTACAGTCGTTCATACATTGAATATATGAAATCGACGTCAGGAACTGCAAAATTTCCTGAGTTATAAATTTCCGTATATCCATTATTAAATGCTGATTACAGCAACACAGTACCCAATAGGTCCCTAGACTGATACAGAGACAGCAACGTTATAAAATTGTTGAGAAAATATAACGCTGGAGATTTTCAGAAATATCGATACATCGGCATCGATATTTTTAAAAATATATCGATATATCGAAGAATGAAAATATCGATATATCTTTTTAAATATATCTAACAGTCAATTCAAAGTTTTTTTAGTAATACGTGATGGATATTTGTGACGTCGAAACATTATAATGTTGCATTTTCTCGCACTCGTCTTGCTTGTGAATTAATTCAAGTACAAATAAAATGTAGTAATAAATTAATTTATAATTTCGATTGTACTAAGCGTATCTAATAATGATGTTAAACAAAATTACATGCCTTGGAGTATTAGTAACGTATAAGTTCTCGGAACACTAGACAAAATATTTTCCAAATGTCTTTCAAAAAACGAACGAAAATAAAAAAAGCAAAAGTATTATAAAAATATTATCTTCATAGTAGAATACATATACAACTTATAAAATGGAAAAAGGTTTAGAACACAGAAACTATTAACTGACCTTAAAAAATGTTCAGGGAAAGTAGAGGCTTGTTGATTTGCGATACAAAGCTACACTGAGGGTTTTTATCTATCAGAAAACAGACGAAACCCATCTCAATACGTAGTTTCAATTAATTTAAAATGGTTGTACACGCATCGAAAAAATAATATTGATCATATAATAAAATAACTGACTAACGTCGATATGTCATCGAATATATTGACAATTACAGTTTGTAAAAATATAAATGTCATTTTAAACTCGGAATGGATATTTCCTTCTCATTTTATCTCATTTCAAAAGCTGTACAGTGCTGGCTGATTCGTCGGAACATGTAACCGAAGTCTATAAAATTCGATTTGGTTTGATACTGGTGGGCTATGTTGCCAAATGTATGCGAAATTCTTTAAAACATTGGTTATAATATTTAGATTTTAACCGACGTAAGTTGACTGACTTATTGTATAGACTATTATCAAAAAAAATTTGTCACGTATGTATAAAATATCGGAATGGTTTTTAGTCAATTTTTACAATAAACTGCATGCATTGTAAAAATCCCTAATTCTAAGGAATTAATAATATTTTATCCATTATATTATATGAAGGTTCATTAACCAATCGAAGTATACATTTACGGATACAAGTTAGCATGGATAACTTGCGGATCGACCCTCGTATGTATGGAGACCGCTTCAAAAAGTCCTCAATCAAATAGAAGCGCCTCCAACGATCAATAAGCTGAAGTAAGAAATCCTAAACAACACACGTTGTCGTCGGAGTCGGAGGAGTGGGAGAGGTGGCGGGAGGAGATCGAGGAGGATGGATTGTAGAGGCAGCGGGGGGCCTGGGATAGATCCGAGTGGGAGGCGGGAGATCCCGTTTGGGTGGTGGAGGGGGAGAGCAGCTTCGAAGCGCCGACAAAAATTAGATACACTGTCCATCGATAACGAGAAAAAAATGTTCTGTATAAATTACCGTGAACAATTATGATAAACTGTTTTTTTATATACTTTTGTTAGTTATTGTTTAAAAAAATAGTACCTGCTCAAATCCTAAACAAAAATATTATTATAGATATTATTTTTATATGATTTCACCAACTAGGGTTTATCAGAAATGGACGTATCTGGCGAATGGCGAATGATCAACGTGGAGATCATTTAAGAAGACATTTGGTCTTACCCAGCCAAGTTACTGGCGTGATTAGAATCACTTTCCTTGTCGGATTTTATACTCTTACCTTTCGGACAATCACTAACATAAATTTACGCCCTTGCCTCAGAAGGATTCGAACCCAAAACGATTGAGACAGTAGGGGGACAGTTTTATTACCTTGATCACAGCGCCAACATAGTCGGCTTATCCTTAAATAAAATGCATTTGAATTATAAAAAAGGTGAATAGTTTTAACAAAACGTCCTCCGTGTCTTCTGATCAACTACATGCTGCTACACTACTTACTGCCCAAACGCAAACATTTTGTGCTGAAACACCGAGAAGAATTAACAATCTATTTACCTTCCTACTTATCGTTATGTCGCCTAATCCATAAGCATAATCCATAATTCGCTTCGTGTTTATTAACTTTTATTGGTATTAATGTTATTAGTAACCATATAATTAGCCGGCTTGGTTAGCGCAGTGCTAAATATGACAGGAGGGTCCACCTACTGTTGCGGTAGTCGCTGTTTTGAATCCTGCTAGGGCATGGTCGTAAACTTATGATTGTCTGTTTATGATTGTTTTAGGAAAAAGTGTAAAATCGAACAAGAAAAAATGATTCTAGTCACGCCAGTAAACAGACAGGGTAGGTCCTCTGGGATGATTTCTAAGTTGGTCTCTCGCCAGTCAGTAGCCTTAATGCTGAGGACCGTGGTTTGGAGCCCACATTACACTGTAGGTCCAGTCCAGATAAAAACCCATAATTGGTAAAAGGAGACTTTAAAAATATATATAAAAAACATATAATTAATAAA